>NC_140948.1:33150336-33875336 GCF_014529385.1 Adiantum capillus-veneris | reverse complement strand
CCTCCCTCCCATCTCTCTTTCTCTCCCTCTATATCTTCCCTCTCTCTCTCTCTCTCTCTCTCTCTCTCACGTGGATAGATTACCCCCTTTCCATGTGTTCACTGGACACACCCTCCTTGTCTCTCACACGGACCGAGATCACTCAGCTCATCAGAGAGGACTTGATTGAGTTAGACACTAGGAGGACATGGATACAGCCTATGGTTGTGCTTGGCACAAAGAAGGCTTTCTACAGAGAGCATCTCCTTGAGCTTACAGAGGATGGTTTTTGTGACCAGACCGGGCTAAATGAACACTCATCTATCCCATGGATTACAATGTGTTATTGGACAGATGTGCACATCATCACATCAGTTAGAGATTGAGGTTGTCAAATCTAGAGGAGTACCAACAGAGGCTAGGGTTGAGAGAGAGCAAGGTGTTGGGGGGAGAGGGAATATATGGAGAGAGAGAGAGAGAGAGAGAGAGAGAGAGAGAGAGATGGGGGGGGGGGGGGGGGCTATGCCTTTTTTTTTTCTTTAAAAGAGGGAGAGAGTGGGGGGGAAGGGGGTACCTTAGGAAAAAAAAATAAAAAAACCCGAAGCAAAGCAATAGCGCATCTGTCCAATAACACATCGTAATCCATGGGATAGATGAGTGTTCATGTAAGTTCCCCCCCCCCCCCCCCCCACATCTCGGTCTCTTTCAACCCTAGCCTCTGATGGTACTCCACTACATCTCCCAGTCACAATCCTCTAATTGATGTGATGATATGCGCATATCTCCAATAACACATCGTAATCCATGGGATAGATGAGTGTTCATGTAGGTAGGTTTGGTCACAAAACCATCCTCTATAAGCTCAAGGAGATGCTCTCTGTAGAAAGCCATCTTCGGCACACGCATAAGATGTATCCATGTCCTCCTAGTGTCTAACTGAATCAAGTCGTGTCTGATGAGATGATTGATCTTGATGTGTGTGAGAGACAAGGAGGGTGCATCTAGTGAATACTTGAAAAGGGGGTAATCTATCCATGTCAAAGGGGGACCGAGCGCGCGCGCGCGCGAGAGAGAGAGAGAGAAGGGGGGGGGGGGGGGGGGGACAGGGGTATAGAGTGATAGGAAAAGAGAGAGGTAAAAGGGAATGGAGGACCTTGAGGAAGGGAGGGGGGTTGGTGGAGGACAAGATGGAAGAAGGGAAGGCAGTTATAGGAGTAGATGGAGAAAGGAGGTGGAGGAGAGGGAGGATGTTGGAGGAGGAGCAAGGGAAGAGGAGGAATCACATGGGCGGTGAGAGGAGAAAGAGGAGGTAGGGACGGCAGTCCTCAAAACAAAAAAAGCTCGCTCCATTGAGCTCGCTCGAAGACCTGACTCACTCAAGAGGCACCCTCTCCACAAGAGGCATAAATGACACATGTCAAGCCCCTAGCTAGGTTGCCCTTATAATGTGCCCGAAGCCTATTGGATGACCTTTAGGGAGGTCCAATGAGAATTTAGATGCATGTAAATAGTTAATTAAGCTCTCTCTCTCTCTCTCTCTCTCTCAAAGGGAGAAAGAATTTAGATGCATGTAAATAGTTAATTAAGCTCTCTCGCTCAAATGGAGAAAAAATGACACTTGTCCAAATGCTACCTCTATTGCTTGATATGACCTTAGCTTGTGATTGGCCAAGCCTGGCATGGACCAATAGGATGCAAGCTAGAGTAGAGAGAGAGAGAGAGATGGGCCGACCAAAGCAAGGAAGTCCTCCTTTTTGCACATTCACTCACACATTCTCTCGTGTGTGGAGCAAGAACTCCATCTCCTTCTCCGAGCTTGAGAAGTATAGAGCCTACACCAACACCTCTTGGCTATGAGAAAATCCAACCAAGAGTCGAGCTTCAATGGCATGCTCATCTTCTCTACCATCTATATTAATATGCTAAGCTAAGCTGTAAGAGTAATCTATGGTAAGGAAGGTACTTCTTTCTCGTAAGATACATCTTCTTCCTCTTCCCTTCCCTCACTCCTTGGTAGCTCTCTCCACCTTTGAAGGTGTTTGAGGTCTTGGGATTGAGGCCGGGTTCAAGTTCATGTTTTTGCAAGTTAGTTAAGTGCATAATATTAGTGCATGAAGCTTACCATCTTCATGGCATCAACAAGGTCTCAAGGAACACAAATCATGTATTTTACCAAGTCTCTCTTCAAGGGAGAATCTATAATACAAAATCCTTTTGGAGGGGGGAGCGGATCCAAGCAAATCCGTCCTCACCTGTTGTCAATTTCTCTAATTCTCTCTCTCTCTTTTGCAAGTATTGTTCATGCCAAGCTAACTAGGTATAATGTTTATTCTGCTAGCTTCAATCAAGTACTCTCCTTATGTTCATTAAGAATCGTCTTAAGGAAATGCTCACTATTGTTACTTTAATTTCACTACAATCAATGTTATTAGCCATATTCCGTTACATTGGTATCAGAGCTATTGGTTTTTGTTTTCTTACTTAAGAAGAGAGGTCCTTAAGTTGTCCATGAAAGGTTGGAGTTGTTCATTGCAAGAGGGTAAGTGAGACATAGATTTATTATCCTGGTTGGAATGAACTAAGTTCGAGGTACACCATTGGAACCATAGACTTAATAATGGAGTCTTTCGGGGCTTGCCTTTGGCTTAACCAATATTGAGCTACTAGCAAACTCAACAAGAACCATATCAACCGAGTATTGTTAGACCCTCTCCACTACTCTTTGCAATCAACAGTGTCTAAACCATGGGTGTGGCTGCTTGAGAGCTAATTTTAAAAATTTAAGAAGAGTAGCAGCTAGAGTTTTGAGGTTGCCAAAGCACAAAGTAGCATATATATAAATTTAGTTAGCATGACTGACAATAATAAAGAGAGTAGAACGAATATTGACGACTTTGATTTTGCACATGAAGGTGCTACTAATGATGCCCTCGTGTTTGTGAACTATCTTTGTCACTAGGTTGCAACAAGCCATGGGCAACCCCGCCTTGCAAGCCAAAGCTAACCAACAACTTCGCACTCATGGGATTCTCCAAACTTCCCAACAATAGAGAGATCTTAGGAGTCTTCTTGTTAAAGACTTCCAAAAGAAGACTCTCTCCAGTGAGAGAGGAGATGAATCCCATGAAAGAGAAATAAGTCAATCTCCAAGTTTTTGGGAAGATGTGGCTCCATGAAGACGGCGGTCTCGAAGATCCCCAACTCCTCCCAAGAGGAAAATATTGTCATATAGTCCTTCTCCTCATCATTCTGAAAAAGAAGAGAGGAATCAAAAGAAGAAAAACGCAAGAAAGAGGTCACCCTCTTCTCCATCTTCATAATCTTCCTCCTCTTCCGATAAAAGCAACAATTTTTCTCCTAAAGAGTATAAGAGGAGAGGACATCACAAATCCTATGCTGCTTGGAAAAGGTCGTACAAGCTTAAGGGGTTTAAGGAGGGAGGAAAGAGCAGCTCTTTTCTCACCTCTGATGGCACCTTTGGTGCTATGGACAAAGTTTTGGCCTTCATCCAACAATTTGACGCGGCCTTTGGAGATGAGGGCTTCGGAGTCCAAGCTACATCATGTAGCTATGCATTTTGAAAAGTTTTCCCAACAATGGCAGGCTAGTCTATGAGGTAATGGCGAAACTCCATAGACATGGAAAACTCTAGGAGTTTCCATAATGAAGCATCTCTTTGCAATGTCAAAGACAAAGTGCTTACCGAATGGCGAAGTTTGAAGCTATCTCCCAACGAGTCTATCCACAAGTATGTGGACAAATTTTGGGATTTACATCTCAAAGCTACCGTTTACTTAAAGATAGACTTCGCCAAACAAAAGCAACAATTTTGTGCAGGACAACCTGAAGATATGGCTGTGTATGTCAACTCTCAAAGGCCTAGGACCATCACTGAAGTGATTCACCATAGTATGGTCGCTTCATTAATCAATTTTCAACAAGAGACTAAAAGGAATTTTAATCCCATGGAAACTAGAGACAGAAATGAACCTAGAGGGAAGAACAATGCTCAAAACTCTTCCCAAGGCAATTCTAGCAACAACAACAACAAGACCAAGGAGAAAGAATTTTACAAAGGTAAAAATAAACTCTCTTCTTTAAGAGTTAGAAGCTATTTGCAAAGACCATAAATGTTTCAAGTGTGGGGAGCAAGGACATAGCTATCGTTCTTGCCCCAAAAGAAATTCACGCAATGAGACTCCGAGAGTTTTCATGGTCGAAACTCCAAAAGAGGATACTCATTGCAAAGGATCATCCCATTCATATGCTTGGGGAAAGGTGAGAGAGCATGATGCCTTCATCCTTTTTTATCTTGGCTCTACTCACAACTCCATATCAATAGAGTTGGCCACTGAGTTAGGCATACAAGCTCATGAGATGGGAGACACCGTTATGGCCGATGGAGCTTTCAAGGGACAAGAAGCCGCAGTTACTCCCTTGATTGGAAAACTGAGGCTTCATGTCCAAGACTATGTCAACAAAGAAGACTTTTTCATCTCCCCTCTAAAGCATGAGGATGTTCACCTAGGGGAAGGATGGTTATCTTGTCCATGGCAATAGGTTATGTGTTACTAACTCCCTTCGTGAGAAAGTAATGTACGAATCCCATACTCCTCCCTATGCGGGGCATAGAGGGATTCAACATACTCTTCAAGGAGTAAAACGTATTTCTATTGGCCTACCATGAAAGTAGACATTAAAGAGTATGTTTCAAAATGTGTGGTATGCCAAAAGACAAAGTATGATAGAAGGAAGCAACCTGGATTACTCCAACCATTGCCAATTCCTAATTCACCATGGGAGAGCATATCCATGGATTTTATCTTTGTATTACCCAAGTTTATCCATGAAAAGACAGGAATATGAACATTAGTCAACAAGTTTAGAAAATAAGCACACTTTATACCTGTCAAAAAGACTATTAAGGCACATCGAATGGCAACCCTCTTCATATCGCAGATTTTCAAACACCATGGCTTTCCAGCATCCATAATGTTAGATAGAGATCCTAGAATGACCAATAATTTTTGGAAAGGTCTCTTTGAAAATCTAGGAACAAGGTTAAAATTTCTCTTCGACCTATCACCCACAAATGGATGGCCAAAGTGAGATAGCTAACCTTGCGATTCTAGATCTACTCAAGACCTATGTTACGGAAGTAGATCAATGCTCACAATGGGAGAAGTACCTACCCCTTGTAGAGTATGCAAACAATAACATTGTCCATACTACAATAGGGAAGGCACATTTCGAGATCATTGAGGGAAGACCTAAAAGTCCCTTTCTACTTAAGGTACATGGGAAGATCTTCGTTGCTGATGTGTATAGCCGAGATCTACAAGAATCTTTTCAAAAGATTGAGGAGGCTATATCCATCTCACAACAAAGGCAAAAAGTTGTTACTAGCAAGCATAGAAAGGCCTTAATTTTCAAGGAAAATGATTGGGTCCTACTCAAGTTTCCCAAAGCTTGATTGAGACAAACCACATGCAAAAATCCTATGGGCCACCAAAAGTATTATGCTAAGCTAGCAAAAAGATACTATGCTTCTTTTTCAAATCTTAAAACCAATCAACGAGATGGCCTATCAACTAAAGTTGCCCAATCATTGGCTCATACACAATGCTTTTCATGTGATCTTACTTAAGCCTTACAAAGGAGAGCCACCAAGAGAACCAATAATTGAGGACCCATCCGAGATCGAAGATCAAGAAGAGGTGCTCCAGTCTGAATCCATCCTTCGACATGAAGGCAAGATACTAAGACATGGTAAGATTATCCGACGATATCTTAGTAAGTTCAAAAATTATCTTTTTGAAGATGCTAGATGGAAGGAAGGAACACATCTTAAGGATAGTATGAACCTTGTCAATGCTACACTAGAGTAAGCAAATGTAAATGCTTTTTAAATAAACAATTTTTTTGTCTTTTAAGACTGGTTCTCTTTTTATTGTGCACAAATTTAAGCAGTATGCATGCTTAGAATCATGTTTGTGATGACGATGTCTCCCAAACACCAAGTAGAATTTGTCACTATACTCTGGGAGTATGATATGGACTAAAGAGTAGAAATGCTTACAAAAACTAAGTATGCCAAGCACCAAATGGATTAGTCATCCGTTTCGGAATGATGTTGTAGGGTAAAAGGGGATCCTCTAGCTTCTAAGAAACATAGCCTAATGTTTATCTTCTCTACCTCATAGTCGAGGACAACTATGGTTTCAAGAGAGAGGTAATGTCATAAAATCTAATATCTACATGCCATATAGTTTTCTCATATTGAACTGCTCATTTAATGTGGAAAAATGAATGCGTACAAGAGTTAGAATATAGATATGTGCTTTTAGACCTATCTGAGCACGGGACAAAAGGGAGAGAAGGATACATCTCATTGAGGGTCCAAAAAGGAGATGGTCTACAAAAGAGCAATAAGAAATTAATGGAACTTAAAAGGCCTTAGGGTTAGCTTTATTAAGGACCTCCAAAGGTTAGTGTTCAAAGTCCTTAGACCTAGGACCTTTAGGTACTTTAGACCTTAGGCAATCTAAGCATGTGCTTGTTGTGCTTGAGTTGACTAAGGTGCTTGTCATGCTTGAGTTGACTAAGGTGCTTGTCATGCTTGAGCTGACTAAGGTGCTTAACGTGATTGTTGTGCTTGAGTTGACTAAGGTGTTTGAGGTGCTTGTCGTGCTTAATGACTAAGGTGCTTTTGAGGTGCTTGTCGTGCTTGATGACCAAGGTGCTTGATATGCTTGAGGTGCTTGATGACCAAGGTGCTTGAAAGTCAACAAGGAGTCTACAAAGGGGAGGCGAGCCCTAGAAGTAGGGGATGAGAGAGAACGCACTTATACTCACTCAAGAGGCACCCTCTCCACAAGAGGCATAAAGGACACATGTCAAGCCCCTAGCTAGGTTGCCCTCATAATGTGCCTAAAGCCTATTGGGTGACCTTTAGGGAGGTCCAATGAGAATTTAGATGAATGTAAATAGTTAATTAAGCTCTCTCTCTCTCTCTCTCTCTCTCTCTCTCTCTCTCTCTAAAAGGGGAAAAGAAGGACACTTGTCCAAATGCTACCTCTATTGCTTGATATGACCATAGCTTGTGATTGGCCAAGCATGGCATGGACCAATAGGGTGCAAGCTAGAGGAGAGAGAGAGAGAGAGAGAGAGAGAGAAGAGAGAGAGAGAGAGAGAGAGACAGAGGGGTCGACCAAGGCAAGGAGATTCCCTCCTTTTTGCATATTCACTCACACACTCACACATTCAAGAACTCCAGCTCCTTCTCCAAGCTTGAGAAGTAGAGAGCCTACACCAACACCTCTTGGCTATGGAATGCAGATCCAACCAAGAGTCAAGCTTCAATGGCATGCTCACTTCTCTACCATCTATGTTACTATGACAATCTAAGCTCTAAGACTAATCTATGGTGAGGAAAGTACTTCTTTCTCATAAGATACATATTCTTCCTCTTCCCTTCCCTCACTCCATGCTATCTCTCTTTCTGAACCGTTGCATGAATCATACCAAAGTGTGCAGGAGCAGACGAGGTGGGCCCATGCTTGCGTTTCCCAATCATTTGGCCCAAAACTCCCCTTGCATGAATAAATTGTTGCTTGCGCACATGCACGACCGCTGCAGCAACCTAGTTGAAAAGTTGCAGCTACAGGAAATGGTAGGAGCGAAGGGAACTTGCTGAAATGGTTGCGCTATTGTGGATGCTGCAAGGAGGGAAAGAAACCCAGATGTTTCATGCATCACCATTATAGAAGAAAAAATATTAAAAATATCACCAATCATCTAAGCAAAAGAAGTGCATCACATAACGAACTTCTTGAAAGAGACTACAAAACATAGACTCAAAAGTTAGGATTGGGGGGCTCAAGGCTCATTAACTACCCTAAATATGTAAAAGTCCCAATTTTTCAAGCCCAAGTTTGAAATAAGATTTCAAACTCCAGTTTTTTCAAACATTTTCATACGCTTGATAAGGATTTCAATCTCATTTCAATGCAACTATTTGAGGAAGCAGTGACATAGAGGACAAAATTGTGGTAGACCCGTCTTCCTTTTTGGCCGAACGGGTGCACCAACACATTGCATATGCCAACCCTAAGAGAGAGTGCTATTGAGAGATCTCAAGCACATAAGGTGGTGTGGCTAGCCAGTTAGCAAGGAGGGAGAAGGTCGCCTGTTGCTATGAGCTTTAGGCTTGAGCACAACACGGATGACGATCAGAGAATCATGATCCAAATGTTGCCAACCAAGAGAGAAGTATGTAGGAAGAACAAGTAGAGCCTAAAGAGGGTGGTCATTGAGCGTGTTAGGAAGGGTGAGCCTTGAGCTACACCGACTGGCCGGCTTGCCAACTAGCCAACCATGCTCTGACTAGGAGAAGTGCTCATATCAGCAGTCACACTTGCACACTTCATTTTGAGCTGTTGGTTGAAGCCTGTGTGCTCAAAGTAAGAGAGAACGCTAGAGTGACAGATCGATGTGAAAGAGATGTAACCCAAAAAAAATTGGGAGTCCACGCTTGCTAAATATGTACATCAAATCCATAGTGTATGCCCGCCCCTTACATATTCATAATTGTCAAAAGTGCACTTCACGTAAGCACTTGGTTTGGAACAAGTTGCTAACTTTTTGTGTACACATGAATTGTTTCCACAAAAAATGGCAAGATGTTGCCATAGAGTTACAGCTTGGCTCTATGCTTACAAGGTGGAGCAAGGTGGGAACCACATATGAAGAAAAGTGTCTCTCATTCAATTTGGGTAAAAACCAAACAATTTCTACACTTTTGACTCTTCTCTCTCACTAGATTTTTCCTTTCAAGTCTCTTGAAATGGAAATGTCTCCCTTCTCTCTCGCGTATGGCAACCTCTTTAATATATTTCCATGGGAACTTGACAAGGGAAGTAGCGGTTGGCAACTAGTTGCCAATCCCAATCCCACCATGTGAGTTGGCTATTATCACACTAACATAAACACCACGTTTTGCTTGGTTGCTTGGCTTCTCGGTTCTTTTGTACTTTGAGAAGGTTCCAAAAGCCTTCTATAGGAGGCAGATAGAGAGAGGAGGAGTAGTGAAGGTTACATAGTGTGTACAAGACATCATACCTTGATGCTAGTTGTATGATGGGACATCCATTGAAGGTCCCATTAAAGAATGAATTGGCACTGATTGTTTCCTCAAATGATATAAATTTGTCCAATTTGATGGCTCAAATCGAGATACAATTGAGGGGAAGACACCTTACCTTGGTGCTAATTGTATGATGGGTACGTACCTTCAATGGGAGAGGGAACAGGTTCGGATCTACAACCTTCAACTAGTAATTGGCTTAAAGCTGAGGATTCTTGGATTGAGCTAGCTTCAGGGAGGCGACCATGGACTGCCAAGAATGTTATATGGTCAAGTCGCTCAAGATGTTGCTGCTAGTGGCAGAAGGTGCAATTGGCTTATTTTGGGTCGCCCTTGATCGGCTGAAATCTTAGCCTCAATGAGGAATCCCAAAATCCGAGCCAATAAAAGCAACCAAACCATAAACCGAGCACAACTAACATTTTTTTTTAAAATCCTTGTGCAATATATTAGTTGCAATACAAAATTACGCAAACCATAAACTTTTTTTTGATATCTTTGCAATACAATTTTTTTTGATATCCTTGTGCAATATATTAGTTGTAATACAAAATTACGCAAACTATAATTTTCTTTTGATATCCTTGTAATACAAAATTACGCGTGGTCAGACATGTTATGGTTGTAACCGCTTGATGGTAATATAAGGAGGTGCCAAAAGAGAGAGAGGCACACTTGGTTTGGTCGTGTAGGCAGAGTCGACAACACACCACAATATCTTGGATTTTTGTTGGTTAGAGATACTCCCTACCTAGTTTCTTAACCTATAAAATAATTTTAAATTGTTCTATCTCTAACACATGCCAAAAACCTTCCATCAACATTGAAATTAACCAAAAAGGTGTATTGCATCTACATATCAAAATGGAGTGTGCAACAAAAAAAATAATGCCGCACTGGAATATTTGAGGCAAAAGTTAATAGCCATAAGCACATATCACCGAAAAAAACTATTGTTATAAAAACATAGCAAGGTCCACAAGCCTTTAAGGCTGCATCAGCACCCGTGAACCTCCGAGTGCTTGGAGTAACTCCAATTTTGTTAAAGCCGCCTGATGCATGAACTCATGAGCATGAGGGTCAAGGCCAAGTACTTGCAAAAATATGAAGTAAATGTGCTTACATGGCATATACACAAGGCGCTTGCTTTCCCGCTTTTGAAAATCCTCGCAAGTACATCTAGGAAAATCTAACATTGTCACAGAGTACGTCACTCCCTTTGCACTTTACCCCACAGTATTAAC
Source organism: Adiantum capillus-veneris (assembly GCF_014529385.1). NCBI lineage: Eukaryota > Viridiplantae > Streptophyta > Polypodiopsida > Polypodiales > Pteridaceae > Adiantum > Adiantum capillus-veneris. The sequence goes on along the minus strand of NC_140948.1, from coordinate 33,864,968 downwards.
ATAGAAAACATGTGTTTTATTGCAAACCACAATGACCTCTCGCACCAACTCTATTGCCATGGTTTTACCCACTTCAATCTTGCCATGAAACTCCTTTGTTAATCGTGATCTCCATTTCACAATATTTCCATCTCTAAATTTGGGACGGATGCTGCTAGCACTCTTTGGTTCAATGGAACTGTTTCATGCATTCTTGATGCTGATGTAACTCCTGCTTGCAAAACAAAACCATTGGCTTGCAGTTGCGTTACCTCTTGAGGTTGCAAATTTGTGCCCTCTGCGACCACCCAAACACCAGGAGTTGGACCTGGTGGCCCTTCGACTATGTTGTGAACCTTCCAGGTGTGCATGTTATTGGTATTACAAAACCAAATGAACCCTTCCACAAGGCCTCCCAATTGTGAACCAGATGGAGGATATTTCCTGCGACCCCAAAAACAAGGAGCTGGCACCCCTATTTTGGCATCCGTTGAACAAGCATTAATGAACCACCCACATCAATCTCCATCTTTTGACACTACACCAAAACAAGTCATCTTTTGCCCAGGTTCTGTTCTCCTTATTGCCCAAACTGACTTTGCTACATTTACTTCGGGATATGGGACATCCTTTGAAGCTTTTTTTTGTGTGTTGAAGCCCACCAATTGAAGTTGTCATTGTAACATACTCTGGCCTGTGGCTATCCTCCTCCAAGACAATATTTGCATCAGCAAAAATTGGCCTCTTTTTTCTAATACTCTTCTCTTGGAGTATATTTCTATTCATTTCTAGACTATTGACACCCATTTCATGCATTGAAGAATCTGTGAGGTCAACTAGTTTCTTTCCAGCTACCACAGAAGCAGATGAAGGTCGGTTCATGAAGCGATCTGCCAAATCTTTAATGCCGGGACCGCTGGAGCTCCCAACACCTTTCAAATAGGCATTATATTTCACACTTTGAATCACAGCTAAAGCCATATCTGCACATGCTACCTCATACAAACTTATGTGATCCTTGTAACCAACCGAGGCACGAATACTAGCATGTTTTGACTTAGACAAGTTTGTGTTAGGAACAAAGATACCTGCACCATCTTGTGATACAAATCTTTCCCCCCAATGAGGCACTCGTACATCCCACCAAGCCAACCATGTCTCCAATGAAGAAATCTCCCCTTCAATGGCCATTCCTGTTTTCCAAAATCTTCTAAGGTCTCCCTTACAATGCTCAGCCGCATTCTCTATAGGTGCAGTTCTCCACTTGCGACACAAAAGCTTGTGCTCCTCTTGAAATGCTGGACGGATGCACTTGACAGTATGTCGAACCATACTTTGCTCCCAATGAAATAAACATGATCTTTCTTTGTCTGGAGTAGACTTCTTTGCTCCCCCAAAATAAACAGTATGCACAATAATCCAATTGGCACTGCTTCATCTGCCATAAATCCCCTAAACTATGGCTTATCAAAACCCTGTAGCTTAACCACATTGTTTAGCATCTTCCAAAATTCAATCTGAGCATATTTATTATCCACGTTAAACTCAGCAGTTGCAATGGTGAGTATCTCTCGCACGTAAGGGTCGTAGACATGCGCTGACATAGTCGGTCATCCTTGAACACGATGAACATGATCAAAGTGCACCCTCATTTGCTCCAAATTACCTCCAGGACGCATGCGATTCACCAAATCAACTCCACTGCCCGGTCCCTTAATTGACATTTTAAATACATGAGGTTGTACTTTATCACCCAATTGGCCTAGAAAAAGGATACTATGGATAAAAGGATATCTGCACTTGCTTTTCAAGTCAAGCACTGCCTCAAGACCTTTTGAAGTGATATTCTTTGATCTTTTTGCAGACTCCAAACTTCGTTCGACCCTCATTTTATTTGATAGGGGAGTCATACTGTCAAGGAATTTAGCAAATTCCAAATCTTCAATCATAGCACTTGCAGTTGAACCTGCTCCAATAAGCTTTTCCATGATAAGATCATTAGTGGTGGCCCGCTTGAATTGTTTTGCAGTCACCAAAGGGTCCCGAATTGCTCGATCAAGCAACATTTCATCTATGTGACTTTCGACCATCCGACTCCTCCCTTCTGCACATGGATGATTATGTTCTCCAAGATGCAAAGCACACCTAGTACAATTATGCTTATCTCTAGGCAAACAATAGTAAATTATTGCAGGATATGTAGATACACATTCGAGAATTTGTCCACAATGAGTGCATACCAGTGTGCCATATTGAGAAGAGATCAATCCTTTAGGGCTGGATTTAACAATCCGACCTCGCCATTGAGACTCATTGAACATATTTGAGCGCAAATAAAATGGACAATCAATGTTGATGCAGCGCAAATGTCCAGAGCATCTACTAAATCTGACAATGCCATTAAAACTATCACTGCTACAAGTGACATACTCTGTCGACATGTGACTATCATGTCTTTGCTACATACCACTCATACCTGAAGAATTACCAGATGGCGGTAATTCAAAAGCAATATACCCATCATAATGAGCTGGTAGCTCATCAGTACATACCATTTTCTTGGCTTGATGGAGGGCAATATATAAATTGCTTTGCAATGGCATGCACTTAATCATGTCAATAACACTCGCATTGATCTCAGAGAGAGGTACTTTCTTGTCTTTCATGTCTTGAGAAACTCTGCCAATGCCAGAATCAATCTGATCCTCACTTCTCATATCCACCTTGTAGAAGTAGTGTTGTTCATGATCAAGCATAAAAGTTTGCTCACCATCTGATGATATAGTAGCTTCTACCTTGACTTGCGGTCCAAATAATGTTAGTGGACGAAGACAGAAATTAGCATCATGAAGCTCAAAATGTTCTTGCAAAGAAGCAATTGTCAAAGAATAAATTCTGGTATCAAACATAAGCACTAGCTTATGTCCACGCCTGGACCAAAAATGTAATGCATCTCCCCATGGGGTAATGGCGTGTTTAGCAGAAGGTAAGAATAGCACAGTTGTGATTGATACAGCGGGTGTAAATAGAATAGATTGATATCCTTAAAATTCTATCCATAAGCACAAGCCGCCAGGAATATTGCACGTTTGTGTTCACACGAACAACAATTATTGTTTTATAAAATATATATTAGAAATAATAATTCACTATATAATATAGTCAAAACATGAAATATAACGTGCTCAAAAAACGAGCCTGCTTTTAGTGTTAAAAAACTAAGAAAGAATCTGTTTTAGTTTTAAAAACACTAAAAAAACAAACCTGCTTTTAATTTTTAAAACACTAAAAAACGACCCTGTTTTTAGTTCTTTGAGTTTTACGATTTTCAGTCAATCGAGCATATTAATGACAACAACCGAACTTCACCTACCCAGTTAAATGTCCCATGCACAATATCCCATGCCGAAGTTAAGGGTGTTTACACACTACTGAGTGTTTTTGGTTTATTAAATTCTAAGACACTCAAATTTCAAAAATTCCCAAAAAAGCCCTAATATTTTGTCACAAATTCCTAAAATGCCCTTCAAGTTTTTCAAAATTCCCAAAGTACCCCTTGTCGTGAGATAAAATTTCTTGAAAGGCAGAAAAAATTGTAGCTTTTCATAAGAAGACTGATTGTCTATCAATACGAGTAATTGCTTTTTTATTTTTAGTTATAATTACCCTTTTTGCATTGTAATTTGTGACAAAATTACATGCTAAGAAATTAAAAACGGAGTCATGGTTTCATATTCTTTAATCAAGCTCGAAAAAAACCTAGATATAGTGTAATCCCACCTACAAATTTTGAAGTTTACCTTTAAATTTTATATTTGAAGGTGAAAAAACCTGTAAAATTTTGAAAAACTTAGTGTAATTTGGTGTAAAAACCTTTAAATTTTGTCAATTTACCTCCGTTGTTTCACATATTAGGTTTTCCAAGTTTTTGAAAAAAAAAAATCGAGCACTGATACGTGGGCAACTCCACGCCATCATTAACTATGATCATTAGCTATACGCGGGCAACTCCATGCACTATAACTATTACCTCCTGAGAGAGAGAGAAAGAGAACAATCTTAATTTGAAAGGGGCCCTGTAGGCCCCTACTATAGTTTTTTAAAGCCATTCATAGGGCTAGCGTTAAAGCTTCTGCAGCGCTCTCTCTCATCTCTCTCTGCGCTATCTCGCATGCCTCTTGATGCGTTTTTTCAACCGTTCACGCCTCTTTGCTTTCACCTTCCTCCCCTCATGTTTCTTGTCAAGAACACCGTTATGCGACTCTGCAGCGACCTCCCCTCCACCTGCTCGCCACCAAGCTCTTGCTTGCACCCACCCGAGGCTTTCTTGCCTGCGCTAATTGAGTGCACCGGCCTGCTTAATATCTAATGAGTTAATCTCTCAAGCCGGTTTAGTTCAGTCGCCTTCACAACTCGAATCAAGCTCGGAGCTCGGAGAAGGGAGAAGGGAGTCTACCTTGGCCCGAAAACCTCCTGCCAGGTAGTTTTTTTTTTCAATGTTTTAAGGCTATGTTTGTAAGGCTTATGTTTTAATTAAAATGAGAAGCCTTCTGTAACTGTAACTCTTCGATTGGAATTTGAACCTTTCTGTAACTGTAACGCTCTCTGTAAAGCCCAAGAGAGATGTTGGAGGGGTAGTGCACCCCCCGCAAAGAGAGAGAGGAGAGAGAGAGAGAGAGAGAGAGAGAGAGAGAGAAGAGAGAGAGAGGAGAGAGAGAGAGGAGAGAGAGAGAGAGACCTTCTAGCCAGTGTATTGGAGAATCATGGCGGAAACTCAAACCCAAGTGCTTGTGTTGGGATAAGTTGCCAAGGCTCTGCCTGGACTTCTGTGTAGCTTCCTTATCATTTTGATTCTAAGCCTAAACTACCTGTAGCCATCCACGCCGGCGTGGATGGCTAGAAGGAGTTTTGAATGTGAAAATCTACCTGTTTATAAGCTCTCTCTGAGAATCGTCAGAGCTGCATAGCTTCTCTTAAAACTACCTGAAGCCATCCACGCCGGAAGCCATCCACGCCGGCGTGGATGGCTAGAAGTATTTTCTTGCGACATTGATTTAGGGGTAGTGATTCATTTTTGCATTGAATTTAATCATGTTTTATTAAGCTAAGTAAGCTCAATCAAGATATCCACGCCAACATGGATGTCTAGAGGGAATTTATCGAGATAAATTTTTTAATTGATCATGCTTTTTTTAAAATTGTTAGCTCCCCTCTAGCAATCCAAGCCGACATGGATGCTTAGGTGGAGATCAATAAGATAAAGTTTTGATTTTTTGAATTGCCTCTAGGCATCCGCGTCGGCATGGACGCCTAGAGGGAATTTTAGTGAAGTAATTAAATTGTTTTTTATTTTGTTTTGCAAGTCCTTCAATTCGTGGACGAGTTCGCAAAGGGAGACGACTTTCTTCAACTCAAGCTTCGAGTATCTTAGAGAGCAGTGATCAAATAAGTGCAGTCTCTGTCACAGATATGACAGATGGTTTGGAGACACAGGAGGAGGAGATGCAAAGTCAGGACTTGGGGCTTGGCTCCATAAATGAAGTTGATGAATCTCTTGCCCCACAAGAGGCATGTTTTCAAATAGTGCCTTATGTCGTAAGAGATGAAGTAGCAGTAGAGATTGAGACAGGGGAAGAGCACAACTTTACATGCATAGAGGACAAGATATTCTTCAATGTACTCGCATGTTCAATTGTTTTGACTGTCCACCAATTCCTTTATGTCGATTGATCCCTGTGAGAGGCTTACAAGATGATGTTAGTGGATTGAAAGCTGCTTTTGCAAAGGAGGGCTACATGCACGAAAAAGGAGCTTTTATTGTTTCAGTTTGGAATTGCATGAAGGAGGAAGCTTATGTGACAGGTATTTCATTTCTTTGCTTTGGTCTTTCCTACTCTCTATTTCTATGTTGTTTTTTGTTTTTCTCATAAATAGTAGTTGAGTGTGATTTTCTGCTTATGATTATCTTTTTTGCAGAGGACCTTCTTTCTTTATGGGACCCAATATGGGTTGATATACATAAAGAGTTTGAAACTGAGATTTCTAAAAGACCAAACCTTCAAGTTCTCTCTAATAAAATGTTCTATGTTTGGGAGGATAATCATAGAACGGTCACTTGGATGGCTGCTATTAAAGAGAGATTCTCCGTTGATCGAGAGAAACATTGTAGTGTACTTTGTACAGTTATTGATCCTACTCGAGTGCCAGAGATAGCTCTGATTAGTAGCTTGCAAAGAATGAATTTGTAAGCTTCATAACTTTCTATATATTTTAGTAGAAAAATTCTATGTTGTGTTTCTGACTTTGTATATATTGTATATGACCTTGGAATAGCATGAATACACATGCCCTTGTAGTCACGCATCTTAGGGATGAGCTTGTCAACTGCTCCCACATTTGTGCAGCAGATCATGAAGCCTGTGTAACAGGGCTACCAGAAAAAGATCAAAAGTTGATTGCTGCAGTCCGTAAGAAATACTCAAAGGGTGTGGAGCCTTGGTATCCACCTACTCGTCAATACTTGGGAAAGCTCTTATACAATGTGAGTGTCTTTGGCTTGCTTTTTTGGAACGATCTTATATTTGCTTTTTGTGAAAATTACATATATTAAATTGTGTATTGAAGGATAAAATATCCAAGTAATTGAGCCAAAGAGTATGTGCTTTTTTTTGCAAATTATTTATTTTTAAGTATGTGTTGAAGGTTCAAATGGCCAAGGAATTGAGCCAAAGAATAGATCAAGCTAGGCACACAATGACAAATGAAGAACTAATAAAAGAGGAGGAGAAAATATTGAATGATTTAGCACTCAAATATGGAGAGCACGTTGGGAAGGTGGTTGAATTATTTTTGTTTTGGGTGTTTTGCACATAGTGTAATAGCCGTTTAAACTTGGTTTTCTATTCGTTCCTCAAAAATTGCAGTTGCTAAATACTGTTGATCCGAATCTTGGACCGGATTGGATGGTTCGAGTTCTTGCACTCAAATGGGGTCCTGATAGTTGGGCTATGCTTGAGAAACTGAACTTGATTGCTATGCATGATGCTCTTGTCTTGAGCAAACTGTTATGGGTTTCCTTGCTTGAGGCAGATAAGATTACTAGATCCTCTTATGGTTTAAAGAAAGGAGATCATGTGTATCGCATGTGAGTAAAGTTTCTTTTGACTTTCAAGAATCTTTGATGTAGAGTTGCTAGTTTTTGTGATTATTTTAGTTTTTTCTCAACTTCCTTGTTATGTAGTTGGATCCGTAGAGAGGGCCTTCTACAAAGGATTTTTGATAGGGCCACAAAGTTTGTGGAGGACTTGAGTAACATTGCTGGTGGTATTTTTTTGCCTCATGATTGCTCTCTTGCCTCTTACTTTGAGGAGCTCAAGTTTGAAGCACGACCCTATCTTTATCCTTTGGAGACCTCTCTTGAAGCTAAGACAAAAGATGTTAACAAGCAAGCTATGAAGAAAGTGGACACGGTACGCATGGCATTTCAGCAGCTAGCCTACAGGTCAAGCTCATCATATTTTTATTTCAAGCTTTTCATAATTACGAAGTGTGTAGTGATGTTATTTTGTTTTAGATTTCTATTATTCTTGGTTGGAAAAGGCTTTCTACCAGGGATTCCATTCTTAGCTAAGCAGTGGGCACAACTATCTTCTGGGGAAGGATGCATGTACTCCCCTTCCATGCATAAGCTCACTACTTGGGAGATGGAGGCATGTCCATGGTGGATAGACATGGCTTCTGGCATGTATTGGAGAGAGAGAGAGAGAGAGAGAGAGAGAGAGAGAGAGAGAGAGAGAGAGCTTCACGATACTATGAGAGTTGGTGGCACATCCGTCGATGTGCCTCTCCCTCTTAGAGTGCACGAGGTGATATCCGATAAATGGTTACTCAAAATAGCCTCAAACATAATTTGTCTAAGAGCTTTAAATTCTCTTTTTCCTAAAGTTATTTGTTATACATACCGGTAATATTGTGTTTCTTTACTTTTTTCAAGCTACAAATACTTCTCGCAAGGGAAAGGAGGTGATTGTTGAGACTAGGGTGGATGCAAACATGGAGGGAGAGCATGGTGAGCTTTCACTTGGGATGCAATTGTTTGTTTCGTTCATTTATTGGAGTTAAGTCACTTTGTACTGCCTCTTGTATCGCAATACCTCTTGGGGAGATTGTTGCAAAGAAAACCATTTCTTTTGTCTACATCGTTGATACTCCCTTGTCTTCTCTGTCCTCATTGCCTGACTCACGATGCATGGCCATTTCTGGGGACTACATAGCCATTGCTGCTGATTTTAGGGCCGGTGTTCGACATCCGACATGGATTCGTGTTCATGAGCACATGGGATGTGCACGCCTCGATGGGACCTTGTGCGTGCGTGGTGGGAGAACAGTCGCATGGGCTGCTGATTTTATTTTTTTGGATCTTCCCTTTGGTGGTTCCCCATTAGCCATTGTACCCCTTTGGGATGTTTGTAGGGAGGATTATGTTCGTGCAGGCATGCAGCTTGCATATTCGAGTTTTTCAGACTCAGGGTGGTTGTTGATCATGGTCTCTATGGCAGGTTTTTGCTTCATTCATAATTTTATACAATACTTGTCGAGTTTTGTTGTGTGTTTTCTATTGTGACTTTTGAAACCTCTTGCAGGAGATACCATTGGCTGGGTTGAGAGATTTTGTCGTGCATCAGAGATGGCTATTCATCGTCGCATTGTGGTCCTCCATCATGGAGCTTATGGTTATGGTAATAGCTTTGGTGATCGGATTGAGGTAATGCTCTTCTACATATTAACTTGTTTTTTTCTCATTTTGGTGTGTTATTATTATTGTGATTGCCCTCTAATTGTCTATGTGGTGGTGTAGTGTCATTGTTCTCTCTTACTTATGGTGCATAGGGTTGGCATGCAACCACCTTGCTTTGTGGTTGAGAACACCCCACTATTCAATCGGCTTGGCATGCAGCCTTTGGATTCTTACATGATGCACCATCTTCCAGAGTCTTCTCTAGCCAGATCATCATCAGGGGAGCCATGGCGTGGTGGCTTGCAACAAAGTCACTCTTTTATTGCATGTTTTGTGGAGCTTCTTTGTAGGCCTGGAGGTATTTGTTTGGAGTTAGGATGTGGTACAACGCCCGTATTGGCAGCATGCTTAGGCACAGGGCGGGTGTGTGCAGCAGTCGACATTGATGACACTTTGATTTCATATTATGTGCAACCATTATTTCGCCCTAAAAAGCGAAGCAGAGAGGGAGCCTCCACCTCTCTTGATGTTGATGATGTGGGTGACATGCCTTCGCGTGTCAACCCCTTTGACGACTAGTGAGAGTCCACCTTGCACTTCATTTCCCCCACCTATTTTATGTTTCCATCATACTTTTATGCTATTTTGTCACTTTTTTGTATCATTGTTTAGTATTTGAAAATTATGGATAATGATTCAAACAACAATTTGAGATTTCTTGTGCTTTTAGGATGTAGATTTTGTATTGCTTGCATGTGGATTGTGAGACTTATCTTTTTATTTTTGTATGGAAGTGTGTTGCCAGTTTATGCTGAGGGGATTGCAAAAACCATGGCTGTTGATATACGATACGATTTTGACACCCACAAGAAGTGTCAGAGACGCAATGTCTTTATTGATGACAAGTGTGACTCTTCATAGTCACGAGATAGAACCATAGCATTTCTTGTTGTCATTAGAGTGCAGAGGCATAACATGTTGTTCTCTATATTCATCTAAATATTCCACTTGTTATCTTACAAATCTAAAGAAATATCTCTTTTTTTGTATAAGATATGGCAATTCTCTCTTAGTACAGTTTTAGAAACTTTGTAGATGTATGAGCATTGTTGACTTGCATTAGATTGCTCCGTAAAATTTAAAGTTAAAATAAAAATTATGGTGTTAAATGTAGTTGTGGATCATTGAATGGTTTGTAATAGCTTTGCTACTAGCTTGGGTTTCTCATTGCTCGACATCAAGTATCAACTGTGCAAAAGAATCTAGAGTCTAATTTTGAACAAACATATTGCTATGATTACTTAGGGATCCAAGATCCTACTATTATTAAAGTAGGATCTTCATTCATATTTCTTATCAAAGCCCATTTGGTTTCTTTATTCATTTGCTCGGATTTTCCTTCGCTCGAAAAATCTCGCTTGCCACACGGTAAGCCCAAAATGCAGGGCAAGTGGCTTCTTGTCCAAAGCAATGAGCCCAAGGTAACTTCTCATGCATGAGAAAGTGATTACCACCAAATTGGATCATGCCAAGATTGTAGCGATTCAAAACATCACTTTATATATGATATTAAAACTTCATGAAAGTTTTAAACTCTTTAGCATGGATTTCAAAAGTGAAGGAAGACTTTGAGGACCTTCAAGGTCGCCGTGCTCTTGCTTACCATGGACCAACTCAAGGGAAAGCGACTCATTATAGCCAGGTAGAGAAGGGCTTTGCCCTGTGATAGATTGCAAAGCCTACCTAGTAATAATGGAGTGGTAAATAGAGAAATTTTGAGGGGCCTCAAAAATTTGTGGGGTGGGGTGGGAGGGGGGGTTGTTCTAAAGATTTCAAGACACTTATAAATATCAAACGCCACTTGGCTCTAAAGAGCAAAGTTTCATTTCATATTGGCACATAAAAATTTTACAAATTGCAATGCATAGTATGTTTATGTCTCCTTCTCATAAGCTAGAAACCCTGTCATTGCCACTTGCAATCAAATCCTTGCAAGTCATCTTTGATGTTTCCCTATGTGCAAGTAGGCCTTGCCATGCTCACCTTGCCTCTCCCTTGCCTATGGTTCACCTCCATAGACCCTCCTACCCTTTTTTCATGCAACTTGCAAATAGTGCCTCTTTTTCCCTCTTTTGGGAATTTTTTTCACAATCCCTCATCCCTCCTCAAGATCTCCACCTTGCTTTTGTACCGATATGGGAAAGAGGGTTAGGGGATAAGAGTCTTCACCCATCCATTACTTATAGCCCTTGCTATTAAGCCCCCTTACTAGTGGCCACTATGCCATATCACCTAATTGTCCCCTACCTAGGACCCTTTTTCTCATGTCATCGGTATAGGTGTTTAGAAAGAGTCCCTCACTGCCCATGTTGGATACTCCCTGTAATAAACGGATCGCAGAGACAACTTGGACCAAAATATTATATAGAGAGAATCCCTCACTACACATTCACTAAAATTTCAATGCATAATAGCCTTATGCATGTTGGGCATAGCCTACAATCAATGCGTTCCAAGAGACCACATTAAGGGTAGGAATGTAAGACTCTAGGTAATTGCACGTGCCAGTCACCTCCCAACTATACTATATATATATGTCCTTGGTCCTCTAGCTCTTAGCTACATATAGATCCCCGTATTGCATGTGAGTTCTGGCCCTTCTAGCCCGTCTTACCTTAGGCTTGACATTACTCCCCCTTGGGGAAGCGTTTTTGTCCTCGAAAACAAAAGTGGTTGTATTGTCATAAGAACACTAATGTTTTTCACAATGGCATTCTTCATGATCCAGCTGTTTGTTTGATTGAAGCATGGTTCAGTAGGAGGTTCAATGAAATAAAAAATAACATCCTGATTTTCACATTGGTGTCCCTTTGCAACCGTCTTGTGTATCCGACCCATATCCAACACAGTGTGTAGACTTCATTTAGAACTCACTTCAGTATGCTAAATGAGTTATCACAACTACGATGTACCCAAAAGAGTACCTCTTTTTACTTTCCATGAAAGTAACTAGCTGATGTAACTCATAAGCAAAGTATAAGTCTTGACTTGTTATCAATTTTCATCAGTAAACAATCCCACATAACTAATGTTCAAAGTTGAGAACTTGACTTACATATGAAGAGACTAAACCTAGTCGCAAACATGCTTTAATTTATGGTAAGCAAACTCCAACTAGAGCGATACATGCTTTCTAATTGGATTGCTAGGTGTTAACGTACTCGCTTCGCATTCCCTTTACCCTGATTGGTAAACAGGGATCACAATGCCTTACAAAATGGTTGAGTAATCAACATGTTACAAATAACCATCTTGGTTAACGTGAAAGATCCACAAGTACCCAAACCGAGCCATGACCTCTATTGGTGATTGTTAGATCTATGTGCTGAACGTGCATGGCACTCCAAATCAGCCTTTTTCAAACACTAAGAACCATGACACCTAGTGTGCATGCATTTAGCAAAAACAAATCCGAACCTGCATATACTTGCCTATACTTAATGCGATTCTCATAGCACACATGAAAGAGGAGTGTGAATAGTTCTGAAAAGAAATTGAATACTTTCTACTACAATCATTTGCAAGCCTTACTGAAACGTTTGAACCATAATAGAATGTGAAACATAAGTCACTCCTAGCTACAGACAATGAAACATTTCCATTAACAACACATAGCCTTGCTATATGCATAAACAACCATCCGTTAATGTTGTTTAGCAGCACTTCTAACCATTAAAAAAAAATTGGACTCATTTTTTGGCCTTTTAGCTCTAGTGAGAGAATTCTCCTTAGCCAATAGGAAGAAGGCTAAGGTTACGTAGAAAATGCATTTTTTCTCATTTTTGAAAATGTCCATGAAAAACCATTTTGGTGAAATTGTTACCATCACTAGAAAAGTAAGGCACTTGATAGTGACATCTTGCACAAGTGTAGAACGCCTTTTTATGACCCGTTGTTGCTATCCTATAAAGTGAGGTACTTGTCCATGTGCATCTCGCACAAGCATCAATTACCTTTTTATGAGCTCCTCGCAATTCAAACAGATTATACTTGATAATGATTGATAGGTACTATTTAAGACTAAGAAGTGTTACCATATACTTGTGGTAGTGATGTGTGTGAACACACTAGGACCGCCGGGGCATTTTTTCCCTCTTTAGGAGGTTTTTCCCCCCGTGCATTGTATATACGCCCATCACTCTAGGGCTATCTATCTTTCCATTGCACACTAAGTAATACACTCTCAGTTGTGTGCCTTGAGCTTCCTTCGTCTTCTCCAAGCTGCGTGTGTCTCTCTGCAACCCTAATTCCAACAATTGGTATCAGAGCAGGTTGCGTCCTCCCCGGCTTAGTCGCCAACTGCTCCAGTACACGCCTACTCACTTTCTCCGATTTCAGTGAGCTTTGGCGAGCGTTCGCAGGTCGATTTGGGCTCATTTCGGTCTCCGTTTCCACTACAGGCAGTACTGCACAGGCTATTTCGTCATTTTGTGCAAAATTTCTGTCAGTGCTGTTTTCTGCATAATATGTGCCTTATAGTCTTCTACGGTTTGTGCTATATAGCACGTGTTGTTCCCACTCCGTTTCTCCTATTTTCGGGCAGTTTTCACATCACGTGCAACATTTACTATGGCTAACAACAACAATACAGATGTGTTCAAGATGTTTGCTGTTGAGGATAGGTTGGATGGGGACAACTATCCTATGTGGGCTTATATGATGCAACATGTTCTTGTGTCAAAGGGCGTCTAGAACATTGTGCAGGGCATTGATGTACGTCCTGGTTCTGAGGATGTTGCAGGTCTTGCTGCAAGGATTGCTGCTGTTAGAGTTGTTTTGCCTACGCCAGAACAAGCTCGTTGGGATGTAAAGGATGCGCAGGCTCATGCATTGATTGCGTTGTCTGTGAAGCGCACCATTGTTCCTCACATCCGTTCAACAAAATCTGCAAAACATGCTTGGGATATTCTAGCAGGTCTTTATGCAAGTCGCAATGAGGCTAAAATTGCTTTACTGCGTAAAGAGCTGGAGTCCAAGGTTATGCATGAGGAAGATGATACGGACACTTTCCTTGCTAGCGTCAAGGATATCAATGAGCAGCTTATTTCTGCAGGTGAAGTCATTTCATACAGCTCCCTTGTGCAGACTGTTCTTGATGCCTTACCAGATTCTTACCAGACTTTTGCTAGTACTTGGAGACTTATGACCCAAGGAAATCCAGAAGTTGTCAAGTTTGATGCATTGTGCACATTGCTGTTGCAAGAGTCACTTTCCAGAAAAAACAAGACTAGACAGCGTGCAGTTGAACGGGCTTTTATTGCTTCTCAAAGATAGGGTGGTAACAGCAATGCAGCCACTTCTTATGGTTCTGCTCTGCGAGTGGCAAAACTTCTCTTCCCAATGCTTCTACTGGCAGCACTTCGTCTGGCAATTCTGGTGATAAGGGCAAAAAGAAGATGCGTTGCCATTATTGTAAAGCTAATGATCACTTGATCAAGCAATGTCCTAAGTTGAAGGCAAAAGAGGCTAAGAAGAAAGAGGGTGGTTCCAATGCAAATGCTGGTTCCACTACAAATGCAGCCATTGTTGAGGAGACTGTAATGTTGATGTTGATGCAGAATGGGCTTTTAGTGCAGAGTGCACTTACAATCCTGTTGTCCATGGTGCATGCTTGTCAGTTGCTGCAGATTCACATGTGCGGTATTTTGACAGTGGTGCTACAAAGCACATTACCTCACATCGTGAATTGTTTACCTCTCTCGAGTATGTCCCTCATGGGAATTCTGTCACTTGTGCCAACAATGCCTCTTATCCAGTTCAGGGAGTTGGAAAGATTGTGCTTACTGCTGCTAATGGCAGTTCTTTCACACTTGTTAATGCACTTTATGTACCTGGGATCAAGAAGAATCTCTTGTCTATATCCGCACTTGCAAGACTTGGACTTGTAGTCAAATTTGTGGATGACAGATATACAGTTCATGATCTCAGTTTTGGTGATGAAATTGTTGCATCTGGCCTTTTGTGCCGTGGGCTGTATAAGCTCACTTTGTATGACAAGTGTGGATTTTTTTTTGAAAATGTTGTTGCAGATTCAAGGGCTATTTCATATGCAAAACTTTGGCATGCACGTTTTGGTCATCTGAATTTTGCCAGTTTGCTGCGTTTGCAGAAATCTGATATGGTTGCTTCTTTGTCGCCTCTTGAAGCACCTATCAAACATGTTTGTGAAGGCTGTATTTTGGGTAAGATGCAACGTTCTAAGTTTCCAAAGGATGGTTCAGTTCGGGCCACATGCAGGTTGCAGCTTGTGCATAGTGATGTTTGTGGGCCCATGCAAACTCCGTCCTTGGGCAATTACCTGTACTTCGTGACTTTCATTGATGATTACTCCAGGCATGCATGGGTATTTCCGCTTAAAGCGAAGTCCGAAGTTTTTATGTGCTTCAAACAATTTCTGGCTATGGCTGAAAATGTCTCAAAATGTACTATGGGCACCCTCCGTTCTGATAAAGGGGGGGAGTATATTTCTCATGAATTTAATGCATTTATGGCTAGTCATGGATAAAACACCAATGTACAGTGCCTTATACACCTCAACAAAATGGTGTTGCTGAGAGGAAAAACAGGTCATTGACGGAAATGGCACGATGTATGGTCAAAAGTCAAGCTTTGCCGCATTCTTTTTGGCTTGAGGCCATCATGTGTGCCACTTATGTACTTAACATGTGTCCTACAAAAGCTTTGCAGTCTATTACTCCATATGAAGCATGGCATGATAGAAAGCCTTCTATTGAGCACATGCGTGTTTTTGGATGTTTGGCATATGCTTTGGTGCCACAAGTGCAGTGCAAAAAATTGGATGATAAGGCTGTCAAATGTATTTTTGTTGGTTATAGTGCTGAAAGCAAATGAATTCTGGTTTCTCGGGATGTAGTGTTTGTGGAAGATTCTGTTCAGCCCTTGCTGTCATGTACTAGAGACAGTAATGTAAGCTCACATGACACTTTGTTGCCTCTTTTCAGTGGTGGAAATACGAATGTAAGTTCCAATGAGGCAAATGTACAGCCTATGGAGGTTTCTGAAAATGTTCTAGATCAGCCTATTACTGATGAAGATGTACATGATGTACTTGATGAGGAAAGGGCTGAAAATGAGCAGGCTAGAGGTATGCCAAAATGGTTGGTGCACACTTTGCGTGACAGTAAATTGGATGCACCTTTGTCTAGTCGTACTCGTTTAGGCTCTCGCCATGCATCTTATGCATCAGATTGTTATGCTTTGGCTGTGTCTAGCTTACATGATGTTGAGGAGCCTCTGTCTTCTGATGAAGCACAGAATTCAGAAAATTGGATGGCTGCCACGCAATCAGAATATGATGCACTTATAGAAAATGACACGTGGACTTTATGTGATTTGCCTCCTAGCAAAAAGGCCATTGGTACGAAGTGGGTTTACAAGTTGAAACGCAAGCCAGATGGTGAGATCGACCGCCATAAGGCTCGACTTGTTGCAAAGGGTTATGCAAAACAAAAAGGCATAGATTATGAAGAGACCTTTGCTCCCACTTGTCGTATGACTACTGTGCGTTTTCTATGTGTATTGGCAGCTCATTTTGGTTGGGATGTACATCAATCAGACATTGTTACTGCTTTCTTGAATGGTGACATATTTGAGGAAGTTTATGTAACACAGCCTCGCGGTTTGTCATGAAAGGACAAGAGGACAAAGTGTGCAAATGTAAGAAGGCTTTGTATGGGTTGAAGCAATCTCCTCGTGCTTGGTATGAGAAAGCTAACACTCATTTGGTCGAACAAGGCTTTCGTAACAGTCCAACAGAAAGCACATTGTATGTAAAGCGTGAGGGTGATGTACTTCTCATTGTGGTTCTTTATGTTGATGATTTGTTGATCACTGGACCGAATGAGAGACATATTGTTGAATTTAAGGCTGATTTGAATGCTACTTTCAAGATGAAAGATTTGGGGCTGTTGCATCATTACTTGGGTATACAGTTTAAGCAGTGTGATGGTGGTATTGCCTTGTGTCAGAAAAGTTACATAGAGACATTGCTATGTAAATTTGGACTTGAGGATTGCAAACCTATTGCCACTCCCATTGAAACAGGTTTGAAGTTGCGTCTACATGATGCTGGCGATCCTGCTGATGTCACTCTTTACCAAACTGTTGTTGGCTGCCTCATTTATGTATGCAACACGAGGCCATATATTCAGTTTGCAGTCTCACAGGTCAGCAGATTCATGCATAGCCCAGGGTCTAAGCATTGGCAGGCTGTCAAGAGGATTTTCCGCTACCTTAGTGGCACTTTACATCTTGGCTTGTTTTATCCCAAGAGGGGATCATTGCCGCCAGACTTACATGCTTTTTCGGACTCAGATTGGGCTGGTTGTTTTGACACGCGAGTGTCCACAAGTGGTTTTTGTTTCATACTTGGCAGTTCATGTATATCATGGTTGAGCAAGAAGCAACCTACTGTGGCCACTTCGAGTTGTGAGGCTGAGTACATGGCAGTCTTCACAGCTACGGTTGAGTGTGTATGGCTCAGACGTCTTATGGCTGATTTGGGTGTTGGACAGGACACTGCCAACACTATCTACACTGACAGTCATAGCGCATTGGCAGTTGCGAGGAACCCAGTTTTTCATGCTCGCACAAAGCACATTGAGGTGCATTACCACTATGTCAGGGAGAGGCTCTCAGCAGGAGAGATCAGCTTGGCTTATGTGCCAACACAGGACAACCTTGCAGATCTTTTCACAAAGGCATTGTCTCGTGAGAAGCTTGAAGCTTTCGACAAAGCTTTGGGCTTACTCCCCTTTGTGGCCTGATCATGTCCTCAGGGCATGGCACTTCCCTTTACTCATGTGCCAGCTCTAGTTCACCGCATCACTCCAGGGGGGATTTGTTACCATATACTTGTGGTAGTGATGTGTGTGAACACACTAGGACCGTCGGGGCATTTTTTCTCTCTTTAGGAGGTTTTTTCCCCCGTGCATTGTATATACGCCCATCACTCTAGGGGTATCTATCTTTCCATTGCACACTAAGTAATACACTCTCAATTGTGTGCCTTGAGCTTCCTTCGTCTTCTTCAAGCTGTGTGTGTCTCTCTGCAACCCTAATTCTAACAAGAAGAAGTCAGAACCAAGCAAAGAGAGGCCCCTGAGAGATCTCTAAGGCCTCTATTTGCTTGGTTATGGCTTCATGAGGCCCGAGGCTTAAAAATGCTATATCTTGAGCTAGAGACACCATATTTCAGTGTTTTAAAGTGATATCCTAAGGTTTTTGGACGTTTCGGATGCATCCATGGCATTCTTTTCGTATTTTGAAAACATCTCTTATGTATTTTCTTTCATTGCACATCGCATCACTCATTAAGATTCACGAACATGGATTTTTGTGCACACTTAAGTTGGACTCTCAAAAAGCATTTTGTACGAGCATACATTTAAGTGATCGAGCAAACTTTTACATACATACTATGAGAAATAGAATTCCAAAAAACTCCTTTTGTATTTTCCAAGATTAACTCTCTGTGCTGAGTTGACATTTCTTACAGGGCCCAAAATTGAGTCCAAATTTCTCTTAATGCTTAACAAGTCGTTCTAAGTACTTGACAATTCTTGGCCACTGAAATTGTTTCCGATACGACGTGTTGAAAAATGGTCTATGAAACGGATTTGACTAGCACCCGGGGACTTTGTTGCAATACACAATTGAAATAGATGTCAGTCCTAGATACTCATATTCTCCACATATCGCTTATGTCTCAACTAAGGATGTCTAAAAACCTTCAAGTATGAGATGTACTTGTGCGTGGAGGTTACTGCAAACGCTTTGCGACGTGAGTGAGAGGGACCCTCATTAACCTTGCTCCACAGTAGCTAAACCAAACTCCTTGAGTTTCTAGACCATCTTGTATCCCATGTGACAACATGTGCCAAAGAAGACTTTACATGAAGGTTTATAATTGCATAATGTAGAAACATATTTGGGACGTTGCAGCCCAAAATTCTTTGCTCTTACATGACCTTGTCATGTCCTTGAAGAGCAAAATGGATAAAAGCATTCATCCAACTTGAAAAAGTCAAGCAAATCATACTCAAAAGGGAATAAAACCAAGGTATATGCATACTTGGAGGTTAAACATAACGCTCACTTACCCATAGTCACATGCACTTTTCAAACCTAAAAGATAGAACTGGAAAGATGCCTTACCATAAACCAACCTTAAATAGGTAATATATTGGTGACCTGTTGAACACTAAATGAAATATTAGAAAAAACAAGCGTTAGAAACTGGTAACCTTGGGTGTTGCCTTTGCAATCCAAACCTCTTGGTTAGCTTCTTCAATGTCAAACCGCTTGGTTAGACTTTGCATGAAAACTGCTCAACCTTGGTAGATTGTGAACGTCTTTCCTTGAAAGTACAACTATGCTGAGCTCAAATCATGACTCTCAACGCCTATGGAGTGATTGTGTATTAGCTGGGTCATACCCTGAAAATACCACCCCTAGAGACATAATCAATGTTGCAACTAAGCAATAGATCTTTTGTAGTTGGAATCTTATTCACATCTAATTCATGAGAGAATGTTCTTCTTCCATGAATAGAGGAGAAAGATGTGAAATACTCCCGAAGAAAATAGTCATACTAGATTTTCTCAGGTGTCTCTATAAGAGATTACTTGCATGGAGGCTCTCTTAATCTATTTATGTCGTGCTATGAATTAGTTGCTTAATAGCTATTCCATGCCTACTTGCTACCCCTAAAATTTGTCAAAATTGGATTAGTTGCACCTTATGCGTACTGCCAATGATATCAAGTGCTCACAATTGTATACATATACAACGATCGAAAGCCAATATACCAATCTCAAATCTTCTTGGACATAGTAGTTGATGTTATTATGGAAGTGCAAACAGTGATGGAGTGGACATACTGCCATCTTATTTGCACGCCATGCATGCATCTTAGAAAAATAGATTGATAAGCCCTTGGCTTCAATGATAGTCTCAACCTTGTGAGCTACTGCTATACATGCCTTGCACGATTACACGCACACGGATAATCGAAGTGCATCATTGCCAAATGCAAACTGTGAGCTTATATCCACTTAGAGCAGAATATGCGTACCATTATCCTTGATATGAAGTCAATGAATAATACCGTGATACAAGATAGAAGACTTGCTTCGCATGAAGACTGGAGAAGCACTTTGCTTTGCTCAGCAGAGAAATCTTTTGCAAATGAAAGATTAAATTATAGAAAAAATAAATATAACTTGAAATGTACTAACATTGTTGCCTCTCTGAGAGCGGTTGTCTTCTCTTGAAGTTGGCTTGTAGCCGTATATGCTGAGAAATTTAGAGCTATTAGATATACGCAACATGCCATCGTGGCTTGGGTCATATAGCGACCTTCAATAGAAAATCAGATAGACATTGTTCCAAGTTTCTCGAAGTCCGTATGCTAATGCCATATTCCAAACCTTGGATACTTCTATGCAAGATGCCCTGAAGTGAAGCCTTGCTTCACATAAGTTCATAAAAAAGATAAGATAGAACAGAACCTGAGTACTCATAGCTAATAGGTGCTCCTGTTGACACACATATGTCAAAGCAAAAGAGAATCGACCTTGTCAAAATTTCATACAGAATCGGCCTTTCCGGATCATGCATCTTATTGAGAATCATCAGATTGCATAAACAAAGCGTACCGGCCCAATATTGTATGCATGCACTTCTTCCCAAGTAACTTTGAAAACTCATTGGATCATGCTTGCCAACAATGGGTGGATCATATCCTTGTCAACAATGGGTGCATCAATAGCAAACAACTTGCCTAGGAGCCATTTCGTTGCAAACTTGCCTAGGAGCCATGCCTTGAAATTATGATTAATGGTCAGCCTTGCCGAATACCTTTGTCTTACAAGTCACAGGCCTTGCATGTACTTGCTTGATTGTGGCGTTTAACCTTGTCTGTGCTCTTTGCTGACAATGTTTTTTTAATCGTAAATTTGCTGTTTATAGTAACTTTCACAAGCCCTACTTGCACAAGTATGTAAAATCTTGCTTGGTATCACACATACACAGTGCATACCATAGCCACTCATCATATTCTTTGATAACATGTCAAACAAAATGAAAGCTATTGCGTACCTTTTGAAGTACGTGCATTGACTGGCCTTGTCGTACTGGCTTGGTTCAATTTTGGGCATGCCTTGCATGCCGACCACTATGAAACCAAGAAGGCCTCAACTTTTTGAAACTTTCCTCAATACATACTTTTTGTTGAATGTCCTTTGCGTGTCGCAACTTCATAAACGAAAAACAACTAGTTGGCCATGCCGAATATCTTTGCCTTACATGCAACAGGCCTTGCCTATGTGGGTATGCCATAGACCTTGTGTGAACTTGATGAGCATGGTGTTATTTGAATTTTTGCCGAAATGCCTTGCATAGATTTTGCCATTAGCTTGCATGACCTTCACAATTCTCGCCATTGCTTTAGTCGATTCATTAAAATAACATTCACACCCTGCATAATCACCTCATGCGAGTTCTCATGATCTTCTATGGAGGATCAAGGTATAAGAGTCCATGAACCGAAGTCAATTTTCAAGGTGATCGTTGGGGTCTCTGCTGCGGATTTCTGCACGGCTCTCTCACATGGGGTTTGCCTCTTAGCAGGGAGGGTACCCAAAGTTGGTGTCCCTTTTTAATATTTATTCACCTAATATGAAAAGCTAAGAGCAGTGATGGTGGGCAACTCAAACACATCACAGGAGAGGAAAAAGGACTTGCATTCCCTTGTGGGGGCATACATAGCTTCCAATGCAGTGTCGAGTTGCATTCTTGATGGCGAGGCACCCCTATTTAGCAGCACCCGTGGAATGTTGGCGCAGCTTCACCCTCGGCTTTCATGTGTGCAAGGGGCGTTTCCTACAACCCTCACCAATCGGCTCCATCGCCATGAAAGATGCCGATCTCACGCCCTTCTCCACTGCCATGCAAGTTGCCAATCTCACTCCTCTCCCAAGGTTCCTTGTTGGGCCTCAAGATCTTCCTCATAGCCATGCATAACCATGCAATCTTGGGAAAAAAATAACCAAGACCCTCCACGCCCTACAAGAAAGTGAGAGAGAAGAAGAAGAAGGAGAGAGAGAGAGAGAGAGAGAGAGAGAGAGAGAGAGAGAGAGAGAGAGAGAGAGAGAGAGAGAGAGAGAGAGAAGAACAACGCCACCATCTCTGTCTACATTCCCCCTTCTCCATATCTCCCATTTGCTCTGAGCTCTGATACCAATGTAAGACTCTGGGTAACTGTACATGCCAATAACCTCCCAATTGTACTATATAGGCCCTTGGCCCTCTGGCTCTTAGCTACATTTAGACCCCCGTACTGCATGTGAGTTCTGGCCCTTGGCCCTGGTCCATCTTACCTTAGGCCTGGCAAGGAAGCTCATCACAAATGGTTTGTGCATATGTTCGCTCGTGTCAACGTCTTGCATAATGTCACATACCTTCATGATGCAAGCACATGTGATCACATTTAGAGAGAGATGAAAATGGTTTTTTTCCTACCCCAAAGGGGTGAGGCCTTAGCAATGCCTCCCCTTTTGTCTAATGAAAAAGGGAAGGTTATTTTTTATTTTAATCCCAAAATTGAGAAAATTGTTCGATTGGTGGATTGTCACTGATATGATGACTAAAGTGCCGTTCAGATTGCCTGGAATTTGCATAACCTCCGTGCATTGGCATAACGCAATTGGTTGAAAAAATCTACTTCAATTTTTGAACCCACCACAGCTACGAGCAACCTTCCCTCCTCGAACGAGAGGCATGTCCATGCCCTTTTCAACGCCAATTGCAAGCAAGCTTTGAACCTTTGTCCCCACCGTTGTGGAGCCAATGGATTTAACCATGCAGGATCCAGCACCTTGTTGCTCCTTCAACTGCAAGTTTTACTTTTGTTAATGGGCTACCATGTGTGAATCAGCCGCGTCTCTTAAAGGGTGACAAACACGCGCCTTGACGAAAGGGGCAAGTGTGGGGGATGTGGACCCTGAGTTCGACTTTAAAAAAAAAAAACTCAAGGCATCAATGCTTGTGCTCCCCAGTCTGACATGTCACATGGGTTCATAGGAGACAATCTCTCTCTCTCTCTCACACACACACACACACACACACACACATACCTTGCACATATTATATGTATGTATTTGAGATTCGTAGAGGCTTAAGAGAAAATTGTGAGCTTCAAAATGAAGCTTAAACCCTCAATCAAAGGCGTCAGATGAAGGTTGAAATGGCCCAACATTAGGCTTACCAAAGTACAATTTATATTAAATCAATTTGCAGTTTTGTCATTGCCATCCATACAATATATGGCCCAACATTAGGCTTACCAAAGTACAATTTATATAAAAGCAATGTCATTGCCATCCATACAATATATCGTCAGGTGCCGTAAGAAAGCACTGCACCGGGCCACCGGCCGCCTTGAGCACCGGACAGCGCGCAGTGATAGAGGGAGAGAGAGACGGGTCACGGGTGCAGGAGAAGGAGAGAGAGAGCGCGCGCGCGCGCGCGCGAGAGAGAGAGAGAGAGAGAGAGAGAGAAGAGAGAGAGAGAGAGAGAGAGCTGCTTAGGAAGCTGCTGCGGTACCTGCCACCTTCCTCATTTGTGTGTGTCGAGAGAGATCGCTCGTACATCCCGACACAGTAAGGTACTACAAGTAACAACAGTTACACGAGCAAGGTGCTTAAAACCCCCCCCCCCCCCCCCCCCCCCCCCCCCCCCCCCCCCCCTCCCTCAAAAACCACACACACACACAGAGAGAGAGAGAGAGAGAGAGAGAGAGAGAGAGAGAGAGAGAGAGAGAGAGAGAGAGAGAGACTGACTGAGACTCTGTAGGACATTGTGTTGGCAGGCAGATATAAATTGACTCATGAGGATTGCTCAGTGTTTGAAATATCTGACGAGTTCTAGTGCAAGGAATGCTTCTACCATTAGTTCATCACTTCAAGAGATGCAAAATCGTGTTGTGGAGGCCTCTTTAACTTTGATACGTGAGCGAGCTCGCTTAAAGGTGATAATGGATAGTTTGAGTTCACTATAGTTGTTTCATTGCAAATCTTGATGTTTGAGAGTAGTATCTTGAAAATCGTTTCTTTCTTAATCTTTTTGTGTGTGTGCGTGCCTGTGTGTGTGTGCACGCGCGCGTGCGCGCATGCATATGCTTGTGCTTGTGTGCATGCTTCTCCAGTCATGTACTGCTTAAAAAGACTTATTGTTATGAAGGTTCAATGTGAAGGGTTTCCTGTTTGATGGTTTGTTCTTGGAAACCATCTATTTTGTTGCATCTGTTGTCACACTTCAAGTTGCTCTTGAATTTGTATTCATATGCACTCATGAACTTACAAATTCTTATGCACTGATGAACTTACAGCAGTTAATTGCTCGAGGATATTGTGTAAGAGTTTTTTCTTTTCCTTTTTTTTTGTGGTCAGGCTTTTTGTTTGTGCAAGTCATATTGTTTTTTCAAGCAGTATTCTCCATGTGCTTATGACAGCTGGTATTTGCAGGGTGAGTGTGTTGGAGCTGCGGGTGGTGCAAAAGCATCATCTTGTCTTCTCGGAGTGCCTTTGGGACACAACTCATCCTTTCTTCAAGGACCAGCTTTTGCTCCTCCAAGAATCAGAGAGGCTATTTGGTGTGGAAGCACCAATTCCACAACAGAAGCAGGTGATGTAACAGTGTTTTCTTTCCCCTTCTTGCCAAGCTCTTCATAATTTTTTTGGTACAGTCTTGAATTGGAATTTAGAGTGAAATGAAGTAAGTTTTCCTTTCCTTGGTCTTTCACAAGCTCTTAACAACCTGTTTCAAACTGCATGCAGGAAAGGAGCTGGCAGATCCACGCGTGTTGACAGATGTTGGAGATGTTCCAATTCAAGAAATGCGGGATTGTGGAATTAGGGATGAGCTTCTGATGACGACGATCAGCGACTCTGTCAAGCTTGTGATGAATGAGGTAAGCCTATGAGTTTTAGTCTGAATTTTACTATTCAAGCATGAAATCATCCCTTCTTGCTATGCAAGGGTGAGCCTCATGGCAAGACGTTGGCTGTTTTGTTCATTGGAAAGTTGCAGTTCTAAACCTAAGACTGCAAGGGTCCACCATAGGGACGGAGTTGACTTCGACGAGGACTTGGACGATGTAGAGGAGGACGAAGACAAGATTTTGGGACGGCGGAAGAGAAGACACAAACACAGAGGGACGCTATGATTTACCGAGAATGACGAAGACAAGGACGTCGACGTCAATGACGATTTTTGAACGGCAACGAAGCTACAACTAGTGGCCAATTATGTATGACTACGATTTTTGAACGGCAACGAAGCTACAACTAGTGGCCAATTATGTATGACTACTTGAAGCCTACATGGGCTTGTTAGAGTTAGTCACCTCTCCGACTGGTCCTTGTGGAGCTGCTAGTGGCCCAATATTTCCAAGGGCTCATCGTAGGGAGTGTGGGCTGTTTTGTGGTTGTGCCCAAGTAGTTTTCTCATTATCTGCCTTTTGTTGCTCGCCTTGTACTGCTGGCAGTGTCATATAATTTGCCTGTTGGTGGTCCTAGGTTGGGATTATTTTTCCTAGACACGCCGTACAACTGCTTTCCACCTATTGGCTTGTTTTGTATAGGGAGGGGATGCTTGTTGCTAAATTGACTAGTTTCTTATTTTTTGACATATAGGGAGGGGGTGCCTATTGCTAAATTGACTAGTTTCTAATTTTTTGAGTAAATTTCTATTCAATGAAATTAGGATATCTAAATGTGTGCACTTGAACTATTAAGTTGGGAACTGTAGATCTACAAGAACTGATAAAAGCCTTTAGAAATGGGCATCTTTGATGTGTCATGTGATGGGTGATATCAAGCATCGCAAAAAAAGGAGTTGTTCCATAAGTTCAGTGGGAGAGACTAAGTAGCGGGTATTCTCGATGCATCAGAAGATGGGTAACGGGAGCATCGGATAGGGAATATTCCATTGTTATGAGGACGAAATTCGAACTGGGTAAGATTTACTTGTAAAGATGCAAGCACATGAGAAAAGATGGGTTCTGAGAAGCTTTGAATAAAAGTAGGATGTTTTTGAGTGCTTTCCGGGAAAGTAGATGCTTTTTCGTGAGGGAGTCTATGTCTGCATTGCATCTTCGCATGAGGTTGCATCCAAGGACGCCTATTGAGTGATGTGTAAGCATTAGTTTTCAGCTCATAAGTTTTAAACTGAGTGGGCACACAATTTTTAAAAGGTGTCTGTCATACTGTGCCCACTTATTAAAATAAAGCATAAAAAAAGAAGGCTACCGTTGTTTGGCTAAAAACATCAGAACAACAGCGATCTCTCTCTCCTCTCCCTAGAAGCTGCCGCCAGCCCTCTCTCTGCTCGCTATTTTTTCCACCCTCCCCCCACCTGCTATTGTCGGGAGGAAAAGCACCAGCCCCCCTGCTATTCTTGCCAGCCTTTGGAGCCTATAAAAGCAGCAAGGGTGCCTAACTCTTAGAGGAGTTGTCAGGGCTAAGGAAGAGGAGACTCTACTGCGACGAATCTACAAGTGTTTGTGAGCAATTTGCGTATGGAGGTTGTTTTCCGTGCTGGGAGCAGCAAGTGATGGCTGTTCATGAGATCTACAATTCTATGCTACTGTGTTTGTGTTTTGTAGGTGCTCCATGTTAGTTCCTTGCTGGATCCATCTTGCACACATGACATGATGTAAGCCAAACTCACACTTAGACATGCATAGTGAGCGGACATCAGGCTCACCTCCCAGCCATAGAGCCAATGCGGGTTCACCCTCGAGCCCGGGAGCTTGTAGCCAAGCGGGCTAGCCTCTGCCACGAGTCGGTGTCCCATACCACCAAGCCCACACCAGTACACCGGTACGGGTGTGGGGACACAATTGCCATGGGCTAAGAGTCCAAGTGCATACAGGATTCACAAATGAGACTTAAGTCCTATTTACAGGACTTCATAACCAAAGGGCCAGGTTCACACGGGGCGGACATGTAGCAAGCGCCCATCATGATGTCTAGGGACGTAACCCTTCCCCCCTTATTTTTAATCGTTGTCTTCAACAATATTTTCGGTTATAAAATCGAGGATATTCTTATAAAACCGGGAAAACGAATTCTTAACAATCTAACTGACTCCCAAGTAGCTTAGGACAATGCTTCCACTTGATCAAATATTCGGGGTACGAAGTCTTGCGAGACTTGCGGACCCTTTTATCCAGAATCGATTCGGGCTAAAATGGACGTAATGGGTGGCGTCTTTTAAGTTCGGGACTTCCTCGGGGGAAATCATTAAGTCACCTTGCCCCAACCATTCTTTTAGACGGCTCACGTGGAACACAGGATGAATAGCAATGCCTTGAAGCAGATCCAACTTGTAAGAAACCCCACTCATCTTCTTTGTGATTTGAAATGGACTACACTAGCGAGAAGATAATTTCGAGCGTTGACCGGTACGAATCGTTTCGAATTCTTTGGTACCCTAAGTGTCACGTGACACATCCAACCCTATGGGTCCGTGGACAAGCTACAGCATGATCAGGGTTCAGTCAGTCCAGTCAGTCTAGATTAGAAGTGATCTGGCACTTTTGTGAGTCTGTTCACAGACCGTGCATGTCCAGACACTTAGTGTAGATGCATATCCTCTGGTTGCACACAGCATGATCATAAGCATTCCCATCAGAATCCATCAGAATCCTTCAGGGGAATTTTCCAGTGCATTTAGCCTATTTTACCTATTTTTGACATTTTTCACTTATTTTTTTTAAGTGAGTTTTGTTGGAAAGTAGGTAGGGCAAATTGAGTAAGTTTGTATATAAGCAAACCTAGGCTAGCACTAATTGGCAGAAGAGGCAACAGGAGCCAAGCTCAGCAGGCAACTTCTCAAGCAAGACCTTGGCGGTTCTCCCCTCCAAGCAAGTCCCAGTCCTTGGCGTTTTTGCATGAGGATATCATCGCCACACACCCCCAGACCTAGCGTTTCCAGATTGCAGCCTTGGCGTTTTTCATAAGGCTAGCGTTTTCAGCAGATGGAACCTCAACATGCAGCGTTTTTCAGCCATAAAGAACCTGCAAATTCAGCCCTAAAAGAGTAGCAGATTCAGCCCAAAAGGACCATCAGTTTCAGCCCTTAAGACCCTGTCACAAAGTGATGACGTGGCTACCGACAGCAAAAACCCTAATTTCTGCCAAAATCCTAAAAATCCTGCAAACCCTAATTTCTGCCCAAAACCCTAATTTTTGCCAAAACCCTAATTTTACAAAAACCCTAATTTCTGGAAACCATAACCCTAATTGCTGGCTGAAAACCCTAACAGGCTGGAAACCCTAAATTTTGGCAGGGAAATGCCACGTGGCAGCAGGTACAGATTTCCGGAGATTGCGGGCACATGATGACGTGGCACTGTATGGTTATTTCCGCTTCTTGTGGCGTGAAATACGGCAGCCATGAATGCTTTTTCTCCTACGCAATTTGAGCTAGAGAGAATTGCATTGCTTTATTTAAAAAAAAAGCCCTATAGAAGGTTTGAGAGAGAGAAGTTTTTAGCTTTTGATTTAGAAGCTTTTGGGGCTCTGCTTTTGGGCATCCCTTGTAACTTTAAATGAGTGGTTTGGGCATTCACTTCTCAGAGCATTTGGACGTAGAGTCTGAGAGTGAATCTCGACCCACTCTCTTGTACTTTGAACTGATTAATACAAAAAGAAATACCGAAAGGGGCGCCAGTCTTTGGGGCCAATATCTCTAGGCACGGAACTCCACCGGGCCAGTGCAAATCTATTGTGATATGTGAATTGTTTTGAAGTGGTTATTTGGTGTTGTCGCGATTGATTCTTGACTTGGAGTGTCCAAGTCAGTTACAGTGGTATCAGAGCATGGCCGATTTCTCTTCTATGGGAAATCCGATCCCCAATTTTTTTCCGCGGCACCTATGGCTTCACGCAAGGATCAGTCGACTCCCTCTGTATCTGGAGATGCGGGCAGGGATCACAACAAAGATTCAGACAGAGTATTGCCCGCCTCGGCCTACTCAGGCGGAGCAAAGAGAGATGAAGCGCGTCAATTGATCGGCGATGCAACAAAGATGATGCTCAGTTTTGCGAAGGATCTGAAATTGGCAAAATATATGAGCGAGACTTCTTTTCAGGAAGTGCATGCACAGTGGCAGAAAACCACTACACCACCATTGAAACCTGCTCTCAAGAAACCTTCTGATCACAAACAGTATTCAGATAAGGAATTACAAGAGGTGGTTGATGCACGGATTGCTCAGCTTTTTGACGCGCAAAAGAAAGCCAAAAAGCACGGCAAAAAGCAGAAGAAAAGCACTGACTTCCCGGGATACTTGGGTCGTCATTCGACTTTTGACAAGGCAAAGAAATAGAAGAAGCGTGTTCGATTTGAAGGAGTACCCAGTTCTTCTTCTCCTTCTTCTTCTGACAGTTCCTCTAGCTCTTTAGATTCGAGCGAAGAAGACAGAAAAGGTAAAAAGCGAAGCAAGAAACAAAGCTTTGGAAAGGGCAAGAAAAAGGCAAAAAAGGCTAAATCTCGCCCACAGTTCTACTTGTCTACAGACAGCTCAGATTCTGATGATGGAAACTTTTACGCGAACAAGAAGAATTTTTACAAAGCAAACCAGTATGACTTTCTCGAAGATAAAAGCAAGAAAGTCCGAGAGTTTAAGGAAGGTGGCCACTCGATCAAGTTTGATACTTTTTCAGGATAGTCGGATGCTTCGAAGGCTTTGTCTTTTATACAGTAGTTTGACATTGCTTTCGCGGGAGGACGCTATTCAGAGCACTCCAAGATTCGAAGAGCTACCTCTTACCTTAAGGGGAATGCTTGTACTTGGTGGTCTACGCTTCTTTTAAACAAGACTGCGCCAGTGAAATGGCTGAAATTTAAAAAGCTTTTTATTTCTTCTTGGTTGACGCAAGAATATGAACGAGATATACTAGCTACTTGGAACCATCTTCGGATGACCAAGAAAGATACAATCAATGCTTACTGTGAAAGATTCTGGAGCTCTTTTCTACCCGCCTCTTCATTCAAGAAGATCTCGTTCAAAGAATAGATTGAGCGGCTCACCTTGGGTCTACCTACAGAGATCCGAGATCATTGCTTGGAGCAGAAGTCAGCTTCTATTCAGGAGTTGATGAGTCATGCGAAGCGGGGCTTTGCCATTCACTCTGGCAGTCTGACCTACCCCACAGATGAGAACATGACACAATGAGCCGAACAGACTTCTGGGAATCAAAGTAGAAAGAAAAAGAGCAACCTAGAGAAAAAGGATGCACGACCCAAGCTTACTCCTCAGGAGTGAGCTTGATTTATCAAGGAGGGGAAGTGCTTTGGATGCAGGGAACATGGACACATCTCCGCGAAGTGCCCTAAAACGGCACAAAAAGGACAAAATGATAAAGACGACGACAGGCGTGAGAGTTCGAGAGCAGCTAAGGAATGTGGCAAGAAAGGCAGATAGAAAAGCAGAACGGGTACCACATGGCGCGGGACGTGCACTGAATCAAATGACTGAAAGTACAAACTTTGCCGCTTTTGGGGCAAAGTGAAGGATCAGGAAGCTCTTTTGAAGGAGCCAAGGCCAACTTCTTTTCACTTGGAATCGGCGGCTCAATTTGGAATTACGCCCGATAGATTGATGCCACAGGCGGAGGTAGTTCATTGGCAAACTTCGTTTGCAATGACAGGGGTGTTCAGGGCACGCGAGTGACGTTCTACTCAGGATCCCTTGGTACCACAAGAACTACACCGTGGTTGACTACATGGCCAAGAAAGCGACTTCGATAAATGAAGGGCTCAGAGATTGTACTTCATGAACTTCAGTTTCTTTACTCATTCTTCTGGGAGAGAACTGAACGATGGATAAAGGTTGAATATGTTTTGACCTGATCAAAAGAACGCCAAGATTTTTCTCCACACTCATGCCGATTGATTTTTAGAGGGCCTGAAGATCAGACCATTGACCTGATACGTGGAAGCACGTCACCGAACCGGCCACCTTACCGTGTGAGCTGAGTACAGACTGAAAAGATTATGAACCAAGTGAAAGACCTCTTGGAAAAGGGTCTTGTCCAGCCTAGTACTTCACCGTATTGCTCTCCACTGTTGTTGGATTTGAAGAAAGACGGATCTTGGAGAATGTGCATCAATTATAGAGCTCTCAACAAAATCACCATCAAGAACAGATTTCCGATTCCTAGGATTGATGATATACTCGACAGGTTACAGGGATCCTCGTGCTTTAGCAGGATTGATCTGAAGAGTGGATATCATCAGATCCGAATCGCGACGGGAGACGTCTACAAGACAGCCTTTCGGACTACTTGTTGGATTATTTGAGTTTTTGGTGATGCCTTTTGGCTTAACCAATGCTCCTACAACATTTAACCGGATGATGGACAAGATTTTTCGAGAGTGCAAGCTATTTGTTGGCACTTTTTTTGATGATATCTTTGTTTTCTCCAAGAATGAAGCAGAACACAGAGATCATATGCTTCAGAGATACAATTTTTTTTGGGACACTGTCTCAGCAGTAGGAGTGCAAATGGATCCGGCCAAGATAGACACTATTCGTGATTGGCCCGATTTGAAGAATGTCCATGAAGTTGGAAGCTTCTTGGGACTGTGTTCGTACTACAGACGGTTCATTCGAAAGTTTGCAGAGGTTGCTTCCCCTTTGCATATCTTGATACAGAAAGGAGTTCCTTTCTCGTGGGGATCCACAGAGGTGACTGCCTTTCAGACATTGAAAGAGAAATTGACTACAGGACCATATTTGACTTTGCCGGACTTGTAGAAGTCATTTGAAGTATTTTGTGATGCTTGTGGTCGTAGTCTGGGTGCGGTCTTGATGCAAGAAGGCCATTGCTTACGAGAGCCGATTGTTCTCTAGGCCCGAGATGATAGCACAGATATATGAGAAAGAGCTTTTGGCGGTTATCCATGCTCTTACTCAGTGGTGGCACTACCTACTCGAAGCGGATTTTACTGTCTTTACAGACCATCAGAGTTTGCGCTGCTTCTTGTCACAGAAGCAATTTTCGGAAAAGCAGATGCGGTGGGCAAACATCTTGTCATAGTTTCAGTTCCAGATTGTCCATGAGCAGGGACAGAAGAATGTGGTGGCAGATGCTTTGTCTCGGAAGCCGTTGGTCTTGGCTATGTCCGTGATACATCATAGGAGCTTTGAGGATATGGTCGATCAGTATGCCATAGATACAGGTTTTGCAGATTTTTTTTCACACGGATACGGGATGGGGCGACAGTAGCAGGTACTCCATTCTGGAAGGCTACTTGATGAGAAAAACCATGTTGTGCGTTACACAACCGTTGAGGGAAAGGTTATGACCGAATGCCATTGTCCACCTTTTATGGGTCACCGTGGCATTGCTACCACCATGAAGGGAGTAGAGAGATACTTCTTTTGGCCGAGACTCAAAAAGGATGTGGAAGAGTTTGTGCGCAGTTGCTCAGTATGCTAGAAGGTCAAGTTTGACAGGCATAAGGCACAGGGATTGTTATAGCCTTTACCCATATCCACCCACCCCTGGGAAAGTATTGCAATGGATTTCATTTTTGATCTCCCGAGAACACAGAATGGTCACGATGATTTTTGATAACATGGCATGTCTGAGACGATTGTCTCCGACAGAGACCCCAAATTTATGAGTTTGTTTTGGAAGGCAATTTGGGAGAACATTGGCACGCAGTTGTAGTTCTCGTCATCGTTCCACTTGCAGACTGACGGGCAATCTGAGATTGCCAATTCAGTGGTTTTAGACTTATTGAAGTCTTGTATCTCGGATGAGAAGACTCAATGGGAAAAGAACTTACCTTTGGTGGAATTTGCCTACAATAACACGATACACTCTTCGACGGGGAAGACGCCATTTGAGATTGTTGAAAGTGCTGCGAAGGTTCCATCCTTCCTCAGCACGAAAGATTAGATATTTGAAGCGGATGAATATTCGCGAGATTTGGATACGGCTTTTGCCAAGGTTCGCGAGACTTTGCAGGAGTCTCAAGAACGACAGGAAAAGGCAGCGGATCACCATCGTCGTGACTTGAAAGTGAAGGAGGATGATTGGGTGCTCTTACGTTTTGAGAAGGCACGCCTAAGAAAGAAAAAGGGAAAGGAGAGGCTTTTTCCAAAGCTTAGTATGCGATACTACGGACCTTTCCAGATCACTGAAAAGATAAATGATGTCTCCTTCCGATTGAAACTGCCAGATACTTGGAGGATTCACAATGCATTTCATGCGAGTCTCTTGAAACCTTTTAAAGGTGATGTGCCTGATGATGGGGAGCCTGATGAGCAATCCGAAGTGGAAGAAAACGAGGATCCTTGTTCCTGAACAGATTTTGGCACATAGGGATACGAAGAAAGAAAAAGTCCAGAGGCGGTTCTTGGTTAAGTTCAAGAACTATCCTGCATTTGATGCGAAGTGGATGGAGGAGGAGGACCTAGCAGATACTCCTCAGATTGTGAAACTTTACCTCGATGCTTTTGGTTTAGCATAGTCTATTCCAAACGGAACCCAGAATTCAGCTTGGCCGGAGATCTGGTGCAGTGGGATGCACAAGAGGGGAGTCACTCCACTCCTTTGTCAACAGATGCCTTGATTTTGATACTAAAGTCACTGATGTCTCTTTGAGCTTCAGGAATATTAAGAGCTGACAGTATTCTACTGGACGACTTTATGAAATGGAATTCTTGATTATGATACTGATTTGTTCTTGACTTCTCTTAAGTGCAGGAACTGATAGACGAAATCATTGTAGCATTTTGGTCTGATTGATCTCGAATAGACATGGTTGCAATAGGGGTTAGTCAATTGGACATCGATGAGGTTCCTAGATGTGATTGCTAGCTACATTGCCGATAAATCATGCTCTAAGATCCGAATGAATGTTGAATGTCATGTAATGTCCTGTGATGTCTAGTGATGTCCTGTGATGTCGTGTGATGTGACTGTCGATTTGGTACATGTGCTAGAT
The DNA here is from genome assembly GCF_014529385.1 of Adiantum capillus-veneris. Lineage (NCBI taxonomy): Eukaryota > Viridiplantae > Streptophyta > Polypodiopsida > Polypodiales > Pteridaceae > Adiantum > Adiantum capillus-veneris. The sequence continues at coordinate 33,831,142 of NC_140948.1, read as the reverse complement.
GTGTGTTCCTAGTACGTAGGTACTAACAGTCAGTGTCTGCTAAGATGGTTTATGGCTTCTGTCGGTTTTGTAGGTGTAATCGCGGTCGATTACAATGCTTTCAAGAGGGGGGTATGTCACAAAGTGATATGTGGCTACCGACAGCAGAAACCCTAATTTCTGCCAGAAACCCTAAAAATCCTGCAAACCCTAATTTCTGCCAAAAACCCTAATTTTATAGAAATCCTAATTTTTGGAAACCCTAACCCTAACTGCTGGCTGAAAACCCTAACAGGTTGGAAACCCTAAATTCTGGCGGGGAAATGCCACGTGACAGCAGGTACAGATTTCCGGAGATTGCGGGCACATGATGACGTGGCACTGTACGGTCATTTTCGCTTTTTGCGGCGTGAAATACGACAGCCATGAATGCTTTTTCTCCTACGCAATTTGAGCTAGAGAGATAGAGAGAGTTCCATTGCTTTATTTTTAAAAAAAGCACTATAGAAGGTTTGAGAGAGAGAAGTTTTTAGCTTTTGATTTAGAAGCTTTTGGGCATCCCTTGTAACTTTAAATAAGTGGTTTGGGCATTCACTTCTCAGAGCATCTGGACGGAGAGTCTGAGAGTGAATCCCGACCCACTCTTGTACTTTGGACTGATTAATACAAAAAGAAATACTGAAAGGGGTGCCGGTCTTTGGGGCCAATATCTCTAGGCACGGAACTCCGCCAGGCCAGTGCAAATCTATTGTGATCTGTGAATTGTTTTGAAGTGGTTATTTGGTGTTGTCGCGATTGATTCTTGACTTGGAGTGTCCAAGTTAGTTACAGACCCTGTAGTTTCAACCCTAAGGAAGTGCAGATTTTCAGCCTTAAAGACAGCAGGTACCCATGTTTTTCCTAGCATTTTCAAGCAGGCCAGATTTCAGTCCATAGCGTTTTTGGACAGCAGATAAAAGATTGCAGATTTCAGCCCTTAGGTCGGTCTCGTCGTCCCCGTCGTCATCGCCGACATAGCCTAGACTTGCATCAGTCACATGCATTCCCATTGTACCAGATTGTGCAATCATAAGGAGACCACTCTCGCTGACGAGAGTGGGGCCTTCGGAGGAGGGTTTTACAACCGTCTCTGGTGTCGTATCTCTCTTCTCTCTCTATCTCTCAGTCTCATACACTTGCACGCACAGTGTCCATTCACTTTGTTGTGATCATAGCATTCTCTCATTAAGAACGAAAGGCTCTCCCTTCCATAAGAACAAAAGGAACCTTGAGCACAGTTCGGAGCACTCATCTTGAGCAAAGCGCAAACATTCATTCTGCTGCACCTTACACTAAGATACACCCACATGCCCTCCTGGAGTTTGCGGGGTTGTCGATGCTGATTAGCGTAAAAAGTGACAGAATCTTGTCCCGTCTTTATGCTCTCTTTTGCGATTTTGAGCATTTCTTGCATATTGCGTAAGAAATTGGCTATTGATTGCATCTTGACCCACTTGAATTCGGTAGCTCTTGGTGGTTTCGGCTTATAACAATACATGAGAATAAACGGGCTATAGCCAGTAGCCGAGTGCTTTGTACTGTTATAGGCAAACTCAATCTGCAGGAGATAGCGTTCCTAATCAGATTGACGTTGAGAGACGTATGCTCATAGCATGTCCTTGATAGTTTGATTTGTGTGTTTGGTCTGTCTGTCATTTCAGGATGATTTGAGGATGACAAGCACAAATGGGTCTCCAATTTTTGAAAGACCGTCTACTAGAAATTGCTTGTGAATTTTGAATCACGATCACTCATAATTTTGTCGGGCAAACCATATAATTTGTATAAATGTTCCACAAAGAGCTGAGCTAATTTTTGCACCATCTTCGTGAGTTGATTGATAACGACCCAAATGGCATTGTGATCACGATTGGTTCGGGGTAATCCAACTACAAAATCCCTTGAAGTGCTTGTCCATTTGCTATCGGGACTTTGGAAAGGATGTATCAACCAAGCACGCTTTTGATGTTCAGCTTTGTTTGAGCTGATATTGCATGCATTTCCGCACATACTTTTCAACAAAAGCTTTCATGTGCAGCCAATAGAAATACCGGCCAACCAAGGCCAAAGTACGGTGTATGCAAGGGTGTCCTGCACTTCGTGCATAAGGACACTTGAACAAAATTTGTTTGCGGATGTCCTCATTGACGTGCACACGCTTTGCCTTGCTTGAAAAGTAATCCATTATGAATGGAATACTTCTCCACTACCTTTCTCTCCGTAGCCAGCCTAGGGGCATCCGGACTGCCCCATAGCTTTCAGGGCTACGTATTCCCTCTTGGATTCGTTGCGAGATTGCACCAAAGTGATGATCGTTTTGGCAACGCCCTTTGAGAGAGAGAGAAGTCAGTCGAGAACTACTGCATGAGTTTGGCCCACCTTGCCTCTCAATTGCCTAGGTCGGGGTGATCACAGAGATATTTCAGAGCGGTGGTCCATCCATACGGCGAAGTGGGCACCAAAGAGGTAATGGCCCCAAACCTTCAAAGCACGAATGACCGCCAACAATTAATTCTCCTGTGTGAAATAATTTGTATGTACGTTTGTGAGCTTGCGACTTTCAAATGCTACAGGTTGCCCATCCTACTATAGGACAGTGCTGATTGCATAGTCACTAGCATCCATTTCCACCACAAAGGGTTTGTTCGGATCCACAATCTAGAATATCGGTTCAGAAGTAACTAGTTGCTTCAATGTTTGGAAACATTGATCGAGCTCGTCAGTCCATTGAATAGACGGACTAACACTACGCTTTTTTCTTCAGACACCCTTTAATAAACGAGCAAAGGGTTCAACAATACGGGTGTAGTCCTTGATAAATTTCCGAAAGAAGAAAAGAAAACCCAAAAAGGATTTCACTTGCCCAATCGTGCAAAGAATGGGCTAATCAAGCACAACACGTATCTTTCCAGGGTCAGTGCGAATGCCATCGGCCGAGATGACATGACCCAGATCCAACAACTCCGTGCGAAAAAAATTGCACTTAGGTTGCTTCCTATACAACTTTTCCGATCTTATAATATGCAAGACGAGACCAAGGTGTTGTAGATGCTCCTTGAGTGTTTTACCGTAAATTAAGATATCGTCGAGGAATGCAACAACTCATTTTCCCAGATACGGACGAAAAAGATCATTAGTCATCTATTAGAAAGTGGCAAGAGCATTGGTTAACCCAAAGGGTAAAACCAAAAACTGGTAATGTCATATCGTGTACGAAATGCGGTCTTCGGGACATCACGTGGATGTATCCGTATCTGATGGTACCCAGAACATAGATCAATCTTAGTGAAATAACGAGCATCTCAAAGTCGATCCATAAGGTCGTCCATGCGAGGCAAGGATACTTATTCTTGATGGTAATATTATTGAGACCTTTGTAATCGACGCAGAAGTGTATCCCTCCTCCATCCTTGTATTTAGCGAGAAGAATTGAAGTGCTCCATGGAGACAGTCTTCGTTCAATAAATCCTTTCGCAAGATAGGCTTGAAGTTGCCTAGCTATCTCGTCCTCTTCTTTTGGGCTGAACCTATAAGATTGTCAAGAAACGGGATGACTATCGGGCAAAAGCTCTATTTCGTGATCAAGATTGGGCCCACCCATTTGGTAAATACGACTGAAATACGTCTGCAAATTTAGCAAAAATGGAATCCAAATAACGCTTAACAATAACATCATGATCAGATGCAAACTCAGAAGTTTCTGATGCAGTAACAACACTCTTTGAAAGAAGAGAATGACAATGAGACGAAAAATTAACAATAGAATTTTTAGCCCAACAAACTGCATGTTGTACACTAGGGTCATGAGATCACGCTTTGGATTCATTAGCCGAAAGTAGGTTTACATCATACTCGGCGGTTAGGGAGGAAGGAGATCCCTCGACCACATGGTACGCATCATCAAGCTCAAAGAAAATTGTATGCGATGCATAATCGATAGACAGGGAAGCTGTCTTATCGTAAAACCATGGCATGCCTAAAATAACATCTACATGCTCAAGGTCCATTATACGAAAATCTAAGACTTCGTGGTAATGCTAGATTCGGAGGTCGAGTTGCAGTACAACTCAATCCATTGATCGCTTATACGTTCCGCATAACGGACCACATATGAATGGTCTATGACGTGTTGAGCTTTAGTGCGTACCACACAAGAAGAAATAAATTATGAGTAGAGCGGTTGCCGAATAAGATCGTCATAGCGTGGCCATTGACCTCTCCTTTACTGCGGAGAAGATCATGCGGGCCAAACATAGTCTTATTAATGTGACAGCCCGGGCAGCTACGTCCATTAACATGTAAAATGTCTAAATCAAAAGAAGACAAAATACTTGGATTGTCGATAACGTTTACTGAAGAACTCACCAGTGCGGAGATAGGCAGCTCCTAGTGCACAAGGGAAAAAAATTGAAAGGTAAGCTGGTCCGCTGATATTTGGTCTAGTTCAGGAACTATCTGGCTCTTGATGCAAAGTGCGTGGAGGAGGATGACCTAGTAGATGCCCCGTGGTCACTAGAGTTGTTCCTTGAGGCTTTTGATCTAGCTCCGACTATTCCAGAAGTGCATGTCAAATTAGTAGGTTGAATGTCGTTCGATGCATGCAACACAAGAGGGGAGCCACTCCACTTCTTTGTCACAGATTACCTAGAAGAATTGGAGTCAACTAATTTCTCTCTGGTTGATGGTATTTTGCAGAATGACTTTATGACAAATGTACATCAAAAAGTTGTTACATGTACTCTCTCTTGTGTGTGCATGTTTGAGATGTGTTGGAACTTGGAAGTGATTGCAACAGTTTATATGTTGTCGTGGTGGGTGATGTGAATATGTTAGTAACGAGATATAGTAGATTAAGACATCCGTGAATAGATCAGTGCAGTCTGGATGTGATTGCTAAATACGTTACAACGATCATGGGATCTCAATGGGGGTAATGATGTGAATGGGATGATAGATGTTCAGTGACCGATGTCTTTGTGCAAGTGCAAGATGTGGCATGTGTGCATAGAGTCAATGTCTACTGAGCTAGTTTCTGTCCTTTGTCTATTTTGCAGGCATAATCCAGGGCGATTACTCTTCTTTTAAGGAGGGGGGTATGTTACAATTTTGATGACGTGGCAAGTTGGACATTAAAAGGCAAGACTAATTGGACGTACAAATAATCTAAGCGGTAGAAATTGATGACGTGGTAGTTTTATAATGCAATGTTGATGTGGCAGGCCCCTCGACGGGCCGATGATATGGCCAAAGAGCTATTTGCGGTGATTTTTGGATGCTATGCTTTTGGGGATGCCCTACTGCTTCTCATTCAATGCCTTTATAAATGCCTTGAGGGAGGGTATCTAGCAAGTCATTGCATGGTTGCAGATACACTCTCTCCGGTAGTTGCACTTTGTGATATCAATAAAGAAAGAAGTATCAAAAGGGGCGCAAACTCAAGGGCCAATGCATTTGGAAGCGGAACTCCGCCCCTTTGTGCTGACTCTACTCTGCTCAATTTGGCGAATCTTTGGTCCAAACTGATGGGCAGGTTTGCCTTTCTTTTTGCTTTGTTTTGTTTTTGGTTTCTTTCAGCTTGCATTCCCTTGCTTTAGTTTACGTATGTGTGTGTGTAGAGTTTGTCTTTTGCAATCTTTGTTTTCCTAGTGCTTTGTAAACTGACTTCTGGGTGGGGGTGCGTAGATACGTGGGTGTGGGTGAAATGTGTTTTTAGAGCGTGTTTTTCGTTTGATTTCATTGGTCCTTTTATTCTCTGTTTTCTCAAATTTTCATACAATTTCTCTTGATTTGATGTTTTTGGAGTGTACTCCATAGCCACTGTGAATTGTTGGCCAATCCAAGGTAGACCCGTATGTACGTAGTTATCCCATCAGTACGATTCATCTGTACAATACGTATAATTACCGTACGGATAGGAACCGTTTGTTTGTTTGTTAAATTCAATCCCTTCTCAAGCCTGATTGTTCTTATGAGTTTTGTTAGGTGGGGCGAGGTCTTTTTCAGCCCTTTAACTAGAGTTTGAAACCGACTTTAGTGAGGAGCATAAGTTATAATCAAGTAGTCTTTGCAAAGAGTGCAAAGAGGACCAAACACCTGTTTTGAGATTTTATCATCATATAGGTCACAGATATTGTCTTTGAAGTACATGTACATGGTAATGATTATTCTGCAATTGTTAGCATACAAGTTGCAAGTGAAATGTCACTTGACTGATATTCCGGGTAGGTAGGTCTGTTCAATCAGCTATAGAGTGATAGTTTATATGTTTGTAGGCTTTATTGCAAAATTCCTATTTTTCTCTATTTATTAAGGTACTTTTACCAATGGTGCGTATGTTTGCGTACCTTAAACCTCAATTCATATAGGATTGCGTACCTTACGTACTGGATTTTATGTATGGTTCTACCTTGGTCCAATCTGGATCGGATTGTCCACAGAAGAGCAATTGGCTGATTTTTGATACCAGTGTAACCCGCCGATGATACTTACCAGGCGGCGAAGACAATAAACTTACATTTTTTAGCACAAAGAAGAGAATGAAAGAGAGATTATTAAGATCGCAGATGAACGATAGGGAGATCTGGATTTGATTGTCAACCGAAGAGCAATCGGTTGTTTTTTTTAATACCAGTGTAATCGGCCAATGATACTTACCAGGCGGCGGAAGACAATAAACCTATAGTTTTTAGCACAAAGAAGAGAATGAAAGAGAGATTATTAAGATCACAGATGAACTATAGGTAGAGAGAATACACAATTTTTAGGTTTACTCAATAAAGGAAGACGGAATTCAGCTCATAGACAGTGTAGAGGAGATGGAGATTAAGAGGCAGAATGAGAGAGAGAGAGAGAGAGAGAGAGAGAGAGGAGAGAGAGAGAGAGAGAGATGCTGAGGTGGAGTGTCACAAGACGGACACCATGTGCCAATAGAAAAGAACAGACTGAAAAGACTTTTAGCACTTAAGTAACAACTGAACTGTGAGAGAGAGAGAGAGAGAGAGAGAGAGAGAGAGAGAGAGAGAGAGAGAGAGAGAGAGAGAGAGAGAGAGAGAGACGTGACACGGAGTGGCGGAATTCCACCCCAGAGAGTATTGGCCCCAAACCTTGGCGCCCCTTTCGGTATTTCTTTATATTGCATCAACACAGTACAAGCCGGTACTCCAAACTCTGCACCTTCTCTAGGAAGCATGCAGGAGAAGGAGACCATGCCTCATATTTAAAGGCCTTAGGCCCCAAAAGCAATTTACAGTGAAAAGCCTTCAAACTCAAAAGCATCTGGCCCAAAAGCAATGCCAAAAAGCTGCCAGCGTAAATCACGGAATTTCGTACAACTGCCACATCAGCAATCAGCGCAAAACATGGAAATCCGTACAATCTGCCACGTCATCATGCCAATGCAATTTTCGGATTTTCTATACAGTTGCCACGTCATCAGCTCATGCACAAGCCTTTCTTTGTGTGTGTGTGGGTCCTGCTTTATTTTAATCCTTTATGTCACTTGGGGCCCCATCGAACGGGGTCCCCATAAGTTGGTAGGACGACTTCTTCTGCTACTTGTTCTTCTTAGGGTTTAGGCCCCTCGGCCGGCATCTGTAAGTTGGCTCCATTCTTCTAGGCTTTGACACGTCAACAGTTTGTGACATGGAGAGGCGGAGTTCGGCTTCTACATAGCATTGACAGATCTTTGATCTTAGGGTCATCAAAAGTTTTATTGGGGCTCATTTTAGACTTTTTTCCACTATGGGTAGTACGGCGTAGGCAATTTTGTTCTCGAGGAGAAACTGCAAGTATTCTGCTGAATCCATAAACGCCATGTCTTGGGTTCTTTATGGCTTATGCCCTGTAAAATAGAGCGTGAAGACGGGAGCGCGCCCGATGTGCGATGAAGTAAGGGTGGGAGTCGCTAATAAGTCCGGGGTCGGGACACAAAGATACTTCAAATATAATCCCAGTTCACTTTGGGAAGCGCCGGTCTACTCTGTTTGCTCTTTGGTGGGACTGGTATGTTTTCAGAAAAGCACACGCATGAAGCTTTGATACCACTGTCACAAGACGGGCACCACGTGCCAATAGAAAAGAACAGAGTGAATAGACTTTTAGCACTTCAATAACAACTGAACTAAAGAGAGAGCACACGGGACACAGAGTGGCGGAATTCCACCCCAAAGAGTACTGGCCCCAAACATTGACACCCCTTTCGGTATTTCTTTATATTGTTTCAACTGAGTACAATGCCAGTACTGTCATGATTGTGACTAGTTACACTCTTCTTGATTCATTACAAATGCAGATGCGAAGTGTGACTAACCCAGGAGGACTCCTGTTCTCAAATGGTCACACCCCTTCACCCAAAAGACATACCTCTTCGCCAAAAGCCACACTCCTTCGACGACTGGTCACACCCCTTCACCTTACGGATGCGACTCTTCACCCAATGGTTGCAGCTCTTCGCCGAAAGGATGTGTCTTTTCGCCTAAGTCATGTCTCTTCACAAAGAGACATGCCTCCTTCACTGAAGAATTCAATTCCTATAAAAGGAACCCTTGTATCACACTTTCAATCAATCAAACACAGAGTCTTCTAAGTCTTGTTCTAAGTTTAGTTTCAGTTTCTTAAGTCTTAATCATGAGTTTAAGTACTTAATTAAGGATTAGCGACTAGAATCCTTACAGTGGTATTAGAGCAAATTTTTCCCGGGACCCGAAGGTTGTGAGCCTCTCACCCTCGCCGCTACTCTCCCCCTTCCCGGAGTTGTATGGAAGCAGAAGAAAGATGGCCAGGACCCATGTCAGCATGAGGTAATCTTTTCTCAAACACATACATAAAGATAAGCAGAAGATGGCAGACAGAGAAAGTGTTACAGCGTACCGGTTGCAATACCAGGCTCTTCTCAAGGACAGGATGATCTGCACTTTTTCCTTCTTGAGCAATTGACGCAAGCCGGTGCTTCCAGGCCATCCCTTCACAAGGCAGTGCTTCCAGGCCTTCCCTTCACCCGGCACCTCACTCACGGCAGCCCAAACATGGCAGCGCTGGCTGTTTTTCCAAGAGGCAGCAGCGTGCGATTTAAAAAGCCAGTTGCGCAGCGTTTCAGATTACATTAAAAAGCCAGCGCTGGATTTTTAAAAACAAGGCCACCCTTTTACTTAAAAGGATTTTTGGCCGGCCGCCCAACTTAATTTTAAGTGGGCACCCCTTTGTGGAAAAATTAAACAAAAAAAAATACCAAGAGGCCAGCGGCAGCCAGCGCAATGACAAAACAGCGCCATCGTGAGAGAAATTCAGCGCACCCTCTTCTGCTAACTTCTAGCGCCACCAATTCTGGCCATCAACAGACGCGCACGCGGGCTTGTTCAGAGTCATGGACGACGATGCCTTCGACGTTCCCATCAATTTTCTCTCGTACATAGACAAGGTGCCCGAAGAAATATTGCCAGAAAATCCTCCTCCGGCTCCCGAAGTGATAATTATACCAGATACCCCTGAAGCAGAACCCGTACCCGAACCGGAACCCGCATTCGAACCGGAAGTCATTCTCATTTCGGATTCCCCGTCTCCAGTTCCAGTTCCAGAGGAAAGACAGGTTCTTGACTTCATTCCGGCACTCGAGCCTGCTCCTGTACCTACATTACAGCCAGCAATGTTGCCCCAAAATTACTTGGTTTATGTCACTCATCGGCATGCCTCGCGCTCACAGGGCTGGGTGGTGTGGCATATCATCGTTACATGCGAGCCTCTTCATTTGCCACACTACGAGCACATACTGAGCCGATACCCCCACTTGGCCTATTCTCTGACGGAGTGTCGCGTGGATTCAGTAAACGACATCATTTCCCAGCAGCCTTTAGTTTGGGTTCACAGCGAGTTACAGCTTCCGGACTACACGCCTTTGACGCCAGACGACACACTCCTATCGACGAGGTGGAAGATATCGAGGATTCGGAGCTTGGACCAGATTTCTTAGAGGAGTCGGATGCAGCAGCTTCACCTTTTTACGGCAACCACACCTCTCCAGCTTCTCCGAGATATTCCCTCTGAGCCGTCAGAATGTCAGAGACAGGCAGTGCTGCACCAGACGATCTGATAGCCATCCTCAGAGAACAGATGTCCGTCCTCCAGGAAGCCCTCTCCACCGGTCTTGCATCGATGACCGCACGTTTGGATGTTCTGCAGGCCTTTTCTTCTTCGAGGACGCAGCCAGCCACCCATTCAGTTTCTTCGGTAGCAGAGTCAGTTCCTGAGCAAGTCGACGCTCCGGAACTAGAGGTAGACAATCCTGAATTGAAAAAGATAGATGCAAAGTTGCCTGATGCATACAACGGTCGCCGCGATAAGCGCGTGCTGGACCATTGGCTTTTCAAAATGGAGGTTTTCTCTTCAAATACTGATCTCATTGAAAGCAAGAAAGTTGCTTTGGCTAGCTCTCTACTAAAGGATACTGCATTCCTTTTGTGGCGTCGCTGCATCAAAGATCGGAAAATCACCGCTACTTGGGACAAATTCCGGCGCGTTCTTTGCAAGGCTTTTGAGCCTGCAAATGCCGATTTCCACGCCCGGTCTTCTCTCCGCCGCCTGAGCCAAATTGGCTCCTTGGCCGCGTACATCTCAGAGTTTCAGAAATTAACTCTTGAGATAGAGCCTCTCAGTCCTTCCGACAAACTCCACAGTTTTGTTGACGGACTTGAGCCTTCCCTGCGAGATGATGTCCATAAATTTAACCCTGCCACACTGGATGCTGCAATCGCTTATGTTGAGCGTCTTGGTGACAATCGGCGCCCACTCAGAAGTTTCCTTCCTGGAGATCGAGTTTCCAATTCTGCAAGCTCTTCACAACGTAATTACCAAGGACAAGGTGGTCAGAATCAACGTTCTTTCTCAGGAGCTCACTCTTCGAGACAATACTCTGCTGGACAAACTTCTTTCCGACCCCAATCTTCTGGACAAGCAGCCACTTCCAGAGCCTCCTCTTCGGCAAATAATCAGAATCGACGAAACCATCGTCCCAATCATAGAAGGAATGGTCATTGTGATTTTCGGCCGAATACGTCCTCTGGACAACAATCCTCTTCATCAGCTCCTTCAACCTCTAACTCCAACCGTATAGGATTATGTACAATTTGTCACGGAGATCACAGATGGTATGAATGCCCCAAGAAGCCAAATCCTTCAAATCCTCGCCAGAATTCTCACATGGAGACCACAATTGCAGAACCTATCCACAGCCAACCTCCCGTCCCAGACAAAGGCAAACAAGCAGCACGTTGTGTTCGAGTTTCCAAGGTTGTAAGTGCCTTAATGATGAATGCTCGGAATCACATTACTGCTCCAGTGGATCTTTCGAATCAAGTTCTCAGCCTCCTTGGCTTTGTTGGCAAGCAGCCAATCAATGTTCTTGTGGACAGTGGGTGTTCTACTAATTTCGTCAGTACATCTTTGATTACTAAATTGCGCCTTCAAACTCAACATAGTGAGGTAGCTTACCAAGTAGAACTTGCTGATGGTTTCTTCCTCGAGTGCAACAAAAGGATTGAAAAGCTGGATTTTCAGATACAAGATTACCAAGATCAGCTTTGTTTTTCAGTTATGCCCTTGTCACATTACGACTTGATCCTTGGCCAATCTTGGTTATTTCAGTATGATCCAATAATCAGTTTCAGAGATCACTCAATTCGGCTCTTTCACAAACAACAGGAAATAGAGCTTCGTGGTCTTTTCAGTGCCAAACCCATTATATTGGTTTCTGCTTTACAAGTCAAACGGCTAGTTCGAAAACGTGATTGTGCTACTGCCTTAATCATGTTAAGAGATGTTAAACCCGGTGCAGAAGAAGCAGAAGTTAAATCCTCCTCAAATATTGCCTATTTGCAGCAACCCTTCTTTCAACCACGTTTAGACTTGTTTCCTGACGAGCTACCAACAACTTTGCCTCCTCGGCGTCCCGTGGATCATCCCATTGATTTGATCACCATTGATTTGATCACCGGCCAACCTCCACCAATTCGAGCCCCTTATCGAGTTTCATACTCAGAGTCTCAAGAGATACAGCGGCAGCTAGAAGATTTGTTGGATAAAGGTCATATTCGCCCAAGCAAAAGTCCCTTTGGAGCTCCTGTTCTGTTGGTCAAAAAGAAGGATGGATCTATGCGTCTTTGCATCGACTATCGTGCTTTGAATAAGTTGACGATCAAAAACAAGTTTCCCTTGCCTCGCATTGACGAGTTATTCGATCAGTTACTGGGAGCAAAGATCTACTCCAAAATTGATCTAAAATCAAGGTATCACCAAATTCGCATTCGCATTGGTGATGAGTACAAGACAGCTTTTTGCACAAAGTATGGTCATTATGAATTTTTGGTATTACCATTCGGGTTAACCAATGCCCCGGCCTCTTTCATGACGCTGATGAACGAAATGTTCGGACCATACTTGGACAAGTTCGTGATCGTGTATTTGGATGACATTTTAGTTTTCAGTCGAACGATGGCTGATCACAAGGAACATTTGAAGCTTGTCTTCCAAGTTTTGCGAACCAATGTACTATACATCAATAAGAAGAAAAGTGATTTCTTCAAGAATCAGGTGGAATACCTTGGTCACATTATTTCTGCCAGTGGCGTTGCAGTCGATCCCAAGAAAATACAGGTCATAGTGGATTGGCCTTTACCGCTCACCATCTCAGATGTGCGCTCCTTTTTGGGACTTGCAAACTTTTATCATACCAAGGTCCACAAATTCTCCGACATTGCAGCTCCTTTGACTGAGCTTACCAAGCAGGATAAACTTCAATGGACTGAAGAAGCAGAACAGTCGTTCAAAGCCCTTAAACATGCCTTGACGACAACTCCAGTTTTGGCTATTGCAGATCCTACTCAACCTTTTCAGGTCATGACCGATGCGTCAGATCGTGCTTCTGGAGGTGTTCTTATGCAAAATGAGCGTGTCATTGCTTTTGACAGCCGCAAATTTTCAGCCATACAAATGAGATACCCAGTTTATGACAAGGAATTTTTAGCCATTGTTCATGCTTACCGCACTTGGAAACATTATCTTCTTGGCGCAGATTCCGTGGTGTAGGCAGATCATCAGTCATTGACATACATTTTTACTCAGCCTGTGATGAATCCTCGTCAAGGACGATGGGTTGAGTTCTTGGCAAATTTTCATATGATTATTCAATACGTGGCAGGCCTTGCAAATGCAGTTGCAGATGCCTTAAGCCGTCTTCCTCGAGCCATCAACTTTGCCATTTCCGGTGTGCAGATGGAAATACCTGCTTGTTTCAAGCATGAGTATTTGACAGATCGAGATTTTGGGGATGCATTTCAAGCCCTTAAATCCTCTACTCCGACTTCTGTAGAGATGAATATGTTCGCAGCTTACACCATTGTCAATGACTTGCTGTATTACATTGATCGCATTTGTGTTCCACACAATACACCATTGCGGGAAATTTTGATCCAAGAACATCATGAAGTCCCTTTTGTTGCTCATCCAGGCATCAACAAGACATACAGATTGTTATCTGCAACATATTTTTGGCCACAAATGCAGCAAGATGTTATCAAGTTTGTCAAAGCTTGTCATTCCTGTCAAACAATGAAGGCCTCTCGACAACTTCCTCAAGGGTTAATTCATCCTTTGCCCGTACCTCAAGAAAGATGGGAAAGTGTCAGCATGGATTTTATCACTACATTGCCTCGTTCTCAAAAAGGCAATGCACAGATTCTCGTAGTGGTGGATCGATTTTCAAAGATGGCACACTTTATTCCTTGTAAGAAAGCTGCCTCGGCACCAGACGTTGCGCAATTATTTGTGCAACACATTTTCAGATTACATGGATTACCAAAGTCTATTGTTTCAGACAGAGATCCAAAATTCACAGGGCATTTTTGGACATCCCTTTTCAAATCCCTTGGTACAAATTTGTTATTCAGCTTAGCATACCATCCTCAAACTGATGGGCAGACAGAAAGAGTGAATCAAATTTTGGAAGAAATGCTTCGACATTACATACAAATTCGATTGGGATCATGGGAAGAGTATTTGCCACTTGTAGAGTTCGCATACAATAACTCTATCCATTCAGTAACTGGCATGACTCCATTCCAAGCAGCTTATGGGCATACTCCTCTTATACCGACAAACTTTGTTCTTCAACACAAAGTAGCTCTAGCAGATCAGTTGGTTCAAGAAATGCAAGATGTACTTATTCAAGTACGTGACAAGTTGGTTCATGTCCAACAAAAGTACCAGAAACAAGCCAATAAGCATCGACGACATGCAGATTTCCAAGAGGGAGATTTGGTTTTATTATATGTAGCACCTCATCGCTACAAAACTGTGAAATCGGTCTTTCCAAAGTTGTGCCCTCGCTTCTATGGACCTTTCAAAATAATCAAGAATTACTCAGTTGTCAGTTACAAGTTGGAACTTCCACTCTCATGGGGAAAACTTCATCCAACTTTCCATATTTCTTGGCCCAAACAATACATACAAGGAGATTCGCCAATTCCAGACTTATCTTCTTATGTGCCAGAAATTGAAGATGAACACATAATTCTTGTTCCAGAAAAGATTCTTGATGTAAGAAAAAAAGAAACAACACGAAAGATCACAACATAATTTCTTGTCAAGTGGATGGATCTTGATGAGTCGGACTCAACTTGGTAGACGGATGAAGATATGCAGCAGTACCCAAACCTCCGTCAAGAATTCTTTGAAAAGCGGAAGATTTTCATCTGAACACGGGGTTTTAATGTAAATGGGAGGGAATGTCACGATTGTGACTAGTTACACTCTTCTTGATTCATTACAGATGCAGATGCGAAGTGTGACTAACCCAGGAGGACTCCTGTTCTCGAATGGTCACACCCCTTCGCCCACAAGACATACCTCTTCGCCAAAAGCCACACTCCTTCGACGACTGGTCACACCCCTTCACCTTACGGATGCGACTCTTCACCCAATGGTTGCAGCTCTTCGTCGAAAGGATGTGTCTTTTCGCCTAAGTCATGTCTCTTCACAAAGAGACATGCCTCTTCACTGATGACTATTCAATTCCTATAAAAGGAACCCTTGTATCACACTTTCAATCAATCAAACACAGAGTCTTCTAAGTCTTGTTCTAAGTTCAGTTTCAGTTTCTTAAGTCTTAATCATGAGTTTAAGTACTTAATTAAGGATTAGCGACTAGAATCCTTACAGGTACTCCAATCCCTGCACCTTCACACTGAAGCATGCCAGAGAAAGAGCCTGGCACTTATTTAAAGGCTCTTGGCCTAAAAAGCAGTTACATGAAAAGCTTCAAACTCAAAAGCATCTAGTCCAAAAAGGTACTAGCGCCAAAAGCTGCCAGCACGTTTTGCGAAAATCCGTACAACTGCCACGTCAGCATGTCGGCGCAAATTGCAGGCGTTCGTATAGCTGCCACGTCAACATCTCAGTGCGAATTCTGGGATTCGGTAGACTACCACGTCATCAGTTTTTACGTATTCTTCTGAGTATGTTTCTGCTTTATTGATTATCTTTGTGTCACTTAGGCCCCATCGGAAGGGGTCCCATACGTGGGTAAGACTTCTTCTGCTTCTTCTTCTTCTGTTGCTACTTCTACTTCTTAGGGTTTAGGCTCCTTGGCCGGGATCTACAGGTTAGCTCCGTTCTTCAATGGCTTGACACGTCAGCAGTTTGTGACAGGAGCACCGCTTGTCCTTCTCTGCCGCCTCAGGTGCCTCTTTGTGGCTAAAGCATGTTGCACCACACCAACATACTCGGTTGGGTCCTTTGTAGAATCATAGTCACTGTTGTCCTCATCAAGCTTGCATTTGCCCTTGTTCTTTAGAGAGCTCTTGCCTTTGCCTTTGGAAGTGCAACCCCGAGACAAATGGCCCTCTTTCCACAATTGTGACAACGGCTTCTAGACTGCTTTTTTGTTTTCGATGTAGCTTGTGTTGATTCATCACCTTTTGAAACTTTGCGAGAGTAAGACAGCTTCCTCCTCAATGAGAGGAGTTGAGATCATCAAAATCCAGCTTTTGCAAGCGTAATTTCCTTATCGTATTGTCGTATGGGATGTGCACTGTTTATGAACTTCTAGTGCCTAATCATGGATCCCACTTGTGTTCAGTGGCAGAATTTTTTTGGTGAACTGTGTTTTAGTTTTTATAAACTCATACTTCTGAATTGGAGATATTGCAGCTATTGAGGATTGGGACTTCAAAGACCTACCCTGATTGTTTTATAAATTTATTTAGAGTCGTACTTCAGTATAAATGTACAATTTTAGGTTAGTTATGATCTTCTATTGTCTTCATGCAAACGCCTATTGAGTGTTTACTCTCTGTTCTCTTACTTCGGTTGGCTTATGATCTGTAGATTTGATAAATTAAAAGTTTAATGGAGAGTTTTGAACTGTTGGATGTTGTATTCGTTGAAGTGGAAGCTAAGAACTTCTATGTAATGTTTTGACAATTTGGATTGTTGACAGTCTCCCTTACGTCCTCTAATTCTTGGTGGGGACCACTCCATAACATACCCGGTTGTGAGGGCTGTCACAGAGCAGTTAGGAGGACCTGTGGATATTCTACATTTTGATGCACATCCAGACATTTATCACGCTTTTGAAGGGAACATATATTCTCATGCATCATCCTTTGCACGTATAATGGAAGCTGGTCATGCTCGTCGCCTATTACAGGTTTGCCTTTTTCAACTCCATTCTGGTAACTGTAGATAAAGTTGGACTATACTGAAAGGTGCATGTTTCCTCTATTTGGACAGGTTGGAGTTCGATCCATAAACAAGGAAGGCAGGGATCAAATTAGAAAGTTCGGAGTTGAGCTGTTTGAGATGAGGAAATTCCGTAAGGATAGAGAGTTTTTGGAAAACCTGGTATGCAACCATCTTCTGAGTTGAAGCATCAGCTTTGCGTTTATTTTTTTTGGAAGGTGAGGGGGGGTGGGTAAACTTCGTGCTTACATGAAAGACTTGGGCAAAATTGAAATGCGGAGTTTGTTGTAACAGGGGGGTATATATTAATCCTTAAACAAAAGCTTTTCCATCTTGAACAAGGTTGGCTTTGGCAGGGCTTCATGAGAAGGCACTCTACATAACACATTATGTTTTGTGGCTTGGGCCCTCCTTGATTTGTGGCTATTTAGTTCATAGTGGAAGCAAGCATTGGGTGTATTTAGTAATTCCTTGAAGCAATGTCCACTCTCCCTAGTTATGGTCAGAGTTTCATCCAGTAGTCGGTCAAGATCACAAGAATTTAAGAGGGTGCCAAATTGAGTCATAATTCTTTGCAGGTCCGTATCATCAAGAGATATTTCGCATATTCAGTTGCCTCCCTAGTGTCGTATGAAGATCTGTTTATGGCTATGCCATGAAGGTCTATCTTCTGTGACATTTCCTCGGAAGTATCGTAGAAGGGCACGTAATGGAGCTGGGTTGCCCTGCCAGAGAGACTGAATGCAAGGCATAGACTTCCGATGATGCCGAGGAGCACTAAGGAAAGAGAGCCAAAACTACATCTGGCTGGCTTAGTGCTTGATATCATTGGAGTGCAACAGCATGACAAGCCTACTGAATTGTGTAGAGCTTGGATAAAGATCAGGGACCAAGAGGTCTTGATATTTTTCAATAATGGGGCCAAGGCAAATTTCGTAGCTCCAGAATTGCAGCAAAGCTTGGAGTGAAGCTTAGAAGATGGGGCCACAATTGGATGCTACTTTGGCAGCACCAGGACATGAGGTGGCCATTATCCCAGGCAGATGATGTGGCAGACCGCATTCCAGCCATTGTGGCAGCTTTGCCCGGGCAGATATCCATGTGTGGGCTGTTGTTGCATGATGAGTTTCACACGTGCAGCTGTTGTATGCACAGAGGCAACGTGGGCAGCTACTCTACGAGTGGCTTGGCAGAGATACATCAACAGCCAATCCCTGTCTCCACATATAGCAAAGACAGTAATCTGCAGTGCCTAAAAACCCGAGGTCGCGTTTAAACAGACTTAAAAAGGTTTAGCTGTTACAAAATAGTCCATTTTATTCCCTCTGCCTTATTTTTGTTTGAAATGTAAGACATAATAATTTAGACATTATCTGACAAGTTGCTGAGTTGCTCGAGAAGCTACCCTTCATGTGGCTCAGTCGGTTTAGTAGCTTAGTGCTATTATTAAAGGCTTCGGGCCCTTTGTAATTCACTTTTGGAGAGCAGTTTTTGGGTGATCTCTCTCTCTCTCTCTCTCTCTCTCTCTCTCTCTCTCTCTCTCTCAGGTAGAGGGCACCTTGTACTCTTGAAAGAGCTCTTTGTAGACTCTTATTTTCTTTCACGCAAAAAGGAAATACCACTAGGGATGCCTATTCAGGGGTCTATCTGTGTAAGAGGGAACTTCACCCCTCTTACTTCTATTTTGCTCACTCCCTCCTCCTCTGTGCAAGTGTGCTGTTAGCTGGATTTCATCTCCAGTTACTTGTATCTACCTTTGCTTTCTACTCATACCTGATTAGTAGTCCCAGTCGGTTTAGATCCCTGTGTCACAATCTCCACTCAGGTTTGACCAAGAAATTGCCAATGAAGTGGGCGTGGGAGATGATGCATTTGTCATGCATACATCTGTGCAAGGAAAGTCCCAGGCAGCTAACACAGTGCCTTGAATGATGGTATCATGCCCCAATTTTATTTTTGGTCCGGGGCCTGTCACATTTTAATACGACTGAACCGTAGACATCACATGGAAACAACAAAACTGTGGTCACTGGTGAATGCAGCACCAAGTTGATACGACTGACCAGTAGACATCACACGGAAACAACAAAACTGTGGTCACTGTTGATACCCTCCTGTAGGGTCACAAAGTTAGACTCCGATCAAGAGGCAGGATGGTCCTAGCCCCCCATGTAAGACACTCCAAGTCGAAAATCTACCGCGACACCACAAGAATTCACTTCAAAACAGCTCACAGCTCACAATTGATTCGACACTGGCCCGGCGGAGTTCCGTGCCTAGAGATATTGGCCCCAAAGACTGGCGCCCCTTTCGGTATTTCTTTTTGTATTAATCTGCAACTCAAAGTACAAGGGAGTGGTCGGGACTCACTGTCAGACTCTGCGTCCAGATGCTCTGAGAAGTGAGAGCCCAAGCCACTATTATATAGGTTTACAAGGGATGCTAAAAGTAGAGCCCCAAAAGCTGCCAATTAAAAGCACTTTTAAAAATACAGCTATCTTTTTATTTCTCTCTCAAGCCCTTTGCTAGGCAAAAATAAAGCAAGGCTTTTAAATAAAAGCTCTCTCTCTCTCTCTCTCTCTCTCTCTCTCTCTCTCGCGTAGGATCCAGCGTAGCCAAAAGCTGCCAGCAACTTCCATAAAAAGCACCGCAAAAAGCAGGTGTCCGTACATCATGCCATGTCAGCGTGAAATGCGGGGACAGTACGGTAGGGCCATGTCAGCATTTCAGCGGGGGTTCACTGCAAGAGAGGGTGTGTGCGTACTCGGCAGCCACGTCACCAGTTTGTGACATACCTCCCTCTTGAAAGCATTGTAATCGCTCTCGATTACGCCTGCAAAACAGACAGAAGCCATAAACTGTCTTAGGAGACACTGACTGTTAGTAACGACGTACTAGGAACACACATCTAGCACATGTACCAATCGATAGTCACATCACACGACATCACAGGACATCACTTGACATCAACAGGACATCACATGACAAATCACATTCAACATTCATTCGGATCTCAGACCATGATTTATCGGCAATGCAATTAGCAATCGCATCTAGATCCACTCAAGACCTCATAGATGCCCCGATTGACTAATCCCCATTGCAACCATGTCTATCAAGATCATTCAAACCGAAATGCTACAGTCTGCACTTAAACAAGTCAAGGACAAGTCAGTATCATGTTCGGGAATTCCAGTTCATAAAGTCATTACGGTAGAATAGTGTCAGCTCACAGTATCCCTGAAACAGGAGTGGAGCTACTCCCCTCTTGTGCATACCCACCAAGGTAGTTAGGTATGTAGTGTTCGGTGCAAATTCGGTAGGTAAGGTACGTAGTACATAATGGATTGAGTTTTTAGGTACGTAAAAGTTCGTTCTTTTTTTTCACAAAGCCTAAAATTGAGAGTATTTCATACGTTTACTTATGCATTCACCAAGACTTCAAATAAAGACTAGCAAATCAACAGTACATCGTTACGAATGCCAAAAATTGGACCCGGCATAGTAACTATTCTGATCACGTGGAAAACACACACACACACACATTCTCTAATCACTTCCCCTCGGCTCGCTACTGTTGCTCGTCCCCCCTCACTGCGCCATCGCTAACCTCCCCTCCCCCCCCCCGCCCGCTACCCCTCGCCCCCGCTCCTCCCCTTCGCGTTGCCATCCCCCTCCCCCCCCCCCCCCCAATCTCCCCGCTCGCTGCCGCTTGTGCACCCGCGCATTGCCTGAACTATCCCCCCCCCCTACCCCCCGCCCACTGCCCCCCTTCGCGTTGCCATCCCCCCATCATCCCCCCCCCCGCCCAATCTCCCCGCTCGCTGCTGCTTGTGCACCCGCGCATTACCTGACTATTCCCCCCCCACTGTCTTTTTGGGCAGTGCTCGGCGCTTGTCTGCAGATTCTCTCCACCGCCCTTTTTTCGCCACAACAGTAGACACAGATGGAGGCTCCAGCTCCGCCACAGAGGGACTCGTCCGAAGCCCCCTCGGCCCCGACCCCGCTGAGCCCACCATTCGACTTACCTTTTCGCCGATAGAGCAAGCGAGCTTGCCACAGAGGTAGAGCGATTGCAGGCGACTTTTGTCATCTGCAAGATTCTCGGCACCCGACCTATCAGAGGAGAGTTGCGTGACCTTCTCCAGGCCCGCCTTCTCGCAGAGGTGGGCAAGATCTTGGATGTACAGATACTCGGACGAGGTTACTATCAGATCGAGTTTGAGACCTCCGAGATGGTGTCCAAGGTCATCACCATGAGTCCACTGACCATCCGAGCAGTATGTGCCCACTTTCGACAGTGGAGACATGGTTTCGACCTTGCTTCGGATGTTCTAGTAGAGGAGGCAGACATCCCCATCTCTGTTTGCTTTCCGTGTTTGCGGAGGGAGTACTTACCACTTTTGTCCAGGATTGGCTCAGCCACTGGGCCTGTCCTGGAGACACCTCGCACGGCAGCCTCAGTAGCTGCCAAAGCGGCTGGCATTCCCTCAGTTCGCGTTTTGGTCAGAGACACTCACACGCTCCGCTCCCGAAGGTTATTCTTTTGCCTCGGGTGAGTGGGGGTTGGTTTAGACAGAGTGTGGAGTATTCGGGCCTCCCGAACCAGTGCTTCATTTGTCGATAGATGGGCCATCTAGGGAAGGCCTGTCCACGGAGGAGGCCTCGACCTACACCAAAGCCTTAGCCCCAGCCTGCAAGGGCTGGCCAGCAGCCACAGTCAAAGACAGCGCACACATGCAGAGCCACCCCTGAGCCTGGGGCTCCAGCGGAGGGATGGTAGCAGGCCCGTGGTAGACGACGACAGGGGCCACATCGTCAGCCTGGCACTCAGAGTGGTCGTCAAGCGCCTACTCAGCAACAGTGGGTTCCCACGGGGAACCGGTTTGGTCCTCTTGAGCAGGATGAGGTCTCTGCTTCAGCCCCCACCCCAGCTTCACCCTCGACAGCCCCTCCTCCCCTAGAGTTCCCCCCTTCTTCCTCATCCTCTCCCCCGCCTCCTACTCCCGCCGCCTCTTCCCCCCGCCCCTCTACCTCTGCCGCTCCCTCCTGCCCCTCTTCTCCACCGCTCCCCCCAGCTCCTTCTCCCCCCCCTCCTGCTTCAGTTCCACAGTCGACCCAAGGGGCAGGGCCTTCTCCGGTGGCTAGGAGATCTCTTGGCAGTGCCTTTGCCACGAGTCGCTTAGCGAGAGAGGGACAGCCCTTCTTGCGACCCCCTCTGCATGTACAGACGTCTTCCCTTGCAGCTATTCCTCGTGGTCTAGCGAGCATTGACATCCGGCGCCGATGGGACTTCTTCGACTATGTCTTCGCTTGTTTTCTCGGCGACCCCTCAACAGACCATGAGGCAGCCTGCTTCAGGGTCCATGTTCTGTTCCTTGCTGCTAGGGGGACAGAGGCCTTGGACTCAGCAGTTGGCTTCTCCTTCCCCCTTTGCGGCAGGGACCAGACAGAGTGGACTCTCGACTCAGTGTTGGGATGGTTGCACACACAGGTCCTAGAGTTCTCTCACCACATGGGAGAACTAGGAGTTACAGACATGCTCCAGACTTTGTGGCCATTGGCCAAGTTTGTGGTGACACCTCCAGACTCAGCAGGATATAGACACATTGTGGTTTACTTCTTTGCCGATACACAGTGCTTGCCATGCTATGTATACATTCATGAGGACTCCTGGACAGAGAAGGTTGCTTTACGTACGGCTCGCTTTGCTTGGGCTTGGGCCAGACACTTGTTGCAGTCACGCCTCTCTAGAGGACGCTCGGATACGGATTACTCCCCATCGAAGCCAGCCTCGAAGATAGTCCGTCTAGCTGCTGCAGCAGCATCTGTTCTCTCTCGCTCCCCATGAGGATCGTCTCATGGAACGTGCAAGGACTAGGTGGGCCCCAGTTTCAGCGTCGGGGGGGCCGACTGCGTCAGGAGCTTCAGCGCTGCCTTGTGGGAGGAGAGATTGATCTCCTTATGCTTTAGGAGCACCATTTGTGTGAGCCGCATTAGACGTTTTGGTTAGCTCTTGCGTGGACGATATGATACTTTTTGGTCAGCTGCTTTTGGACCTGGAGGCATCCAGGGTGGGGTATGTATGACTATTGCGGACTCTTTGCAGCAGGCCATTGTGGGCAGAGGGCATATTGTGCCAGGCAGGGCTCAATGGATTACTATGCAGGTTCAAGGTGCCCTAGTGGGCTTCCTGAACATCTATGCGCCCAATGTGGCGAGTGCTCGTGCAGAGTTTTGGTCTCAGATAGTTGAGTCTCATAGGAGGGGACTTCAACATGTTGGAGGACCCTTCTGACAGGATTGGCGGTAGCCATGCTAGTGTGCATGGAGTTGAGCTGGCAGCTTGGGAGAGGTTTTGTATGACTCTGAGGGTTTCGGATGTTTGGTAGCAGTCTGGTTTTGTGAGACCCCCAGACAGCCTTGCCTTCTCTCGGTCGGACCGCAGAGTGGGAGGAGTGAATCTATCGCGGATAGATCGCTTCTACACTAGTGACCGCCTCAGTGACTTGGGAGGGATAGTGGGCATTCTGGCAGGGATCTCCTTCTCGGACCATGCACGAGTGATCCTCACAGTGGCAGACAGGCAGAGGAGTGGGAGCACGATGCTTCGCATCCTAGAGAGGGTCTTGTTGGACTCAGCACTCAGAGAGCGGGTAGAGGCTCTCTAGACAAAGAGCTTGGACAGGCAGGATTCTCCTGCTGACAGAGTGGCCTGAGGCCTAGCCCAGATTAGCCGCTTTTTTCTCCAGGAGTCTCTGGCTCGCCGGGCTGCAGCGAGAGAGGAGGAGCAGCCTCTTAGACGGGGCATTGCTTCGTTACAGAGGATGGAGGAGCTACATCCAGACAGTCCTTGGTTAGAGGAGCAGTTACAGCAGGCTCGATAGGAGCTTGCTAGCACAGAGGAGAGACGACATGAGTTTGCTTTTCACCGTCAGGCATCTCAGTGGACCCAGGTGGGCGACAGAGTGACTGGTGCCTTCTTTGAGGCAGTGGGACCTTGGCACTCGCATGCCAAGGTCAGCCAGTTGAGGAGGCGAGACGGGTCAGTTGCTTCTGAGCCCGAGGATATGCATGCAGTTGCTACTGACTTTAACTGTGAGTTACTGTCTGCAGAGTCCCAGTCAGAGCGTCAGGATGCATGCAGGGAGCAGGTTTGGGCACAGATGCCTTGTCTTGTGATTGAGGAGATGCGTCAGAGGCTTGAGCTGCCACTTCAACTTGAGGAGCTGCACACAGCTCTTAGGGCCCTCCCCCGTGGTAGCTGTCCAGGTGAGGATGGGTTGACTCCTAGTTTTTTCTTGGAGTACTAGGACCTGCTTGGCCCAGATCTCTGTAGTGCTTTTCAGTACATTTTGCACACCGGAGTGATGCCTGACAGCATGAGTGAGGGCTTGATCTACCTCATTCCCAAGGAGGGTGGCTCCTTGGATGAGATTCGACAGTGGTGCCCCATCACCATCCTCAACTCAGCCTACAAAATTCTTGCCAAGGCTCTGAGTTTGAGGATTCAGCCACTTCTAGAGAGCCTTATACATGGAACTCGGATAGGTTGTCAAGGAACGCAGTATCCTTGACAACATCTTTACTTTTTGGGAGGCTTTTGCCTTGGCACGGCTCCGTGGTGAGGACCTCGTGATTCTTCTTCTTGATTTTGAGAAGGCATATGACAGAGTTGACTGGCACTTAATAGAGGGCACTCTACGCAGGATGGGCTTCTCAGATGCTTGGATCATAGGGGTGTCAGCTCTGTACAGACAGGCTCATAGTCAGGTACTCTTGGCAGGAGGTAGAGGTGATCGCTTCATGCTTACACGCTCGGTTAGACAGGGCTGTCCTCTTGCTCCCTTCCTCTTTTTGTTCTATGCGGAGGCGATGAGCAGGTTTTTGGTGTCGCAGCAGGTTGGTCTACGGGGCTTAGCACTCCCTATTCGGGGAGATGAGCTACTGGACGCTGAGTTTGCCGACGACTCAGCCTTGTACTTAGATGGCCAGGAGGCCAACCTTCACAGGTGTGAGCAGGCTCTGGAGACCTTCTGTTGTGCATCAGGCGCATTGATCAACTGGAGAAAGACAGTAGTGGCTTTCTCGGTTGGTAGTGCTCCTTTGCCCAATTGGATGCCAGGAGAGGGTTTTAGGTGGATTCCCCCAGGGACTGCAGTTCGGTACTTGGGCTGTCAGGTGGGTTTGGACTTGTCTCCCGAGCAGCAGATTGCTCCCCTTCTCCTGTCTATCAGGAGAAAGTTGTTACATTGGAGCTCAACACGACTTTTTTTGGCAGGCAGAGTAGTAGTTGCCAACCAGGTGTTGCTGGCGACTATGTGGTACATCACTTCTTGCTGGATCTTCTTGAGTTCTTGTATCAGCCAGGTAGAGAGGCTGATCAGGAACTTCCTTTGGTCAGGACGTGACACTCACATAGCCCGAGCCAAAGTGGCTTGGCAGGTCATCACTCTTCCTTGTTCATAGGGAGGGCTTGGGATCATTGATCCAGCACAGCAGAGCAGATCCCTTCTTGGGAAGTTCATCGTCAGAGGACTTTTTCCAGGTGAGGAGCCCTGGAAGGAGTTCTTGCTACAACGGCTTCGTGCGAGGGTGCCTCAGGAAGGAGGCCCTTGGCAACCTTCGACCCGATGGATCTTTACAAAGATGCGCAGAGTAGGTTTGAGCAGGAGACTGGAGGACCGCTTCGCTGTGAGCTTGCTTCGATCTTGGGAGCTCTTGCGGCGTGGCCTGGAGCAGAGACAATCTATGTGCACGGAGGAGCGCCTACGGCAGCCCCTCGTCTGGAACCCCATGGTTAGCACTCAGAGAGGCCACTTGGTTGGTAGTCGGCCTCATGTTTCCTGGGTTCCCATGGCAGCGGGTCCAGCGCGCTCTTTAGGTGACTGACTAGAGTTCACAGGTTTGTTAGAGGAGGTGCAGGATCTCCAGCTACAGGGCATGAGAGGGGTGCAGAGCATGTGCCTGGACATCTCAGAGTTAGTTCCAGCTGAGTGGCTCACGCCTCTCGAGCCAGTAGCACCCCGGCGGATGGGAGCCTTCACACGACTGGAGGTTCTCATCTCAGTCAGGGCCTGCTCAGAGACTGTTCCCTCCCTTTTCTTCGAGCTCCAGGGTGGGGGACGCCTTCAGCGAGTTGCAGTAGAGGCCCCGCAGGTGACAGAGTGCTGTTTTCAGAGGATCCGAGTAGTGGGCATCTGTGGGAGGACTTGTGTCATAGATCTTGACCCAGCAGCTCTTGAGATTGGACACTGGAGGCTGTGGGCTTGGGAGTGTTGTCCACTGGCATGAGTACAGTGGGATCCTGGTGAGTGGCTATGGAGGGATCCCTTCTCTTCTGCAGACCATCCAGGAGTCTCGTTCTTTCAGTACACTGTTCGTCTGGGACGTCAAATACTAGCAACACAGAGAGAGGCCTGCCCCGCTACAACACCTCATTGGCAAGAGGAGGGTCTCACAGCTGAGTTCTTGACAGCATTTTGGGAGAGGTTGTGGGACTCCAGACAGCCGAGGCGAGTCACCTTGTTTCAGTGGCTGGTCGCACATAGGTCGCACACAGAGCTACAACAATTGGGAGCTGGCTAGTGCATAGTGGTCTCTCGGTCGCATGTGCAGCTTGTGACCATCTTGTGGAGAGTCAGTGTCATTGTCTTTGGGACTGTCTCTCGGCCCAACAGGTGTGGCTACGAGTTCTTCGGCTGATGCTTGCTCTCTCCACGGCTCGACAGTACACTTGGGGAGCAGCGGCTTGGTCCACCCTCACGAGCCCGGCACTTCAGTTTGAGCTATCCTCCACCAGCAGGATGATAGTGATGCAGGAGGGGCGACCTACACTTCAGCCTCCTACAGAGCTTACTCTGCAGGAGTGGTGCAGTGAGAGAGAGGAGTGTTGGGAGCTCATCAGTGGCCTGACACTCTGGTTCATCTCGCGGGCCCGTTGTTTCCGCATCTTTGAGGCTCGTCCTGTGCCACCAGCAGAGACTGTACGCGATTTTTGGCTAGAGCTGATCCACACTCTCAGAGGACAGCTCGAGGGACTACAATGCAGCTCCGACCGCATGCGGGAGCGCAGAGAGGCTTTCCTTCGACTCTGGCGTCCTGGGCCTTTCTACACCATGGTCCAGGGTGTACTCTGATGGCACTACCGACCACCTGTGTGGCTTTTCCCTCCCCCCATTTCTTCATTTAGCCCCATTGTACATATGTTGGTTTTGTCATTGGGAGAGTCTCCCACCATGGTTGTTGTAGCCCTCTCTTGAAGACCTGGTTGTAGCCCTATGGGCAGTTTCAGTAACTAATAGAAGGATCTTTTTCTCGGAAAAAAACTATTCTGATCACATGGGTGTGCGTGTCCCACAGTGGGTTGGGTTTGCGAGGCATCTTACTGATCATCTGCAAGAGAGGAGCATTCACTAGGCAACTGCACCTTGCACAATACTTGCAAGTTCTAACTAGAAGCTCTCAATAATAAGCGGCAGAAGGCGTTTTGTGAAAATAGACCAAACGCCTGAAATAGGGCTGAATTTTTTTCATAAAAAAAACATTTGTACGGAACCTATCCGTACATACGATACGATACGGTATGGTTGTACGGTATGGATACAATCCGTACGTACGTACGGATGTAACCTTGATACCCGCTGCACTAGATTCCATCCAAGCTGAGTGCGGGGTTCCATTTAAAATAGACTATGCTAAACCAAATGCTTTGAGGTAAAGATTCACAATCCGAGGAGTATTCGCCAGGTCCTCCATTCACTTCGCATCCAATGCGGAGTAGGGCTTGAATTAAACCAAGAACCACCGTCTTATGGCTTTGTCTTTTATCTTTCTATCTTTCTGTGCCAATCTCTGTTCTGGAACGAGTATCTACTCGTTTTCTTCCACTTCGGGTTGCTGATTAGGCTCCCCATCGTCGGGCACATCGCCTTCAAAAGGCTTCAAGAGACTCACATGAAAAACATTGTGAATTCTCCAAGTATCGGGCAGCTTCAGTCCAAAGGAGACATCTTTTATCTTTTCGGAAAATCTGGAAAGGTGCATAGTATCTCATGCTAAGCTTTCGAGAATGCCGCTCATGTCCCTTTTTCTTTCTCAGGGCGTGCCTTCCCAAAATGTAAGAACACCCAATGGTCCTCCTTCAATTTCAAATCGTGACGATGTCAATCTGCTGCCTTGTTCTGAGATTCCTCTAAAGCCTTCCGGACCAAGTCCATGTCCGTCGTGAACTGGTCGGCTTTAAAGAAAAATCATATCTTTCGTGCCAAGGAAGAGTGGAATATTCGTAGCAAATTCAATAATCTCAAATGGCTCCTTCCCCATCAAAGAGTTAATCGTGTTTCTGTAGGCATATTCCACCAAAGGTAAAAACCTTTCCCATGTGTCTTCTAATCCGAGATGTAAGACTTCAATAAATCCAGTACCACTGAATTAGCAATCTCTGATTGCCCATCAGTCTGCGGGTGGAATGATGACGAGAATTGCAACCGCGTGCTGATGTTCTCCCAAATAGCCGTGCAAAACAAACTCGTAAATCTGGGGTCCATGTCGGGGGAAAGTCGTCTCAGACATCCCATGTAATCTGAAGATCTGGGCAATAAACAATCGTGCCCACATTGTGTTTTCCCTGTGCTTTATGCCTGTCAAAACTTGACCTTCTGACATATCAAGCAACTGCGTACAAAATCGTCCACGTCCTTCTTGAGTCTCGGCCAAACAAAGTATCTCTCCACACCATTCAACGTGGTAACAATGCCGCGGTGACCCGTAAAAGGTGGACAATGGCATTCAGTTAAAACCTTTTCCCTCAACGGCTATGTAACGCACATCGTTTTCTTCATCAAGTAGCCATTCCGAATGGAATATTCCGCTACTACCTCCCCATTCTGTATTCAATTGAATACATCTCTGTATCTGTGATGTACTGACCGACTGTAAGGTGCAGTGGAAGTGAATATTGAACTTTGCTCAAAATGAGTGCTCTGAACTATGCTCAAGGTTCTTTATTTGACTTAGGGAAGGGAGAGCCTTCCGTTCTTTAATGAGAGAGTGCAAGTGATCACAACAAAGTGAATAGACACTGTGCGTGAAGGTGCTGAGATTGAGAGATAGAGAGAGAAGAATACGACACCAGAAAGTTGTCAAACCCTCCTCCAAGGGCCCCACTCTCAATGACGAGAGTGGTCTACTTATGATTGCACAAATCTCTACAATGCTTGGACTTGCCGACGATGTCGACGATGACGAGACGGGCTGAAATCTGAAAATGCTAAGGCTTGAAATCTGCAAATCTTTATCTGCCGAATTCAGACTCTATGTCGATGACGATGATGCAACGACGACTCGCTGAAAACGCAGATGCTGAAATGTGCGTTTTCCGGGCTGAATCTGTAAACCTTGCGGAATCTGACCGTGCGGCGAGGATCTGCTACGGGAAGGTGAGATCTGCGATGTCTGACTGCTGAAAACTGAAAACGCTGATGCTTGTGGGGGTTTGTCGCGACGGAACTGCAAAATGCTGGCTGTGTATGCTGCTCCAAAAACGCTAGGGCTGATCTGTCTTGCGGTGGAAATTTGCTAACGCTAGGAGTCTTCTGCTTCTTGCTGTCGCCAAGTTGTTGCCAATGCAAAAACGTTGGCTGATCTGGTCCAAAAACGCCAGCCTTCTGCTGTGATGCAAAAACGCTCGGCCTCTTGGGGGTTCTGCTGAGAAGTTGCCTGTTGAGCGTGTGCTCTTGCTGCCTCTTCTGCTAGAAAGTGCTAGCGCTAGGTTTGCTTATATACAAACTTAGCAAAATTGCCCTACCTACTTTCCAACAAAAGTCACTTAAAAATAATAAGTGAAAAATGTCAAAAATAGGGAAAAAGGTCTATGCACTGTAAAAATGCTACTGATGGGTTTTGACTGTAATTTGATGATCATGTTGTGTGTAACCAGAGTATATGCATCTAATCTAAGTGTTTGGACATGCACGGTTTGCGAACAGACTCACAAAAGTGCCTGATCACTTTCTATTCTAGACTGACTTGACTGAACTGAACCCTGATCATGTTGTAGCTTGTCCACGGACACATAGGGTTGGATGTGTCACGTGACATTGGTTCTGCTGAGAAGTTGCCTGTTGGCGTGTGCTCCTGCTGCCTCTTCTGCCAGAAAGTGCTAGCGCTAGGTTTTCTTATATACAAACTTAGCAAAATTGTCCTACCTACTTTCCAACAAAAGTCACTTAAAAATAATAAGTGAAAAATGTCAAAAATAGGGAAAATAGGTCTATGCACTGTAAAAATGCAACTGATGGGTTTTGACTGTAATCTGATGATCATGCTGTGTGCAACCAGAGGATATGCATCGAATCTAAGTGTCTGGACATGCACAGTCTGCGAACAGACTCACAAAAGTGAGACCACTTCCTATTCTAGACTGACTTGATTGAATTGAACCTTGATCATGTTGTAGCTTGTCCACGGACACATAGGGTTTGATGTGTCACGTGACACCGACCATATCCTTGAAGCTTCTATGATGTATCGCGGAAATTAGCCAGAACCAACGGCTTCCGGGACAAAGTATCTGCCACCAATTTCTTCTGTCCCTGCACATGGACAATCTGGAAGTAAAAGTGTGACCAGATGTTTGCCCACCGCATCTGCTTTTCCGATAGCTGCTTTTGTGACAAGAAGTAGCGTAAACTAACCATCTGTCGTAAAATCGGCTCCGAGTAGGTAATGTTGCCACTGAGTAAGAGCATGGATAATCACCAAAAGCTCTTTCTCACATATCTGTACTGTCAATTCCGGCCTTGAAAACAATCAGCTCTCATAGGCAATGACATGGCCTTCATGCATTAAGACCGCATCCGGACTACGACCACAAGTATCACACTATACTTCAAACGACTTCTGTAAATCCGGCAAAGTCAAAACTGGTCCTGTAGTCAAATTCCGTTTCAATTTCTGAAGGGAGTTACCTCTGTGGGTCCCCACGAGAAAAGAACTCCCAACAAATGCAAAGGGGTAAGTAACCTCTGCAAACTTTCTGATGAACCGCCGGTAGTAAGAACATAAGTCCAAGAAGCTTCCAACTTCATGGACATTCTTCAAATCGGGCCAATTACCGATAGTCTCTATCTTGGCCGGGTCCATCTGCACTCTTGTTGCTGAGACAATGTGTCCCAAACAGTGTATCTCTGGGCTCGGCTCACACGGTAAGGTGGCCGGTTCGGTGGTGTATTTCCAGGTATCAGATCAATGGTATGATCCTTAGGACGAGCTGGTGGCAACTCGCTTGGCATGCACACTGAAAAGCAATCGGCATGAGTGTGGAGAAAATCTTGGCATTCTTTTTCGAGGTCAAAACATATTCGACCTTCAATCGTCATTCAGTCCTTTCCAAAAAGTAAAGAAACTGAATTTCATCAAGTACAATGTGCGTGCCCTTCATTTGTCAAAGTCACTTTCTCGGCCCGGTAGTCAACCACGACGTTGTTCTTGTGGTGCCAACAGATTTCGAGTAGGACTTCACAACCTCCCAAGGGAATTAGGTAGAAATCCTCGTGCCCTAAACACCCTTGACATTGCAAACGAAGTTTGCCAACGATCGGTGTAATGGCAACATCCCGTCCGGGTGCCGCTAGAAGTATCTCCGCCTGTGGCCTCAGCCTGTCGGGTGTAATTCGAAATCGAGCCGCCAAAAGAAGTTGGCCTTGGCTCCTTCATCAAAGAAAAAAGAGGGCTTCCTGATTTTTCACTTTGCCCTAAAAGCAGCAAAGTTTTGTACTTCCATTTATTTGATTTGTTTGATTCGGTTCGGGCTCCACACAATGTGGTACCAGTTCTGCTTTCATTTGCCTTTTCTGCCACGTTCCTCAGTTGCTTTCAAACTCTCTGACCTTTCTTCATCCTGTTCATTCGATGCCATTTTAGGTCACTTCGCGGAGATGTGCCCAGTTTCCCCGCATTCAAAGCACTTTCCCTCTTTGATATAGCTGACCGTCTCTCGAAGAGTGAGCTGGGGTCGTGCATCCTTTTCTTTCTGTTCTTGGTTACTCTTCTTCTTTCTACTTTAATTGTTCGAAGTCTGTTCATTCCTCTGTGTCATGATTTCATCTGTGGGTAGGTCAAATTGCCTGAGTGAATGGCAAAACCCCGTTTTGCATGACTCATCAATTCGTGAATGGAATTTGACTTTTTCTCTAAGCAGTGATCTCGGATCTCTATAGGACATAGTTACTAGGAATGGGAAACCGGAACGGGAACGCGGAACGGGAACACCGAACAAAATGCCATTCCCTGTTACAGGTACTCACGTTTGAAACACGGAACGGGGATTCGGAATGGTAGCTTGGAATGGGAACGGGGATTCGGAACGGGAGCTTTGAACGGGGAACGGGGAACGGGTGCTTTTCAGTTTTGTTTTGCCTGTCAAAAAGCTGAGAAATCCGTTCATCAACCACCTCTTCTAATTCTTGCTCAGTAAACATCCTTGGAGTAGAAGGTCTCTTGAGTACCGGTTTGGGGGTGGTTCTGTGGTTTGTTGCCACTGTGCATACACCTCGTCGAAGGAGGTCTGGGTCATAAATTTTGCAAATATCGAGTCCTTCGCAAAATTTAACATCTTCTTTCCTGCATCGTCAATCAATCGTTGATGCTCCATTTCTTCAAGCTCCGCCGGAGTAGGCCGAGGTCGGCCGTACTCCTCGCGTGAATCTTCTTCGTGATCTCTTCCCGCATCTCCAGATGCAAAGGAAGTCGATTGATCTCTGTCTGAATCCGTAAGTGCCGCGCAAAAAGGATCGGATTTTCCGGTAGAAGAGAAATCGGCCGCGCTCTGATACCACTGTAACAGACTTGGACACTCCAAGTCGAGAATCTACCGCGACACTACAAGAATTCACTTCAAAACAGTTCACAGTTCACAATTGATTTGACACTGGCCCGGCGGAGTTGCGTGCCTAGAGAGATTGGCCCCAAAGACTGGCGCCCCTTTCGGTATTTCTTTTTGTATTAATCTGCAACTCAAAGTACAAGGGAGTGGTCGAGACTCACTCTCAAACTCTGCGTCCAGATGCTTTGAGAAGTGAGAGCCCAAGCCACTATTATATAGGTTTACAAGGGATGCTAAAAGCAGAGCCCCAAAAGCTGCCAATTAAAAGCACTTTTAAGAATAAAGGTGTCTTTTTATTTCTCTCTCAAGCCCTTTGCTAGGCAGAAATAAAGCAAGGCTTTTAAATAAAAGCTCTCTCTCTCTCTCTCTCTCTCTCTCTCTCTCTCTCTCCTCTTGCGTAGGATCCAGCGTAGCCAAAAGCTGCCAGTGTCTTCCGTAAAAAGCGTCGCAAAAAGAGGGCGTCCGTACAGCATGCCACGTCAGCGTGAAATGCGGGGACAGTACGGCAGGGCCACGTCAGCATTTTAGCAGCATTTCAGCGGGGGTTCCTTGCAAGAGAGGGTGTGTGTGTGTACTCGACAGCCACGTCACCAGTGTGTGACACCCCAAGTGATGTAGGAACTTCCCATGCTCCAGTCGTGCCAAGGGAGGGGAAGGACGGCAGGG
Organism: Adiantum capillus-veneris; assembly: GCF_014529385.1. Lineage (NCBI taxonomy): Eukaryota > Viridiplantae > Streptophyta > Polypodiopsida > Polypodiales > Pteridaceae > Adiantum > Adiantum capillus-veneris. The sequence continues at coordinate 33,797,847 of NC_140948.1, read as the reverse complement.
CGACGTGGTGGCAGGAACTGACGAAGGTGTGGCAAAAGAGTCTGGGGTGTTGGATGGGATGAAGGTGAGAATCTAAAGGAGTGAGAATCAGCTGCTCGACTGGGTCTTGCGAGGTGCCCACCCTGCTTCGATCTTGGACTATGTCAAAATGATTCCCTATGAGAACGTACGGGCCACTGTGTCAGTATCCCTGAAATCAGCGACTTTATTCCATTGAGGTAACCTGTGACAAAGGATGGAATAACTCTCCTCTTGTGGAGTCCGCTCTGCACCAGATTCAACCTGCGATTCATCGGCAACTCTTGGAATATTTTTGTGCTTAACCAAAAGCTTCAAGGTAAAGCTCTAATATGTGAGGAGTATCTGCCAGGTCCTCCTTTTCCATCCACTGGCATCAAGAGCCGGATTATTCCCGAACATGACCAAATACCGTCGTGTCAAATTACCTTTTACTTTCCCAAGACATGTTCGAGAATGAGAATCTCCTTTGTCTTTTCCACTTCGGGCTGCTCATCTAGCTCCCTGTCCACTGGCACTTCACCTTTGAAAGGTCGCAATAGACTCGCATGAAATGCATTGTGAAGGTCCATAGTGCCCTCAGCAATGACTGCTGCTTGGTGATGCCCATCAAGAGCATCATTTGTCGTACCTCCAAATGGCGGCAATCGTCTGGTCTGTTGGCTGTCCTTCCCTGCCACCATGGTTAGAGGGTATTGCGACCAATGGGCTGTTTGTTTGTGATCCTGCCAACGTCTTCCAGCAAATACCTCTTAAGAGGGTCGTGTGAAGCTCGCCTTTGGTGTGATGGCCCTGGTAAGCTTGCAGACCGCTGAATATCCTGCCAATGTGGGAACCACTGCCTGAAGTCTTGCTTCCTTCTTGGCATAGAAAAGAGAAAAGAGAAAAGGGGGGGGGGGGGGGGGGGGGGGGGGGGGGTGCGCGCACAATGCAGCGCCTTTGGAAACTGTCCTTGTGTCTCATGGACCAAGAAGAGGAAACTTGTCACAAACTGCTGACGTGTCTAAGCCCTGAAGAATGGAGCCAACTTGCAGATCATGGCCGAGGGGCCTAAACCCTAAGTGAAGAGGCAGAAGCAGCAGTAGATGAATCCGGATTTCGCGTTGCCTTGCCTGTACGGAATCCGGTGAATTGCGCTGACATGATGACGTGGCAGACTGTACAGGTTTCCACGTTTTGGGCTGACTGCTGATGTGGCAGTTGTACGAAATCCGTGATTTACGTTGGCAGGTTTTTGGCATTGCTTTTGCACTAGAAGCTTTTGCTTTTCACCGTAAATTGCTTTTGGGGCCTAGGGCCTTTAAATATGAGGCCATGGGCTCATTCTTTGGCATGCTTCCTGGAGAAGGTGCAGAGTCCGGAGTACCGGCTTGTACTATGTTGATGCAATATAAAGAAATACCGAAAGGGGCGCCAAGGTTTGGGGCCAATATCTCTGGGGTGGAATTCCACCACTCCGTGTCGCGTGTCGTCTCTCTCTCTTAGTTCAGTTGTTATTGAAGTGCTAAAAGTTTGTTCAGTCTGTTCTTTTGCGTTGGCTGTCACAAGACGGGCACCATGTGCCAACGGAAATTCGGGTTCATCTTCTGCTGTTTCTGCCTCTTCACTTAGGGTTTAGGCCCCTCGGCCATGATCTGCAAGTTGGCTCCATTCTTCAGGGCTTGACACGTCAGCAGTTTGTGACATCCCCCCTTCTTGAAAGAAAGTAATCGTCCGCGATAACAGCATATCTGCAAAACAACTCCAAGTTAGCTTAAAAAAATTTGCGAGGGACAATTGGTTTGTTATTTTGTTTTTTTTGTTAAGGAGTTGGCTTCTCCTTACGGCTCTTTTGATCAAGGAGTTGGCTTCTTCTTTTGGTTCTTTTGATCAAGGAGTTTGCTTCTCCTTTCGGCTCTTTTGATCAAGGAGTTGGCTTCTCCTTTCGTCCAGATCGGAACTCTTGATATGCTGGCGTAGTAAAATTAGCCTTCACACCCAGACCGCACTGATCTTCCACGGGTGTCTTGATGCACTTAAAATTACATACCCAGGCAATCTCATCCAGTTAGGAATATTCAGTAGTTGTCACATCACAATGCAACACAAATCCTCACAACAACAAACAGCGCCGCTGAGCACTCCCTCGAGACAAACGGTCTGCGGTATGAAGCTACTCAACGACTACCTCGTCACTCCCCCGCAAAAAACCTAAAAAAGGTCCGGGCCATGAGCTCAGAGGACTGTACAACCAAACGCTCCCCAGACTGCAGTCTGCATCGCTTGGAGGTTCAAGCATACAACCAAACGCTCCTCGGGCATCGGCCTACGTCATTTGGAGGTTTTCTAGCATACAACGGAACATTCCTCAGACATCGGCCTGCGTCGTTTCGAGGTTTTCAAACATACAACGAAACGCCCCCAGGCATCAGCCTGCGTCGTTCTGAGATTTTCAAACATACAACGAAACGCTCCCCAGGCATTGGCCTGCGCCGTTATGAGGTTCAAACAATACCAAAACAGTATTTCTCACTTCTCCACCGGGAGCAAAAATCACCAATCAATGAAATCAATATTAAAACGAGAGTCAAACAGTTCAAATCGGCACCAAGAGAGGTTCAAAATAGATACCATCCATTTTAAACAAATTTCAAACAAGATCACCAAACAATTTCTCAAACATAACTCAAACTTAAAAAAACAATCTCGACATCAGCCGAGCTCGAAAAGTCAGCTCTTGGAGAGACAGTGTTTCTTTGGCAGCAATGGTAGTCCGAAGACGTTATCAGCTTGAGATGAGACACCTGGTGAGAGATGTCCAAAGATTGCAAGTTGTAATCTGCTAGGGTTTTTATGGCAAGCATTTCAGGATACCCCACTCTGCCACAAGTTGGACTTCGAAGGAAGATGTCAAAAACCATCTAACTTCGGGCAAAAATTTCTTGAAAGCTTGCCAAGTACTTGGAGTGTGCTGCTTGGTAGCTATAGACATCAACATCTGCATGGCACTGCTTTTGAGAAAAAACAGTGATTTGAAACAAACCTTGGATCCTTCTCTTGCAAGTGATCTTTTTGGCTTATGCCCTGTAAGACATAAGCCGGTGAAGACGGGAGTGCGCCCGATGCGCGATGAAGTAAGGGTGGTAATGGCTATTAAGTCTGGGGTCGGAGCATGAAGCTAAAATTTCCAATGAACTTTGGAAGTGCGATCTTGCTCTATTTGCTCTTTGGTAGGACCGTATGCTTTCAGAAAAGCACACGCCTGATGCTCTAATACCACTGTCACAAGACGGGCACCACATGCCAACGGAAAAGAACAGATTGAATAGACTTTTAGCACTTCAATAACAACTGAACTGAAAGAGAGAGAGATGACACATAAATCTACTCGCACCCAAAACAACATAGGGAAACCGTTTAGTCCAGCTTTCCCTATCACAGTGACCTCAAGGATCATTCTCTACAGAAAGCATAATCCTGTGGTGTCTCATACAATCCACTGAACCAAAAATCCCTGTGCTGTCTCTCTAACATCATCTGCATCCAGCTCATAAGATCTCTATGTTGTCTTCAAAAATAAGCTGTAGTCCTCTTGCAAAGCCATACTGGTAAACATGTGGGGAGGAATTTACTCATCCTCCATGACGAAATTGAAAATGTGGCAGTCTCAGCTGGACAATGGAACATCTAAAGTAGAAGCAAAGCTAGCAGAATAATCAAAATCCCCCTCCTTTCAAGGACTCTCGTATCTCCTGCTGTCGCCGTCCCTTGCTGTGAGCCAAACCTTTGACTGGACCTCCGAACGTCCTACTGATTTGCTGAACTCTTATGATCTATAGGTACGTCTCAATGCACCACCATCGGGTCCCCCCCTCCGGGGAGAAAAAAATTTGTGTCCCGCTCCCCGTTCCCTAGGGTGGTGATTTATAGCTATGTACTTGTTTGCCTTTCTGTAGAAGGCCTGCTAATCAAAGTTAATTTTTTCACAACATTTTCTGGAGTCATCCCTTAGTTTGTCATTGGTGTACTAAGATTTCTGGAGTGGTTTTTTTCTCACATTCTCAAATCATACTACTATTTTTCAGCATCATACTTCTTTGGGAGAGAGCTGTTTTTAAAGAAATAATAATTTCATGCATCCTTTGTCTCATCTTCTCAATTTTAAAGCCCGCGCAGTATCTCAGAAACACATTCTCATTTTTTGGATTGTTTTGTTCTTCTACAGGAGCTTGGAGTGGGTGTGAAGGGCGTGTATGTATCAATTGACTGTGATTGCCTTGATCCAGCTTTCGCACCAGGAGTCTCCCACATAGAGCCTGGTGGATTGTCATTTCGAGATGTGATGAATATCTTACAGAACTTGAAGGGCGATATTGTAGCAGGGGATGTTGTCGAGTTCAATCCTCAACGAGATACAGTTGATGGAATGACAGCCATGGTTGCTGCCAAGCTTGTACGTGAGTTAGCTGCAAAGATCTCCAAGTAGCATCTTTGAACAGTATGCTATATTCTCTAGATAGATAGCAAATAGATAAAATTAATACAAACACTGGCGACATATCAATATGTTACTACTCAATATCGCCAAGTAGCATCTTAGCATAGTGTGCTATGTTTTCTAGATAGCTAGCTAATAGATAAAATTGGTACCGACACTTGTGAACATCAATTTCTTATGGACACTAGCGACATTTGTCAGAACTCTATACTACTTAATGAAAGAGCTTCATACAAATCTGTCATACTTTGTACTACTCAATGCCTAATCATTTTTGGTTGGGATGTCTTGTAAACTGTTTTGACATTTGTATTAGTAAAAGCTCGCTATTGAGTGTTTCTTCTATTGCTTTAAAGCTCTCTAGCATGAAAGATGTTGCAAAAATTCAAGGGTTACATTGAAGACGAACACGAGTGGAAAATTTACAGTAGAAATTGTGATATGTGAGCACTATGTGGAAGGAGTTAGAGTTATGCGTATAATATGCCCTTTTCTAATTCAGCTCATGTATGTCCCCTTCAATTGGTGTTTCTCTCTATGTTAAGGAGGTTAGAAAAAATTTGGGGCTCAATAACCCCTTTTGTTGAACTCACTTCCTATGTGCACATATATGTGTGACCCCCCCCCCCCCCCCAAACTCCATTTTCTGAAAGTTAAAAGGAGTAAGAAATGTCACAAGTTATGAATATGACATGGATATTAAAGGGTGAATTACATTGGTAAATTTTTGCCTTTAGATTTTGTAAAAACGTGAGGTAATACAAATAGATATTACCTTCCAATGTTATCCAATTATTGCTGACGCGTTCATAAGAGACGATGTGATTATTAAAGAGTTAATCATGGATAAAGGTGAGCAATGCCCAATTCAAAATTAGTTGATGAGTGATGAAGATAACAAGTAGCACTTGGCTGTGTGAAAGGACAAAACAAGAGCGTCAACAAGAATCATGAAACCATTGGATCTTTAATTTAACTAAACAATCGATGAAATTTTGATGACAAACTCAGTGAGAAAGTACTTAGTGGTTAATGATGAATAACATGCTCATCAGTCATTGCCAAAATCAGAGGAGAATCTTCTAAAACACTTGCTTAATTTTACACTTAAATGCTATTGTGCATTCAAGCCAACAATTGGCATAGGTTTTTAGCAGCAACTTATGGCCACACCAACCACAAAATTATGGAAAGAACTATCCCAATTTGGAGGAATTAAAATCAATACTTCAATTATCATGTTGAAATCATCTGCAATGGTCTAGCAACACAATCCAATAATTAGGCCCTTGATACCATGATGTAGATGAGAGTTTTCATTTGCAAATATGAGCATGAATTAACATGTATGTGCCGCCATATTAAGCTTGGTCTAATGCAAACTACAACATGAACAATGAACAATTAATTTTTGCATGTATGTATTGTGCTTTATCAAACTCAAAACAGTAAAAATCTTCTTGTAGTTTAGTCTCACGCAAAGTGATCTCCTTTAATCAGAACACGAATAATGGTTAGATATCTTGGTTTCTCAAATGGTTCTATAATCAAGCATGTCATTGCACTTTCTATTTCTACTTAATTGTCCTACTTTACCTATAACACATTGCATGAGTGTGCTTACAAACGGTATTTGTTTTCTTAAAAGCAAATTACCTTTGATTTAGTCTTTGTTCTTTTTCTTATTCTCCAAAACCTTGAAGGTCATAGTGTTTCCTTTATCATTCCATTGTACCCTTGATTTGATCTTTGCTCTTTGTCTTTGTTCTCTGTTTCCTTTATCACCTAGAATACATTGCTTGATGCATTTCCTATTTGACTATGGGGTACCACCAAAATTAATTAGCTCGTTAAGTTCTATATATATGTGAATTTGTCTCTTTTCGCATAACCAAGGAAATGGAGGCTTGTTTTTGTCCCGGTAGCCCTGTGGCGAGTGGCAGGCGTCTTGGGTGTTAAGGGCCGCAAGGGGAACATCGGAGCAATAGGGTGTCACCATTCCCCGATGTTGCTTCGCTCCTCCTCTCCCACGGGAGGAAATGGAGGCTTGTTTTTGTCCCGGTAGCCCTGTGGCGAGTGGCAGGCGTCTTGGGCTACTGGCAATGGGACTCTCTTTTGAAGGGACTTGGCCCCCCTCATGGCCTGCTTTGCCTTTGCTTCTTGGTGGGCTCTGTCTCCGTTGGCGGTCTTGGCTCTCCGGAATGATGTCTAGATCGCCTGCAAAAGCCAAAGGATGCTCTTGATGGTCGCCCGTAACTTCGAACCAGAGCTTTTTGTGCGGGTCTGCCCCTGGTGGGTCTGCTTCTCCTTGATGGTATGCTTCTTTTTTTCTGCACTGTTGGTTATATTGGGCATGTCCAATTTTGTGTGAGAGGATCGGCTATGGTGACACCCAATGTTCTTAACTCGACTTTATGTGTGGTCTTTGTATTGGGTTTCTCGGCTTCCCTATAAAAATCCAGTAGCCAAAAAGAATGCGGCAAAGCTTGACTTTTGACCATACATCGTGCCATTTCTGTAAGTGACATGTTTTTCCTCTCAGTAACACCATTTTGGTGAGGCGTATGAGGCACTATACATACATTGGTATTTTATCCCACGACTAGCCAGAAATGCATTAAATTCATGAGACATATACTCTCCTCCTTAATCGGAACGAAGGGTGCCCATAGTACATTTCGAGACATTTTCAGCCATAGCTAGAAATTGCTTGAAACATATAAAAACTTCGGACTTCGCTTTAAGCGGAAATACCCATGCATGCATGGAGTAATCATCAATGAAAGTCACGAAGTAAAGGTAATTGCCCAAGGATAGAGTTTACATGGGCCCACAAACATCAATATGCACAAGCTGCAACCTACATGTGGCCCTAATTGAACCATTCTTTGGAAACTTTGAACGCTGCATCTTACCCAAAATATAGCCTTCACAAAAATGTCTGACAGGTGCTTCAAGAGGTGGCAAAGAAGCAACCATATCAGATTTCTACAAATGCAACAAACTGGTAAAATTTAGATGACCAAATTGTGCATGCCAAAGTTTTGCATCTGAAATAGCCCTTGAATCTGCAACTGCATTTGCAAAATTTTGTCAACACTTGTCATACAAAGTGAGCTTATACAACCCACAATACAAAAAACCAGATGCAACAATTTCATAACTAAGATTGAGATCATGAACTGTATATCTGTCATCCACAAATTTGACTATAAGTCCAAGTCTAGCAAGTGCATATACAAACAAAAGATTCTTCTTGATCCCAAGTATATAAAGTACATCAACAAGTATGAAAGAAATGCCATTTGTAGCAGTACGCACAATCTTTCCAACTCTTTGAACTGAATAAGAGACATTGTTGGCACAAGTGATTGGATTCCCATGAGGGACGGGACTTGAGAGAGGTGAACAATTCACGATGTGAGGTAATGTGCTTTGTAGCACCACTGTCGAAATACCACACATTGAATCTGCAGCAACTGAGATGTATGCATCATGGACGACAGGATTGTAAGTGCACTCTGCACTAAAATCCCATTCTACATCAACATCAGCACCACAGTCTCCTTTCACAGAAGACTCAACAATGACTGTATTTATAGTGGAACCAACATTTGCAGTGGAACCACCCCCTTTGTTCTTAGCCTCTTTGGCCTTTAACTTAGGACACTGCTTGATCAAGTGATCATTAGCTTTACAATAATGGCAACTCATCTTCTTTTTGCCCTTATCACCAGAATTTTTAGACGAATTGCTGCCAGCAGAAGCATTAGGAACATGTGATAACGCAAAAGAACCATAAGAAGTGGTTGCATTGCTGTTACCACCCTTTCTTTGAGAAGCAATAAAATCCTGTTCAACTGCACACTGTCTACTTCTGTTTATTTTGGAAAGTGACTCTTGCAACAACAATGTGCACAATGCATCAAACTTGACAACTTCAGGATTTCTTTGGGTCATAAGTCTCGAAGTACTAGCAAAAGTCTGGTAAGAATCTGGTAAGCATCAAGAATAGTTTGCATAAAGGAACTGTCTGAAATAACTTCACCTGCAGAAATAAGTTGCTCATTGATATCCTTGACACCAACAAGGAAAGTGTCCATATCATTTTTCTTATGCATATTCTTTGACTCCAGCTCTTTATGCAACAATGCAATTTTTTCCTCATTGCGGCTTGCATAAAGGTCAGCCAGAATATTCCAAGTTTGTTTTGTAGATTTCGCTAAATGAATGTGAGGAGTAATGGTGCGCTTCACAGACAACGCAATCTGCATGAGCTTGTGCATCCTTTACTTCCCAATGATCTTGTTCTGCCGTAGGCAAAACAACTCTAATAGCAGCAATCCTTGCAGCAAGACCTACCACATCCTCAACATCGCCTACATCCTTTGAACCAGGCTGTACATCAATGCCCTGCATAATATTCTAGACGCCGTTTGACGGAAGAACATGTTACATCATGTAAGCCCACATAGGGTAATTGTCCCCATCCAATCTGTCCTTAGCAGCAAACATCTTGAACACATTCGTGTTGTTGTCAACCATGGAAAATGCCTACACTTGATGTGAAAACTGTCCCAAATTGAGGACAACTTGAGTGAGACCAGCACGTGCTATATAGCACAACCCACGGTAGACTGTATGGGACCTGTTTTGCGATATTTGGTACTGATAGAAATTTTTCACAAAATGACAAAATTGCATGTGCAAACTTAGCCATAGTGAAAACGGAGGCCGAAATGAGCCTGAATCAAAAATCTGAGCAGACTAAGCTCTGCGTGTTCTCCTGAAATTTTTGTCGACCTGCGAACGCTCGCCAAAGTTCACTGAAATTGGAGAAAAATGAGCAAGCATGTGTTGGAGTTGCTGGCGACTAAGACCGGGAGGACGCAACCTGCTCTGATACCAATTAGGGTTGCAGAAAAACACACACAGCTTGGAGAAGATGAAGGAAGCTCAAGGCACACAACAGAGAGTGTATTACTTAGTGTGCAATGAAAAGATAGATATCCCTAGAGTGATGGACGTATATACAATGCACGGGGGGAAAAACCTCCTAAAGAGGGAAAAAATGCCCCGGCGGTCCTAGTGTGTTCACACAAATCAGTATCACATGTATATGGTAACATGTACGACGTAAGTGACAACCCTTACAATAATCACCCTTATAGTGTATTTTGAACTAGCCATGATTTGAGAAGTATGGTCTACACTCTTTTAGTATGTCGAGTATGGTATCTCATTAATATATACTATTTGAGGCAAATGACCTTCTCTTGCCCTTACTTGATCTTCCCATGGCTCATTCACACTACCTCGTTGTTTAGTGTACCTCATTTGGGAAGCCCCTATGATCAAACAAAGAAAGATTCTAAGTACATATGTGTATGTTGTTGTAATATAATAATATTTATACACAAAAGAACGTTTTCTTCAAAATACAACTGGCTTAGACATTAGGAAGGTGGTTTGCACAAAAAGGATTTTGTATTTGTTTCACTTTTGTACAATATGAGCTGAATGAAATAACAATCCAGTTATCCTATACATTAGGACTACACTAGTTTATGATGATGAAATAAGCCTTCATCTCCAAGGTCGGACTATAGCAACATTAAACCTCTTTAAGCAAAGGTAGACTTCTCACTTGCATAAGCAAGACAGCGAGTTTGTTAGCTTTGGATATATTTTACAGGTATCAAAGAACCTATCAGTTGTTATCCTTATCCTACTTAACACTAGTCCTGTAATTGGACATTTAAGTGTCCTGTTTTCCTACAAAGTTTTGGCAATTTATTTGCCAGAAACAAGTTTTTTAGACCTTGCTTCTACCAAAGGTTGGCTATGAGGGAGAAAACATTGGATTTTTCTCCAACTCAAAATACAAGCCCTATGAAAAGAATTGTAGTAAGTTTTAAGTCGTAAATTTTAGAGAATTTTCAAGTTGTTTTGCCGAAAAAATCATAAAATGCTTATATCTTTTTGTGGAGATGAACTTTTTAATGTTTGTAAAAGCCAATTGTTAGTATGTTTTTTACAAACCAATGGAAAGCCCTTCAAAGACTAGTTTCCAAGCCACTTGCAAGTTATAGACATAATTGCATACTTGAGCATGTGTTGACTATGAGCATACTTTTGGCCTTCCAAAGGTCCTCTTATGGAATTGGGGCTATTCTAATGGAGTTTGGCAACTACAAATGACTTTATATGTTGAAACAAAGAAAATATGTATTTTGTTTGGCTCCCTAACTCAGTTAAGTCTTGTTGGTTGAACCCTATCTTGAAATTTTTATTGTGCAAAATTTCTTGAAAATCTCGAGTCCTCCACCTGAAACCAAGGGTTTAGGTGTCCCAATTGTGTCAGTACCATGTACTTGTACACATCTAGTTGATCTATGTGGAAAGTTTGAAGTTATTTGAGGTTTTGAATGCTTATGTCTCAAGAATTAAAAAATCAAAGTTTTCTTATGCGTAGTATGAAATATTTGAAATGATCCAATAATTGTTGCTTCCCAAAGCACTTGTGACTTGCCAACTTGAGGTCTCAATGAAGAGGGTAAGAAATGTGTCACTTTTTAAAATGCACAAATATATCGGAAACATATTTTTTATATACAATGCTATGCTTGAAATGGCCATATCAAACACGTGGAGCTTCACATTATTTTATATACTTTTAAGTTATTTTTTTACATATGAAACTTGCTATTATCGATAGCACAATTGTGGAAAAGTAACATACAATTTTCTACAAGGTCTCTTCATTTTTTCATGAGCTTATAAGGTTGATCTCTTCAAAGCATCAATCGCAGTTGTATGGGGGTCCACTTGATGATTGTAATTCTTGATCATGATATCTTTTAAAATGCAAGGTTATATTTTGAAAGAACCTATAAGTGGCATAGTTAAGCATATCAAGAGGGTTTTCTTAAATACATTGTCTAATGCAAGTAACAATTAATCTAAAATACATTGTCTAATGCAAGTAGCATTTGTAAAAAAAAGGCTTTGACACCAAAATAGTGTTAAAGATTATTAGTCCAAACAAATCAAAGAGTATGTTTTGTAATTATTCCACAAGATTTCAACCATCAATAGGAGGTATGGAAGTAAAATTTTAAGAAGTGTTACTCCTGATTACCATCAAAAGGCCATCACCTCTTTTGATGGGGATGGCTATAATTGTTTCAAAAGAATTTTCAAGAAAGATGTAGTCGTTTTCTTTATTCGATTCCATACTTGAGCTTAGAAAATTGTCCTTTCCTTTGAACCTTTTGAAGCTTACTTAAAAATATTGAAGAAAATCTAATGCTCTCTAAAGAAGCTTGGAAACTTTTTGATGCAACTCACCATAGAGTCCAAGTGTTTTTAAATACAAATCACACATCTTCCTTCTATTTTAGCTGCAACTTAGAAACCAGCTAACCACCTTATGGAAATCATTATTCTATCTATCATTAAGCAGTTCAAGTGTGATCAAATAATCCCCATTCAAGGGCTAAAATTACAATCTGAGGTAGCAACCCTGAGCTACTCTTCCCTCTTTTTTAACCATTCCATCCTTCCTAGCACTATCCTCAATAATTTTATGGTTGAGACCTGAAGTCGGAGCCATCGAGCAAGGCATAAATTAAGAGGGCAAAAATCCGTGTAAAAGAGAACCAAATCACTAATCATCCATATCCAAGTCAATCCTTGCCATCAATGCATTAAGTAAACTATAGAACCATAGTTTTTAGAGCATAATCACAAGAGCTATAGAATTCCAACTTGCCATAGGAAGAGCATCATGTTTGAATTCTAGTAACTGGAAGATCTATTGCCAAAGACATCCCAATAAAAAATAAGATCAGTCAAGGGCCAAAACTTCAAACAATAATGCACTTAATAGTAAACAAGGATTAGTTTTAAGAGTCCCATCCCCAAATTTCAAAAATAAATAAATTATTAGTGCCGAGACACTCCAAAAAAAGCCTTAGCAAAGCAAATTAAATTTTTTAGTCTACAGACCATCACTCAAAAATGTCAAAAAACCTCAATTTAGCAAAGGTGTTCCAGGCTAAGAGCAAAACCAAAGTTTTGCAAAAGAAAATTGCAACATAGTCTTCAAAGCATCTCCCTATACCTTTTAAGCTTGGGAATATGTTTAGAGTAGGGAAATGTCCCGAGCTTATATCTTACACTACATCCCAAACCAAATCAAAGCTAATGCACATGCAAGATGCACTTCTTTAAGCCAAGGGTCTTGTGTCAAATGCTTATATAAACGCAACACACAAAGAAAAAGACCAAGAAGAATCAAGATAAAAAGGATGCTCCCATAGCTAGCAATACATCCATCAATAGAAGTGTTTCCAAGGAACACCCAAACCATTCTTAGCAAGTATAGATTATGAATTATCATGACAGATTTTAGAATCCATGTATCAATATCATGAGATTTGGATAGAGCACTGCCAGACTAGCACATGGCCTCCAAGCCATCAAAGTAGAAGCCAAAACTTCTTCTACCAAAATCCTCAATCGTACTGAAAAAACTTTTGAGAAACTTTGAAGTTCATCACAAATATTTGAACACTCCTTAAGGAATTTCCCAATACATCCAATGAGCACCAAATATCAGAGCAAGAGTCACTATGTGATTAGTGAGACTGCAGCCATAGTTCCAAATCGATGTCTAAGGTAGTCCTACAAGCATGCTAAGTTCCAGTTTTACAGGAGCCTAGACATAAGTATATCAAACGAGCAACAATTCAAAAGTAGGTAAGGCCACACAAAGTATTTTTAGAATTTATAGTATCATAGCATCCTTTTAAGTCATAGAGATAGGACACAATCATCAACAACATAATGGTCCCTCATGAATTTCTCAGTATAGTCGGAGGGCAAAAGATATCATAGCAAGAATACTCTAGCAAAAATTTATCAATACAAGCGAGTGAGGCCAATCTAAAGATAGGGTCATCTATGGTTACCTTAATCTCGGCTATCTCAGAATTTGGTGCTCCTTTGGCTTAATTGGCTAACTATTTGTGGTAAACAACAAGATTTTGCTGATCTCATTTATAGTTATAAATCAGTTTTAAAAGAGTTTGGTCCATATATGGCAACTTTAACCTAATTTTTGTGACTGTTGAATCTAGTTATACATTTTTTAGCTAGGTTTTGAAAGTGATATGTGGTTCAATAAGGCCATACATCACTTTGAAAACCTAGATAACCATATCTTTAGAATGCCAGTTCATAAATCTAACCGGGCTTAAATAAGAATAGGCTAGTATTCTACTTCAAAGAATTGTTCCAAGCACATTCAATTAATTGAACATAGGCCAAAGCAAGAAGTTATGGGATCACCCAATCATAGGAATAAAAAAAGTGTCAGAAACCATTTTTGGTTTATTGGTTTGAAGTCTCAAGGTTAGTGCACAACATGAATAGACAGAGTATTTAGGCATGCCGACCCAAGAGTGTCAAAAACCCTTGGGTCATGTTTTTCTCATTTATTCATAGCATATAAAATATTACTAGGTAATGCCAAAGCAAGAAGTATTGGGATCTCTCAATCATTATAATATGCTTCCAAGTTTAACTAGATCCACAAGAACATCCTAGTTTCAAATCAAGACCAAAGAGTTCAAAAAGGAAAATATCTATCAAGCCTTTTGATAGAAATGATACATATTCAAGCCAAGCTCTCCATCACTTTTCATTATCTTATAGCAACTAACCTTCAAAATATCTATCAAGCCTTTTGATAGAAATGATACATATTCAAGCCAAGCTCTCCATCACTTTTCATTATCTTATAGCAACTAACCTTCAAAACGAAGATTTTTTTAGAGCAAGGAGTCTTTAAAACTAGGAAGTTGACCCATCCAAGGATTGTAAACAAATGTCAAAGCCATTAGTCATGGTTAGATTCCCCCACAAAGTGCATGCCATCCAATTTTCCTATTAAAATAAAGACAGACTTTAATGAATCAAGAAAAAACCTATGAGGAACATCCTTCCCATAAAATCCACGAGGATAAGATGAGTGAAGCCCATTATTTTCATCATATACAAAAAATTAGCATGCCCAAGATTCAATAGCTCTCCCTTTCTTAGAGTATCGCTACCTCAATAAACTCACACACTCATTTTTTGGTGGCCATGAAAATAAAACACACAAAGCTAAGTTAGGGATAGAGATCCCTCACCTTTAAATAGAGTTATGGCTTGGGTCTAAGCAGGCAGCTACTTCACTATCTAACAAGGTATCATTTAGGTCCAACTCCACTTTTAGTAGGAATTAAATACAACAAGATAATTGAACCATGTTAGGCAGGACAAATTAAAGCAATTGAACCTTCAGCAAGATAGGTACATACTATAAACTGCATGGTGCTAAGCCCAAAAAGTCTACCTACAAACTGTGTATCTTAAAAATGAGATAGGTGAGGCAGAGACCATTGTAGACATAAAGTTTATTGCAAGAATTGAGAAGGGTAAACACTCATGCATCCAATGTACCAATATATTCACAACCACCATATGCAATGGTAAGATGCATAAAAACGGTGTTTCTTGCCAATCAAGATTGCTTGCTGTTGTTGCCGTGCCCACCCTCTCGCCATCCCCCCCCCCCCCCCCCCCCCCCCCCCCCGCGCGCCCTGCGCCCCCGCCCCACCCGCTGCCCCGCTACCCAACCCCGTCCGTCACCCTGCCCACTGTTCGCCTGCCCGCCCATCACCGCTGCCCTACCCGCTTGTCGCCCCGCCATTTGCCTCAACCCACTAGCCCCACCTCCCAATCCCGCCAGCCTCGCCTCGCATCCTCGCATCCCCGGCCTCCTCTCGTCAATGAATCTTTGCTTTTTCTTCACAACAGCAGACACAGATGGAGGCTCAAGCTCCGCCACAGAGGGACTCCTCCGAAGTCCCCTCGCCCGACCCCGCTGAGCCCACCATTTGACTTGCTCTTTCATCGACAGAGCAAGCAAGCCTAGCCACAGAGGTAGAGCGCTTGCAAGCGACTTCTGTCATCTGCAAGATTCTCGGCACCAGACCTAGCAGAGGAGAGCTGCGTGACCTTCTCCAGGCCCACCTTCTCGAAGAGGTGGGCAAGATCTTGGACGTTCAGATCCTCGAATGAGGCTATTATCAGATCAAGTTTGAGACCTCTGAGATGGCATCCAAGGTCATCCCCATGAGCCCCTTGACCATCCGAACAGCTCGAGCCTACTTTCGGCAGTGGAAACATGGTTTTGACCCTGCTTCAGATGTTTTGGTACAGGAGGCAGACATTCCCATCTCCGTCTGTTTTCCTGGTTTGCGGAGGGAGTACCTACCACTTTTGGCTAGGATAGGCTCAGCGATTGGTACTGTCCTGGAGACACCTCGCGCAACAGCCTCAGTAGCTGCCAAGGCAGCCGGCATTCCCTCAGTTCGCGTTCTGGTTAGGGACACTCACACTCTCCCAAAGGTCATCCTCCTTCCTCGGGTGAGTGGGGGTTGGTTTAGACAAAGCGTGGAGTACTCAGGCCTCCCGAACCAGTGCTTCGTTTGTCGACAGATGGGCCATCTTGCGAAGGCCTGTCCACGAAGGAGGCCCCGACCTACACCACAGCCTCAGTCCCAGCCTGCAAGGGCTAGCCAACAGCCACAGGCAGAGACAGAGAGTACACAAGCAGAGACACCCTCCGAGCCTGGGGCTCCAGCAGAGGAGGGATGGCAGCAGATTCGTGGTTGAACACGGCAGGGGCCACATCGACAGCCTGGCACTCAGGGTGGTCCTCAAGAGCCTGCCCAACAGTAATGGGTTCCCATGGGGAATCGATTCGATCCTCTTGAGCAGGATGAGGTCCCTGCACCAGCCCCCACCTCATCTTCACCCTCGACAGCCCCCCCCCCCCCCCCCCCCCCCCACCTTTTGCTCCCGCTGCCTCTCCTCCTCGCCCCTCTACCTTTGCCGATCCCCCTCGCCCCTCTTCTCCCCCACCTCCCCCTGCTCCTACACCCCCCTCCCGCTCTAGTTCCACAGTCGCCCCAGGGGGCAGGGCCATCCCCGGCTGCTAGGAGATCTCTTGGTAGCGCCTTTGCCATGAGTCGCTTGGCGAGAGAGAGACAACCTTTCTTGCGACCCCCTTTACAGGTACAAACGTCTCCCTTTGCAGCAGTCCCTCATGGTCTGACGAGCTTTGACATTCGGTGCCGAGACTTCTTTGGCTATGACTTTACACGCTTTCTCGGTGACTCCTCAGCAGACCATGAGGCAGCCTGCTTCAGGGTTCATGTTCTGTTCCTTGCAGCTAGGGGGATAGAGGCCTTGGACTCAGTAGTTGGCTTCTCTTTTCCCCTTTGCGGCATGGACCAGACTGAGTGGACTCTCGACTCAGTGTTGGAGTGGTTGCATACACAGGCCCTAGAGTTCTCTCACCACATCGAAGACCTAGGAGTTAAGAACATGCTTCAGACTCTGTGGCCATTCGCCAAGTTTGCGGTGACCCCTCCAGATGCAGCAGGATGTAGAAACATTGTGGTTCACTTCTTTGCTGACACGTAGTGCTTGCCATGCTATGTACACATATGCAGACTCCTGCACAGAGGAGGTTGCTTTACGTACAGCTCGGTCTACTTGGGCTTGGGCCAGGTACTCTTTGCAGTCACGCCTATCTAGAGGACGCTCGCGTGCGGATTACTCCCCATCCAAGCCAGCCTCGAAGATAGCACGTTTAGCTGTTGTGACAGCATCTATTCTCTCTCGCTCCCCATGAGGACCGTCTCATGGAATGTGCAGGGTCTAGGTGGGCCTCAGTTTCAGTGTCAGAGGGGTCGACTGTGTCAGGAGCTTCAACGTTGCCTTGTGGGAGGCGAGATTGATCTCCTTACGCTACAGGAGCATCATATGTCTGAGAGCCGCATTAGACGTTGTGGTCAGCTCTTGCATGGACGATATGATACTTTTTGGTCAACTGCTTTTGGACCTGGAGGCATCCAGGGTGGGGTATGCATGACTATTGTGAATTCTTTGCACCAGGCCATTGTGGGCATAGGCATATTGTGCCAGGCAGGGCTCAGTGGATCACTATGCACGTTCAGGGTTGCCTTGTGGGTTTCCTGAACATATATGCGCCCAATTTGGCGAGTGCACAAGCAGAGTTTTGGTCACAGATTGTTGAGTCTCTGCCGTAGGCAGAGTAGTGGTGCATAGGGGGTGACTTCAACATGTTGGAGGACCCTTCTGACAGGATTGGTAGTAGCCATGCTAATGTGCATGGAGTTGAGCTGGTAGCTTAGGAGAGGTTTTGTATGACTCTGAGGGTTTCGCTGTGTGGCAACACTCTAGCTTTGTGAGGCCCCCAGACAGCCTGGCCTTCTCTTGTTCGGACCGCAGAGTGGGAGGAGTGAATCTATTGCGCATAGATCGCTTCTACACTAGTGACCATTTCTGTGACTTGGGCGGGACAGGTTGCATTTTGGCAGGGACTTCCTTCTCGGACCATGCACGAGTGATCCTCAGAGTGGCAGATAGACAGAGGAGGGGGAGCACAATGCTTCGCATCCCTGAGAGGGTCTTGCTGGACTCTGCACTCAGAGAGCGAGTAGAGGCTCTCTAGACAGAGAGCTTGGACATGCAAGATTCTCTTGCTGACAGAGTGGCCTAAGGACTAGCTCAGCTTAGTCATTTCTTTCTATAGGAGTCGTTGGCTTGCCTGGCTGCAGTGAGAGAGGAGGAGCAGCATCTCAGACGGGGTGTTGCTTTCTTGCAGAGGATGCAGGAGCAACATCCAGACAGTCCTTGGTTGGAGGAACAGTTACAATAGGCTCGCCAGAAGCTTGTTAGCACAGAGGAGCGGCGCCATGAGTTTGCTTTCCATCAACAGGCCTCTCAGTGGACACAAGTGGGTGACAGAGTGGCTGGTGCTTGAGGCAGTGGGACCTCGGCATACGCGTGCCAAGATCAGTCAGTTGAGGATGCCCGACGGATCAGTTGCTTCTGAGCCAGAGGACATGCATACAGTTGCTACTGACTTTTACCGTGAGTTACTATCTGCAGAGCCTCAGTCAAAGAGTCAAGATGCATGCAGGGATTAGGTGTGGACACAGATGCCTTGCCTTGTGATTGACGGAGGAGATGTGTCAAAGGCTTAAGCTACCACTTCAGCTTTAGGAGTTGCACATGACTCTTAGTGCACTCCCTCGTGGTAGCTGTCCAGGTGAGGATGGCTTGACTCCCAGTTTTTTCTTGGAGTACTGGGACTTGCTTGGCCCAGATCTCTGTAGTGCTTTTCAGTACATCTTGCACACAAGAGAGATGCATGACAGCATGAGTGAGGGTTTCATCTACCTCGTTTCCAATGAGGGTGGCTCCTTGGATGAGATTCGACAGTGGCGCCCCTATCACCATCCTCAACTTAGCCTACAAAATTCTTGCCAAGGCTCTGAGTTTAAGGATTCACACTTCTAGAGAGCCTTATACATGGGACTCAGACAGGTTTTGTCAAGGAGCGCAGTATCCTTGACAACATCTTTACTTTTTGGGAGGCTTCTGCCCTAGCGTGGCTTTGTGGTGAGGATTTGGTGATTCTTCTTCTCGATTTTGAGAAGGCCTACGATAGAGTTGACTGGGACTTTCTGGAGGGCACTCTACGCAAGATGGGCTTCTCAGATGCTT
Source organism: Adiantum capillus-veneris (assembly GCF_014529385.1). Taxonomy (NCBI): domain Eukaryota; kingdom Viridiplantae; phylum Streptophyta; class Polypodiopsida; order Polypodiales; family Pteridaceae; genus Adiantum; species Adiantum capillus-veneris. The sequence continues at coordinate 33,778,697 of NC_140948.1, read as the reverse complement.
GCATCAGAGGGGTGTTAGCTTTATACGGACGGGTACATAGTTAGGTACTTTTGTCAGGAGGTAGGGGTGATCGTTTCATGCTCACACATTCGGTCAGACAGGGCTGCCCTCTTGCTTTATTCCTCTTCCTGTTCTATGCTGACGCGATGAGCAGGCTTTTGGTGTCACAATAGGTTGGTCTACAAGGCTTAGCACTCCCTATTCGGGGAGATGAGCTATTGGACTACGAGGCTTAGCACTCCCTCCTCCTGTCTATCAGGAGGAAGTTGTTACATTGGAGCTCCGCCTGACTTTCGTTGGCTGGCAAAGTTGTAGTGGCCAACCAGGTGTTGTTGGCTACTATGTGTACATCACTTCTTGCTGGATCTTCTTGAGTTCTTATATCAGCCAGGTAGAGAGACTGATTAGGAACTTCCTTTGGTCAGGGCGTGACAATCAAACAGCCCGGGCCAAAGTGGCTTGGCAGGTCATCACTCTTCCTTGTTCACAGGGAGGGCTTGGGATCATTGACCCAGCACAACAGAGCAGAGCTCTTCCTGGGAAGTTCATCATCCGAGGACTTCTTCCAGGAGGAGCCTTGGAAGGAGTTCTGGCTATAGTGGCTTCATGATAGGGTGCCTTAGGTAGGAGGCCCTTGGCAACCTTTGACCAGATGGATCTTCACAAAGATGGGCAGAGTTGGTTTGAGCGAGAGACTGGAGGACCGCTTCGCTGTGGGTTTGCTTCGGTCTTGGGAGCACTTGCGACGAGGCCTAGAGCAGCGGCAGCCTACTTGCACGGAGGAGTGCCTGTAGCCCCTTGTTTGGAACCCCATGGTTAGCACTCAGAGAGGCCACTTGGTTGGTAGTCGGCCTCATGTTTCCTGGGTCCCATGGCAGCGGGTCCAACACGCTCTTTAGGTGACTGGTTACAATTTTCGGGCTTGTCAGAAGAGCTGCATGGATTTCAGCTTCTAGGCATGAGAGGGGTGCAGAGCATGTGCCAGGACATCTCAGAAGCAGTTCCAACTAAGTGGCTCACACCTCTCGAGTCAGCAGCACCCAGATGGATGGGAGCCTTCACGCAACTGGAGGTTCTCATCTCAGTTTGGGCATGCTTAGAGACTGTTCCCTCCCTGTTTTTTGAGTTACAGAGTGAAGGACGCTTACATTGAATTGCAGTAGAGGCCCCACAGGTGGCAGAGTGCTGTTTTCAGAGGATCCGAGTGGTGGGCATCTGTGGGAGGACTTGTGTCATCGATCTTGACCCAGCTGCTCTTGAGACTAGACATTGGAGACTGTGGGCTTGGGAGTGCACTGGCACGAGTACATTGGGATCCTGGAAAGTGGCTATGGAGGGATTCTTTCTCTTCTGTATACCACCCAAGTACACTGTTCGACTGGGACATCACACACTGGCATCACAGAGAGAGGCTTGCCCTGCTACAACACCTCATTGGCAGGAGGAGGGTCTCACAATTGAGTTCTTGGCAGCTTTTTGGGAGAGGTTTTGGGACTCCAGACAACCGAGGCGAATCACTTTGTTTCAGTGGTTGGTCGCACAGAGAGCTACAACAATTGGGAGTTGGCTAGTGCATAGTGGTCTCTCGGCCGCATGTGCAGCTTGTGACCATGTTGTGGAGAGTCAGCGTCAGTGTCTTTGGGACTGTCCCTTGGCACAGCAAGTGTGGCTTCGTGTTCTTCGGCTGATGCCTGCTCTTTCCACGGCTCGGCAGTACACTTGGGGGACAACTGCTTGGTCCACTCTCACGAGCCCGGCACTTCAGTTTGAGCTATCTTCTACCAGCAGGATGATAGTGATGCGGGGGGGGCGACCTACACTCCAGTCTGCCAACAGAGCTTACTCCACAGGAGTGGTGTATTGAGAGAGAGGAGTTATGGGAGCTCATCAGTGGCCTGACACTCTGGTTCATCTCGTGGGCCCGTTGCTTCCGCATCTTTGAGGCTTGCCCTGTACCACCAACAGAGACTGTTCGCGATCTTTGGTTAGAGCTAATCCACATCCTCAGAGGACAACTCGAGAGACTGTAGGGCAGCTCCGACTGCATGAGGGAGCACAGAGAGGCCTTCCTTCGACTTTGGCGTCCTGGGCCTTTTTTCACCATGGTCCAGGGTGTACTCAGATGGAACTACCATCCACCTATGTGGCTTTTGCCTCCCCCCATTTCATGATTTAGCCTCATTGTACATATGATGTTTTTTCATTGGGAGAGTCTCCCCATCATGGTTGTTGTAGCCCTCTCTCAAAGAGGTGGTTGTAGCCCTATGGGCAGTTTCATTAACTAATAGAAGGATCTTTTTCTTGGAAAAAAAATGGTAAGATGCATATCCTTCGGATTCTCTTCAAGCCCACATGGGGCCATATTCAAATCAAAGAGGGGTAAGTCTGCATATCTTACAACAGTAAAAAGAGCCCATTGGCTGCATACATAGAAAGTAGGATGGAGAACCATTTAGTGAATCGGAGTTGGAGGGACCTTCTAGTACATCAAAAGAGATATCGCAATAAGGAATTGTCAGAAAGAGAGGTGAGAATTAGCATGATGCTTCCTTGAAGGCACAAAGTTTGTTGGGGGGAACAAGGAGTGAGATGTGTAATAAAGAGAGGAGAATCAAAAGTAATGAATACTTTACTTCCAACCACCCACTTGGTAGGGAAGTATCCCACAATGCAATGGTTTTGAAATTAAATTTATGAGCAATAGGGATAACCAAAGTGTCAATATACATAAGTTGGGGGAAGAAATAGTGGTGTTGAGATGAATAGATAGATAGGTATATCGAATCATTGTCCATGGAGGTCAAATATGACCTTTGAGAACAAAAATGAAACATTACTTCTAAGTAAAGGGTTGTTAGATACATCTCAGTTAAGGATAGAGGGTCCAATGAGTGGTGGAAAAGAGAAGATAAGGTAAAAATGAGCAAAACATAAAGAGGGGTAGGTGAGGAGGGAGCCGGTTTGGGAGTTCAGAACTCTTGGATAATGGCTTTACCTCCTCAATAAACTGCCCATTTCCCAACTGTGCGCGCTTCTCGCATTTTTTGGAGTTTTTTCTTCTTCTATTTGAGTTGGGTTGGTGTAAGATCTTCTGCAAACCAAATTTTAGTTTCCTTGAGAAGCCTCAATTGCTCAATGAGTTTGATTCGATTTGTCTTGGTCTTGAAAGTGAGGATTGCATGGTTGTTGTGGTGTTTGTGTATAAGGGAGGTGACTGTTGATGGGTCCCACTGTACCATGTGGATTGTTGTTTGGATGCAATCGAAGGACTCATTGAACTTGAGGTCCCCCTCCCCTTTTCAATCGCTTGGAGGCCCACCAATGCGAACATTGAGGGCAATATCCTCTTGGCATTGTCGTTCATGTAGTGTGGATGCCACATGATCTTCAACCTTGTGGGAGATGAAATCCTACAGTTGAGTCTTGAACTCCTTAGTGAGGATGGGCTCTATTTTTTCCTTTGTTTAATTGAGCTTGATTTCCATCCGTTTTCTTGCAGTTCTCCATTGTGGTGATCTGGGCTTCGATGGTGACAAGTCTTTGCTTCACATCCTTGTTCTCCTTGCGGAGTCTTTTGACTTCATTTTGAAGATGATCAAGGTTTTCCATCTTTGGGGTGTTGCCACGACCCCGAAAAAGGTGGGCATATATATATATATATATATATATATATATATATATATATATATATATATAGAGAGAGAGAGAGAGAGAGAGAGAGAGAGAGAGAGGGAGGGAGGGAGGGAGACCACGTTTAGTGTAGCAAAGTGCAATCCCTCCAAGTTTTGAGAAAGTCAAGCTTATAGTATCAAGGTGAAGAACCCTACCTAAGCTGGCAAGTGAAAAAGAAATTATCAAAAGTGTGTGTGTATGTTGCGATATTGTGTGTATGTGTGTTGCGATATTCAAATACTACTTATACACAAAAGAACATTATGTTCAAAAGACAAGTTAATTTAGACGTTTGGAAGGTGGATTGTACAAAAACATTCCTGCATTCGACTCATTTTTGTACAATATGATCAGAATGACATCTCATTCCAGTTATCCTATACAACATGACTAAACCATATTCACAGGATGAAATACGTCTTCATCTTCTAGGTCAGACTGTAGTAAAGCTAAAGATTTTTAAGCAAAGATGGAATTCTCACCTACATCCATATAAACAAGACAACATTCGTGCCAACAAATCTATCAGTTGTTAGCCTTGCTCTACTTAAAAAATTTGACTTAAAGTATTGTCCTAAAATGTTCCTATAAAATGTGAAGCATCAGAAGGCCATCACCCCTTCCGATGCAAATGGCTATACTTTTATATAATTTTTTGGACCACTAAGCGGTCTTTTTCCCTAGAAAAACCTAATATAGTTTTGTTTTATACAAAAGTAATATGTTTTAAATAGATTTGACTTAATCAACTAGATTTTTTGAGTTAAAAAAGTAATGAAGAAAATTTTCCAAGGTTTTATGATTATAGAGACAGAAAAAAACAAAATTTCATTGTCTTTTTGAGAACTGAATCACACAGATGCAGTATAGTTCCCATATCCTCTTCCAACTTAGGCATTCACTTTGAACTCGATGGTGCTCATAGTTAGCAAAAGGATCATGCTTTATATCATGACCAGTTAGTGTGGTAAATGTATTTCAAGTAAGCTAAACAGTTCAAAAATACGACCATATGAAGAAAAAGCTCCTTCCATAATTACTAGTTAGTGTGGTAAATGTATTGCAAGTAAGCTAAGCAGTTCAAAAATACGACCATATGAAGCAAAAGCTCCTTCCATAATTACCATGATGTAAATTAGAGAAAGGATTGCAACAAGTCAAGATTCAAGGGGTGAAAATCAAGCAAAGTCCTCAGTGTTGGGGTGGTAAAGCCCAATGTGCCGCGCCTGAGTGTTGGGCGGCCGGACACTAACCGGGAACTAACACTGACCATTCATTCTATACAAAAGAATAAGGACTCATAACTCTAACACTATTGTGTTTGGAGTCCACCCAAACCTGTCTCTCCTCTCTTCTCCGTTGCTGCACACATATACACGCTCTCGCATGCACTCTTCAACTGGTATCAGAGCTCAGGGATTGGGAGCACCATTGGAGCTTAGCGGGGAAGCGGGCAGAGAAGCAGCAAAAATTGCAGCACGTATTTGCAGATCTGTTTTGGACTATCAAAACGTCTTTATTGAAGCCGATTCCCGCACTCCTTGACCGATTTTTCGTCCTCTTCAACTTTGCAGAAGAACGTTTTCTCAAAATATTCACCAATTTTGAGATATATCACTCAGACTGCCTGTAGGCCGTGAAGTAGAAGCTGCAGTTTTTTATAGATCTGTTTCGATCTATAAAAACAGCTTATTTCAAGTCCATTCCCACGTCCCCCTACCGTTTTTGCGTGGTCTACAACTTTGCAGAAGGAAGTTTCTGCAAATTTTGCACAGTTTGAGAGATATTCAGTTCAGACAGCAGGGTGGTCTACCCTCGTTGGTTCTTCTGCGTACATGTTTTCCTTGCAGACTCTTTCTGCAATGTCTGTCACATGCATATTTGATGTAGGTCTTGAGGGTCTGTTATATCAGACAAACCACCACAGCGGTTACAAAAAAGAGTTTCTGTGGTTGATGTAAGATCTTATGCGGTTTATGTATTGTGATGGAAATATGCAAAGCCTATTGTTGAGGGTCGTAGTGAGGTTTTATTAAGCTGGGGGATTCTCAAATGTGGAGATCCTTTCGGTGATACAGGTTTTGGAGCGAGCCTACGACATCCCCATAGTTTCGGCATCGACATAGGATGTATGTTTATGCGGTGGAAGTTTCTGCAAATTTTGCACAGTTTGAGAGATATTCAGTTCAGACAGCAGGGTGGTCTACCCTCGTCGGTTCTTCTACGTACATGTTTTCGTTGCAGACTCTTTCTGCAATGTCTGTCACATGCATATTTGATGTAAGGTCTTGAGGGTCTGTTATATCAGACAAACCACCACAGCGGTTACAAAAAAGAGTTTTTGTGGTTGATGTAAGATCTTATGCGGTTTATGTATTGTGATGGAAATATGCAAAGCCTATTGTTGAGGGTCGTAGTGAGGTTTTATTAAGCTGGGGGATTCTCAAATGTGGAGATCCTTTCGGTGATACAGGTTTTGGAGCGAGCCCACGACATCCCCATAGTTTCGGCATCGACATAGGATGTATGTTTATGCGGTTAGTGCAGTATTGGTGTGCATGCTGACCCGCCATTGTTGGCATTGTTGTCATCTTTATGCGTATGCCTTTGATTGCGTTCAGTTGGTCAGAGACACTCTTCCAGAGTTGGAGACATTGACAGTGACAGTTCTTTGAGATTTTATCTTGCCGGTTTAGCTACTTTGCTCAGCGTTTCAGTCATTGTACACATTTGTTTTGGGTTCAGAAGTCAGTTTTGCAGGGGAGACTCTGCCGAAATTTTCCAAGTTTTCTATCATCTTCTTTAGTGGAGCGGATCTATCACTTTTGTTCTTGTCAAATGATGGCTTCATCATCGGAGAACTCTTTGTTCAGCATTGAGAAGCTGGATGGCACTAACTTCCCATTTTGGAAGGAACAAATTTGGTCTGGGAAGTCCCCTTCTTACAAGCATCTTAGAGTCTTTGGCTGTGAAGCGTATTGCCATGTTCCAAAGGAGTTTCGAAGCAAGTTGGATCCCTAGTCAAAGAAATGCATATTTCTTGGCTATGGCAATCCTGGCGAGATGGGATTTCGCTTATGGGATCCTGAATCTAAAAAGATAGTTCGCAGCAATGATGTATACATGAATGAAGAAAAGATGCATAAGAAGCCTGTGCATACAGTGGAGGTCAGGAGAGTTATCTTCCAAGAAGATGGAATTTTCCACAATAGGGCTGAAGTGCCTAATGTTAGACAACAAGTGCAAAATCCTCCTGTAGTACAAGATGTTGCTGAGGGACAACTGGCTCAAGCAGTTATTAGAAGGTCTACAAGAGTTTCAAGGCCTCGTGATAGATTTACTCCCTCATTGGACTACATTATGTTGACAGATTGCAGAGAGCCTTCCTGCTATAAGGAAGCCATGTCCATGGATGACAAGGCGAAGTGGGAGAAAGCTATGCAATCAGAAATGGACTCGTTGCATAAGAATCAAACTAGGAAGTTGGTTCGGTTGCCTAAAGGTAAAAAGGCATTACCATGCAAATGGGTGTACAAGCAGAAAATTACACCTCATGATAATAAACCCAAGTACAAGGCACGGCTTGTTGCTAAAGGATTTAAGCAGCAACAGGGTATTGACTTTGATGAAATCTTTTCTCCGGTTGTCAAGATGACTACTCCGTGGTGTGTACTTGCGTTGGTTGCTAAAGGCGACATGGAACTTGACCAGATGGATGTCAAGACGGCGTTCTTGCATGGTGATCTTCAAGAAGAAGTTTATATGCAGTAGCCAAAAGGTTTTGTTGAGAAGGGCAATGAAGACTTGGTGTGTCAGTTAGAAAAGACTCTTTACGGTCTAAAATAGTCATCAAGGGAGTGGTATTGTAAATTCTACTCATTCATGCTCTCTCAAGGCTACAAACGTAGCAATATGGATCATTCCCTCTACACTAAGCGAGCTAAAGATGGTAGTTACTTATTTTGGTCCTTTATGTGGATGATATGTTAATTGCCGGGAAATGCAGGGATGAGATTTCAGTCTTGAAGTCAGAGTTACATGCAAACTTTGAAACGAAAGACATGGGTGAAGCAAGCCATATCCTTGGCATGCGCATTAAGCGAGACAGATGCAAGAAATTGGTCTATTTGTCTCAATCTGAGTACATTGCTAAAGTGCTCAAGCGTTTCAATATGGAGACGGGGAAGACATTGAGTACTCCATTGCCTCCATATGTGAAACTTTCTAAAAATGATTGCCCAAAGTCTGAAGAGGAAAAGACTGACATGGAAAAAGTGCCTTATTCATCTGTAGTTGGAAGTTTGATGTATGCTATGATTGCTACACGTCCTGATATTGCTTTTGCAGTGGGAGTTGTTAGCAGATATATGTCAAATCCAGGCAAGAAACATTGGGAGGCAGTGAAAGGGGTTATGCGATATTTGAATGGTAAAAAAGACATGTGAATTTTCTTTGGAAGAAAGAAAGCATGTGTCATTGGTTACACAGATGCAGATTATGCAGGAGACTTGGACAAGTTCAGGCTATGTTTTTGAATTCATTGGAGGTGCAGTTTCATGGAGATCTCGTTTGCAAGATTGTGTTACCTTGTCTACTATAGAGGCTGAATATGTTGCAGCTTCAGAAGCTTGCAAGGAAGCTATATGGCTTGGTCGGCTAGTGGGAGACTTGGGAATCAATATTGAGATGCCTGTATTACATTGCGATAGCCAAAGTGCTATACAATTGGCAAAGAATCCACTATTCCATGCAAAGACAAAGCATGTGGATGTGAAGTATCACTTCATTCGTGAGGTGCTTGAGGACAAGTGATTGCAGCTTGCCAAAATTCACACCACTGAGAATCCTGTTGATCTTCTAACAAAGGGCTTACCTTCAGAGCGGTTTGCACATTGTCGGGCACTCATTCATTCTATGCAAAAGAATAAGGACTCATAACCCTAACACTATTGTGTTTGGAGTCCACCCAAACCTGTGTCTCCTCTCTTCTCCATTGTTGCACACACACACATGCTCTCGCACGCACTCTTCACTCAGATTCCTCAGTAAGTGGCAAATCAATAGTTTGAAAACTATCATATATATCCAAGACTAGCTAAAAATCTTTGCACAAGCCATAATCTAGGCTTTAATCCAAGCAATTTAAGTTGAGACTAGGACCTTGGCAAATTTCCTAGTAGTAAGTTTAAGGTTGAAACCACAAAATCACAATTTGTACGTATAAGAAATCAGTAAATTCCTATGTTTTTTTCTCACAATCAACACAATAAATTCAAGGAGGTTCTATGTCTGAGGTACTAGGCATGTAAGTTAGCCTCATCCATTGTTTAGCAATAACATATCAAGTTTAGCAACAAAAATCAAATCATCCACCTATTGTTTAAAAGGGTTTCAAAATATTTTTTCTAAAACATTGTTAAGCTAGTATAAGTAGCTCAAATCCAATCAAAGAGGAAAATTATATTCTCTTAGCAGCAAATCATCCCATTTTATCAAGAATTGTAGCTAGCATCAGTCATAGTAAGGTTTAAAAAAGTAAATTATCGAACACACTCCAAAAAAGGAGATTATTTCTCAGTTTATGAGACAAAAACTATGTTATGTAAAAAAAACAGAAAAGCCCAAACCAAACAAGCACAAAGTTCTTAGAGAATATGCTTTCCAAGGGATCATCTAAGCAAAGAGATAGTTAGTTTGCAACAAATGTAGCTGAGTAATGAGATTCTACAATGTGTTTCATTAGTGTAATTCTGTAAGTTCTTTAGAACTACTAAGTGATTCAAATATTATCCCTCGAGAATAACCCAAATAGCCATTGTGTTGGAATTAGGGTTGCAGAGAAACGCACACAGCTTGGAGAAGATGAAGGAAGCTCAAGGCACACAATAGAGAGTGTGTTCCTTAGTGTGCAATGGAAAGATAGATAGCCCTAGAGTGATGGGCGTATATACAATGCACGGGGGAAAAAACCTCCTAAAGAGGGAAAAAATGCCCCGACGGTCCTAGTGTGTTCACACACATCACTACCACATGTATATGGTAACAAATCCCCCCTGGAGTGATGCAGTGAACGAGAGCTGGCACATGAGTAAAGGGAAGTGCCATGCCCTAACGACATGATCAGTCCACAAAGGGGAGTAAGCCCAAAGCTTTGCGGAAAGCTTCAAGCTTCTCACGAGACAATGCCTTTGTGAAAAGATCTGTAAGGTTGTCCTGTGTTGGCACATAAGCCAAGCTGATCTCTCCTACTGAGAGCCTCTCCCTGACATAGTGGTAATGCACCTCAATGTGCTTTGTGCGAGCATGAAAAAATGGGTTCCTCACAACTGCCAATGCGCTCTGACTGTCAGTGTAGATAGTGTTGGCAGTGTTCTGTCCAACACCCAAATCAGCTATAAGGCGTCTGAGCCATACTTTACTCAACCGTAGCTGTGAAGACTGCCCTGGACTCAGCCTCACAACTCGAAGTGGCCACAGTAGGTTTTTTCTTGCTCAACCATGATATACATGAACTTCTAAGCATGAAACAAAAACCTGATGTGGAAACTCGCATGTCAAAACAACCAGCCCAATCTGAGTCCGAAAAAGCATGTAAGTCTGGAGGCAATGATCCCCCCCCTTGGGATAAAACAAGCCAAGATGTAAAGTGCCACTAAGGTAGCAAAAAATCCTCTTGACAGCTTGCCAATGCTTAGACCCTCGGCTATGCATAAATCTGCTGACCTGTGAGACTGCAAATTGAATATATGGCCTCGTGTTGCTTACATAAATGAGGCAGCCAACAACAGTTTGATAAAGAGTGACATCAATAGGATTGCCAGCATCATGTAGACTCAACTTCAAACCTGTTTCCATGGGAGTGGCAATAGGTTTGGAATCCTCAAGTCCAAACTTACATAGCAATGTCTCTATGTAACTTTTCTGACACAAGGCAATACCACCATCACACTGCTTAAATTGTATACCCAATAACTTGACTAGCTAGCAAACTGAGCGAGCGAAAATTAAACTTTGCCCAATAAAGAAAGGTGAGCGAGAGGGGAGAGAGAAGTAATTCTCTAGAGTTTAGAGAAGTGGGGAAGGGGGAGGAGGTCTTGCAAAAATAGGTTAAACACCAAACGCATTTCGCAATTAGCTCTTTAGTGGTGTCAACCATACAAGAGGAGTAGGAGGGTTTAAATAGGTATCCATTTGAGAGAAGAGGGGTTCCCAAGGTAGGTACATGGTTTTTAAAGAGTAGGAGGTCACTTTAATGGAGAGGGATTAGCTCTTAAATGGGGTAGGAAAAGGAGGGAAAGAGGGAGGTTTAAAGAGTGTTAATTGGGGGGGTACCAAGAGAAAGGGACTTGGACTAGAAATTTATGGAAAACGAGGAGGGTGTTATGGAGGGTGACTATGACCAAAATTTTCGGAGTAAGAGGAGGGTGGTATGGGGGGAATAGAGACAAAAAGTATGGAGTACAAGGATGGTGGTATGGAGGGAAAAAAACGACCAAAAGTATGGAGAAATAAGAGGGTGGTATGGGGGGGGGGTTTTGGAAAATTTAAGGAATAGAGAGGAGGTAAGGGAAAGGGGGAGGGGGGTTCCTATCTGAGAGAAGTTTGCCCAGATTAGGTGCATTAAGCCAGCAAATGACCGGTTTGGGAGGGGGGTTTTATTTTTGCGAGCTTTTAGTTTCGAGCTTTTACAATTGGAACTGTTTTTTCGAGCTTTTGAACCCAAATTTTACACCAATGATATCTTTAAATATCATTGTATAGTGGAAAAACTCAAAACCTTACAGTACAATCCTTCAACTACCAAACACTTTTAAGAAATATGGAAGCATGTCTATGCTTATGCAAAATGAAACTTTATAAAAAGCACCATTTGTATGTATTTTTGAGGCTGTACTGAAAACGTGGGCTCCCACATGGCATTTCTTTCACATAAACTCTTATTTCCATCACTTTAATGATTTTGTTATCTCACAAAAATCAACACACAAGCCAATGGTGTCAACATAATCTAACTACAGAAGAAAGCTCCAATCAAAGTCATCTCCACATCATGTGGCGGTCATGTACCAAACAAACACAAATGAAGTATCCAAATGAAATGTATGGAGCATACCAAAATGCCATGTCAATGTCATACGGCTGCCATGTACATAAAAACATAAATCAAAACATGAAGATGTGTACTATCAGAATAGAGTTTCCTCAACCAAATGTGCATCCGCAATCAACATTTCACAGGTCCACATGCAATATCGGTCAAACATCTTTCATAGAGCACATGATCTAGCTCTAGACACATGCAATGCCTCATATCTTCCGCAGAAGCTCGGCCCAAACCACCACACCCCGCAAACAAGTCCAAAACATAGTCATGAGGCTTAGTAAATGTTGCCAGCAACCACCTGACCATATAAAAAATAAATTAGAAACCGAATGCAAACACACATATACCATAACATTCACTAGTATCATACTTTGGACTAGTCTTACCGAAAGAACAAAGAAGACCGCTCTACCCCGCCTCTAAGAATAACACCATCAATCTCAATGGGGAAGACTACATCATCTATCATGTAGCTACAATATGCTGGAAACAATCTCTCAGCAATTTTCTCCCCTGCCTCTCTATCATAGTGTGGCACAGGATGGCCAATACGATACCAAAGACACATGGTAAGATCAAGTACCTGCATGAATAAAAAACTCAAAGAATGAATGGCATAGCTACAATGTTTTTAGTTAGGAAATTAAACTATGAAACTAAGTTTGTTATCTTACCGCCTCTCTAGTGAGTGGATGCCGATATGCCTTCTTATTACACATGAGAGTCCATGTACGTAAGAGCATAAGTCCTACCCTAGTTGCATCTGCAATAAAATCTCCAATATGCTCAGCCATGCACATGGTCACTAAAAACCCCTCATCGGCCAAAAACTCACGAGCAACATAAATGCACCCTGTCACTAGACCCCTGGAAAATGTGTTCCACTTGGGAACATTCATGCCCTCTACAAAAGTGAATGATGACATGTAAGCATACCATAGTTAGTTGTAGGTACTAGTCCAAAGAAAAGTTACTTACCCAATGGGATTGGTCCTAGACCATCCACAAGCAAACTTGTAGGAAAATATGCAAAGATAAGCCTAGCAACCTCACGACATGGCACACCATCTTTGCTATATAGATTTGTATTCTGTTTTGCAAAAAAATTATTGATGCTATAAGAAAACCAAGCATGAATTATGTTCAAAATCATAGAACAATGCAAGAAGAAAATGCAAAGAAGTAAGCACTATGAAAATCGACCTATCAAGGGCAAACTTATCAATTTGTGATATATCCACAAGCAAAACATCTACAATAGTTGGTAATGGAACCCTGCAAGCATTATCCAAATTAGCTTTGAATTAAGAAATATGGAAGACAGATATGCTAACAATTTTCTTAAACTTACCAACAGATCGTGTGATCGGCCTTCTCTCCCAAGCCTCTCGCCCAAGTGAAGACTCTGCAACAAACGAAGTAGTGTGCACCAATGAGGATGTAGTGGGCACAATAGAAGAGGGTGCCATATGGGGTATAGTGGTTCCCAAAGAGGACATGCCGGGCTCTGGAGATGGCACAATGGGAGGCATTGAAGAAGGAGTGGATTTCCTTGATGTACTTGGAGGCTCCATTTTCCCTTTACCCTTCTTGAGTACATTGCTTGCTAGTGGAGTACCTTGAGAGCCACTCTCAATGGTGTTTTGAGTAACTCCTTGAGAAATGGGAGGGAGAGACTCTTCTTGTGTCTCCTGTAAGTACTCATCACTCTCATTTTGAAACCCTTCACTCAACAACCATATAGCACAATATCACATAAATTAGTACTAAAGTAAGATATATACATTCTCAAAATAAAAGAGCCACTAGTGTTAAGATACTTACTCTTACGTAATTCCAACTCTTGCTTTGGAATAACTCCTAGTGGATAATCCAACCACCAAGGACAAACCTTGGCTTCCCATGTTGTCAGATTCCTTTCAATCAAAGAGGGAGAGAACATTGTATTCTCATCATGTACATCAATCCACTCTCTAGTGAATAATGGGGCTTCATTCAATTCCTGCGGCTCAACGCATTGCATAACCCATCTACACAATTTTTAGAGCATCATCCACTTTGAAAAGCATATAAACGCAATGGCATAATATATGTCATGTATCCCCAAAAAAAAAAGGCAGAGTCTCCTTTGTATGGAAAATACTTTTTCAAAATAAACCATAAACCCTATTTTGGGCTCCCACAAGGGATTTAAGTGTTTTCAACATAGACATTATACACACGCATATTGTCAAAAGAACCATCCACCCCATATTCAAGGCTTCCACAGGGAATTTAAGGATTTTTTGTAAACACAAAATGAAATTTCATCATTCTCAAAATGACCCACTATCACCAAACCATGACAAAAAAATGAAATGCTCTTTTTTTGCAAAAAGTGCAAGTGGAAGATGCAAATCTGTAAATCACTCTCTTAGCCGACAACACAAGCTCCGGAATCTTCTCACTAGAGTCGGAAGACTTCACCGCATCCATTAGATACATAAAAACCTACATACATAGTAACAATAAAAAAGCACACTCAACTTGATCTTGTGTAAATTTAAACATGTCTATATTCTTTTAAAAACAATGGTCAAACGTCTACCTGCAAAATATGATTCTTCATGCTCATCTTGTAGAATAGGTCAAAAGAATTAGGAAGTTGTGGACCTTCTACTTGCATCCTTTCAATCATAAGTATAGCCTCCCCATGCAAGTGAGCCCAATAAGTCTCCTTTTTCATGTAACTTCTAAAAAGCTTGTAATCACCAACATGAAGATATTGTGGATCCTTAGACTTAGTGAGGCTCATGAGGTGCAAAATTATCTTCTTTCTACAAGCAATAAGAACAACATACCACTTAATCATATAGAAAAACAAAATTGAATGAATACAATTAAAAATGAGAACCTCTCAGGAGTGATTTTAGAGTTTGTCAAACAATAGAGCTTATCTCTAGTAATCTTTAGCATTCCAGGTTCATCCCATTTACTGCTAAAAAGCAACTTGAAGAACTCATCACCATTAAGAGGATTGGCGATTGACAAGTACTTGTAGCCCCTATCTTTCAACCGTTCCTCTTCTACCTTTGTGGCCTTGTCCAGTATCTTCTTCTTCTCAACATCATTTAGTCCAAGTGCATCTAGCTTTGCTCTTTCTTTGGACATATAATGCAGTGAACTCATCCTAATACAAAACACTGTATTGAAACCATAAAAAAATTTTACATTAATTACCCAACATGTAGAGTAGGTATCACCTTCCACACAAGTTGAGATATCAATCCACATGGAGCGTTGTACCATGGTGCAGCACCATGGTAGTACCTTGCCTCCACAGTCATCTCCACCCTAGCCCATTCTCTCATATCAGGTGTCAATTTTTGAAGGATTGATTCTTTATTTGCCATGCCAAATCTTTGAAACATATAAAATTCATGAGTGATGTTTGGCATGACATTTGCCCTAGAAATGCTGCAGAAAAATTGAAAACAAAGAGTTGAACACAAGCATTGCTTGCAAAAACATGAGAGTCTACATGCAATTAACAAACTTACGCATTGGAAGTGTCAAGTGCAAGAAGAAACTCTGCTTCTTTTGCTCTGGACAACTCAAGGAATTGGCAATGAACACTAACATGGTATTGACCATTGTCCGAGTACTCTATCACA
Source organism: Adiantum capillus-veneris (assembly GCF_014529385.1). NCBI lineage: Eukaryota > Viridiplantae > Streptophyta > Polypodiopsida > Polypodiales > Pteridaceae > Adiantum > Adiantum capillus-veneris. Next base: position 33,763,268 of record NC_140948.1, on the reverse strand, counting down.
CACAAAAAATCATCATTTGTAAAAACAAAGCTTTACAACAAAAGAGTGAAAAAGGTGAAAGATCTTACTATCTTTGATTCTCTTCCACCATGTTTTTAGCCTATGGTTTCCATCCCATACCAGAAACTTTTTTCCTTTGAGCTCCTACCATTCTCTACCAAGTGATCTCTCGAACTCAACATTTGTTTCCCACCAAAGTGGTCCCCATTCCTCCAAATCCGCTGCGGTCACGGGAATGATATCTCCTCTAGAATCCCCAACGGACACAAGGAAATGCCCCATAGTTTTTAAATACCCAGCAGAATCAAATGAGGAAATGAGCCATTCTACATCATCTCTAGCAAACCTAACAGCCTCATGTACCATGAGTCGACAAAGTGGAACCGGAGGAGGCAATGTCTTCTTCTTTACATAAAATTGACTTAGAACATCTTTCATCAAGCCAAGCGAAATTTTCTTGCCTAGGTGTTTGGAATGCTTATTCTCCTCATCCCCTTCAGGATCACTATCTTCTTCATTGTCATGATGATCTTCAATGTGAACATTGGTCTCTGCATAGAGATAACAAGTGACAAACATTCAATTGTCCAAAAACATATGCAAGTAGGATTAGATAGTGTAAAGTATTTAATTTACAGAAATTTTGCCAGAGTCTCCTTTGTACGGAGACAACTTAAAAAAAAAAACCGCACACCCTATGTAGGGCTCTCACATGAGATTTAAGGACCTTTTCTCCAACATAAACAAAAACAATACTTAATATTTTCTCTTGCAACTATCAATGGTATGTATATAAAAAATGGTTCACCCTTTCTTACTCTCCCACATGGTTATTAATTACCAAACTTTCCAAACGAAAAAAACGTCCATCAAATTTAACAATCTACCATTGAAAAATTTATAATATAAACTATGTATTGACATAAAATTATAGCATACACTCATAATTTACCTGTGATCTCTACGTCATCTTCGATGTTGTTGGAGTCTTCATCAACTTGAGCCTCATCATCAATAAAAACACACCTTTTGAGAATCCTGTTCTTTTTATTTGGTGGAGTGTCCAAATTATAGCATACACTCATAATTTACCTGTGATCTCTACGTCATCTTCGATGTTGTTGGAGTCTTCATCAACTTGAGCCTCATCATCAATAAAAACACACCTTTTGAGAATCCTGTTCTTTTTATTTGGTGGAGTGTCCAAATTATAGCATACACTCATAATTTACCTGTGATCTCTACGTCATCTTCGATGTTGTTGGAGTCTTCATCAACTTGAACCTCATCATCAATAAAAACACACCTTTTGAGAATCCTGTTCTTTTTATTTGGTGGAGTGTCCAAATTATAGCATACACTCATAATTTACCTGTGATCTCTACGTCATCTTCGATGTTGTTGGAGTCTTCATAAACTTGAACCTCATCATCAATAAAAACACACCTTTTGAGAATCCTGTTCTTTTTATTTGGTGGAGTGTCCAAATGTCGGACTTGTGATGATGCCTCCTGATCGATAGCTCCCTTTGGTATACAACCGGACCTAAGCTTCATGCTCACTTGACAGTTGCTAAAAGGAGAGACTATAGGTTTTCTTTTCTTGCTATCCCTCTTTGGTGCCATTATCTACACAACACATATAATATAGTTTTTAGTTTATATAAGACCACATAAAAAATGCAAAAAAAGGGGGAGGCAGAGCTTCCCCATCATCCGCGTGCGCGCGGATGATGGGGGAGCTTTGCCTCCCCTTTTTTTGTCGACACAGATGATGGGGGAAAAATTTTTTAAAAACCTTAACCAAAAGACTATTTCCAGCAACACCATTGACAAAGCTCACCAAATCTACAAAAAAAGGGGAAGGTAGAGCTCCCCAATCATCCGTGCGTGCGGATGATGGGATTGCTCTGTCTCCTCATTTTTCTTTTTACGTTTTTGATGTGTTTATTGAACAAATAATTTAGGTTTTATTTCAATAACCTCAAGCAAAAGAATTTTTCCTACAATACCGTTGACAAAACTCACCAAATCGACAAAAAAGGGGGAGGCAGAGCGCGCAGATGATGGGGGAGCTATGCCTCTCTCTTTTTTTGTAGATTTGGTGAGCTTTGTGCTATTTTCATTAATTTTTTGGAGTTAATCCCAAAATTTAATGACATCTATCTGATAGATTGTATGCTTTAATCCAAAATTTCCAAAAAAAGGGGGGGAGGGCAGAGCTCCCCCCCTTTTTTTGGTAATTTCTTATTAAAGCATACAATTTATCAGATAGATGTCTTATGAACACCAAAATCATTTTGAACTAGAACTTGAAGAAAGCCAGTCATCGTAAGAAGATAGACCGCAGAGAACCGATCAATGCGGAAAAAAAGGGGGGCGCAGAGCCCGCCCATCATCCGCGCACGCGGATGATGGGCGGGCTCTGCGCCCCCCTTATTTTCCGCGTTGAACGGTTCTCTGCGGTCTATCTTCTGGCGCCGCAACGACAAGTGTGTGTGTGTGTGTGTGTGTGTGTGTGTGTGTGTGTGTGTGTGTGAGAGAGAGAGAGAGAGAGAGAGAGAGAGAGAGAGAGAGAGAGAGAGAGAGAGAGGAGAGGAGGCACCAACATGATGCGCGCACGATGGTACTGGACTGTGTTAGCTTGAGCAGGTAGACCTCAAAGTAGTAATGCTTTAAACCTAAGCTTTGACATTCACTATTTTTGACCTCTTTCTAGTCTTAAGCAAAACGATTCTTGGCCATTTTCAGCGAGCCATAACTCCCAAATGGTTCAGAATTTGCCCGGGGCCAACTCACATGAATTTGTTTGCCTTATCAAGCTCTTCGAGAGTTGTGTGATACAAAAAATTCATATCCAGCTCAGTTTGGCTGAAAATTCACATGCAAGTTGACAATTTCTACAAAAACAGCGCAAAACAGCATTTTCTCACTTTTTCCCTAATCTACGGGCTGAAACGAGTATCAAAATGAAGGAATCTGAAAAAACTTAAAGAAGCAATATTTTTACTCGTATAGAGGACTAAAATTCATACATACAAAACTTTTCCAAATTTTGACCTTAGCATCCTCAAAACTAGCTCCCAACAGGTGTCCCGGGTCAAAATTTGAAACTTCACGAAAATGATTAGAATAAAGTCCTAGACTGTGGAAAATGGTGAAATGAACGATAAATATTATATAACATTACTATACTTTGTATTATGTACAATATATGTTAATCACTATATATATATATGTATATATATATATATATATAAATAATATAGTCTATTTACTATATACTTTTTACTGTAAGTATAACATTATATACTATATAATCTATGTATACTATATAACGTACTGTAGTGCTACTGGACTAGACTGGTATTGGACTGAACTTATCCTCGACTAGACTGGACTAGTACTGGACTGAACTTATCCTGGATTGGGATTGGTACTGGACTGGATTATCTTGGACTGGTACTTATCTTGGACCGGACTTATCCTGTACTGGTACTAGTACTGGACTGTACTAGTACTAGTAATGGATTGGAACTGGAGCTGGTACTGGTATTGTACTGGACTAGACTTGATTGATATTGGATTGGACTAGTACTGGATTGGACTGATACTGGTACTGAACTGAACTTGACTGGTACAGTACAACTACTGGACTGGACTGGATGTGACTTGACTGGACTGGGACACGACTGGTACTGGGTGGACTAGTACTTGATTGGACTTGACCGGTATTGGACTGGACTGGTATTGTACTGGACTGGACTGCTACTAGACTGGACTTGATTAGTATTGTACTGCTACTAGACTAGACTGGACTGGACTTGATTGGTTCTGGACTAGACTGGTACTGTACTGCTACTGGACTGGACTTGATTGGTACTGGACTGGACTGTACTGGACTTGATTGGTACTGGACTGGACTGGACTTCACTGGTACTGGGTGGACTAGTAATGGATTGGACTTGACTGGTATTGGACTGGACTACACTGGACTTGATTGGTACTGGACCGGACTGGATTGGTACTGTACTGCTACTGGACTGGACTTGATTGGTACTCGACTGGAATGGACTTGACTGGTACCGGGTGGACTAGTACTGGATTGGACTTGACTGGTACTGGACTGGACTGGTATTGTACTGGACTGGACTAGACTAGACTGCTACTAGACTGGACTTGATTGGTACTGTACTGCTACTGGACTGGACTGGCCCGGTACTGGTATTGGTATAATGTAATGTAACTATATATACTATATACTTAAATACCATATATTCTATATATACTATACTATGTCCATTTTAATTTTTTAATGCTTAATTGGGAATATAAAAAACTCTACTCTATACTATATAAAAAACTATACTCTATACTATATATATATATATATATATATATATATATATATATATATACATATACATATATTATAAATAATTTTTAAAACATTGTATATTTTATAACTCCTATGTTCAATTTTTTAATATGCGCGTATTTTGGGAGATTTTGAAAGCTTGATAGGTGAACAGATGGATTTGACAACATGCTGATTCAAATGTATCTTAATGGCTATGACTGTGCATATCTTAAACAGTGAATATTCCAAATCTATTTAGAACCTTTTCAATGAATGAATTAAATTTCGAACAATTTTCAATGAACGCAGCAATAACTTTTTGCAGCTGCATGCTTTTACACTTTCTTTGTACCTTATGCACATTCTCTTCCTTCTCTTTTCGTCATTTTTTTTAAACCTCAAGTATTATTCCTCCCTGTCTGTCTCAAACATGACAACTACAACTACAACAATGCTTTCATGGACGATTAATGGTGCTCATATGGATTATAGAGTCTCATTAAGAAATGGAGAGCTTCTACTTAGTGAATATTTTCTTCAAAGCCTATTGCCTCCTTCTATTCAGTTTGAAGGCTTGCAAGCAGTCGTTCAGACAGGGAGCTTTGAGTCTAAGGTCAATGTGTTGCCTAGATGGGATCATGAAGATCAAAAGCATTACCTTCTTGACCATTCTCTGTCCTCAGCTTACCACATTCTTCATTCAGATGGCTATGTTTATGTGGCTGACAGTTTAGAAACAAATGAAGACGTCGGTGATTCTTCTATGTTTGCTACACCATGTAACAAAATCTCGACTCCATCACATTTAAATGTTGATATTGATGAAGGTACAAACACAGTTGTTTTGGAGATAGTGGAACTAACCAGGTCACCAGGACCCTTTCAAGACACACAAGATGGGGTGGAGCATACAATGCAGGAGTATTCAAAGGATATATCCATCATTTCATGGATGAAAGACAAAGGTAAATCGTGCAGGTTGTCTAAACTTTTAGAGATTTGTGGAACTCCCAAAAAGGTTGACGAGCTCCCAAATTTTTATAATGGCAATGTTTGTTTCGAGATTCCTCCAATTCACAACAATAATAGGATGCTCGGTATGGAGCAGAAGTACGATGGTCACCTTTGGTTTCGCCCAGCATCGACCAACATGGCCATAGATTGCACTGTGCGTTTGAGTTATTGTCTTGGAAGCCTTCAATGTTGTAGAGTGACATGCCCTTTTTACCTTGGTGAAAGGAAATACAATGATGCCTTCTTTCATGGACATCTGGAAAAACAAATCAACACGGGCTATCCTGCTAGCGAAGGTAAATCTAAAATAACCTGCCACTATTGTGACAGAATAGTCACTTGTTCAAATGTTTGCAAGTGTATGATCTATTATGTGATGCCAAAGGAAACAACAATAACACGTTTGGTGATCCATCTGGGAGTGCATGACCACAATGTACAGCCATGTACTAGAAGGGCAGCTCTTGAAAAAGTGCACAATCTTGTTAAGACAGTTTTAAAGATTGAGAAGGGGGGTCCTAGAAAAGTACAGATGTTAGTTGCTCCTCAAATGCTATTTCAATCATTGACTAAAGAAGATGATTTAGAAGCCACTAATGTAGAGCTTAACCATTTTCTTGAGGAAATGATGCCCCTTGTTCAAAATAGGGGATTCAAAAGTATTTTGTCAAATGAAAAAGCTAAACAGGGTCAGGTTGTTGGTGATGGATACGACAATATACTATTGCTACAGAAACGGTGTGTTTTTCCATTCTTTCATAGAAGTCGTTTTCCAGGCCAAGGTGGACCTAACGACAAATGTTATGTATTCAAAATGTCCACAAAAGGACCTACTTCTGGAGTTGAACTAGTCAATAGAATGAGGCGAGAAGGGACAGGAGATTTGAGTAGTGCTTGGGTGCACTTTGATCATACTCATCGAATTGAAGGATGGGCAACTATGTCCTGCTCGGTTTATGATCCTGGGTAAGTGAATTTATAAAAATATGTTAGATAGCATGTTTGATATAAGACACATGTTATTACTTATTTGTTCTATGTGTACAGCATGCGAGCGTTGCAAGTGATTGCAATATGTGAATGTAAAGAAGAAGACGAAGAAACACAAATCTTGTTTTAGAGAAATTTAAACACAGTTATGGAGAGGTGTGGGCATGAACCAGCAGACTTTGTTGGATTTATGTCTGATGAAGCTAGGGCTAATTGGCTAGCAATACGAGTTGTATACAATGGTGGACGGCATAATGTAATGGAGGGAAGGGAGCGGAGCGCTCGTGTCTTTTCCATTGGGAGCAGAGTCTACACAAACATACAAAAAAACATGTTGCTACAGATAGACAAATGCATCACATTGAAATGTGTGAAGCATGGCGCTTAGCAAAGACTACAAATGAGGCCTCTCGTGTTACCATATACATGTGGTAGTGATGTGTGTGAACACACTAGGACCGCCGGGGCATTTTTTCCCTCTTTAGGAGGTTTTTTCCCCCGTGCATTGTATATACGCCCATCACTCTAGGGCTATCTATCTTTCCATAGCACACTAAGTAACACACTCTCTATTGTGTGCCTTGAGCTTCCTTCGTCTTCTCCAAGCTGTGTGTGTTTCTCTGCAACCCTAATTCCAACATCTCGTATAGCTTCCACAATACGAGAATTGTGGGTGAAATATGTGATAGGGGATAATAAAAAGGCTTTAGAGAGATGGTTTAATTGGTGGGAGCAACGGATTGCCCATTGGGGAAGCGCTGAGACAATGGTATATCAATCATTTTTTTGGTTCTTATTAAATACTTGAAAACAAAGATTTACATTTATATGGTTTTAATTGTTTTGTATTTATAGGTCAGTAAGAGTTCATGGGAGAGAGCTCAAATTCCAAGTATAAACTTGTCATAGAGCATCCATGCTAGTTGGATGGCAAGTGAAGGTGGTAAACGTAAAATCTCACTTTATGATGCATGTGTCAGCGATGTTTTGAATGCATATATTCAATGTGCAAAAAGATTGGGATACACCACAGGCAGATACATCGGAACGGACCCTTCCATAGAAGCAATGATGGCCAGTTCCAAACGCAGAGAATCTCCAAATCCAAATCATTTTACGAGTACATTAAAAGGCTTGGTTGCTCGTAGTCCTTTGTATGAGGAGCCTGTGATGGAAGGTGACAAAGAGACAATACAACGGAAGAAGAAAACATGTGAAGTCGGTACAAGCTCACATAAACCTGGATATGTAATGGAAGCAAGACAACGAAAAACCAGAGGGAGACCACGGAGTATACATTTTGATAGAAAGGATAATGAAGAAGTATATGTTGTCAATGACAGTGAAGTAGGAGATAGTGATAGCCGTTTTTCGGCTCTTTGTAATTGCCACAGTGAGTTACCTCACCCTACCAACATCACCCAAACACTGTGGCTATCCCTACCATTTCACTGTACATAGGCGTGCGTGAGTCACGGGACTTTTCCCATATCTTCTTAAAAAAACCCTCAATTAGCTAGTCATTGGGCTAGTTGAGCCAAAAAAAAAATATAAAAAAAAATATATAAGTATATTATGGCCCATGCATATGTAAATATTTCTTTGTATATAGAGCCTAAATAAAAGTTTTTTTCATATTTATTTTGGTATTTATTTAAATATTTCTACCTAGGTGTGTGTTATTTATGCTCTGTACATTGTCTCACCATTACCACAATTTTTTCTTACCCTTTTTCATACTCTTTATTCCATATAGAAATATTTTCATGTAAGCTTCTCTTATATTTGGTGTAACTCCACCCCAACAAAAATCCAAAAAAACTAGTTTTATTTATGTGTATATTTTTTCACTATTGTGATTTTTCCCTTCCTACATCTATTTTGTTTTTTTTTCTAAAAAATTAGAACACCAAAAATATTTATCTTTTTATGGTAGCCTCATAATGAGAGAGATTTCTTTTGACCCCTTTATATTTTTTCCACTTATATTATTTATATTTGACATGTACATATTTTTTAGACCCCTCAATATTTGATTTTCTTAGTTGTACTATTCACTTATATCATAATCTCAACAATATCTTCAATTATAGACCTACCAAATAAGGTCAAGGGTAGGTGGCATGCATACATACACTATGGAGGGATCACTCTTGGAGGTATTCAAAAGAATCATCCAAAGAAGGACCCCACAAGGACCTTGTGCAGTGGAAAAAAAACGATCGGTTTTGCTGAATTTTTAAAGTTCACTTGCTCTCCGAATTTGAAAAGGTGATACAAACAAAAGTTGTAGCTCGTGGGCTGAACTTTTGCCTCAAATTTTTTCATATTTTTTTGAGCTACGAGCTGTGAGCTATGATTTTATTAGTGGACCCCAGTTTTCCCATGCTATGCAGCCACACTCTCTCTTCCACTTTATCATTTTCCTCTTTCACACACACTTCTCCACTCATCATCCCCACCTCTCTCACCACTCCTATCTGCACCCTACTCACCTTCTCCTCAACCTTGAAGAATAAGAGAAACCATGGTGAACTCATACCTCCCACACACAATTCCATTCCAAAATTGACCACCTAGTCTCATTTTTCCTCCTCCAATTTACCCATATCTATCAAAAAAACCACAAAATTCAGCCTCTTCTATTAAAAGACAGCATCATGGTGGTTGATTACTCAGCTTCAATTACCTTGTCTCTCAAGGAAGGTCAAGAGTGGAGAAAAAATGTACCGTCAAAGCTAGTGGACCGTCAACAAGCGTCAAAAATTGCCCCTACTCAAGACACTTGGAGCATCAACCTTGTAAGAAATCCACCTTTTCTTACCTCTTAAGAGTTTTTCTTCCTTATTTGTATCTTACATGGATACTCCCATTGTAAATATCCAATTCCATTTGTAAATTAATACTAACTCTACTAACACTAACCCACTATGAAAAGTCCTATCACCTCCATTTCTCTCCTCTCTCTTTCCCCACCAACTTCTTGATAATTCCAAGCAAAAGAAATTAGATAAATTGCGGAAAATCTAACCCAAACATGGTTAGAGGAGTAACCCTAGCCTTCAAAATTGCTATAAAAGGAGGGTGTAGCTAGCACAAAAAAGGGAGAGCCATAAGCAAGAGCACTATGCTATAGCTTGAGAAGCCAAGCTCAACCTCTCTAGAAGGAGCTCTTGAGTGGAAGCTCATTGTCTTATGCATGTGCATGTGTTGTAATAGGGGATTAGCAAGGGAACTCTATGCCATTGTAAGAGAGAGAGTGATCATTCAATTGAGAGTAGGAAATCTATCATTTCTCCTACTAGTGTAAGCCCAACATTTGCTGAATCAAGGAGGGTGGATTTGGACTAAGCTTGGATACTTTGTCTCCCTTCCAACGTGAAGTAATGGACAACAATGATGCGTAAGTGTCTTGGTGTTTTTTGTTAAGTTCTTGATAGCTTGTCTCTGGTGTTGTCATCAATCTAGCCATAAATCCCACATACTGTAAGAGGGCGACAGGGTGGAGAGGACTCCCCTGGCCTTAAGACAGTGATTGGGGTGGCTTTTCTTGTGATGTGTTGTGGTGAAATTTACGCAAGCTATGTTGAACAAATACTAATCTCACTTTGATTTGTCATGACAGATTTGTAAGAAGGTATTAGTGCAACAAGCACCCCCTTCCCCCTTCTCTCTCTTTCTTACATATATATATTTATGTTTGCTTGATCATTAACGATACACTTCAAAGCAGCCCGAGCACCATCTCTCTCTCTCTCTCTCTCTCTCTCTCTCTCTCTCTCTCTCTCTCTCTCTCGTGTTTTAGTGTGTGAGAGTGTTCCATTGGTGTTAGGGTTAGTGTAAATTCCTTACTTGTTTGTGGGTTGCTCTAACGATTCTCCTCTTTTGCGTCCTAGTTTGCTCTTGAACTAGGTGGTGCCCCTTGTGTAGTTGGGATTTGGCTGTGGGTTTGTTGTTTTGGTTTGTGTTGTGTTGTGCCCCAGCCCCATTGAGCAGCACGGGAGCCTTGAAGGGTGTCTAGAGGTTGCTCTTCTTGTTGCCCACCCCGGACCGCCTCAATAGCATTCCAGTGCAGCCTGGGGAGAATTCAACAAGGTGTATTCAAGAGGTCCAAGTTGCCCGTGAAGAGTGGGCTTTACGAAGGATGCCAGCCAATTGCATGAGGAAATGTTTTGGAATGGTAGGGAAGAAAAGTTGTGGTAACAAATTACAAAGCCGTAATGTGGGAATGGTTGCTCCTTGTTTTTGGTCTGAGAGAACTTTTAAAGACAAGACAATTGCACAGTGGATATGGTTCTACAATTATGAAGTAGGCCACACACAAAAAGTACAGAGGCAAGTTAAATTCTCACCTATCGTTCCTACTTTCTTGCAAGTGGATATTGGAACCAATTTATCAAAGGAAGAGAGTGACAGCTTGGTACAAAATGGATTTCAATTTGCAGATTTTGCAACACCACTACGACGCATGAACAATACAAATGCTACTCTTACACAAGGAGGCTCCAGTAGTAGCAGGAAGTGTAAGTGGAGACATGGTATTTCCAAAGAAGCGCAAAAGAGATTGGAGTGAACAACACATAGTTTTTCGAATATTGACAGAGAGTTTTTATGATGTACACATTAAGGTAGAACCTAGTTGCACCTGTCCCAATTTTCACAAGAGATAATCTACACATAAAGCGTTTTTGGCATGTAAGCACATGTACTATGTGTATGTACATATTCTAGGGCTTCAACCAAAAGAGCACATGGTCATTCATCAGCCTGCACTAACTCCCACAGACCTTGCATTTGTATTAGGGCAAACCCGCAAGATAAAGCCAGTGGTGTAGTGAGTCTAAATCTTAGAGATTGCCCTGTAGAGGTATGCATTGAAGTAGATTTCTCTTTTGTATTAGATGTGGAGTAGCTTTTCTAGACATATGAGACTTTATTTCTCCTTTTAGTAAGAGAAGCATGCTTTGTGGTATCTATCTAGACAATTGTACAAGCTCAAAATTAGGGCTTTTGGAATCTTGTACATGTTTTTGGTGTGTATTGTTAAAAGAGACTCAAAATCTTAAGCCAAATTTTTGTGAGATTATAGATCTTTTTGGTCGTGTATAATATTTTGATGTCTTTGTTTTGGATTAATATTTTGTGTCGTTAGAAAAGGCTCTAAATCTAAAATCAAAAAGCTCGCAAAATTGGGTTTGATTGCAAAAGCTCGAAATTGAAAGCTCGCAAATAAAACGCACTCGTTTGGGAGTAGGGGGGAGTTCGGGTTTTTTTTCAAGAAGTTTAGAAAGAGGTTGGTTAATGGAGCGGGCTAGGTTGAGTTTACGGGTGAAGGGTGAGAAAGGGATTTTGACAATGGAAGGTGGGGCACTCTTTTGGTTATCTTAAGAAGGAGATTGGGCCTTGATGCATATGTTACATACAAAAAACACTCTTTCAAAAAGGCGTTGGGTATCATTTGGCCCTCAGCCGATGGAAAAGAAGGTTGCGAATGGAAATAAAGCCCTCAAGCGAGTTTTCCCTAATGATATACCTCTTGAGCTCTGATAAGATAAAGACAATTTTCTCGTGGGTGGGGTGCCAAGATTGCCACGGGATGTAGTTGTAAGAGTTAAGAGGTTTTTGGTAGTAGTGTGTGTCTAAAATCCCCATAGAGAAAAAAGGAGGGCCCTTTAAAAAGGTGTATGTCCAAGATAAAAGCTTCTTGTGAAGAGATGAAGGGGGTAATCTTTATATGCTCTTGGAGAGGATGCCCATATTCAAGGAGGTGCTTTTCTAGGATGGCGGGGGGGCCTTCCCACACTCCAAAAGCGTCGTCTATGAACCTCTTAAAGTATAGGAGAGAAGGAGAAGAGAAAAGTTTCCCATCTTCTTCCAAAGAGCAAAGAAAAAGACAAGCGTATACTACTGCAAAATTAGACCCCATAGCGGTACCTTTGACCTGATGCCAGAATTTGCCTTTAAACGAGATGTAGTGATGGTTGAGAATGAGAGAGGCAAGGGAGAGAATAAAGAGGATCTTGGGATAGGGAAAGAAGCCAAGGATAGAGCTTCTCAGAGCGTTAAGTCCCTCCTGGATAGGAATGCTAGGGTACAAGGATTCCACATCAAAGGTAAAGAGAGTGACATGGGGGGAGAAGGGGATAGAGGCTAAGTCCAAGATGAGAGAATGAGATTTTATGCAAGTTAAATAAGAAGTCTATTGTGTGTAAGTGCATGATAGTTTCTCAAAATTTCATAGCTTCCTTCCAGTACATAAGGTGGCATCGAGTGAATAGTCATCTGGTAGCTTTGGACCAAGATTTAACTGATGACTTTAACAATCCTTTGAGAATGCTTGAGGTATGGTGTGGACCTGATTTGCTATATAACTGTTCTTAGCATTCGAGGCAATGTGACACTATGACAAGTACGTGAGGATTTAGAGAATGAGGTTGACCTCAGCTTGCCTCAAAAATTTCTTTTCCAGTGCAACATGCGAAAGGTAGTATGTTTTGTATGTAAACATTAGTGCTTCATTTACTGTTGGTTATCATCACAAAATATTGGTCTAATATAGCTGTTCGATTATCTGTCATGCAGGTGTCTCAGAGAAAGGAGAAGAAGACACTGTGCGTAGAGATGAAGGATGATCGACTGTTTTTAGTGCAATGCAACTCTTGATTGAAGAAGGCGGCTCACACAATATATCACATTGCTCTATACTGTGAATATTATAGAAAGTTGTGGACATCAAGCTTGCAGTCTATATTCATGCGAAAATGCATTGTTAAGGAGTTTCTTGCAAATAAAGTCTGAGAACAATTATCTTTTAAAAATTGACTCAAGTTTCCATTACATTGGGTTTAATAATGTACATTGTAATAATGTCCAATTAAATCTTAGTAGCCCTCATTTACAATTGAGGGGAGCTCCCCTTGGCTTAATTATCATGATTAGAATGCAAAGGCTGATGAGACGGTTTGGGGTTGGGTCATGGGCTTGCGGTTGAGGAAAAGATTGTGCAGTGGCCTCGTCTTCCTCAATAAAATTGGGTATTATAAAAAGACTAGAGGTTGAGTGGCCAGAAGCACGAGGGGACGCAGGTCTGGGTGCTTGGTCTGTCGTTGGTGGAGGTGGTGCTTCGTACCTCCGAGGTGGAGGATGAGGTTGTGGTCGTGGCGGTGGCACGACAAATGCATCGGCGACTCCTTCAGGACGAGTCTCCACAAGATTGATCATATTTTGAATGATCGTTGTCCTGAATGCCTCCACATGCAAGTTTGAATAATTTGCCAGCTTCCTTGTCTGCAAATGAATTCCAGAGCTTTTATATGTAATTGAAAGAAATCATGTGTGCATGGATTACAAAAGCAAAACATTGCACTTACACTTCTACGCTCCTCAGCATAAATGTGTTCCAGAAGAAGCTCCGCATTTGCAAGAACTCTCCATTCACAAGAATGCGCGTCGTCTTGCTTTGGAACCTTGCAACTCAAAATCAACATATCTTCCCAAACATTGTCTTGGGTCAATGCTTGCCATGCAGCAACAAGCTTCTGAACATACTTGCAATACATAGCATATGGTGACCACACGTTGCATTGAAATTTTAAAATCAAGAAACAAGTAACTACGTACCTTCGGATATTCCCATGATAACCATGCGCAAAGTTTGCAAGGTAGCAATGCTTGTGCTCAATGTTTAAGCCTACAAGGCTCTAATGTGAACTGATTGCACAAAAAGAGGAATTAGTTTGCTATTCATAGTATACAAAATATTGAAGACTAGCGGTATAAAAAATACTTACTTTTTGTTGTAAGCTAAACGTAAAACTTTTGCCGTGTCCATGTTCACTCGTTGAAACCAATCAACGACTTCAACTAGGGAAGTGTCCTCCGAGGTAAGCACGACTGACAGCTGTGCGTCCAAAATGGCTACCTCGGATTGTAGATTCCATGCAAGGTTCGAAATCAACATGCTGCATTGAGAAAATTAATTGATGAGGATCTCCAATAAGCCAAAATCAAATAAATACCTTTGCAAAAATAATTTAATATACCAGAGACCGAAGTTGATAATTTGGTCCGTAAGCTCCCTCCCACTTCACCTATCTCGTGAGGGCCGAAACGAAAGTACAAAATTTGGCACCATACAAGAAGTGCTACGTCGAAAGCTGGGCCAAGGAAATGTAGGGTGTCATTGTTAGCTTGGTCAACTGCTAAAAAACATCTCCCTTTCATTTGACTCCTCTGAAGGCTCTTCCACAAGTGCCTCTTGGGTCCGCTCCACATTCAAATGTGTGCCGTATATATGATGTGTGGTGCTCACATCCGTCACCTTCACTTTGGTTATTGGAGGGATTGCCAAAATGTTGTCCATTCTCCTGTCAGATAGATGGACCGATGCAAGTGTCTTGTCGTTCCTAAATCGTAACAGCCTCAAGAGAATTGATATCCCGGGGCATCACTGTCACTTTGTGGGCATGAGCTGTGAGGACATAGCTGTCTTGGAACAGCTCGATCAGAAAGTGTTGGGGTATAAAGCCCAATGTGGTCGCCCAGGTAAGTGGGCGGGCCGCCAGGTATGTACACATATTCTTTTGTAAAAACCTAATAAGAACTCACTATGCTCTACACATTACAGTAGAGCGAGTTCACCATATCATCGTGCTCTTCTTCTCGCACTCTCTCTCGCGTCGCACTTCCGCTCGTACTCCTTCAACTGGTATCAGAGCTCAGATCGAGGCTCGGGGCAGCACTGCAGGAGGCTAGAGTCACCAGCTCAGATTGGAGTGAAATTCGACAGGAGAAGACACGGCCCCAAATCCTGTGGGTGAGCTCGAAGGACTCGATGTTCTCAGAATTTCATTCTGAGGTCATCTCGGTCACCGTTCGGCTTCGACAAAGGTCTGCGCAGGCCATTTTTGACTACGTGGTCTCGGCGGGTGCAGATCCGACTCTGCAAATTTGGGGTTTTCGGCCTACGATTGCAGGTGCTGAGGATATCGACACTCCCAGAGTGTTGATTTGTGGCTGTCTACACATCGAAGGACGGCTCACAGTTCTTGGAGACGTGTCACATACGACACGGGCACATCTACACACAGACTGTAGTCGACATCCACTAGTTCATCAGGTAGCTTGTGTTTGCTGCTTGATATTCCAGATTTCATCCTGACATTGTAGGTACTTCCACATGGGATGTATTGTCAGAGATGATGTATGTCTGTTGAGGGTTTGCTGGCTGTGAGTCACGCAGCAAACAACCCCCGCAGCGGTTATAGCATACAGTGGGAAATTTGTGGATGTATGACTTTGTGGGAAGTCTATGTACTGTCAGATTTACTGCAGCCTTTTTTGAGGGTCGAGTGAGGTTTTATTGAGTTGGGGGATTCTCGAATGTTGAGATCCTTTCGGTGATACAGGTCTTGGAGTGATCCCTCGAGCACCCTTAGATAGGCAGCTAGGATGTATTGACTGTGAGTTAGACAGTTGGGATTGCATCTTTGCTTTACTGCCGTTGAGGCATTGTCGCAATCTATGCTTATAGGACAGTGACAGGACAGTGAGAGACAGTACAGGTGCAGGACAGGTTTACCCGCAGCTTACCGTGTCAGAGAGACAGTGTTTTTGAGCTGTTTTTTGGTCTGTTTTTGAGTACACTAGAGCCATTTTACAAAGGAGACTCTGTCGAAATTTATGCAAAATCTGAAGCTTTCTTAGTTCATTTGACAGGTTGATATTGGTTCAGAGGTCAGTTTACAGGGGAAACTCTGCTATGTTCCTGTTGATCACATTGCCGGAAAGTTGGGACACTTTTCGCACAGCTTTGAGTAATTCAGCACCTCCAGATGGTTTGAACATAGCAGGTGTAGAAGGAAGTCTGCTTACTGAAGAAACCAATAGAAAGACAATGGACAAAGGCAAAGAAACAGCCTTAGTTGTCAGGGGAAGGACCAAAGAAAAGTACAAAGGTGGAAAGAGGAATCAGTCTCGTAGCAAGTCCCGCAGTGCTAAAGGCAAGAGTGACATAGAATGCTACCATTGTGGCAAGAAGGGTCACATGAAAAGAGACTGCAGAGAATGGAAAGCAGAAAAAGGCAAAGAGAAAGTTGAAGACCATGGTGAGAAGAACAAGTCCTCAGTGAAGATTCAAGAAATAAATGTGACAAACACTGTTGCAGAGGATGACAGTCTAGTGTCAGGAGACATCTACTTCTTGAAGAATACAATGGACTCAGCTCTTCTTACAGCATCTGATGGAAATGCACTGAGTGACTGGATTATAGACTCAGGAGCATCACTTCATGTGTCTCCAAACAAGGAGTGGTTTACCTCTTATGTGACCACTAAAGATCATGTTCGGCTAGGCAATGGGCAGACATGTGAGATCTTAGGTGTTGGAGATGTTCAATTGAAGTTTCAAAATGGCTCTTCTTTCACGCTGAAGAATGTGAGACATGTTCCTGCAATTACAAAGAGCTTGATCAGCACAGGTTTACTTGATGATGCTGGCTACGTCACCACTTTTGGACAGAACATGTGGAAGATATCCAAGGGTTCTATAACAGTAGCACATGGAGTAAAGTCTGGAGGACTTTACATGATTTATGTATCAAATGTCTCTAAAAATGTAATCAATGTAACCGAGCAGCCGAACGTTTCTTTGTGGCATAGCCGGTTAGGACATATGTCCAAGAAGGGAATGGAAATCTTGTCTCATTCTGGTTATTTGCCTGGCTTTTCATTTAATGATTTTGAATTCTGTGAACATTGTCTGTATGGTAAGCAAACACAGCAACCACATAAGCATAGAAGCAGTAGAAGAGATACACAGTTGGCACTTGTTCATAGTGATTTGTGTGGACCTATGCCTAACCTATCTCTAGGGGGAGCTTCTTACTTTATGACATTTATAGATGATTACTCGAGGAAAGTATGGGTTCACTTTCTCAAGCACAAGGATGAAGTGTTTAGTGTTTTCAAAACGTTTGTGACACTTGTGGAGAATCAGAGTGGCAAGAAGCTTAAATGCTTACGCACTGACAATGGTGGAGAGTATGTTTCAAAGGCCTTTCAGGACTTTTGTGAGTCAAAAGGTATAAAACGTGAACTTACTGCTCCTTACAATCCTCCTCAAAATGGTGTTGCTAAGAGGATGAATAGGACCATACAAGAGAAGGTCAGAAGTATGTTGTCTAATGCACAGCTGCCAAATGGGTTTTGGGCTGAAGCTGTATCAACAGCTGTTCATCTTGTAAATAGATCTCCTAGCAAGGTTTCGCAGAAGGATTCAGTGCCAGAGATGGTATGGTCAGGCAAAATGCCCTCATACAAGCATCTCAGAGTCTTTGTCTGTGAGGCATATACTCACGTTCCAAAGGAATTTAGGAACAAACTTGAGCCAAAGAGTAGAAAGTGCATCTTCCTAGGCTATGGTAATTCTGGTGAGATGGGGTACAGACTTTGGGATCCCGAATCCAGAAAGGTTGTCCGCAGCAATGATGTTCACTTTAATGAATCCAAATATCATTCTAAACCAGAGAGGATTGAGGAGATTAGAAGAGTTGTCTTCCAAGAAGATGGACCTACACGTGCAAGACAAAATGTCAGGGCTCAAGAGGAGCAAGGACATGATAGATTGGAACCACAGGTTGTGGCTGAGCCTGAGCCACCTATTGTGCGTAGATCTGGACGTGTCACACGACCTCCTGATAGGTTTGTTCCATCTATGAACTATGTCATGTTGACTGATTGCAATGAGCCTTCATGTTACAAGGAAGCAGTGCAAATGAAGGACTCCAGGAATTGGCAATTGGCCATGCAGTCAGAGATGACACCTCTGCATAAAAACAAGACATGGAAGCTAGTTAAATTACCACAGGGCAAAAAGGCTCTACCTTGTAAATGGGTTTACAGGTATAAGATCACCGCTCATGATAGTCAGCCAAAGTACAAAGCAAGGCTTGTTGCCAAGGGCTTTAAGCAAGAACAAGGCATTGACTTTGATGAAGTCTTCTCTCCGGTGGTCAAGATGACTACATTGAGATGCTTTCTTGCATTGGTTGCCATATTAGATTTGGTGTTGCACCAAATGGATGTCAAGACAACGTTCTTGCATGGTGATTTAGATGTGGAAATTTACATGCAGCAGCCAGAAGGGTTTGTTGAGAAAGGCAAGGAAGATTGGGTATGCCAGTTGTTAAAGAGTCTTTATGGCTTAAAACAATCACTGAGGGCATGGTACCATAAATTCCACAAGTTTATGCTTTCTCAAGGCTACAAACGTAGTGAGTTAGATCACTGTCTATATACAAAGAAGGCTAAGGATGGCAGTTGGCTGATCCTTATTTTGTATGTGGATGACATGCTGATTGCTGGCAAGCACTTGGAAGAAATTTCAGCTTTGAAGTCAAAGATGGCAAAATCGTTTGACATGAAAGACATGGGTGAGGCAAGTCATATACTTGGTATGCGCATTGAGAGAGACAGATCAAAGAAGTTGATTTGGTTATCTCAAACAGAGTATATTGACAAGGTTTTGCAACGTTTCAATATGGAGAAGGGAAAGGCATTGAGTGTTCCATTGCCACCATATGTGAAACTTAGCAAACAAGATTGTCCTGTGTCTGTTGTCCTATGTCTGAGGAAGAACAGGCTGAAATGGATAAGATTCCATATGCGTCTGCAGTGGGTAGTTTGATGTATGCAATGATTGCTACTCGCCCAGACATTGCATTTGCAGTGGGAGTAGTAAGTCGATACATGTCAAAACCAGGCAAGAAACATTGGGAGGCACTGAAAGGAATATTGAGATACCTGAAAGCTACAAAGAGTATGCGTATATGCTATGGGAGTCACGAGCTAAGTGTAAAGGGTTTTACAGACTCAGATTATGCAGGTGACTTAGACAACCGAAGGTCTACGTCAGGGTATGTCTTTACATTGGCTGGTGGAGCAGTATCATGGCGTTCTAGATTACAAGATTGTGTTACTCAGTCTACTACAGAGGCTGAATATGTTGCATCATCAGAGGCATGCAAATAATCAATTTGGCTTAATCGACTAGTAACAGATTTGGGAATCAAAGAAGAGATGCCTGTGTTATATTGTGATAGTCAAAGTGCTATACAATTGGCTCGCAATCCAGTTTATCACTCAAAGACAAAGCATGTGGATGTGAAGTATCATTTCATCAGGGAAATGCTCGAGGATAAGCAACTTCAGCTTGTCAAAGTTCACACCACAGAAAATCCTGTTGATCTACTTACAAAAGGACTTCCCTCAGAGAGCTTTGCGCATTTTCGCAAGCAGTTAGGTGTAGGATAGTACATCACTTCTCTACATCTCTTGTATATTACCTTGTATAGTAGCTTCTCCCACACTTAAAGTACCACATTGGACTTTAAGTGGGAGGTTGTTGGGGTATAAAGCCCAATGTGGTCGCCTAGGTAAGTGGGCGGGCCGCCAAGTATGTACACATATTCTTTTGTAAAAACCTAATAAGAACTCACTATGCTCTACACATTACAGTAGAGCGAGTTCACCATATCGTCGTGCTCTTCTTCTCGCACACTCTCTCGTGTCGCACTTCCGCTCGTACTCCTTCAGAAAGTCCTCGACTGCCTCATGGAGGCAACCCATTGCACTTCTGGCCCACCAAAAATCCAAATTTGCACTCTCACAAATTTGGCGAACTATTCTTTGAAAGGGTAACTTAGGAATAGCAAGAGAAACATGCCTCGGGAGATTGTGCAGCTCATGTAGAACATTTTGGTTCTACTCGTACCTTTGACTAGGCATTGTTGCCCGAAGTCGGGCAAGGTTTGCTTGCAACTCTTGAGGATGAAGGTTGGTTGTCTTGCGAGTAAACCTTCCTTGCGGTTTGCTTCGTGTGAGCCATGGAAACAAGTGTTTACCCTGGAAAGCATTGTGGGGAAGAATAAGGAGAAGATTGAGCAATGAGAAGGCTACGTCGCAAAAACTGATTCTGAGAGGTGAGGACAGTCGTCAAACAGCAGTGGGGTATTCAGAAAAGAAACGTTATATAATCATCAAGGACATCATCATCATTACCAAACGTATGGCGGCCACAACTAATTGTGTCACTCATCATCATTGGGAAGAGTGCATCATCGCATGAACAACACGTGGCATACTGCATGTCAACTGGAGTACGAGGCCGACAATGTGGTTGCCGCAACATAAAGCGATATGGGGATGTGCCTTGTTTGGCCAAACCCCCTCCTCGCATTGTGTCGCAACAAGAAAAAATTTCACGTCATTACGTGAGTAGGGAGAGTGTACCGCAGCCAGACCTCTATATTGCGTTTTGGTGCGCCACTCTTAAAGGCGCACCATAGCGCGATAGAGACTAACCATGCCTCTCTATCCCGTTGTGGTGCGACATTTGGATGTCGTGTCATAATGTGATAGGGACTACCCATATCGTGGACATGCCTCCATATCATGTTGTGGAACGACATTTGGATGTCGCATTACAACGCGATAGGGACCACCCGTATTGTGGATATGCATCCCTATCGCGTTGTGGCGTGATATTTGGATGTCACGTCACAACGGGATAGGGACCACCCATATCGTGGACACGCCTTCCTATCGTATTGTGGTGCGACATTTGGATGTCGCATCACAATCCGACAGGGACCACCTATATCGTGGAGAGAGCTCCCTATCGCGTTGTGTCGCGACATTTTTATGTCGATGCACAGTGCAAGCAAGTCAACGGTTGTGTGACATAAACCTACCACTCACATTGTGGTGCGACACATTTTGATAAAAGCTCTTCCTTCATAATCATTAACCAAAAAAAGAAACAAATAGGCAAAGACAAAGGAACAATATATGAAGACATTTGCATTATCTTCAAGGACTCCATTACAACTTCAAGAAAGCACAATCTTGTTTGTCCATTTCAATTATTCTTTTTCCTCCTTTATCGTTGGTGGTTTCTTGTCCTCGGTCTTTAAGGTGTTGTTTTCCTTAGCCTTTGCCTTTTGGTTTTTCTTCTTCAGCTCCTTTCGAAGAGATTTTGCCTCAGCTATTATCTTCTCTACCTCCTTCATTTCCGCCATCATCTTTTGGGAAAGCTTCGCCTTTCCTCTCTTCTTGTCCTCCATACCTCCTACGTTGTGTAGATGTGAGCGAGTTCTGGAGTGTGCAGTCAAGGTGCTTTATATAGCTACGATACTCACCGCATGAAGGACATGTGTCATAGGGATGGTGGAGCTTGCCTCGGTCTTTGTGCTGCATTCATTGCACCGTTTCTAATGCAATCATAAGGGTGGTTGAAATGACCTAATCGAGTTCCTCAGGAGTCTATATATAGGAGGCCAGTCAGTCCTCCCTTCGTACTCGTTAGTGTTAGCCAGTGCCTTCCTACCTTCACCCTAACCGACAACCCAAGTTTTCTTACCTCTCTCCATAAATGGATCCCTTTCAAATCGAGATAGAGGAGGAGCTGCCTTGCTCTAACGAGGCACCCAAAGACAAGTTGTACCATGTTCTCTATAGAATTGGTTTTCAACAGCGAGAGCAGGAATTCAAGTCTATTTTCAATCCTACCTTCTCATTGCAAGAGTTTTTTACTTTTGCGTCACATTTCCTTGCAAAGTTTTCTCAGACATACGATCAACAGACGATCAGCAGCACATTTAAGTTTGGGGGTTTTCGATATGTTCATATGAAGGATAACAGTTCTGATCGTTCAAAGAAAGATATTTTCTACAGAAGCAGTCTCAAGTTGCCACTGCAGTCTCGTAGGAATGACATCAGATGTCTCGTACATAATCGAAAGTATCGAGTTGCAGAATACTATGCTGGGTTCATACTCTTTTTGAATGTTAATCTGGATTATCACCGCGACACAGCAGAGGAGGCTAAGAGCATTCACAATTCAGTCACTGGTGACGAGTTGGTGCAACCACCTGCTTTGTGTGTTTCAGAAGGTGTTCAACTTCGAGAGGGAGCTTTGCCAATAAATGTGCTCCCTACCGTCCCCATTGGTGATCATCATTATGTAATGCTCAATGACATTATGGAACTGTTTGACTTGAGAGAGGACTACTGCCTTGCTATAGTCGCTCAAAATCTACAAGAGGATGGCAATATAATCGACCTTGCCAATGACAAGTATTCTGTCATGGATGCTCATGTAACAGTGGGTGAGTTTATCGAACCAATAGAGGCAGTAGCAATGATATACAAGGATGCATCCGCAGCCATGATTCTTCCAAAACGGAGTCAGAGTTCAGGGCGGTACAAGAAAGGCTTGGAATCACAGAGATGGGTGGAAATGCTCCATCAACGACATTGGCACCGTCCTCATCCTCTGCAAACAAGAGTACACTTGACTTATGGAATGCTGCATTACTCGAGGAAGACAAAAATCAGAAGGTATACTCCTGTATAAATATTGTTTTGCTTCCTTGTATGAGAGTTTCATGTGTATATACCAACACTTGGCTTTTATTTCTCGTAGCTCATAGTCTATGATGATAAGTTCATTCTTAGTCCCCATGGACAAGGTAAAGGAGACTTGGGAAAGAATTCCTCTCTTGGTCAGTACTTGGAGAATTGGAACGCTCCAAATTTCCTCTGCTTCCATTCCAGCTTCTCCGAAGACAAGGCTGAATTTCTCCTTTTTGTATTGAAAACACTCTCAAGATATCTAGGAGGCGTGGCCATCAGATGGAACGCAGACAAGGTGATGCTGCTAGACAAGCAAGCAGCGGTGTCAATTTTTGGTGTAGGACCTGGCATGTATGGGCTGCGCAGTCGCTACTTTTTGACACATGCTACGTATGGTCTAGCTTGTGGAATCACATACCCATGCCAGTTGCCTCAATATGGAAAACATGATCCGTTGAAACAAAAGCAACCAATCATTCAACTTATAGAAGAGGCCCTGTAGGTTGATGCAATTTTGGAGACCCAATTGCTCGACCTCAACATGCTTGTGGCGAATGCTGATGACGAAATGGGTCATTCAAAGAGACCAAGGCACGAGGAAGAGGGTCCTTTAGATAAGGGCAAGAGGCCATAATATTATGTATCATTTCTAGATGACTAGAAATAAATAGAATGTATTTGTTTTATGCATCAAAGTTAGATTGATTATGGAACAATGTCTTGCAATGTAATTTTTTTGTTTTGCAACCATCATTCACAATATGAAAAGTTGAAATTACATCGATTCTTTTAGACACATTAAGTTTGCTGTTTGGATCTTGCTATGACTGAGAGTTATGGCATAACTTGCAACGGTGTTTTCCAAACTCTTCCAACGCGTTGTTTTTGTAGCCGCCAATCCGCGTTGCCTAGCCGCAGACGATAACTCCCATATCTCCTTTATTCGCCGTTTTTTGGCTAATCTCACTGTATGGCCAATCTGACTTTGTTTGACTTGTTCCTTGCGGTGTGGCCTATGCATTAGTTTTCGATACATCCATTGGTGTAACTCCTTTGAGCTATTTGCTTTGTCCGCACCACCTCCATGTCGAGTGTGACTGAAATAACCAGTACAAGCTTGGTAGTGGGTTTTTTCCACGCCTTGTGTAGACCAAACACCCAAGCTGCCATATTGCCTTGCAAACCAAGGCATGTGGTTACAGATAATGTGCTACACATAAAGCATGCAGACATTATAAGGATGAGTATTCATATTTCAAAAGATTATCATGTCTTCAAACAAATTAAAGTACCATGTAGTGAGTAATATGTTGATTTGTCCATGTACTTATGAATGTTTTGTGGTAGGTCTCTATGGCTTCTTGGAAATTTGTGTAGTTGCCATCAATCCATGAATTCAATTTGCAGAACCTGAATATTGCATCCAAAGTTTTCCATACTTTTGCTTTGTGAGTCCGTGCTGCACCATTGTCTGCATGGTTAACTACAGTATTGTGTAGATTTTTCCACCTATTGTATCTTGATGTTTGTCTTTCTTGTGCACTTTGGCTTTTGCGTTATCATCCAGTTGTGGGCACTGAAAGGAAGAGTCGGGCTTTCACATGACCAATGGGTAGCTTCTTTGGAACATCCCGGCCATTTTTTGATCTCTTCTCATCTTGCTCTATCTTAACATGTCCTCCATGCAAACCCATTTTTGAGGAGTCCGTCTCTAAGGCTGAGATTGCCCTTTGCTTCACAAATAGAGGTCGAGTGGTCCAGGCAAAACAAATGTAGAAAAACATTAGTTTTTCTATTATTCTACAAAGTGCATGCATTGTGCATATGTGTACTCTAGGTAGTGGGATATCCAAAATGGGTCGAAAGTTAGGGTCACGCAGATACCTATCCGGAGCTCTCCTCCAAAATGGTTTGTCAAGGATGCGAACCCCTCCCATGCAATACAAGCAAGGGCTTTTGCTTGTTGCTCCTTTGGAAAAGTTGTACATGCATTTCAAGGTTTTTAGGTCTCTAGCCATGTGCCACTCAACATTGTAGGATCCCATGCCCTCCACATCCAATTTCTTTCCATTTCTTTGTTCGCTTATTGTTTCTGGTATGTTTGTTTGATGAAAAACCCAATTCAATATATCAAAGTTCTCAGTGGGCATCTAAAAGGATAATGTTGAACTTTTTACAATGCACATCCGAAAGAATTCAACTGAAACATAATGATAAGTTATCTTAAACATAACTTCTATGAACCTTGAACGTCGCAAGAAGGAAATGTTGTGCTCAGATTGCACACTAAAGTTTCGAGGATCATCTGGTCCAATGCTTGCATCTAGAGCTCTTTTCATAAGTGTGATTGTGACTCGTTCAACCTTTGTCTCCTTTACAAGCTCGCACTCATCTAGCTTGATGACAAACTTCAGGACGTCGTTGCACTCTTCAGCAGTGACATTAAACAACTGCACAATGTATGACTACAGCGCAATTATATCATAGAAAATATTATTATAATTGTCATAGACCATTTATTCTCCTTTTGGCGATTTGTATGTCGATTCAATGTGGAAAGGACTTCCTAGCTTTTGAAGCACCTCCTCATTGACTTCCCGTCTTGTTTTTAAATAGAGAAAGGGTTTGGAAGAAGCGTGTGCTTGATGCAGAACTTTTTGACCTGTCTTTGCACAGACCTGAGTAAGAGGAGTTAAGAATCAAAACCCTTTTCTAGTGGAGCAGCACTGCAAATGATGCTACATACTTGAAAATGGTAGCATATCCCTTATTGGATATACCAGCTTCATCCAAAATTGATTGAACGTCCCGTGCAGAGAATTGGTTGTCCTTTAAAAGGCTGTCAAGCTGTTTAGCAACGATCTTACCATAGCGCTTATCATCCAAGAGGCCAGCTACGTTTTTGCGATTCAATATGAGCCCATAATGGGCCAAGGAGGTGGTTGTGCTATGCTCCACTTCCTTGTCAGGGTGAAGCAAAGATCTACGCAAGCATGTTAGCAGTAAGAGATGTGAGATTTTATGAATATAAACCTAAGAAGGTGGCTTGCACTCTTTTCTTAATTCCTCCCGGGCCAACTTTCAAGTCCTCGATGTCTCTTAGTTTTCTTTCTCTTTGGCGAAAACCTAGCACTGTTTTTTTTTCTCTGAGTTGTTGTGTAAGCTCCTTGATGGTCTCCTTGCTACCTTCAACCTATTGAGCACATTGCACGACTTTCTGGTGTAAGCGGACATTCTTGTTGTATACAATATCTCTCTCTTGTTGCAGAATGTCATTTCTTGTAGTCAACTGCTTAGTGTAGCCATACAAGCCATGGTGGCCATCCCCGACATAGTTCACTAAGGATGTAAATTCCTTAAATGGTGGAGTTGAGTTTGTGACGGGATGCTTTGGATACATTCTACTGTCGAGCCAAAGGTCCACATTTTTCATGCCTGTGATCTTCGGTTCTCTTTCGAAGCTTCAGAAAGCGTCTGCTACTTGTTTTTCTTGTAGAGGGGTTCATACTCTCGTGAGAGCTCTATGTGCATGTGATATACATCTCTCCTATTCCTCGTAGAAGTTCTTTGTGGAGAAGCTACAAGTGTCGACTAAGACATGACTGATCAAAACTGTGTGCAGAAGGAGGTGGAGGCGATTGAAGAATGGCAATTTGAATATCATGCACGCGAGAGAGAACGCAGGAGGGAATGGGGGAAGAAGGAGGCGAGGAAACAGAGCTTAGTTTTCAAAAATGCAGAAGAGTGAGGTATTCGGCATTGAATTCAGTAGCCGCCGCGCACAATGAAGTGTTATCATGACTGGAATACTTTTTTAATAAACGTACCTTGCATGAATAAGATATCCAGATTTTAGAAAGCAGGTATGAAAAAGGGTAAAATGATTTTTCTATTATCTCTCTCTACACTGACATGGCATTTCTTACAAGGCCCAAATTTGAGTCCAAACTTTTCCAAATGTAAGTCAAATATATGCATATGTCTTGCGAGAGATAACTCTCCATTTTTGGGACAAATTTTTGGGTAAACAAAAAATAGCTTACCTAATGCAATGTTGCAAAAAATAGAGTATGTTGGAACTTGATTTCCCACCTATGAGTCGATAGGAGCTTCCTCGTGTACCTCACTTGGAGTACTCCCTTTCACAGCTTCCTCCCTTTTACTAGCATCATAGTCATGACTTGCTCTAGCATGCTTTGAAAAGGGTTTCTTCTCAAAAGAAAATATTGTCTGTTTTGGTGCCATTACTAAATGTTTGACAGTTGTAAAGTGAGTTTATTTGTTTTCAAAATGAAATTTTATATGCAAGGGACTATAACGGGGGCTGCTCTGATATTAGTCTACCAGATTTGTAGCATAAATAGATGTCATGTTTTTTTCTTTAAAATTTTTTTATGGTCTTTTTTATATGGTTCAATCAAATTGAAGCTTAACCCTAGGTGATTCATTCTTAATAATTCATTTTTTAATAAGTTTCCTAGCTAAAAATGTGTTAATTCTTATTGCCTTTTTAACTAAACAATCAATATTTGGATATCAATGATTTTGAAATAATTAACATAGAAAAATCATAGCAAGTTCCAGCTCTGATAATTATCTTACTATTTTTTTAGCTTCTTATATTTTTATTATAGTTAAAATATGTGAAAATAGCTCTGTTTTTATTTATAGTTATTAAAATTACAAGTTTAATTTTTACAAAATTATGAGAGCTTAAACTCATCAGACAAAATCTTAAAAATCTATACTAACCTTAATTGAGTTGGGCATGTAATTTTTTTCTTCATAAAGTATACTAAAATCAAGTCTTATCACTAATTATAATCGATAAATTATTAAATTAATTTTGACATACTTATAAGAGCTTACAATCATCAAAAGAAAGTCCTAACAATTATCTCAATCATAAAATATTATAAATCCAAGTTTAAATCACTATCTATAATTAGTAAGGTTATTGATAATTATGAGAGCTTGAACACATTAATAAAAAAGCTTTGATAATTATATCAACCTTAATTGATCTCTGCACATAATCTATGAGAGCTTAAACTCATTGATAGGATTATGAGAGCTTAAAATTACTAATTATAATTAATGAATGAAAACAAAAATTACAAAACCAAAATTCCACAATCTGAGAGCATAATTGAAGCTCCAAAAATTATTATGCATGATTGATTTCATTTGTACAAAATCTATCATTAAAAAGTAGTCATTTTTTACATAGTTTAAATAGTTATAAGTGACATGTAATTCATCATTGTCCTATCCTAAAATGAGCATGCATTTTGTTAAGATCATGATTATTATTAAAATCATGATTGAGTTTATTTCTTTCAAATCATGATTGAGTTTATTTCTTTCAAATTAAAGAGAAAACAACGTGTATAAAGAGGAAATTAAGAGAAGAGAGTCTTGGTATGGAAATTAGTGCTAATTGTATGCTTAAAAAAGTAATTAAGCTTCACTACCTTACTAATCTGTCTGTATGAAGTGAGTTTGATGAAGGCTCGGTTGGTGTGAGAGTGTTTGCAAGTCCCCCCAAGTGATCAATCCTAAAGGGGGAACCAGTATGGGGAAGTTAGCTATTGGTTGAGTGTAAAGTGGTTGTCTAGGGTTAGGTTTAATGTGAAATGTATACCTTGATTGCAATAAACTACCTCTATAATGTATTGTTTGAATAAAATTTTCTAAAATCAACACTTTATGTTTATTATAAGTATTTTGATTGTGTATCTTTAGGGCAACTCTTAGAGTACTTGAGAGAGAGAGAGAGAGAGAGAGAGAGAGAGAGAGAGAGAGAGAGAGAGTTGGAGTTGGAAAGAGATAACAACCCTTTAAATTAAATAAGATCTCTTTTTTTAAAATAATAGTGTTTGTTTGAAGAAGAAGGATTTCCATAAAAACAGTTGGAGTGGTTCGAGGCACATGCAATGGATCAATGTAAGCACTATTGGGAAGTAGAAGTGCTACATTTGGGGCTGATGTTGGCCACAGATGGTCGATGGATACCTCCTCGATGAAGGAAAGTGGGAGACACAAAGCTATGCAAGATGCGCCACCTGATGGTCGTGTTTTTCGGGGAGTATTCTAACCTAGGGAGGTTCCATGATATGCAATTGAAGCGAACACATTGCTTGCTCAGCATGAAACAGGAGGGTTTGTGTGGCTGATTTTTTGCTCCTGAGGAGAGCAAATTGACCAATGTCACCGCATGTGGTACTATTTATGCTTCTCCGGATGAAGGGCTCAAGGCTTGCGAGCCCCTTGTGTTGTTTGAGGATTGCTCAAGTTGGAGTTGGAGTGAAGAGCATCATATGGGCATGGTTGCCCCTTTTTTCCCTTGTGATGGGGAAGTGTTGATGTATGAGGGAATGCCCAACGAGAGAGCCAATGACTTCCTTACACTACTGCGGTGGTCACCTCTTCGGAGGAAGAAATGGCTTGGAGAATAGATGAAGCACCTAGTAGATTCCCACTCGATGAGGTGGGCTGCATGATGATGTGATATTTGCAATGAGTGGTCGATACAAAGTTCTGCATGCGGGGCACCAGAGGATTAATTTGTCCATAATGCATTAGATGTTGGCGACAACGACTCAACTGGCTATACCCGGTTGATACAAGGTTCACAGAGGATTGAAACTATCTTCGATAATCCAAAACATATTGCATGTGGTGTAATTGACGTTGCTAGTTACCCATCAAAATAAGCACCTTTAGACTCGAAAAAACCAGTATCGTCCACCCCATCAGGCTGTCCATAGGGTCATCATCGACCATCATGCACCTTTGCACATACACGAGTGTCTGCTCTTCCTCGATAAGTTGGCACAAAGGATCTTCCTTTGGCCATACATTTCCTTTAACGCCACTCGTAATACCTGTAGCCTCTCTTCCATATTTGCACTCTAATTCTCTACCCGGCTCTCATCATCGCAGTCACCAGCCAAATTGCGAACATCATCAGCTAACGGGTTTAATATTGTACCCAATTTTCCACCTAAAAACATCGTGTCCGAATAAAACTCGTCGAGATGCCTTTGTTGACCTGTGTCCCACACGTTTGGTACATTTCCTAGCTCAATTGCATGTATACAAAACTCCAACTGAACATGGGGGGCCTCCAAGGCATCAACCTTAGAGCCGAGTCGCACTGGATGCTAGTAGGGTTATGAGGGTTTATTGAAATAAAGTGAAGGCATGTGGTCGCACCCATGAGGAAAAGAAAAGGTTCCTGAAATTTAGGGAAAAAGGCACCACATCTATTGGTTGAAAGGTGAGAGAAATACTCTCCTTTGACGTTCACCTAAAGAATAGCTTAACCCCTTCAATTTTGAATGGGTTAGTGGGGTTAGTGGCAAGCTTCTACATTCACGCACAGGTTCCAACAATAGTGAGATTCTTGCATCTCTATCCACCCACTACCCCTACTCCTCGTGGGTGCGACTCAGCCCTTATCACACATTAACTGGCGACTTAGATTCTCACATAGAAAAGGTCCATTCCTGACACAGTTTTCTTGTCCTTTACTCATAAAATCTAATAACAAGGGGGGGCGGGGGCGGGGGCGGGGGCGGGATATGGTCTAGCCGTTGCTCCCATAAAACGAGGACCTTCATCTATTTCCCAAGGGCCAAGCCATTTCCTCCAGGTCTTTGCCCCATTTTCTTGCTGACTGCAGTGCCGGTTTTTGATAGGTGTTTAGGGATAGCTTGGCTTGCTCTAGATTCATGCAATACATGCGGTAGGTGAGTTTGAACAGGATCACATGCTCTTCTCTATCTTTTCCCTGCATGCTCCAACATAAACCCCTTGCTCAAGTGCAGCATCTCCCGTCGCCTTTGCAAAACATTTCAAATTATAAACGAGGTAATGATTTCCCATTTCACCATCAACACAAATGCCTTAAGAACTATAGCAAGCCATGCTTGATAGCTTGTTACAATTCCATAAAGTTCACAAAACCAAGTGCATTGTGTTGGTGCCACAAGAAGACCGATGGCCGCCCTGATGTGAGATATCTTGTGTTTAGGTACACCACTAGCCCTCATATCTGACCTAACTTGACTATATAAAGCCCTCAAGTTCACTCTTAGCCCTAATATCTAGCCAATGTCACCTTATGTGACCTTTGCGATGTGGTATATCCCCATTCCTCCTTTTATCTTATATCTATATTAAAAAGGCAAGAGAGGACTGCCATGTGGCAGCAAATGCAATAGACCCTCCCTCAGGCAATAGACCCTCCCTTCCAACTAACGATGCCCCTTGCCAGCTCGGACTGAAACGACACGCGCTCTCTTGCTCTCTCGGCGTCCTTGAGTTGCGGGCACGCCCCGCCCCGCCCCCCCCAACCCCCAGCTTCCTCTCTTCGTAGCGCAGAGCCCTTGGGTTGCGGGCTAGGCTTG
The DNA here is from genome assembly GCF_014529385.1 of Adiantum capillus-veneris. Lineage (NCBI taxonomy): Eukaryota > Viridiplantae > Streptophyta > Polypodiopsida > Polypodiales > Pteridaceae > Adiantum > Adiantum capillus-veneris. The sequence continues at coordinate 33,732,078 of NC_140948.1, read as the reverse complement.
ATTTAAACTGCCACACGCTTCCACGAAAGCTTGCTTGCCTCGAATGTTCAAGCTACACCCGCCTCCCTTCCAGTTCCCAGCTCCCGCCTCCACGTAATCTCTCTCCCTATCTGTGTAGCTTGCTGCCTCAGCGCTCTCTCTCTTTTCTCTCTCTCTCTCTCTCTCTCTCTCTCTCTCTCTCTCCGTATATCTTAAGATGGAATGGCGTCAGTGCTTCCGGCTGTCGTATGCAGAGACGAAGGATTTCTGGAAGAGGAGAAGCTTGGTGGGCATTCTGTTGATCGTGCTGATCTGTGTATCAACGGGGAGCATTACCCTGTACGGTCCAGCTCCTATGGTGACTCCCTCTCCGTGCAGTCTGGGTGCGGCGCCCCCTCTCCCCCATCCATTGCTCTGCTCTGTCCAGCTAAGGCATCAAGCAGGTTGCTGGAGGTCCCTGCGCTACTGGCAATGGCAATCTTTGTTGCCCACCTCCTTCCCTTGCAATAGGGCAGCCACATGCAGTAGCGACGGTAGAGCCGCATTGCAACATTGTAGGGACGCAAGGGTGGAGGGCAGACGTAGGTCGAAGGTAGAGAAACAGTCTGCAGTTCATATAGGCCTGAAGCACTGCACAAGACATGGACATGCCTCTGGTGGCATCATCGGGTAAACCCCGGCCAATTAGGATACGCATTGGACAGGTTGCAATTGGATATGATGAAGCTTGATTGAATGTCATGGCACTCATCGGATGGGAAGGAGACGTTCACTTTGCCGGAAGAACATATGGAGCTGTGATTGGTGGATGCAAGGCATGTCGGAGTTTCCACGGCAGGGCGATTTTAGTCTGACATTTTTAGCCTTAATTTTAGTCTTTCACTTTATTTCAGTTTATTTTTGTGCCCAGATATGACAAGGATTGTATCAATTTGGTCTCATAGGTTCATTTTGGCCTTTTGAAGACGTTTAATATAACATTTCATTTCATCTCTCTCTCTCTCTCAAAAGCGTTGAAGTAGAGAAGCCCGATAGGGGACGGAGTGACAACAAGGAACTGTAGGAAGAGGAGGAGGGAGAGAAGAATCACTAAGGGAAGGGAGGATGCATGCAAGCATTGGCACAGATACCCCCTAACATTATGTGTGTTGTGCGTGAGAGAGAGAGAGAGAGAGAGGGAGAGGCGAATCTTTTGAGTAATTGGTAATTTTTTGAGTAAGTTTTCATGTATAATACAGGTCACATGTTTCTCCTCTACAAGCCACGAGTTAAAATGGATCATTGAGTAACGCTTGGGAACAATTGGATACGACGTTTCATGTTAAATTTAACTCAGCTACGATATTAAAAATTCTCTCTCTCTCTCTCTCTCTCTCTCTCAAGAGTAGCTGAGAGAGGATCTAAATCAAAGTATTGTTATTTCTTAAAAACCAGCAGTCTATTTTTTAAAGTCCCGATTGTAGAAAATTGCCTCCAAGAAAGCTACGCATGTTTGAAATTAAATGATTGATCCTTAGCAAGAGCACTATTTCAAAGCGAAAATTCTCAGAACTTGAGGCTTTTTTTCATACTTCATGCTAAAAATGTAGGCTATTACTCTTAATGAGCATTTAAGCGGCTGCAAAGTCTATGAAGGAAGCTTGAAATTTCCTAGCTCTGTCTTCTATATGCACTTCAATCTATCTAAAGTAACATAATCTGGCGGAAGTGGTGGCCCTTTACACGTCAATATCTGCGACATCTATACTCTTTATAATGCAGCTTAAATTTTTCAAGGAAGGGGAGACACTCCATGTGTCACTCACTGCTTCACTTAAGAGAAAACCTCTCTGAAAGTCTCCTCCATGTGTCACTCATTGCTTCACTTAAGAGAAAACCTCTTTAAAATGTAAAAGGGAGAGTAAGATTGTAAGAAGCTTTTCAGCTTTTGTCAGAATGTAAAATCAAAAGAATTTTTTTTTCTTTGGTAGTAAAAAGTGCTTTAGTCATAGAAAGTCAAATACTTTCTCCTCTACAAAGAATAACTGTATTGGTTAAAATGCACATAATAAAAAGGAAATAAATTTAGTGAAGATTTTATTATTTAATGAAAATTTAAGTTTTGAAGATTTATTTGGTTTTTTCTTTTGAAGAGGTTTTTTTCAAGACCAATATTAACCTTATTATGGTAAAAATTTTTATTTCTTTAAAGAGATTGAAAAAGAAAGTAAACAACTCGTGTGGTTTCGACTTGGGGTAGTTTCACTTTTAGAAAATACATGCAAATGAAGGAGTAGCGGGAGAGAGAGAGAGAGAGAGAGAGAGAGAGAGAGAGAGAGAGAGAGATTTTTCTTTCGAGCTCATAGGGCTCCATCTCACCAAGGACACCCATCAAGCCCTTCAAATTTCTTGGGGAGGTCACTTAATATTTATGCGACTATCGCTTTTTTTTTCCCTCACATTTTCACATACAAAAACATACCATAAAATATAATTGATTTTTTTTTTTATAGACTAAATTGTTTGTAAAAAATTCACAGATAAGGAGTTTAAAATAGTCCTTGAGCGCACATGATATACAAAATTTATATTAAGTGACACACCAAGTCAAATTTCCAAGATAATATGGTTTTCTTAGAGTAATAGTGTATTTTCAAAAGGGTAGCTAACACTTTTCACCCATAGAAAATAAGTAAAATGCCCAACAAAAATCAACCCTCTCATTGGCATCCCAAATAGGGAGAGAGATTGCCCAGTTAACGTACCTTTAACCAGCTCTTGGATATTTTGTCATTTTTGTTGTTAAGAGTTAAATCGTGGAAAATGCTTAAAATCAATAAATTCTCTTAATTTTGATAGGAAAAACTGCCTATAAAAAATCAACCCCACACACGCACGCATACATAGAGAAAAATGTTTTAGCGTCGAGCAAACAACTCAGCAAGTAGAAGGGAGAAGAGGAGAAAGAGAGAATAAAATATTTAAGGGTGTAAGGACAATCTAAAAAAGACGCTAAAGTTACACAACAAGTCTTTAACACTTGAATATCTATGGAGAGAGAGAGAGAGAGAGAGAGAGAGAGAGAGAGAGAGAGAGAGAGAGAGAGAGAGAGAGATGAAACAAAAATAACTTTATTCTCACCCAAGTTGCCATATATATCTTCTGGATTGTTCCTGTGGGTTAAAAATCTCTCTCTCTCTCTCTCTCTCTCTCTCTCTCTCTCTCTCTCTCTCTCTCACACACACACACACACACACACACACACACACACACACACGCGCGCGTGCACATATGCATGTCTTGAAAAATAAAGAATTTAAAATGTTGTAGGAGCGATCCAATGGGATCTCAAAGATCTATTCGATGGTCTGAAGTTCAAGACCTTAGAGAGAGAGAGAGAGAGTCACATTGCATGTGTGTGTGTGTGTGTGTGTGTGTACGTGCACGTGCACATGAGAGAGAGAGAGAGAGAGATATTTTCCTTTCGAGCTCATAGGGCTCCGTCTCACCAAGGACACCCTTCAAGCCCTTCAAATTTTTAGGGGGGGGTCACTTAATATTTATGCGACTATCACATGAGTACCATAAAATGTAATTGATTTTTTTAAAATGTAGATTGAATCGTTTGTCAAAAATTTATAGAGAAGGAGTTTAAAATAGTCCTTGAAGGCAAGTGATATACAAAATTTATATTTAGTGACACACAAAGTCAAATTTCCAAGATAATATGGTTTTTTTAGAGTAGTAGAGTATTTTCAAAAGGGTAGCTAACATTTTTCACCCATAGAAAATAAATAAAATGTCCAACAAAAATCAACCCTCTCATTGGCACCCCAAATAAAGAGAGAGATTGCCCAGTTATGGTACCTTTTACTAGTTCTTGGATATATTTGTCCTTTTCTCTGAATTTTGATAGGCAAAGATGCCTATCAAAATCAACCCCACACACACATACACATAAAGAAAAATGTTTTAGCGCCGAAAGAATGACGCAGCAAGTTGAAGGGAAAAGAGAAGAAAGAGAGAATCTAAAAAAGACACTAAAGTTACACAACAAGGCTTTTAACACTTGAATATCTTTGAAAAGGGGAGAGAGAGAGAGAGAGAGAGAGAGAGAGAGAGAGAGAGAGAGAGAGAAGAAGAAGAAGAAAAAAAATAATAATAATAATAAAATTTTTAATCCCATAAGAACAATCCCAGAAGATATATATGGCAACTTGGGTGAGAATAAAGTTATTTTTGTTTCATCTTCCATCTCTCTCTCTCTCTCTCTCTCTCTCTCTCTCTCACTCACACACACACACACACACACACACACACACACACACACACACACACACACACATACACACATGCGTGCGCGTGCGCACACACACACACAAGTCTTGAAAAAAGAAGAATTTAAAATGTTGTAGGAGCGATCCAATGAGATCTCAAAGATCTATTCGATGGTCTCAAGTTCAAGACTAGAGAGAGAGAGAGAGAGAGAGAGAGAGAGAGACCAATCATAGCCATCTATACTTTTCTTTACAGAGATTGAAAATAGAAGTTTGCTCATCATTTTCATGTGTTGACTTGAGGTCGTCACTTCAACCGCACTACCAATTTTTCAACTACTATACCACGATGACAAGTCATATGTGTATGCACACATGAACTCCATGAAAATTGCTATCCATCTAATACGTGTGTGTGTGTGTGTGTGTGTGTGTGAGAGAGAGAGAGAGAGAGAGAGAGAGAGAGAGAGAGAGAAGAAAGAGAGAGAGTTTGGGGGGGGTGGAGGGGGGGCACGAAGGGAGCATATAAAAAGCTTTGAATGTCATAGTTATTGTACTATAACAAAAACAAGAGGCTTCAAGACGTATGTGACAAATCTTTGATATAAGAAATATATATATGTACACACACACACACACATACATACATACATATACATACATATAATATATATATATATATGTGTGTGTGTGTGTGTGTGTGTGTGTGTGTGTGTGTGTGTGTATGTCTGTATGCGTATGTATGTAGTTATGTATACATACACACACACACACACACAAATACACATATATACATGTATGTGTGTGTGTGTGTGTGTGTACACTCAACTAGGGTATGATACTCATATTCTCAAATTTTCAAGGAACCTAATGTGTACACAAAAAGAGGCTGTCCTACATTGCCTCGATGTCCAATCACACATTTAATAGAGCAACAATTAAGCCAAATGGTTGGTATATTATAGATTGTGCGCAAGGAAACAGGCTCAAGCTGGTTGAATACAATCTGCTGTCTCAAAGATGAATATGGTTTTGTAATTAGAGGATAAGCATAGATTGAGATCAATGGCACCAATTCTAGAACGCACTCCATTTTCAAAAAAAGATTTATTGTTACATTGATTCCAAACGGCTTTCATCTCTTCATACCATGCTAGCTTACCTAATCTATATAATCAACATTGGTAGCATTGCTAGACTAAGATACACCAGAAGGAGGAGACTCTCTCTCTCTCTCTCTCGCCCCCCCCCCCCCCCCCCCCCCCAAATAGAAGTAGAGCACTCCTAAGTTTTTTGAACAAGGGCTAGCATCTTATTGAAAACAATGTCTATAATCTTACATATATTTACGTTTGTTAGAATCTTCCAGAGGTTGTGTAATGCATTACTTTTAGAAATGCAATAGAATATACATGTAGGAATAGAGAAATGCAATAGAATATACATGTAGGAATAGAGTATTGATAGTGTTTCACTTGGAAGAGAAGATATCCCTACAAGATTAGAAGCGATGTTTCTTTGGCCGCAGCAACACGCGGGTCACATACTAATGAAGGCTAAACTCCAAAACTGAGAGAAGCCCATGTGCACGTGATAAAAAGAGAGAGAGAGAGAGAGAGAGAGAGAGAGAGAGAGAGAGAGAGAGCCGCCTTCGCCGTACTAGTCCTAGCATGGATATGGCAGAAATGGTGATCTTCTTTCCTGCTTAGCTGACCTTGGGGATGTGTTAGATTCCTATTCCCCCTTTATGAGGGAATGCGCTGATTGCAGGAGATTCTGAACATGGTCATTTGGGAATGGCATTGAGCTGTGTTGATAGCATGAAAGATGAGGGACGTTTCCCAGATGCAATGACATTTGCTTGTATTCTAAAAGCTTGTAGCAGCTTGGGAACAACTAACAAGGGACTTTATATGCGTTACCAATGGGGATTATGTTTACAAATTGAGGTATTGGCTGGTTATGTACGTGGTTGTGAGGTTGCTCTTGCATCCAGGCTTTTATCCGTGTCATTGACTATTGACTTCCGCCCTTTCCGGGATTATCTTCGGATCAGCATTTGGCCGATCTTGGGGCTTATTTTCTTCAGCCGGCAATATTCTTTGGTACCATCCAATTGAGGCTCTGTCCAGCCCTATTCTGGGCTGATTTGGATCAGTTTTGTTTCAGCAAGTGGTGTCGGCTTCCTTTGCCCATTCCAGATTTGTTTTTTGATCAGCCGATTGTGGTTTTTTTTGCATTGTGTGGAGCTCAATGGGAGTTGTTTTGCTGGTGGGTTTTGGCTCTACACCTGGGTTCAGTCAAGTCAATTTCCTGGCTGATCTTGATCTTGCTTTGTGTTAGTTTTCATCATCGCTTGTGGTAGCCAGGTATGGTTCGATGAGGAGTCAGCTTGTGACAGGTTTGATCCGCAGCTGGCAAAGGGGGTGGAAAACCTCCAGGTGTTGCAGGTTCTATTGGATCGTATGTGGGAGGATGAAACTAGAGGTGGTTACACTCTCGAGGTGTTTCAACTATTCAAAAAAGAATGGATTGCGGCTATAGAGGATTGGAAGGTTATGCAAGATATACATTTGGAATCGCCTCCAAGTTTGCAAAGGATGTACAAAGTATGGAGAAGAGGAAAGCACAAAGACTCAGGGTGCAGACAGGATGGATGGCTTGACATGCGTGATGGCGTTTCACATCATGAGCGGGATGTAGGGATTTTACTTGAAAGGTTACAAGGTTGTTATGAAGAAGAATGCTGTGGAATCCATGGCGACTAACATACTGTGCAAGAAAAAAGTCGCCCTGAGGCTTACGTGCAAGCTTTATGTGAGAGCCATCAATTGCACCACACATGTTCGGTAGGTCCGTAATGCCCTGAAAATATTCTATGATCTTTGCTAATCGCCTTCCCGAAGGCGTCTCTAAGTGGAACCGGGCAAGCATCTCCTGAGTGGTGAGTGCTCTAATGATAAGGTTGGTGTACTTTCTAATGGTAGAATCTCCCATCCCAAATAATTGACATAATGTTCTTGCGGAATGGCCATGTGCAAGTCTCCATAGGAGGCAACCAAGTGCTTGGCCAGCTTCGATGGGAACCCTAGACCATCCATGCACGTCAGGATACGGGAGATGGGGCAAGATCAATTCTTTCAGCTCATGAAATGCCTCGTAAGACATCCTATAATACATCCTAAAAATAGCTTCACAGTTTAGTCACCCTGATGTCCAAATAGTTGAGTGGATGACATTCCAAAATGTCACCTGCCTAGGGAAGCACCACCACATCCGTGGCTCCATCCCAACCAAACCCTCCTCTATCAAACCAAACATGGATGCAATGCAACAGACTACACAACCAATCAAACAAAAATACATAGACTGCATTCTATGCCTCCTACGATCTGCCCTGGGTCTTCCTCGCTAGGGGAAACAAGATGCAAATTTAGCAACAACAAAAGAAGCAGTTCAGCTGCATCAATATCATCCATCCTACATTTCCAAAAAACAAAATAACGCATTAAAGAATAATACCAAGCAAAACTCTGATTCCATTTCATTCCTCCCTCCCTCACTCCCTCCCTCAAAAACAATTTTACGGTGATTAGTAAAGCACCTTGGGTTTGGTGACAATCTATGCGAGGTCAAGTTGAAATTTTATGTACATCTCCATTAGTCGAGCCTCCTCGTCCATCCTGAGCTTCAACAATCTTTCCTCTTGGGCAGCCCGCTCCTTCTCGCAGTCTTTCATTGTTTGGGCCATCCCTTTCATCCCCTCCCCGAGCACTTTGGCAATAGATCCTAGCAATGTGCGTTTGGGATCTTTCACTTTTTGTGCTTTAACTCCAGAAAGGTCATCGACCTGAGGGATTCGTGTTGCATCCCCGTCATCCACTGCACCTGCCACACTCGCAGTCTCCTCTACAATAGTCTCACCCTCGCGTCGACCCTCGCCCCCTGTCTCCCCATCAATCTCTCCCTCCCCCTCATCTCTCCATCATTGCAGCTATCTCCCTGTTGAGTGCCCTGACTCCATGCATGAGTGCTTTGCGAGCTAGCACTATCAAAGGCTCCGGGAATCCCCACACATCGTGGAGTGGATTACCACAAAGTGTCGACCACCTCGAAGTATTCCCATGTGGACCTTACCCCCCCGGTGGTTGTTGTTTTTTATTTTTCTTTTTTATATTTTTTCTAAGAGTGTCTATGCGGCTCCTGACCTAGTGTGGTGTAAAGGTGCTAGTGACCTCATTGTTTAATTTGCTATGTAACTTCGTCCCAATCTTTCGGTCTCAAATTGTCTTTGTTCACATGAGACCATCGATCTTCGTAGTGTTTAAGCAAGGTCAATGTTGCGGTCTCGTCCCACACTGGTATCGCCACACGAGGGCGTTTAGCCCCCTTGGTCGACTCACTAGGTGAGGTCACAGGAGGACGCAATGGAACAATAGATGGGGCAGTGGACAGAATAGAAGGCCTAACATTCAATGCGGGCATGTTCATAGAAGCCCCCATGCGAGGAGGCCTGAAGCCTTGGGGAATCAATGGGGAAACTGATGCACGTTGGGGTCTTGGCCGTATGAAGGAAACACCCGAAACAACCCTTGGCTGGAAAAGGATGGTCGACTGGCTCAATCCTATGTTCTCAATTGACTGACCCTCATTCAATGAGCCCCCCCAAACATCCTCTTGAAGCAACTGCATAAACGTTAGGTCTTTGTTCAAGTGGGTTTCAGACATTGTTTCGTTACCACCCAACCCACTAGTCTCTCTCGAAGGAGCACTCTCTTGGTTGTCTAACCTTCCCTCGTTAACCCTAGCCATTCGTTGACCACCCCTAGGTCGCTTTAGGATGCGTGCATTGTAGTGACTCATTGGATTTTGGCCTGCAAATATCCCTAACGATCAATGACATTCATTCATAGACTGAAGAAGGAATATATGCATTTCACTTATTGGGAGACCCTACTCTAAAACCAAAAGACAATTTACAGAAGCTGTCTTTTTTTTTTTGTGGAAACACATAAAAGAGTACTCTTAAACTAAACATTAAGCTTGAGGTGCAATACTCCTTAGCAATAGTTTTTTTTGGGATACGCAGTACTCAAAAATTAAACATGAAGCTTGAGGTGCAATAATTTATTCATTAGCAATAGTTAGTGACTGTGTGTGTGTGTAAGAAATGCACAAAAGAATTTTGTTTTCTAGAAAAGCATAAGTGTGTGTGTAATCCCGAAGCATGGCGTGTGTTTGGGGGGGGGGGAGGTTGTCAAATCAAATATCTGTTAATTGGTTAAATCTTGAGCTCGTGAAGCTGTCGAAAGAAGTCTTGCACGCGTGTGTGGAGAACCGAAACGTAGTTGCATATGAGGGCTACATCTAAGCGCTTTTGCCGGCAAGGGGATGAGGAGCCGTTGCGCCGTCTTGCTTTTGATTGGCCAGCCAAATATGGCATGGCCGGCTATAGTGGGAGAGGCCTAACTCTTCTCGACAAGTGGCCAGCAAAACAGGGCTTGCCACGTCAGCAAAATTGAAGCTGCCCGGAGCCTTTTCATTCATGTGCTAACTACGAGAGAGAGAGAGAGAGAGAGAGAGAGAGAGAGAGAGCTCTTGTAGTGAGCACAAGAGTGAAAAGGCTCCAGCCGGCTTCAACATCGCTGACGTGGAAGGCCCTTTCTAGCTGGCCGCTCGCCGAGAAGATTTAGGCCTCTCCCACTCTAGCCAGCCATGCCATATTTGGCTGGCCAATCAAAAGCAAGAGAGCGCAACGCCTCCCCATCCCCTTGTCGGCAAAAGCCCTCATATGCAACGCTTCTTCTCTGTTTCGGTTCTCCACACACGCTTGTAGGAGTTCTTTCGACAGCTTCACGAGCTCACGATAATCAACCAATTCACAGGTATTTGATTTGACAACCCCCCCCCCCCCCCCCCCCCCCCCCCCCCCCCCCCCCCCTCAACACACGCCATGCTTCAGGATTACACACACTAATATTATTGCCAGACAGGCTGTTTGATCTCTCTCTCTCTCACACACACACACACACACACACTAACTATTGCTGCCAATATATTGCACCTCAAGCTGAAAGAATTGTTTTTGAGTACTCATTTATGTTTTTCCAAAAAAAAAAAAAGTCTTTTATGCATTTCTCTCACACAATCACAAACTGATGCTAACGATTATTGCACCTCAAGCTTAATGTTTGATTTTTGAGTACTCTTTTATGCATATCCAGAAAAAAACTATTGCTAACGATTATTGCACCTCAAGCTTAATGTTTCTTTTATGCATTTCCTGGAAAAAAAAAAAGCTTATGTAAATTGTCTTTTGGTTTTAGAGAGGGTCTCCCAATAAGTGAAATGCATGTATTCTTTTTTCAATCTATAAATGAATGTCATTGATTGTTAGGGATATTTGCAGGTCAAAATCCAAAGAGTCACTACAATGCACGCATCTTGAAGCAACCTAGGGGTGGTCAACGAATGGCTAGGGTTAACGACAGAGAGTTAGACAGCCAAGAGAGTGTTTCTTCAAGAGAGACTAGTGGGTTGGGTGGTAACGAAACAATGTTTGAAACCTAATTGAACAAAAACCTAGGGTTTATGCAGTTGCTTCAAGAGGATGGTTGGGGGGGCTCATTGAATGAGGGTCACTCAATTGAGAACATAGGATAGAGCCATCCGACCATCCCTTTTCAGTCGAGGGTTGTTCCGGGTGTTTCCTTCATACGGCCAGGACCCCAACCTGCATCAGTTTCCCCGTTGATTCCCAAAGGCTTCATGCCTCCTCGCATGGGGGCTTCTATGACCGTACCCGCATTGAATGTTAGGCCTTCTCTTCTGTCCACTGCCCGATCGATTGTTCCATTGTGACCTCCTGTGACCTCACCTAGTGAGTCGACCAAGGGGGGCTAAACGCCCTCGTATGGCGATACCAGTGTGGGACGAGACCGCAACATCGACCTTGCTTAAACACTACGAAGATCGATGGTCTCATGTGAACAAAGGCAATTTGAGACCGAAAGATTGGGACGAAGTTACATTGCAAATTAAAAAATGAGGTCACTGAGACCTTTACACCAGAGCAGGTTAGGAACCGCATAGACACTCTTAGAAAAAAATATAAAAAATAAAAATAAAAAACAACAATCACTGAGGGAGTAAGGTCCACATGGGAATACTTCAAGGTGGTCGACACTTTGTGGTCATCCACTCCACGATGTGTGGGGATTCCGGGAGCCTTTGATAGTGCTAGCTCGCAAAGCACTCATGCAGGGAGTCAAGGCACTCAACAGGGAGATGGCTGCAATGATGGAGAGGATGAGGGGAAGGGAGAGATTGGTGGAGAGACAGGGGGCGAGGGTGGAGGTGAGAGTGAGACTATTGTAGAGGAGACTGTGAGTGTGGCAGGTGCAGCGGATGTAGGGGATGCAACACGAATCCCTCAGATTGAAGACCTTCCTGGAGTTAAAGCACAAAAAGTGAAAGAGCCCAAATGAAAATCGCTAGGATCTATTGCCAAAGTGCTCAGGGAGGGGATAAAAGGGATGGCCCAAACAATTAAAGACTGCGAGAAGGAGCGGATTGCCCAAGAGGAAAGATTGTTGAAGCTCAGGATGGACTAGGAGGCTCGACGAATGGAGATGTACATAAAATTTCAACTGGACCTCGCAAAGATTGTCATCAAAGCCAAGGTACTTTACTAATCGCCATAAAATTGTTTTGAGGGAGGGTGGAACTAAATGGAATCAAAGTTTTGCTTGGTATTATTCTTTAATGCATTATTTAGTTTTTTCAAAATGTAGAATGGATGAAATTGATGCAGCTGAACTGCTTCTTTTGTTGTTGCTAAATTTGCATCTTGTTTCCCCTAGTGAGGAAGACCCAGGGCAGGATCGTAGGAGGCATAGAATGCAGTCTATGTATTTTTGTTTGATTGGTTGTGTAGTCTGTTGCATTGCATCCATGTTTGGTTTGATAGAGGAGGGTTTGGTTGGGATGGAGCCACGGATGTGGTGGTGCTTCCCTAGGCAGGTGACATTTTGGAATGTCATACACTCAACTATTTGGACATCAGGGTGACTAAACTGTGAAGCTATTTTTAGGATGTATTATAGGATGTCTTACGAGGCATTTCATGAGCTGAAAGAATTGATCTTGCCCCATCTCCCGTATCCTGACGTGCATGGATGGTCTAAAGTTCCCATCCAAGCTGGCCAAGCACTTGGTTGCCTCCTATGGAGACTTGCACATGGCCATTCCGCAAGAACATTATGTCAATTATTTGGGATGGGAGATTCTACCATTACAAAGTACACCAACCTTATCATTACAACACTCACCACTCAGGAGATGCTTGTCTGGACCCACTTAGAGATGCCTTTGGGAAGGCGATTAGCAAAGATCATAGAAGATTTTTAAGACATTACGGACCTACCGAACATGTGTGGTGCAGTTGATGGCACTCACATAAAGCTTGCACGTAAGCCTCAGGCGACTTTTTTCCTGCACAGTATGTTAGTCGCCATGGATTCCACAGCTTTCTTCTTCCGGGCAACGAGGTCGTATATTGTGGGGGATTCAGCATATAAGCCAACGAGTTTTCTTCTAAAAGCTTCTAAATCCAAAGGTGGGCAAGACCTACCACAGAAGAATGTTTCTGATAGACATATTGCGAAGGTAGGGTTAAGGTTGAGAATGCATTTGGTATATTAAAAAATCGATGGCGCATTCTCCGCGACCTCAATGTAAATCTTCCCTTTGCTCCCTTGGTTATTAGCGCTTGCGGCGTATTGCAAAATTTTGTACAATTGAAGGGTGAACCGGAGCCTTTGAAGAAAATCGACCCACACCCCAATGTGGAGGAGGCCTTGACGTGGCGTGCAATGACGCGTCAACGCGCAGCAGGCCTAAGGATGCACACGGCACTATATACGGATTTCAATAGGTGAATCGCACAAAATTGAGAGCGCGAATCTTTATGTGTGAATTAATTGGATGAATTAAATTGACTTGTTTTTTTGTGTGTTCTGCAGAAATAGCTGGATCTGACGGTACGCTTTTCTATTTTTGCATTGTTGCATGTTTCTATGTGTGTGCATATTGTATCATGTGTTTGTTTCATATGCTTGTTTTGTGTGTTTTATGGCTTCATGTGTTTCACTGTTTGTTTGTGTGTGGTGTTTGATTGACGTATGCTTGCATGCCATTTTTTTAATTAAAAAAAGAATATTATCCTTGAAAGGCTTGGACAACCTTTGAGGAGAATGTGTGCATGGCCTGTGGAGGGGTTGGGTTCAAATCCCAGGTGACTTTGATGGAGTGGATCTCCCCCCGTAGCACGCGTCTACGCAACTACAAAAATAAAAGAAACTCAATAAATATTTTTTAGGGAGACCAAGAGCTTATTGTCTCCATCTGGCCACTATCCATGTGCTCAAATCCTCCGGCGGCCTAACGGCCGGGCCTAACGACCGGCCACCAATTGGGCGCTGACCGGCTATCATGTGCTCAATATCGCCGGCCGCCCAGAGTATATTCTTGGAATAAAGGAGCCATGGTATGGCGGCCGTCTGGCCTCATGTGCTAAGTCTTAGCACATCTAGCCGGGCGGCCACTTTCCAGCCATCAAAAGATCCCACGGAATCACAGCCGGCCGGCCGGCAATCTTGAGCACAAATAGTCCGGCCGGTTGACGGTCATCCATTTTTTTTACCAACAAACCTGCCGGCCGTGGGATGGCCACGATGCTTGAGCACAACGAAGGCAGCCAGCCTGCCAGCCAAGAGACACTCTTACAATTATATAGAGCTCCTTTTTTTTGTAGTTCCTTAGGAGCGTGCTATGGGGGGATCCAATCCATTAAAGACACCCGAGAATCAAATTCTGCCCCTCCACAGGCCATGCTCACATTGTCCATGAGGGTTGCCCAAGCCTCCATAGACTAATGCGGACATGCACGTGCACACACACACACACACACAGACGCATCCACACACGCAACACAATGCACCCAATGCAAATATCTTTTGTTCTTTTTATGATTAAAAAACATGGACACACAGCACGCCATAAAATGCTTTTGGGGTTTTCCAAGAATAATGCTCTCACATGCACAAAGCAAAAAATATAAAAAAAAGTATATACATGCAACACAAGAATGCAAGATCACAATCATGCTCAAGACATACAAACCATAAATCTACCACAAAAAAAAAAAACAAAGAACAACCTGATTGCGAGCCTTCTTTCCTCATTCCTGCATAAACCCGCAACGCACAAGAAACAAATTTGAAGCGATTGAATAAACACTCAACACGCATGATCACATGTGCCCCTAGGTACCTGCAAGCATCTCAAGCTCGTTGGGAATTGCATGTCACAAAATCATTGAACAATGCTGCACGCATCTTGAGTCCAGCAGCCCATTGTTGGGTTACCGTTCGCCACCTTAAGGGCTCAACATCATTTGGATGTGGGTCATTAGCATCGCCGGGCTAAGATTCTCCTTTTTCTTGAATGCAATACACAACATTCTATTACCACATTTGGTGCAAAAGGCAAATTCACATTGAGATCACGCAAGATGCGCCATCGGTTCTTCAATATGCCAAATGCATTTTCTACCTTGACCCTACCTTTTGCAACTTGTTTGTCGAATGCATTCTTGGAAGCCAAGTCCTATCGTGCTTTTGACTTGAATGCTTTGAGTAAAAAACTAGTGGGTTTATATGCAAAGGCCAGCTTGATGTGTGTACCATCAACGGCACCACACATATTGGGAAGACCAGTGATTGCTTCAAAGTCACTAATGCAAGGCGTGCTCCTGAAGGAACTACAATCTGATATCTATTCAACATTTCTTGTTTACATAGGACACCCACTATCAATTGGGTGTACTTTCGGATTGTGGAATCCCCTAATCGAAATAATTGTGACAACGTACGAGAGGAGTGACCATGGGCAAAACGCCAAAGCACACAAGCAAGTGCAAGGTCAGCTTGGATAGGATCCTTGTGGAACTCTATCACCTCTCCTTATGGAAAATGGGGAAAAATGAGGTCCTTCAGCTCATGGAAAGCCTCAAATGCCATTCTATAGTACATCCTAAAGGTGGTTTGGTTTTCAACACGAGACGCTCTTCAAAATCCAGAGTGAATGGAATGCCAAAACACCACTTGCCTTGGGTAGCACCACCACATGCGTGGCCGAGTAGACAATAAACCATCTTCCAGCAACATGCACACAGATGACACATAGGACTCACTTTTGTGCCTTGTAAGAAGTTCCACGTCGGCTTAGAGAGAGAAAATGAAAATGTTAAATTGTGCATTTTATGTGATACTTTTTTGCGCCAACAAAAAGTCAAAATGACATTCTTTGGTAGGTAGCCACCGTCTTTATCATTCTTATCCTTTGTTCTCTTGTCAGGAATCCAACTAACCGTATGACTAATGATTTGAAATGCCAACTTACAAGCGTTCCCTCCAGAAACATAAGCCACATAAACTCTATCAACTCTAAACATAAGAATATGGCCTTCCCTCCCAAAACATGAGATATTTCATGAGTTTCGAGTGTCTATCTATTTCTCTATCAACTCTAGGAATGGAGAACGCTTCTTTTTCTGATATAAAAACACCAATTTGAACTTGCAATCCTTAACCCCTTCATTTTCAACACTTACCCAAAGAAAGAACACACATCATCTTCATGTTGATGTATTGCAAGAGTACGCACCGTTGTAGACACGTAGGAGGGAGTCTTTCTTATCTCAATGGGAGAAAGAACTTAGAAGGACAAACAAGGAACATCATTTGGATTTGTGGACCGATGGGTCTATTTATCCAAAGGATCCTACAACAAATGCGCCACCTCCCTTTGCTAATATCACTAACCTCTTAGATTTCACAGGCGATGGCAAGGATGGGCTATTGGGATACACCAAAAATTTTGAATGAGAGGATTGAATGCGGAAAGGAAAAGAAACCTCCTGGAAATGGAGAACATGCAGCTGAAGAAACTTAATGAAGCATGCTCTCAGAAGATTTCATCAAACAAAGAGACAATCCAAAGCCTTGAAAATAAGATCACAAGTTTGCAAGAGAAAGACACCGTGCTTGGTAGTCGGAAAAGAAAATGAGATCTGTGCAACATTGAGAACATGAAGATTGGTAGTGGTGGCCTCAAAAAATGAATACGAGCTTTAAGGTAACTCGAAGTTTGTTTCTGCTTTTGTATCTTCAATGTGCTTCACTAACAAACGGATACACTTTCCTATACATGATCATAATGCATGGTGCTTTTTTGGCAGGTATTTACTGCATCCAAACTCGAACGGTGTAGACTTCAATGCCGGAGTGCATAAGCCGTCTAGTTCCAAAAGAAGTAGTTGAAGAGATGATAACTCAGAAAAAATTCCATAAGTTGAAAGGGAGACTCCTTACCTCCTTCATGAACGAGAATCAGCTGGAAATAATGGAAGTGCAAGCAATACTTGGGCGAGAGTGGCATCTCGCAGATGGGATACATGGCACTCTTCAAAGCATTATCTAAAAAGTCTCAAAATAAACTACAGAGAGGATCATTGCTGCCAAATCCATCACATGTAAAGGCTGCTCGTCGGCACGTAAACAATGTAGGTCACCATTCCATATTGAAGCAACGTTCTTAGGCAAGGACGGTAAAGAGGTACAATTTAACAAGCACAACAACCTCTTCGTTGATCTTGAAGCATTGCAAAGATATGATGTCACTTCTTTGACATCAGTCGAGAGGAGTGCGCTGGGGTTCTCAAGTTTGTTTTGAAGTTCGACGAGTGTGAGGTCCTGAAGAACAAGAAGCTGGAGAGAGTCACCATTATCCTCATGAACAGAGCTCTGGATCCATCAATAATGAAAGAGGATACACGATACTTTAGCATGCAATCCAAAAACAACATTCTAACTCTAGGATCATTTCAAGTATACTTAGTTCACTCTATAATAACAAAAATATTGATTATTTGGTTGTTGATTTTCTATTTTCATTTTTCATTGCAGGTTGATAAGGAAGATTTTAAAAATCCTCGGTATGGTTTTTAGTCAAACCCAAATTACTTCTATCATCAGTCAACAAAGAAACAGAGTCGTTCTTTCAGTGGAAGGATTTGGTGTCTATACAGTGGAATGGAACATGGCAGGTGACTTAAAGACTCTTAAGTGAATGTACAACATAACACACAAAGCAGCTGTGTCAAATCCATGCTTATATTGCATGGCTGATGCACAATATGTTGAGAGTGTGCAATGAAATAGAGCTCCCAACAGACATCTTCAAGATAAAACTTTTAGGCCAGTGCTTGATATTCCTCTGAGTAGAGGTCACGTCTGTACACTTCATGCGCTCTGTCGAATAATTGAAAAGGTGGTTCATTTGTACATATGTTTTGCATGGACATCAAAGCCAGAGAGTGAGTCAAAAAGAGTGATCAAAGCATTAGAGGTAGTGCTCTCAGACATTGGTTTGCATGGAGGCAATGTCAAAAGCGAAGAGGACCCTAAGATGTCTCAAACTCATTACAAGGTACCTAGGAAAGCATCGATAGGCAACGTGAAGGCCAGAAGGTTTCTTGGGTTTAGCCTCAAAGATTCACATAGAGAAGAGAGGAGAAACTTGTTCAACAAATGGAAACAGTTACATAAAGTGGTTAAATACAATGCTGGTGGTGGGGCAATCCAAAATCACAAGGCGAACGTGTGGAAATCACTAGATAAAATTTTCCACTATGTTGAGCAGCATACAGTGGGAACTTTGCATTGTCCTCGGAGTATTCCTTGTGGTATATTATGATCTACAAAACAATATTAAAACATTTATGGGCCGTAAGTGAGATGAGTACAATTGCCAAGTACTTGAATTGTTTCTACAAACCTTTTTGTGGTTGAAACGCCCGATGTAGTGCGACAACGCCGCATCCTTGCCTTGTACTCCAGTGACAAGCCCTTGCCGTGAGCCTCCCGCTCTTCTAAAGAAAATATCGTCATCCACTAGCACCTGTCAACAAAAAGATTGATCATGATATTTCATCACTGGGCCATCTCCAATACCGTCTGAATGCCTTTAAAAATTATCATCTGATTCTCGTCCATTTTTAGTATCGACCTTCCCCACAAGTGAATAGACTGACTATTCATTATCTAAGCTCTGGGTGCCACGGGCCTACCCATGTTTTCCAAGCCGATTTGTTTTGTTGTTGATTGAAACTACTCATCTATTGGTAAATTGGCCTCTCCGGACTTCGCTTCATTGAATGTATCTTTGATCAGTTGCCACCCTGAAGTGAACAATGAGTCGTGGACAGCTGTGTCGACAACAAGATGTTGGTCCACTCCATCATCATCCACAAATCACATGTCTTCCTCATAAAAATTTGCAATTGCAGCTAGGCAATAGTCCTCCCGTATATTTAGCTCATGCATGATGCCTTTGAGCAGAACATAGTGGGTGTCGCCCTCCATAGCAAAGCTAGGAGCACAATTCAGAGGCAAAGTCACTTCCTTATTTGGGCTTTCTTGCTTCCACCCTAATGCTGCATTCGCAAGAGAAGCAAGAGTTAAGCCCACATCAAATGTTTTCTTTAATGCCTCTACCCGCTCTTCTTCTGGATCAAATTGCACCTCCACATCTTCTCCCTCAAGTAACAGATAAACCCGTGGTTGAATTTCACTAAGCGACACTTCTTTAAGTGCTTCATACACTTGTCTTGTACAAGCACTGCACTGGAGGGACACTTTTCTAGAGAGCGATTCAATCTCCTTACTGCACTCTTGTCAGAGTCAAGGTCGGCTGGGTGCACATATCTCATGCCATCAATTGTCATGGAATTGTCACAAATGACTGGCTCATACTGTTGCAAATGAGTTTGTAGGTACTCAAATGAGCAATCTATGATCCTCTGTATAGACAAGTCTGCATTAAACATTCCTGATAGTTCTGGTGCACGGTGATGAGCACGGGCATTGTATAAGAACGTGAATAGTTTTTCTTCACATGTATCCTCGCCCACATCGTTTGTCTCCAAGACTATGATCCCCATGACTAAAAGAAAAAGCAAGACAAAATTGGTATGTATCTGGTGTCATAACCAAGCGAATATTGAGCCTGGAGTATCCCTCAAGGTCTCTATTTGTTTGTTTATGTCCCATGCGCTAATGTCATAATAGATGACGTGACTAAAGTCAGAACCAGGCAAAAGGGGGCCCCAAGAATCTCTGAAGGGCCCTATTCACTTGGTTCTGACCCAAGTTGAATTTACGTTGTACCCATGACCATTCGAAACAGGTGGATTGAAACAGAGCATTTAATGTTATTAGTAAATGCTCTGTATCCTCGCCCACATCGTCTATCTCCAGGACTATGATCCCCATGTCTGAAAGAAAAAGCAAGCCAAAACTAATATTGAAAATTGGTCTATATTTGGTGTCATAACCAAGCGAATATGGGACCTGGAGTATCCCTCAAGGTCTCTATTCGCTTGGTTCTGTTCCATGCGCTCATGTCATAATAGGTGACGTGACCAGAGTCAGAACCAGGAGAATAGGGACCCCAAGAATCTCTGAAGGGCCCTATTCGCTTAGTTCTGACCCAAGTTGAATTTACGTTATACCCACCTCCATTCGGAATAGGTGGATTGGAATAGAGCATTTAATGTTATTAGTAAAAGATATATAGACCTACTCACTCACTATGCCCAAACATAGCATTGAATAACAACTCAGGCACGGTCACATAAGGAGTAATTATTCCAACCATACGGTGCATGGAGAATCTCAACTAATACGTACAATTTGTAACTATGCCAATCTTGAGGTTGCAAGACTACTAATCTTACCCTAACGACCACTCTTTGCCCTTGGAGTGTTGTTCCCCTTGTGTCCTAACCTTGTAACGCAGTGGCTTCGGTGCGCACACAATTAACAACACACAGGCAAGGGGGGAGAGAGAGAGAGAGAGAGAGAGAGAGAGAGAGAGAGAGAGAGAGAGAGAAAGAGAGAGAGAGAGAACCTGTCTCTGCAATATCCAATGGCGCCGAGTTGGATGGTGATGTTGCAGGTCGCTGAGAGCAAGACAGAAGGTGGCCAGGAGGAAGAGGACAAAAAGGCAAAGGCAAGGGTGATGGCGATGCGACAACAATGGACTCAAACCAGTGGAGGTCGCTCAATGTAGGATCGCAAGAGGTGGCCAAGGGGAAGAGCGCAGAAAAGGCAAAGGCAAGGGCGATCTTTTTGTTCTACTTGGAGATGGAGATGGCGACTGCAATGATGATCGGGCATCTGATCTAAAAGCGACAACAATGGACTCAAACCAGTGGAGGTCGCTCAATGTAGGATCGCAAGAGGTGGCCAAGGGGAAGAGCGCAGAAAAGGCAAAGGCAAGGGCGATCTTTTTGTTCTACTTGGAGATGGAGATGGCGACTGCAATGATGATCGGCATCTGAGTCTAAACGGTCACTCGAAAAAGGCACGTGGGTTGTGCTCACAAGGACAACTAGTTTAAGAGTAATAAACTGGCTCCACGCCAAACATTTTAACTATACCCTCGCCCCAGATGAGCGCTCATGCAGTGAGCAAACAGTAAAAGCTTGATCGCTCTTCTCCCTCTTTTTGCATCCTCTACTACCCAGCGTTTTAACTCTGCCCCCGTCGATGCTATGCAGTAAGCAAACCATCTCTTTTGTGCTCCCAAACCTTTTTGTGCATCCTCATCTTATTCTTGTTAGGAAATAAAACGTAGCTAAATAGATATTTGAGTAGATTACTTAATGGAGAGATATAGATTTCACACACAAGAGATTATAGAGTAGAGAGAGAGAGAGAGTACACACGATATATGTGGTTCACCCAATGTGGGCTACGTCCACGAGAAAGCAGCCACTCAATGGCTTTAGCACTTCAAAAGAAGAAGTAGTTTACAAAGGGATTAAACCCTTAATAGAGCTCCCGCCTTGCTTCACTCTCACCACCTCACAGTCACTTGTTTCATCAACTTCACACTATGAAATGTGTGTAGAAATGGCCTCCTTTTATAGGCCAAAAGGGCTGCCCTCTCTTATGAGAGACAGCCATGTGTAGCCGCCCTTGTGCGAATAAGTCCAAATCGGACCCTCCAATCCGCCCATGTGTGACCGCCCTTGAGAAGACAAGTCCGCTTTTGAATTCGGCCACCGGCCACCGGCCATTGACTTCCAACCACCGTCCATCGGCCATTGACTACCGGCCACCGGCCAACCGACCGGTTGTTTTCTGACCACTTTCCGGCCGCCGGCCGGCCATAATATTCCGGCAAAAAGGAATATTCCGGCAAAAAAAAGTCTCGGCCTCTAAAGTTGCCTCTGATTCTTGTCCGTGAAAATTTTGGTTTCCGGTGAGTGATTTTCCTTCACGCACGATGGCTTCTCCTCATAATGGAGGCCTTACAAATGTGCGCTTTTACCACAGAAAATTACAAGGGTAAATCAGGCTCCATACTTAACAACTCTCTAGTGCTCCTCCTTTTTGCGCATCCTCCTCTTACTCTTGTTAGTGACGCAGAACTCTACACACAATGAAGAGGTATGCTACTCCACTTTTGTGCACTTGTATTTTGTGAGGTCAGCACCAAGGAAATAAGGGAAGGCAAACTCTGTTCGTTGCACCGTTTCGCTTGGTACTGACCATCATCTTTATTGATGATGTTTGCTATTATACATTTTTGAAGTCAGCACAAAGCGAATAAGGGAAGGCAAACTCTGTTCGTTGCACCTGTTCGCTTGGTACTGACCATCGTCTTTATCAATGATGTTTGCTATTATACTTTTTTGAGGTTAGTACCAAGAGAATAAGGGAAGGAAAACTCTGTTCGTTTCATCTGTTCGCTCGGTACTGACCATTGTCTTTATTTAATGATGTTTGCTATTATACTTTTCTAAGGTCAGTACCAAGCAAATATGGGAAGGAAAACTCTATTCGTTGCACATGTTTGCTTAATATTGACCATCGTCTTTATTAATGATGTTTGCTATTATACTTCTCTGAGGTCAGTACCAAGCAAGTTGAGGCAATACAACCATATTTGGTGCACTTCTTCGCTTTGTGCTGACCCTAGAAATCTTAAGTCCCTTGTGCAACAAATGACATGTTGTTTTTTGTTATGCTATTTGTAGAGATGCCTTGTGCAAAGGCCACGCCTAGAAGGGCAATAGGTGACTCTTTGCATGCTCAAGCAAGAAGGCGCTGATATGCGGCGCACACAGGTGTCCTGCAAGAGCTGCAAAGGATCAAACGACACATGCAACCGGCCATTCCACGACTTCCTTTCCAGCGAGTAGTGCGAGAGACTTGCGAGCATTGGAGAGTGGACATGCGATGGGCCAGCAATGCACTTCTCTGTCTGCAAGAAATTGCAGAAGACGACCTCGTTGAATTCTTCAGTGATGGATATATCTTGGCTGCCCATGCACACCGTGGTACTATCATGCCGCAGGATTTTGACACTCTTCGGAGGCTCCTCTCCGCTACAATGGGCTGCTTCAGTCAGTACCTATCCGGGATAGTAGAACCATGGATATTCTTAACATCCCCCCTCTCCATCCTCCTGCATGATAGACAGAGCCTTCTAGGGCTGAATCAAATAGCAGAAGGACACGATCACGGGTCGAGAGAAATGACACAGATGGGCAGGCTGAGCCAGCCGATGAGGGGCATGAGCAAGCCAGGGTGGACCCTGAGGCGGTCATTAAAGAAACAGAGACAGTTATGGAGGAACCGGTTATGAAGCAAAATGAGCAAGGCATGGAGGATCTAGATACAGTTAAGAACGATCCGGAGTCATTTAGGGAGGAGCCTCATTTAGGGAGGAGCCTGTGCCAGTAAGGTTGGAGCCTGTTAGAGAGGAGCATGTGCCTGTTAGGGAGGAGCTTGGGCTAGTAAGGGAGGAGCCTGTGCCAGTAAGGTCGGAGCCTATTAGGGAGGAGCATGTGTCAATAAGGGAGGATCCTGTTAGGGAGGATAGGGAGGAGCCTGTGCCAGTAAGGTTGGAGCCTGTTAGAGAGGAGCATGTGCCTGTTAGGGAGGAGCTTGTGCTAGTAAGGGAGGAGCCTGTGGCAGTAAGGTCGGAGCCTATTAGGGAGGAGCATGTGTCAATAAGGGAGGATCCTGTTAGGGAGGAACATGTTCCATTAAAGGAGGAGAATGAGGCAGCCACAAGTAAAGCTCAAGAAAGGCAAGGAAAAGGCTCTGCTTCACAAGGGCCATCCAATGAGGAGCCTTTATCAGACGAGTTGATTATTTTAGAGCAAATCAACAAAGAAAACAAAGAGGAGTTGCAAGTTTTGATCAGTGCAACACCTCTGCATGCACATATACTACTGCTTGGAAGGTCAGAGGAGGCCTGCAGTTTTAACCTCGATCAACAAGACTTCCTGTGCATGCGCAGTTTCTCCAACTCCAACACAACGGATGCAGTCGTCAACATTGCTATGTGGTACTTCTCAAGCTCTTTATAAGTCACACTTGGCTCATTAAATGGCTCACTTCCGCTATGACATGGGTCAATACCAAACGAGTCAGTGGCTTATGGAATTGGATAGTTATACCACTCGCTCAGTATTGACCCATGTCTTAGCGGCAGTCGTCAACGTTTCTATGTGTTATATATCAAGATTTTCTTTATAAGTCATGCTTGGTTCATTAGATAGCTCACTACCTCTAAGACATGGGTCAATACCAAGCGAATCAATGGCTTATGGAATTGGATAGTTATACCACTCGCTTGGTATTGACCCATGTCTCCGCGGCAGTCGTCAACGTTGCTATGTGTTACGTCTTAAGCTTTTCTTTATAAATGATGTTTGGTTCGTTAGATGGATCACTACCGCTAAGACATGGGTCATTACCAAGCAAGTCAGTGGCTTATGGAATTCGATAGGTACCCCAATCGCTCGGTATTGACTCATGTGTTTGTGGAAATGATAGCCCGCTGAAATATCTAAAGTCTAATCTCTGCCATTGATTCATGTTAGGCACGCT
Source organism: Adiantum capillus-veneris (assembly GCF_014529385.1). Classification (NCBI taxonomy): domain Eukaryota; kingdom Viridiplantae; phylum Streptophyta; class Polypodiopsida; order Polypodiales; family Pteridaceae; genus Adiantum; species Adiantum capillus-veneris. The sequence goes on along the minus strand of NC_140948.1, from coordinate 33,707,810 downwards.
ATCTTGCTACTTCCCGCTGATGTTCCTAGCGCACGAGCAAACATCCCTAGTGATGCACGCTTAGGCTCCTTCACTTTTTGTGATTTTACTCCCGGACCCAAAACCTCGCTACTATCCTGAACTATTGTGCCATTGCTTCTCTCCCTTGTGGTGCCACCTGCCTCCCCATCCTCGTCTACATCCACCTATTGCCCCTCCTCACCGTCTCCCTCACCATCCACCTTCTACACGTCGGGGGTCTGTGAGCCAGAACTATCGAAGGCTCCTGGAATGCCTACACAACGTGGGTTTGTTGACCATAAGGTGTTAAACAACTCAAAATATTCCTGGGTGGACCTCACCCCTCCTGTGTTGGTTGTCTTTCCCTTCTCTTTTTTGTATTTTTTACGCAAGGTGTCTATTTTATTCTTCACTTGCTCACAACTATATTCCACTTCAACCTCTTTGTTCAATTGGTTTGTTACTTTATCCCAATCTTTTGGTCTCAAATTACCTTTCCTTACATGCACCCACCTCTCTTCGTAATGCTTAATGCATGCTGCCATAGTAGCCTCAGTCCACTTTGCATCGACGAGGCGGGGCCTCTTTCCCTTGTTTTGTGACCTAGAAGTTTCCGAAGGTGCCATGCTTTGGGTAGACATTGGAGCAATCGGGGAGGTTCTAACAATAGTAGGAGGTTGAGTCTCTACACCATGGGCTGCAATACCAACCTGTGCAATTGGAGGTCCACTACCAACAATAGAAGGCCTAATGAAAGCACTAGTAGAAGAAGGCTGAATAGAAGCACTAGCAAAAGGCGAAGGGGCCACTCCAATAACCTGAACATAAGAGCCCAAACGTCCACCAATCGGCGGATGCATGGAAGGCCTAAGAGGTAAGGTTTGGTGATTGGGAGCAGTAGTTTGCAATTGGGGTGGTCGACTAAGCGTAGCAGCCCACAGGAAAGTTTTGGGACTCAACAAGGTTTACACGATGGTTTTGGGATCCGACAAGGGTCTCATCAACTTGAGATTGCTACCAATTTTTGTCTTGAAGCATACTCATGAAAGTAGAGTCACAATCCCCAGTTGTGTACCCAATACTACATCTTCGTTCGGAGACTCACTCTCTTCAACCCTATTCGGTCTAGTTCCCCCTCGTGCACGTTTCGGTACACGGACATTGAAATGGCTCATTTGACAACCCTGGCCATCCACACACCCGTCCAAGTCACAAGGTGTTAAGGTTCAATAAAACAATTCTTATTGTGTGTGTGTGTGTGTGTGTGTGTGTGTGTGTGAGAGAGAGAGAGAGAGAGAGAGAGAGAAGCTTTATAATCACAAGAGAATTTGAATAAAAGTATGAGAATCAGCTCACACTACTTTAGAATGGACAAGCATAGAATAATAAAGCTTTAGAATGGACATGCGTTCTGAGAAAGAGCACTACATTAGCACAAATTGAAAACACTAACAAATGATTGCAGCAAATAAACATTTTGCAATAAAAAACGTAAAATGCAACTATTAACATGGCTGTTCGATGACCTGCCTGATTGCTTCCAAAGACAATTAACTATGAGCAGTGTCTTGCATAACGTCGAATAGCAGGGAATGAGAACACCTCACCGCATTCACGAGCATAGGCATAGGGAAGTGGGTGATCTCACCTCAAAACAACTCGAAGGCAGCTGCAGTATGAAGCGTTGTAGGCTTGCATGCGATATGGAGTATGAAGGCTCAGTATGAAGCGCTGCAGGGATTGACAATGGGAAGCGTGTTAGGACACCAGCAAGGCCGGACTAGACAAGCGCAGGCCGGGCTAGGCGGTGTGGAACGGGGAGTCCAACTAGGGCAAAGGGCCAGGAGCTTGCCTATATAATGGGTGGTTGGGTGGTGGACTCTCAGTCTCTAGCTTCCCTTGTCTTACACTGGTATCAGAGCTTAAGTCTATTTTGGGAAAGGGGGAAGGGTGTGGTGCTTTCTAGCCACTCAAGGCTTGCATGTCGAGGTCATACACAGTGGGGATCACCCCTTAGCAAGGTCGACGACAGTGCCACAGCCCCTGGGCACACTACCTTGGCAAGGGAGGACCGCCGGGTGCAGGAGCACCAAAGCGGTTGCGCTTGGGCTCGTTAGCGGCCCAAGGCCGTGCTGGGGATTTTACGACACAGGGCCAAAGCCCCTTGGGCTTCGCATCGACCCCCCTAGGCTCTCAAGCCTCTGCGCACTGGCCCGTTGGCGCCATAGCCGACTGTGAAGCTCATTTTTTTCCACTTGAAGGGCGCCCACCCCCTTAGGGGTAGTGGCCATACATAACAATTTTAATCTTAAGGGGTGGTACCCACAGTGGGTATCCCCCCCCCCTACTCCACTCCGTGCGAGTACGGCAAGGCTGAGTTAGGCGGCATCAACGAAGCCGGCATGCATTCCGACGACAATTTCTTGCGTATTACGCAGAAACTCGGAAATTTCAAGACAACCAAATTGGCGAAGTTGCAGTACAAGTTTTTGTTGGCATCAATTATCGCTTTCAAGCCTAAGTGATTCAACTATCAAAAGCTAGTGGAATTCCATATACGACGGACAATTCAAATCATTTTCCACCAGATTACTTTCGATTTTGATGGAGTTAGCAAGGCTTCTATAGTTTGTGAGTGCTCTCACTATCATGTATTTTTTCTGAATACTTTCACCACACTGTGTAGCCATGGATTCGGATATCAATATGACATTCGATTTTGAGCAAAGTACTCCTGATCCTACCAATGATGACCCTCGGCCGGCGGATCCTCTCAAGGAGAGTACCCACGATGCTACGGCAGAAGAAGATACTTACGAACTGCTCAATATTCAAGAATTTTGTGCACTTCAGACACGCATGACAGTCATGGATGAAAATTTTAAAGCTTTAAATGAAAATGTTACTAAAATATCCACATTAGTGATTCAATTAATGTATCAGCAGTCTAAGAGTCCCGCCTGACACCCACATGCATGAGCACGTTGCCACACAAGGGCAGGGCATTTCTAATCTAGGGCAAGGCCCAAATGCTGATACGTTGCATACTCTGCCAAAGAAGTGGATGAATTTTTAAAGAACACTAAACCACCAATTTTTAAGGGAGAAGACCGAGACCGCAATAAGGATGCAGTGAATATCTTTCTCAGCAAGTGGGATGGAATTCACGCCTTGCGGCGTACTCCGGATACAGTCATAGCTCTGCAAACAAGCTTAACTCTGGAAGGCAAAGCCTACAAATGGTGGATGTCTCTAAAGGAGAAGAACATCATACCACTGTGTTGGGCAGCTTTTGAAGCAATGTTTAGCAAGGAATTTTTAAATGAGGCCAATCGGAATTGGACGGCTTGGGACACATTTTCCAAGCGCCAATACCCATCACTCCTTGAATACATCTCTCACTAATGGGACGTTATCCTCAAGTTGGAAGGCTTGGATACCTTTCAACAAGTACGGGGTTCATACAAGGTCTGACACCCGAGCTTAAGAAGTACGTCAAGACCCAAGACCCTAAAACACTTGAGGAAGCCATAGTGAAAGCACATATCCATGATGATCCTGATGAGAAGAAAACACATAATAGTCACGTGCCTGCTAGCATACATGGTAATACACGCACTTAGTATGGGCACAATAAAAGAAAATTTCTAGTTGCTAATTCAGATGCATCTAAAAAACCCAAGGGGTCCAGGGGTCCTCTTTCTCCTGAGGATTTTGATAAATCCAAGAAAGAAAGTTTATGTTTTCAATGTTTAGGGAGAGGCCATGGCAAAAAGGATTGTCCCAAGGGGAAATCTGCTGCTCAGGAAAAGGAGAAAGCAGTGCACACGGTGCAACTGCTGCCTCTTGAATCTTCCTCAAGATTCTCTACAGTGGAAGTAACACACACTGAGGTGGTGCATGAATGTTGTCTCACAGCTTCCATGTGGCAACCAACCTTTGGACCACATGAGTTAGTACATATGCACGGATATTTGCAAGGGCACAAGGTGCGCATCTTGGTAGATGACGGTGCTACGCACAATTTCATCAATTACGGATTGGTGAAAAAGCTCAAACTGCCTCAAAACTCCGAGTACCTACCGCTACAAGGTAGCAATGATGAATGGACATGATACTGAAATATGGGATACTCAATGCCGAGCTGTTCCATTGGAAGTACAAGGGTACTCTACTTGTTTGGATTTTCATGTTATGAACATGGAAAGGGCTGATGTGGTTCTTGGTAGGGAGTGATTGCATAGCCTAGGACCATCACTGAAGCGTAGCTATGAGCACAGCAGCTTGATGTTTGAATCCCATGGCGTACATGTGTTGTTGTTAGGAGAAAAAGATATACCTTCATCACCACTGATTTGTACAGCTGAGCTTATGCATCTCGTTTCTGATAATGAAATAGATCAGGTTTTCTTGCGTTACTCACTGTCTCATTTTCTTTCTAGCATTGAGTCTGTTGAACATTCCTCAACGCCGCATGCTTCTCTCTCCTCTATTCCACCAAGTGCTAATTCTAAACAAGCAAACGTTTCTAGTCAATTACAGAAATTATTAAAGGAATTTCAAGATGTATTTCCTAATGATTTGCCATCAGGATTATCGCCAACACGATCAGTACACATAGCATTGACGTGGCTTCACGCTGTAAACCTGTTAGTAAACCACCTTATCGTATGAGTTATTCAGAGGCTGCTGAGGTGGAACGTCAGCTTGCTGACTACCTTAGCAGAGGGTTTATACAACCCAGTTCTTCACCATGGGCTTCGCCTATCCTCTTAGTGAAGAAAAAGGACGACAGTATGTGCATGTGCATAGACTACCGGGGCTTAAATGCGGTTACAGTTAAGAACAAATACCCATTGCCCAGAGTAGATGAGTTGTTTGATAAGCTCACTCATGCTCGCATTTTTACGAAATTGACTTGCGGTCAGGATATCATCAAGTCCGTATTCGGCTTGCCGATATACCTAAAACTGCATTTCGAACACGGTTTGGACACTACGAGTTTTTGGTAATGCCCTTTGGGTTAACCAATGCGCCCGAAATTGTAATGACACTTATGGATAGTGTCTTGAAGCCATATTTGGGCAAATTTGTCATTGTTTTCCTCGATGACATCCTAGTCTATAGTGCTTCTGAAGAAGAACACTAACAACATCTCAGGCAGATGTTTGAGTTGTTATGCACAAACAAGTTATATGCCAAGGAATCTAAATGTGATTTTCTAAAAGATGAAATTCATTATTTAGGGCATGTTATTTCAGCTAACAGCCTTTACATAGATCAATCCAAAGTGGATACCATAAGGAAATGGCCTCCTCCTAAAAATCTGGAAGAATTACAAATATTTTTAGGATTTGCAGGTTTTTACCGAAGGTTCGTTAAAACCTATGCTCAAATTGTTGTTCCTATGACGGATCGACTAAAAGGCAAAGGGAAAGCTTTTCAGTGGGGATCCGCTCAACAGCATAGTTTTGATACACTCAAGGATGCATTAGCTACAGCTCCTACACTGGATATTGTAGATCCTTTGACACCATTCATTTTGGAAATGGATGCCAGTGACCATGCTATTGGAGCAGTCTTGTTACAAGAAGGACGGCCGATTGCATTTGAAAGCAAGAAGCTTGATGCAGCTCAGTAGAACTATTCAACTTACGAATGTTGGAGAGGGGGAATAGGGAACACACCCAGCACACCAAATATTTTCCTCTCTATAGCCCAGGGATTCCACAACACCCCTAACCTCTCAAATAACACCTTCAAATTGGATAATTTGCACTAACAACTCCACTTTAGCATACAAAACAACTATCTCACACCTTGCAAAAAACACCCCACAGCACAAATGCACCCACATTGCTCAACTCACCCTTTCCGACTCACAAAACACTCATAATCTACCCTCTTGGTAGCACCTCTCGAGCTGCAGGCAAACCCTCTGCAAGCAATCGCCAATACATGAAGAGCGAGAGAAAATGAAGGGAATGGGGAGAAGCAACACAAGAGATTGGGACAAATAAGTGGTATTATTACATAGGGAGTAGTACAATCAAGTATGTAGCTTCAATGGAAACTTAGCAGCACACAAGCTTCAAGCTTCCAATCACACACTCCGGCAAAAAAGCCCTCAATTTTTTGCATTTACAACTTTTTATAGGGGTGCCTCTAGGAGGTTCAAAAAAGAAATGATGGGTGAGTTTCCCCTCGCGTGGCCTTCACTTAGAGCTTCAATTAGAATTTTTTTGCATTGCCAACACTTGGCATAGTTCATTTTTGGAAATATTTGCATGGTGTACACCTTGGGTTTTGGTCCCTTCCCTTTGGCCGCCCGGATCTCCCCTTGGGCCTCTCTTGCCTTGGCTCGCTCTTTAACTCCCCCTGTAGGCTCATCTCTCTGCAGCGGGACCCCTCCCCTGTCGAGGCAATAGCGATGTTGCTATTGGGGGGGGGGGGGTTACACCCCTTTCCTCAAAAAACTTGGACCCTTAGCGGGCGTGGGCACCGGCCCTTAAGTTGCCATGTCACCACTGTGAAACTCCATCCCACGCGGGCGCCCGCGAGCGCGCCACCTCCTCTGCACCTCCAAAATCGCCACCAAACGGCAACGTAGCGCCACGCGCAGCGCTCAGCAGGGCCGCCCCCACGCACGCCATCGCCATGGGATGAGAGCTCCCCACTTGTGATACCTAAAGAGCTCAGGCCGTGGAATGTATACCGCGGCTCTCGTGTTACCATATACATGTGGTAGTGATGTGTGTGGACACACTAGGACCGCCGGGGCATTTTTTCCCTCTTTAGGAGGTTTTTTCCCCCGAGCATTGTATATACACCCATCACTCTAGGGCTATCTATCTTTCCATTGCACACTAAGTAATACACTCTCTTTTGTGTGCCTTGAGCTTCCTTCGCCTTCTCCAAGCTATGTGCGTTTCTTTGCAACCCTAATTCCAACAATTGGTATCAGAGCACGTTGCGTACTCCCGGGCTTAGTCGCCAGCTGCTCCAGCACACACCTGCTCACTATCTCCGATTTCAATGAGGTGAGCTTTGGCAAGCGTTCGCAGGTCGACAAATACTTCAGGAGAGCTTGTAGAGCTTGGCCTGCTCAGATTTTTGATTTGGGCTCATTTCCGCCTCCGTTTCCCTACAGGCAGTACTGCACAGGCTATTTCGTCATTTTGTGCAAAATTTTTGTCAGTGCCGTTTTCTGCATAACAGATGCCTTACACTCTTCTACGGTTTGTGCTATATAGCACGTGTTGTTCCTGCTCCATTTCTCCTATTTTCGGGCAGTTTTCACATCAAGTGCATCATTTACCATGGCTGACAACAACAACACAGATGTGTTCAAGATGTTTGTTGCTGAGGACATGTTGGATGGGGACAACTACCCTATGTGGGCTTATATGATGCAACATGTTCTTGTGTCAAAAGGCGTCTGGAACATTGTGTAGGGCATTGATGTACGTCCTGGTTCTGAGGATGTAGGCGATGTTGAGGATGTTGTAGGTCTTGCTACAAGGATTGTTGCTGTTAGAGTTGTTTTTCCTACGGCAGAACAAGCTCGTTGGGATGTTAAGGATGCGCAGGCTCATGCATTGATTGCATTGTCTGTTGTTGGACGGATATGCCGCGACGGACGTCAGCACAGCGAGAACTCACCTAACAAGATTTGTCAGCTAAGGACGAAACTCGACCCGCAGGCGCGTGGAAGCAAGCATAGGGTGTCAACCTACACTCGACCGACTCCTAACTAATTCCTACAGAGGTCTCTGCCCAATGTCTAAGTCACAGCCTTCAAGAGTACATGAGAGGAAACTTCCTACAACGCTTTCTAGAGCCGAATACCCATGAAACAATCTCGAAACACCACAGAACTTGAAGGAGACCCTACTAACACCAATAGGTCGCTATCCTTAAGGTCTTGAACCAAAATCCTAACCCAAAACACACGGTGGATGTCTGGCCGAAATTTACAGGTCTTCGTTTCTAAAATCTAAAGTGCCTAATATGTAGCTCTACTCAATGCGAACGCGTGGATATGCTGCAATGCAAAATCTAACAACGTATGCTCACCGAATCAACAGATGAAGCTCATAGATGGAGCTCGCAAAACCGGACCGTACGCACACAATGTAGGTATTGGCGCGTAGCTCTCGTCGTGGGCAACACGTTGTACTTCTCCGCACTCGATTCCGACCATCGGTACGCGCGTAGCGTCAAGATGAAGCTCTCACTCTCTCTCATACACAGTACGCTCACTCACAGACTTCAAAACTTTTTTAAAAATGACAAAGGTTTTTCTCATTAAGGTCAATAAGTGGTATAAATACCCTACAATTCTCAAACCCTAATGTTCCAAAATAACGATCTACTCAATCTAAATGTCAAAACTGGCATACAATCTGGAAACTTCTGTAAGCCCCAATATTTACAAGGTGAAATGTCGGGTTTTCTCAATAAATGAATAATTACAAAAAATGATGATCTGGCAAGCCATCATTGTCCGTAGGGTGTGTCCAGCTTCTAACAGTCCCCCTCTCCTTGCTCATGTCATCCCCGACATGGCTGTTGAGCTGCATCTTCAACTTATGGTTTCTCGCATCTTGAGCAGCGACTCGTATCTTGCATGTAAATCCAGTAGTGTTGGGCCGAATATGTCGGTGCTGATGGTGAAGAAGCCAGTGTAGAAAGCTTCTTCAAAGGCCTGGAGGTGATAGGATGGCAAAAACATGATCCTTTGATACAATGCATGTATCACCTCCTTGGAAGGCTGACCAGACAGATCATATGCACATCTGTAAGTATCTTGAAAGAAGAAGATATTGTCTGTCGCCTGGCCCGGTTTGAACTTCTCGAAGACTGCCAGAAGGGTTTTGTAGATCTTTCTCATCATAATGCAAGAAAGGTCAGGCGAGCCAGTGAACAATTTGATGGCGCTCGTTAGGGTTTTCACCATGTATTGAACACTTATTCTCTCGCCTGCCTTCAAGCCTGGCAGCTTCGGATAGTTTAGCCAAGTGGGTTGGCTTCTTTGCAGCAGCTCATGGGCCTTCCATGTCCGCATCCTTGGTAGAGGGCAGTAGCTTAGGTTATCTCTGATTATTTTGGGTGCCTCTACCAAATGGATTAGGTACTGTGGATACTTCGTCATCCATGCCTTTCTCCACCTGAGCTGGGAGTCGACGATCAACTTTGCCCCTTCAGGCTTCGAGATATCTGCGGTGTAGAGTGGCATTGTTGGCTCTTCTCTGATTCTCTTGTTGATGGTGGCGGCTTCGTACTTTAGCAAAGGCTATGGGAGAGAGGACTGTAGCCATTCACGCCGAAGGTTGCTGACGTCTATCTTCTGAATGGTCATGGATTTAAAAACCCTCTGCTCCCATTCCAAGGCTTCCTTGGCCGTTTCTATGATTTCTGCTTCTATGGCCTTGCGCAGCTTCTCTTACTCTTCTTGTGTCAGATCTTGTGGCTCTTGAGAGGGTCCTACAAGGATTTCCTCTTGCATGGGTGTGTCCACAGGATCTACCACATTCTCTAGGTCTATGCCTTCCATGGCTACTGGCCCTTTGCTTGCTTGCTCTTCTGCCTGCCGGCCTCTCAGCTCTTCTATCTTCTTTTGGAGTGTCTGTTTCTCTGCTTCACCTTGTTATCCCATGTTCACGAGGAGGTCGTTCAAATCGTGTTTATCTTCTCCACCTCCTCGAGCTTTCTCTTGATATTTTCTAGCTCATCTTGCATTGCCTTCTGCTCTTCTTCCATGCGTGTTTGCATAACCACCGACCCTTCTGCCATCATCAACCTTTGCTTCTTCTCTAAGGTCAACTCTTTCTAGAGCTCTTTCATTTTTTCTTCATAGATCTGGCTCTCTGAAGTGGTGTGAGTCGAGCTAGTAGCTCTGACTCTGGCAGGAGATGCCCGTCGTCGTTGGATGGTTTGATCTTTAACTTTAAGCTGGTCCTTGAGCTCAAGGACCTCATCCTGGCTAGCCTCCTGCTCTATTTCTGCCTTCTCTTTTTCATTCCACATTGCTTCAACTTCCTTGGACTCCTCAGCAAGTTGTAGGGTTAGGTTATCCCTTTCCCTCTCTGCATCTGTCAATGATTTGCTGAGTTGTCTATATTCCTCTTCAGCTCCTTGCAGTCTTTGAGCTGCTTCCTGATTTTCTCTTTCCATTTCCTGGCATCTTTGCAATGCCTTTGCCAGAATGGCTTGCAACTATGTCTCTCTCTCTATCTGCCTTTGGCTTTGTTTTGTAACGTGTCAATTTCAAGCTTTATTTGCACTTCAGTGGCTTTGAGAGTTTCCATTTCACTTTCTGAGGCCATTGAATGTGCTCTTAGCCCGGTTAGCTTGGTCATCACCACATCCCAATCATTGGTGGGTGGGTGCAGGTCCACTGTATCAATGGCCATCTCCTTTAGCTCCACTAACCTCAGGCTCTGCATTTGCTCTTTGGGCCCCGTGCTTGCCAAGTCAAAAGTGACTGTGGCAACCTTTTCTTTTGAATATCCGGCAACCAGTAGGTCTAGAAATGTGTTATACCTTGCTTCATTTGGCTCTAGCTGCTCACTTTTAGGCTTAGCCTCTTCTTTTGCTTCTTGCTCTTGGCTTTGTTCTTGCTTTGACTCTTCTTGATTTTTAGGTTTGTCTTGCTCCTCTTTCTCTTGAGTCTGTGGAGGGCTACGAGGAGGTGGTGAGGGCGGTGGGTTGGACTTAGGGCTGGACGGTGGAGTTGTCGGCTTTTTCTTGAAATCCCTGTCCGCCTTCGTCTTCCTTTCTCTCTCTTGGCCTTCCTGCTCCTCTAGCAGTTGCCGTCGGACTTGCTCCACTTCTGCTTCTGTAAATAGTACATGTGGGATATTTTCCATTGTGGCATCCAGAATCTCAAAATTCTTAATATAGTCGTCGAATCTGTCTCTGTGCACCCTTCGGGATAATCCCGACATTGCTTCTAGAGACAGCTTCCATAGCTCATTCAAATCTCCTTTGAGGGCTCTTTCGGCCCTGAAACTTTCCATCAGCCGCTCTAGCCGTGCCGCTTTCTATGATTTCGTCTCTTTTACTGGCACTTGGACAGATTCCTTCTTTCCCTTCTTCAGCTCTGGCTTCTCTTCTTGCACGGTTTCTAACCGGCGTATCAAACGGGTTGCCACCCTTGGTGCTTTGGGCTGTTCCTCTTCCTTATCTTCCTTGAGCCTCAACCAGTCGTTCTGTGAAGGAGGGTCAAGCCATATCCCCTTGGCGTGCAATTCTCCATAAATCACCTTCGTGATTAGCTCACCTGGCACGATGTATGTGGGGTTCTTATTCCCCATCTTCACCAGATTATCATGTATATAAGCTGCATAATTGATTACTTTCGGCTTGCTTTTCTGCATTGCCCAGGTGAATGTTGTGGCAATTGCTCTAGGCGGCATTCTGTACTTTTGTGGCCGCTTGGTACACATATGGAATACTGATTGTACAATTGACTCATGATTGCCACTTTGGGGTAGGCAATGTCTTCAAAGGTATAGTTGCCTTTCTTTTCAGTGTACACCTTTACTTCGTCTCTTCTTTTGGTTACACTATCCCCTTTGTTGGAGAGGTCTAGTGCAGCTACCACCACTCTCTCCATGATTATAATCTCCATGCCTGGCTTGCCCCACAGATCCGTAACTCTGCCACTCCGTCTTCATTGATTGTCGTCACAAATTCCCATACTCTTTTTATGTCAATTCCTGTCGGCACAACTTCAAAATAATTGTGGAGATCAATCTTCTCCAGATACTCTGCCATCTTGCTTCTCACGAACTCATTGAGCTCCCGTGGTAGCATTGGTAGCTCTATCACATTTTCTTCGGTGTCTTTGAGCACGCCGTGGTAGATCTTTAGATCATTTGACTCTAGCAGGTCTTCTTGGATCCATGTGCTGATTGGCTTTAGCGTTCCTTCTGGTATGACGAAGGGCTCTACTTCTTCCAAATAATCCTTTATGGTCATCCTCTTCTTCTTTGCCGGTGACTTTGTGGCTGCCATAGATCCTGTTGCACTCAGTAGTCCGAAGTTAGCGTTTTTTCCATATCAGCTGAGAAACTGAGTTTTAACTGTCCAAATGACTTGAAAATTGAAAATAAAACTTAAAAGAAACTTGTGAAACTGTGCACATGCTCACGGTGCAATTCTGGCCAAAACTTAAAAGAAACTTGTGAAACTGTGCACATGCTCACAGTGCAATTCTGGCCAAAACTTTTCAGTTAGACATGCTGGTGGTCCTTGGCCTATACAACATGGCTATGTGATTGGATTTGGATTTGGGCATCAAAAGTGGATTTTTGGGCAGATTCAGGCTTTAGGCTCACAAATTGGGTAACAGTCCACTACAGGTAGTAAATGATATCCAAAAGGGTTGAAACTTGATATATGGGCTCCTTGCACCATGGTAATGGCTCCCATGATGTCATTCTTTGCACGGAAGTGAAGGAGAACGAGCGGAAGTGCGACGCGAGAGAGAGTGGGAGAAGAAGAGCACGACGATATGGTGAACTCGCTCTACTGTAATGTGTAGAGCATAGTGAGTTCTTATTAGGTTTTAACAAAAGAATATGTGTGCATACTTGGCGGCCCGCCCACTTACCTGGGCGATCACATTGGGCTTTATATCCCAACAACCTCCCACTTAAAGTCCAATGTGGTACTTTAAGTGTGAGATAAGATACTATACAAGCTAATATACAAGAGATGTAGAGAAGTGATGTACTACCCTACACCTAACTGCTTGCGAAAATGCGCAAAGCTCTCTGAGGGAAGTCCTTTTGTAAGTAGATCAGTAGGATTTTCTGTGGTGTGAACTTTGACAAGCTGAAGTTGCTTATCCTCGAGAATTTCCCTGATGAACCACATCCACATGCTTTGTCTTTGAGTGGTAAACTGGATTGCGAACCAATTGTATAGCACTTTGATTATCACAATATAACACAGGCATCTCTTCTTTGATTCCCAAATCTGTTACTAGTCGATTAAGCCAAATTGATTCTTTGCATGCCTTTGATGCTGCAACATATTCAACATCTGTAGTAGACTAAGTAACACAATCTTGTAATCTAGAACGCCATGATACTGCTCCACCAGCCAATGTAAAGACATACCCTGACGTAGACCTTCGGTTGTCTAAGTCACCTGCATAATCTGAGTCTGTAAAACCCTTTACACTTAGCTCCTGACTCCCATAGCATATACGCATACTCTTTGTAGCTTTCAGGTACCTCAATATTCCTTTCACTGCCTCCCAATGTTTCTTGCCTGGGTTTGACATGTATCGACTTACTACTCCCACTGCAAATGCAATGTCTGGGCGAGTAGCAATCATTGCATACATCAAACTACCCACTACAGACGCATATGGAATCTTATCCATTTCAGCCTGTTCTTCCTCAGACAGAGGACAATCTTGTTTGCTAAGTTTCACATATGGTGGCAATGGAACACTCAATGCCTTTCCCTTCTCCATATTGAAACGTTGCAAACCTTGTCAATATACTCTGTTTGAGATAACCAAATCAACTTCTTTGATCTCTCTCTCTCAATGCGCATACCAAGTATATGACTTGCCTCACCCATGTCTTTCATGTCAAATGATTTTGCCATCTTTGACTTCAAAGCTGAAATTTCTTCCAAGTGCTTGCAAGCAATCAACATGTCATCCACATACAAAATAAGGATCAGCCAACTACCATCCTTAGCCTTCTTTGTATATAGACAGTGATCGAACTCACTACGTTTGTAGCCTTGAGAAAGCATAAACTTGTGGAACTTATGGTACCATGCCCTCGATGATTGTTTTAAGCCATAAAGACTCTTTAACAACTGGCATACCAAATCTTCCTTGCCTTTCTCAACAAACCCTTCTGGCTGCTACATGTAAATTTCCACATCTAAATCACCATGCAAGAACGCTGTCTTGACATCCATTTGGTGCAACACCAAATCTAATATGGCAACCAATGCAAGAAAGCATCTCAATGTAGTCATCTTGACCACCGGAGAGAAGACTTCATCAAAGTCAATGCCTTGTTCTTGCTTAAAGCCCTTGGCAACAAGCCTTGCTTTGTACTTTGGCTGACTATCATGAGCGGTGATCTTATACCTGTAAACCCATTTACAAGGTAGAGCCTTTTTGCCCTGTGGTAATTTAACTAGCTTCCATGTCTGGTTTTTATGCAGAGCTATCATCTCTGACTGCATGGCCAATTGCCAATTCCTGGAGTCCTTCATTTGCACTGCTTCCTTGTAACATGAAGGATCATTGCAATCAGTCAACATGACATAGTTCATAGATGAAACAAACTAATCAGGAGGTCGTGAGATCCGTCCCAATTTACGCAAAATAGGTGGCTGAGGCTCAGCCACAACCTGTGGTTCCACTCTATCCTGTCCTTGCTCCTCTTGATCCCTGACATTTTGTCTTGCACGTGCAGGTCCATCTTCTTGGAAGACAACTCTTCTAATCTCCTCAACCCTCTCTGGTTTAGAATGATATTTGGCTTCATTAAAGTGAACATCATTGCTGCAGATAACCTTTCTGGATTCGGGATCCCAAAGTCTGTACCCCATCTCACCAGAATTACCATAGCCTAGAAAGATGCACTTTCTACTCTTTGGCTCAAGTTTGTTCCTAAATTCCTTTGGAACATGAGTATATGCCTCACAGCCAAAGACTCTGAGATGCTTGTATGAGGGCATTTTGCCTGACCATACCATCTCTGCCACTGAATCCTTCTACAAAACCTTGCTAGGAGATCTATTTATAAGATGAACAACTGTTGATACAGCTCAGCCCAAAACCCATTTGGAAGTTGTGCATTAGACAACATACTTCTGACCTTCTCTTGTATGGTCCTATTCATCCTCTCAGCAACACTATTTTGAGGAGGATTGTAAGGAGCAGTAACTTCATGTTTTATACCTTTTGACTCACAAAAGTCCTGAAAGGCCTTTGAAACATACTCTCCACCATTGTCAGTGCGTAAGCATTTAAGCTTCTTGCCACTCTAATTCTCCACAAGTGTCACAAACGTTTTGAAAACACTAAACACTTCATCCTTGTGCTTGAGAAAGTAAACCAATACTTTCCTCGAGTAATCATCTATAAATGTCATAAAGTAAGAAGCTCCCCCTAGAGATAGGTTAGGCATAGGTCCACACAAATCACTATGAACAAGTGCCAACTGTGTATCCCTTCTACTGCTTCTATGCTTATGTGGCTGCTATGTTTGCTTACCATACAGACAATGTTCACAGAATTCAAAATCTTTAAATGACAAGCCAGGCAAATAACCAGAATGAGACAAGATTTCCATTCCCTTTTTGGACATATGTCCTAACCGGCTATGCCACAAAGAAAAGTTCGACTGCTCGGTTACATTGATTACATTTTTAGAGACATTTGATACATAAATCATGTAAAGTCCTCCAGACTTTACTCCATGTGCTACTATCATAGACCCCTTGGATATCTTCCACATGTTCTGTCCAAAAGTGGTGACGTAGCCAGCATCATCAAGTAAACCTATGCTGATCAAGCTCTTTGTAATTGCGGGAACATGTCTCACATTCTTCAGCGTGAAAGAAGAGCCATTCTGAAACTTCAATTGAACATCTCCAACACCTAAGATCTCACTTGTCTGCCCATTGCCTAGCCGAACATGATCTTTAGTGGTCACATAAGAGGTAAACCACTCCTTGTTTGGAGACACATGAAGTGATGCCCCTGAGTCTATAATCCAGTCATTCAGTGCATTTCCATCAGATGCTGTAAGAAGAGTTGAGTCCATCGTATTCTTCAAGAAGTAGATGTCTCCTGACACTAGATTGTCATCCTCTGCAATAGTGTTTGTCACATTTATTTCTTGAATCTTCATTGAGGACTTGTTCTTCTCACCATGGTCTTCAGCTTTCTCTTTGCCTTTTTCTGCTTTCCATTCTCTGCAGTCTCTTTTCATGTGACCCTTCTTGCCACAATGATAGCATTCTATGTCACTCTTGCCTTTAGCACTGCGGGACTTGCTACGAGACTGATTCCTCTTTCCACCTTTGTAATTTTCTTTGGTCCTTCCCCTGACAACTAAGGCTGTTCCTTTGCCTTTGTCCATTGTCTTTTTGTTGGTTTCTTCAGTAAGCAGACTGCCTTCTACCTGCTATGGTCAAACCATCTGGAGGTGCAGAATTACTCAAAGCTGTGCGAAAAGTGTCCCAACTTTCCGGCAATGTGATCAACAGGAACATAGCTCTAACAGGTTCATCAAACTTGACACCTTGAGCTGACAACTGACTGTAGATGGTGTTGAATTCATTCAGATGATTGGACATAGGTGTCCCTTCTTTCATCTTCAAGTCAACAAGCTTCTTAAGCCAGTATACCTGTGAAGCTGCACTCTGCTTCTCATAAAGATCACTCAGCTTTGTCCATGCTTCATAAGCCGACATTTTGTCTGCTACATTGAAGTAAACGCTTTCTGCCAAAGTTAGCATAATGGTAGAAAGTGCCAATTCATCCATTTTGCTCCATTCATCTTCGTCCATATCTTCTGGTTTTATCCCCTTGAGCTTTATAGGTTTTATCTACTTCTTACGTGCCAAATCTGCTTCTTCCACAAAGGGAAATTGGTTCCATCCAGCTTCTTGATATTGTAAAGAGCAGTGTCCTGTGATCCAGCCATAACTACGCTTCACAGTAGTTTACTTTCTTGGGAAAAATTCGGCAGAGTTTCCCCTGTAAACTGACCTCTGAACCAATATCAACATGTCAAATGAACCAAGAAAGCTTCAGATTCTGAAGAAATTTTGGCAGAGTCTCCTTTCTAAAATGGCTCTGGTGTACTCAAAAACAACTCAAAAAACTATTGTCTCTCTAACACTATAAGCTGTGGGTAAACCTGTCCTGCACATGTACTGTCTCTCACTGTCCTATAAGCATAGACTGCGACAATGCCTCAACGGCAGTAAAGCAAAGATACAATCCCAATTGTCTAACTCACAGTCAATACATCCTAGCTGCCTATCTAAGGGTGCTCGAGACCTGTATCACCAAAAGGATCTCAACATTCGAGAATCCCCCAGCTCAATAAAACCTCACTCGACCCTCAACAAAGGCTGCAGTAAATCTGACAATACATAGACTTCCCACAAAGTCATACATCCACAAATTTCCCACTATATGTTGTAACCGCTGCAGCGGTTGTTTGCTGTGTGACTCACAGCCAGCAAACCCTCAACAGACATACATCATCTCTGAAAATACATCCCATGTGGAAGTACCTGCAATGTCAGGATGAAATCTGGAATATCAAGCAGCAAACACAAGCTACCTGATGAACTAGTGGATATCGCCTACAGTCTGTGTGTAGGTGCGCCCGTGTCTTATGTGACACGTCTCCAAGAACTGTGAGTCGTCCTTCGTTGTGTAGATAGCCACAAATCAGCACTCTGGAAGTGCAGATATCCTCAGCACTTGCAGTCGTAGGCCAAAACCCCAAATTTGCAGAGTCGGATCTGCACCCGCCGAGACCACGTAGTCAAAAATGGCCTGCGCAGAACTTTGTCGAGGCCGAACGGTGGTCGAGATGACCTCAGAATGAAATTCTCAGAACACCGAGCCCCTCGGGCTCGCGCACAAGATTTGGGGCCGTGTCTTCGCTTGTCAAATCTCACTCCAATCTGAGCAAGTGACTCTAGCTTGCTGCAATGCTTCCCCAAGCCTCAATCTGAGCTCTGATACCAGTTGAAGGAGTACGAGCGGAAGTGCGACGCGAGAGAGAGTGCGAGAAGAAGAGCAAGACGATATGGTGAACTCGCTCTACTATAATGTGTAGAGCATAGTGAGTTCTTATTAGGTTTTAACAAAAGAATATGTATACATACCTGGCGGCCCGCCCACTTACCTGGGCGACCACATTGGGCTTTATACCCCAACAAGAAGTTCAAAAACATGCTGGAGACATCGAACGCGTAGGATGTCTATTTCATCAAAATGGCTTGGGATTTGTACTGTGGGTAGTCCTTGGCATGTGGAACATGGCCATGCTCTTGGATTTTGATTTCGACAAGAATTGATGTTGGTAAGACCCTGTGTAGTGTTTTTGGGCTCAAAAAGTGTATCTTGAAGGTGTTGGGGGTCAAAAATGATTAGAATGGCTTCAAACTTGATATATGAGCTCTTGAAGGTGATATGATAAGATCTGGAATGTAAAAATACCCTCTATAGGCCAAAATTGTCAAATAGACATCCTACGCGTAGGATGTCTACTTCATCATTTCTTGCAGGTGACCACACAGATTGGTTGGCTATGTGCTCATGAATGTGTTGTGCAAGTTTCATGTGATTTGGACAAGTTTTGGTAGGTCTATGGCCCATTATTGCCTCTATGCCCTAACTTTGCGTTTTTTCATGCATATGAGGTCAATTTTTGTCAAAATGTGATGAAACTTGGTGGTTAGCATGTAAAGGCTATTTAGAAAATGTGTGTCATGAGAAATGTTGGGTTCCGTGCCCAAAAATGGCCTTGAGACATCCTACGCGTAGGATGTCTCCTGATGATTTTTTCAAGGAAACTATCACTAGTGCTTGCCCTTAGTCCCCCTGAGTCCCTTTTAAGCCTAATTTCAACAAAAAAGTCAAATAGATAGAAAATAACTCCCTGTGTGGATTTCAGAGCCTCTGAGCCATTTTTTTGACTTTTGGAGTGCTTTTCGGCGATGAAATTTTTTGATGTTGGTCTCCATAGCTTCCCGATCCCTTGGGGATCCTTGCCGTATGGTTTTTGTCGACTTTGGCTTCACCGGAGCTCCATTTGGCAATTTGTCGCTCTAGAAGCACCCGTGGTTACGTTTACACGTCTTCGATGACTTGTGGTGGTCTACCACCATAGGACTTGGTTGTTGATGGTCTAGGAAAGCCGCTCGTGAAGTTTGGTGACAAACGGACATGCGGTTTGGCCGCGAGAGCTATTTGACGCTTTGTGTGTCTGATGCCGTTTTTGAAGTTTAGTGTCGCTTCGGGTCACCTTTTGGTCATGTGGGCTACATAGACTTGTCGAGCATGTCGAGATGCTCCTACCCATGAATTTTGGTAGCATTTGGGCGCCTCTCCGCCGCTCTCCCATTTGGTGGCCTCTTACGGGGTTTTAGGAATTAGGGTTTTTTCCGATGGTTTTCTACTGCCTTTGGACATCCAAGATTGGTCTCCTATGCTAGGGTAAGCTGCCGATGAAGTCTCGTTGCTTTTGGGTTATCCATTATGTGGCCACTTCTAGTTGTAGGTCTCTACTGCCCGCTTTCTGTGTGAACCCTACGCTAGTTTTCGCGACAAAACGACAAACATGCATGAAAAGCTCAAGGTGGTGAGCCTACCTCTCATGTCTGAAGCCCGTCGGGTAGTCATGGGCATCGTAGAAGCTGCTGGAAGTTCCGCTCGTTCTAGGTGGCAGAAGCTCTCTCTCAAAGGTCAATAGTGAAAATGAGCTAAAAATGAAGTGAAAAATTCTTATAATGGAGGTCCTCGAACCACTTTTCATGAAATTTGACATGTGATCCCAACTTCTTGCGAGATGCGGTTTACGCTCAAAAATTTCTTGATTTGGACTTCATTTGCCCTGTTTACCAGAAATTTGGCATTTCGGTCAAAATCTAGCCAAAACACGCTTTCCGCTCCAGTCTCATAATTGCACCCCCACTGTACCATAGGTTGTCCTATAGTCACTGATCATCCCCATATTTTTTTTTTCGACCGTTTTTCACCTGCTTTTTGTATTTTTGAAGTTTTTCTGTCGAAAATTAGCAAAATTAAAAGGAAAATAGCAAATCAAACCCAAAAAATACCCAAAAATCATAATAAATCAAAAACATCACCGAAAAATATTATATACACTCACATGCAATTTTTATGGCCAGATTTCTCCGTTTTACCAATATTTTGCCCGAAAAACGGCTATTTTTACTTATATACACACACCTAGGGGCTTGATTTGGCGTATGGCCCCATATACCTGTAGATTCATGCTGTATAAGGTCATATGTACTTGGGTTAGTCCAGAATATTTCGCAATCAAACAACAACCCTTAAAAATAGTCGAAAAACATACCCTTTTTTGCTCTTTCTGCCATTGGGTCCGCATTTGAGAATGCCTCCCCCCCTCCTAGTCGGAGTCCTCCGGGACAACAAGGTATCGCCTTGGAGTATGTGCCGTGCATAGGTTGAAACAATTGTGCTAATGCTTGCCCTTGTAATGTGGCTCTATTTTATGCATACTCGGTCAATGCATGGAAAAATTAATGTTGTGCAAGAGAAGGGTATAAGCAAGATGCTTATTGGCATTCGCCGTCGAGGTTTCGTGTTTTCTTTGCAAGTAACAGCTGTAACTCTACTACTCTTTGTTTGATTGTTTTTCTTGCAAAAGGCAGTCGCTTTGCCGCTACTGTTGGTATGGACATAGTCATCTCCTTGGAGAGAATTTTTGTGGCAGAATTGGTTGTAAACCTTGTCTCTTTTGCTTTCCATTGGTAACTTGTTTTTGCCGGTTTAGGGTTTATTGCTATTGCATTGGTTTCCATTGTTTGGCTGTGATGGGCATCCATATAAATTGGTTTGTTGGTTTCATATGCAGTTGTCTGCATTCCAATGTTGCTTGTACTGAAGGGAGTTCTTTTGGCTTCTGTATCGGGATCCAAATGCGAGTTGCATTTGAGTTATTGCTGAGCATTTTCTTTGGGATCCATATATGTTTTATTCCCTTTTTTGGTTGAACTATCGGCTTATGTTGACTTCCTCCGTTGTATTGTTTTTTGTCTGTCATGTCATTTCTATTCTTCCGCACCCATATTTGTTTTGCTCTTGTTGGTAACTATGATCTGTTCACTGCGGTCGGTGACTTGTCATACTTGTAGTGAACTATGTTGGTAGTTCCCTGTTTTGGTATCATTTTGTTCTTTAGTGGCACCCTTCCCTTTGACTTTTTATCCAGTGATTGCATTGCTGGCAGCGGATTATTCCGGGGTTGCTGAGCAAAGGCTACCACTTGTTGTTCTTGTGCATGCTGAATTTTGACTGCATTCGCATTCCAATCTATCTGCACATTGTACTCTTTTTGCCAAGGTTGTCCCAACATCATGGGGTGTTGTGTGCTTTCATCCTCGACTACATAAAATTTATGTGGGTAAATATATTGATGTACTTGTACATGCAATATAGTCGAGCCCAATGTTTGTAATGAGTGTGATGTACTACTTTCCAGCACTTGTGGAGTAGGATGAAGTTGACCTGTGGACTTGAGCTGTTTGTATAATCCGTAAGAGATTAAATTTGCTTGAGCTCCAGAATCAAGCAATGCCGTCGATTCAACTTGATTGCTATCCACTTTGACTGCAATTATTGGCTCCACTGTGTCTTCATCAAACCTCGTTAGCTAGTCGAATGGATTGATTTGCAATGGTGCTCCACATTGTTGTTGTTGTCGTAGAAGCCTTCTTTTTGCAATGCGTTCTTGTGCTTCTGCTTGAGCTTCTTCTCGTACCCTCTGTTTCTCCTTTATTTGTTGTTTTCCTTGATGGATTTGTTGCAGCATATCCTATGTTAGTGGTAAATGATATTTCTTCAATCGACACCCACTAATCCAATTTGGCATTTCTTCACCTGCTAATGCAGCAAGCTTGACAGCTCCGCTTTGTGATAGGTCACTAATCACAAAGGGTCCCATCCCTCGCTTTTTAAGTTTCTTGGCATATTGCTTCAAGGTATAAACAAGTACATACTCACCAGTTTTGAACTCTTTCGTGCGCACATGCTTGTCAAAAAACTCCTTTTGCCTTCTCTTTTTAGCATAAATCGAAGCTACAGCTCTCAAGCGGAGTTCATCTAGCTTTTCAAGATCATCTATTCTTGAAGAGAGCTCATGTCCTGTCCATTCTAAGCGTTTCGCTACTCGTAGAGTTGGAATTAAAAACTCTATGGGTAATATAGCATTTAGACCAAACACCATGTTGTACGGTGTCGTTCCTATCGATGTTTTGTAAGCTACCTTGTATGCCCATAGTGTTGAGTGTAGCTGTTGATCCCAATCTATTCTTGACTCTGACACAATTTTATTGAGAACCGTGCATAGTGTTTTATTTGTGGCCTCAGCTTGTCCATTTTCCTGTGGATGGTATGGAGCAGATTTTCTATGTATGACCATGAACTCCTCTAGCAGATATTCAATGACTTCATTAAGAAAATGTGTTCCATGATCACTAACAATTTCTATTGGTAAACCGTATCGTACAAAGACATTCTCCTATAAAAATTATGCAATGGTTCGTGCATCTGCTTTTTGTGTCGCCTTGGCTTCCGCTCATTTTGTGAGATAGTCTGTAGCCACAATGATATATTGGGTATGGGTGCGATATGCAGGGAGTGAAATAGGTCCCACAAAATCAATGCCCCATTTTGCAAATGCCCTTGCTCCCATCATTGGCCGTAGTGGCATTTCATCTCTCCTTATCGGCACCTTGGTGCGCTGACATGCGTCACAACGCTTTACAAACTCTTCAACATCCATATGCAATGTAGGCCACCATATTCCTTGGTTAAGACAATTTTTGTCGTCTTATCGCCTGAAAAATGTCCTCCACTTATACCTCCATGTGCATGTTCTAGAATCAGCAGGTATTCACTTTCACTTGCACAGATTCTAAGTTGATTATCCTTTCCTCGCTTATAGAGTTGGTTCCCAATTAACTGAAAGTCACGAGCCTCCAGCTCTATAGCCCTTTTCCGTGCTCTTGTTATGTTTTCAGGAAACGTCCTTGTGGTTAAGAAATCAATGATATATTGACTCCATGCAGGTGCAATGTTTACCTGAAACAATGTCGCGTGATCCACTGGCTGTTTGGCACTACATATAGTACAATTGGTAACATAAGCATGTGTTTCCACGTACATAGTTGGCCAATAAACCCCTAACTGTTTCAGCCTCTGGTGTGTTTTCACTGTTGAACAATGAAATGCACAATCCTCAACATGTTCTTTTTAAGATAACACTCGAATTCTTCCAGATTTATACATAATCGTAGAATTTGGTCGGATCCTAGATGATACAGCCGTCCTGCAATCAACTGGAAGTTTTTTGTTTGTCGAATTGTTTGTTGTTTGGATCTGTCTTTCGTGTTATCAAACCTACCTCCAAAGGAAAGAATGCTAACAATTTCTTGAGACCATTTGAGCATCATTTCAATATTGAAAAGACAAGCATCTGGTATGCCATCATCTACTCCTTCAGGAGCTTCCCCGTTGTGTATCCTTGAAAGATGATCCGCCCGTAGATGAGTTTTACCCTTTTTGACTACCACTGTGAAATCAAACTCTAGCAATATAATAAACCAACGTACAATCCTCCTGGTATTACATGGTTTATTTAGTAGATACAAAAGAGCTTGATGATCTGTGAAGAACACAAATTTGTTTGCGAGCAAATAATGCCGAAATTTCTTTACAGCATAAATCATTCTTAACCCCTCTCTTTTGGTGGTTGTGTAGTTCTTTTCCGCACTGTTTAACTGTCGGCTTTCATAACAAACTAGAAAATCCATTGTTCCGTCTCCAGGTTGAGCCAGAATACTCCCGATTGCATATGCAGAAGCATCAATGTGAACATGGAATATCTTTTCCCAATCCGGTGCTTTAAGTACAGGTGCTGATACAAGGTTTTCCTTCAGCTTTTGGAATGAAGTTTCACACTCCTCAGTCCCAATCAAAATTGACTAACAAACGATACAGAGGTTATGCGATGACTGCATACATATATATGAATCTTTGATAATACCCACAGTGTCACATGAAGGATTACACTGTTTCACATTAGTAGGCCTGGGTAGGTCTACTATGACTTTGACTTTGTCTAGGTCAGTGGTTATGCCATTTCTTGAGACAATGTGTCCTAAGATGCGGCCTTGCCTAACCATAAAAATACACTTTTTCGGGTTAAAACAGATTCGATATGTTCTACATTTTTCAAATACCTTTTGCAAATGGCCAATATGTTCCTCTCGTAGAAGAGAGTGTACACAAAGATCATCCATGTATATTTCTAAGAATATTCTCAGGTATTCTTTGAACGCGTGCGTCATTCACCTTTGAAAGGTAGCTGGGGCATTAGTTAAGCCAAAAGGCATAACTCGATACGCATAAATTCCCCATTCTGTGGAAAACGCTGTTTTGTGTTGATCCTCTATTGCAATTGCCAGTTGGTTGTATCTTGAAAACCCATCTAGAAAAGAATAAGCCCGTTTCCCGGCCACCCTCTCTAGTACATGTTCTGTGATTGGCAAGGGATAATTATCCCTTATGGTGGCTACATTTACCTTTTTGAGGTTTACACATACTCACAGTTTTCCGTTCTTTTTGGGGACTACCACAATGGGTGACACCCAATCTGTATGTTTGATTTCATAAATGAATTCAGCTTCCATCAACTTGTCAATCTCCTCTTTGATTCGTTTAGAAAATGTGTCATTATATGTATAAGGACGATGTTTGCTAGGTTTTGCATCTGATTTCAAAGGAATTGTATGTTGGCATATCGATGGATCAACTCCTTTGAGGTCTTTGTAGGACCATGCAAACACATATTTATACTTCTTGAGAAGTTGTGTTAGTCGTTCTTCTTCTTGAGGCTCTAAAACGGTTGCGATATAGACCGGCTGAGGCTTCTCACCTGGTTCCGTGAGCCCATCATAAGATTCTTGGTTTGTTCTTTCCCTGACTGGTGGTGTCATTATGATTTTTCTGTCCTGGATGGTGAATTTTCGATAGTATGATGGTACATTCATGTTTTCCTTTTCTGACTCCCCTTTACCAAAAATCTTCCTCAGTAGTCCATATCTCTCGTAAAGACCTTTTCAGTTCTTGGTATTTCTGTTTACGCTCCAGTTTGGTCCACTCTTGGTCTTTCGTTGTTTCTTTTTTTTATTTTTGAGATTTTTGTGATTTTGTTTCTGTTTTAGTTTTTCATACTTGTCCTATTTCCTCTCACGTTCTTTCCCTTCGAACTTTTGAGAATCTTCCTGATATTTGATCTTTTACACAATCCCCTGCTCTTACAAGCATCAGATAGTGAGTTTTACCTTTTATCCTGGGCATCAGGTTCTCTCTCGCTTTGTTTTCTCCTATAGCGTTCCTGGCGTCTAGGGTGCTGATTAGCAAAATCATAAAACTTGATATTCTCTGTTTTTCCCCCACGCTCACTTGAGTTGTCTGAACACTCATTATGTGCATCATTACTTCCATATACTTAGAGGAGTTATAAAACTCTTCTAGTTCTGGTGGTTCCACCATCTCATTTCCTCCTGGTATAATGCTTACTATATAATAGGGTAGCACATCATAGCCATCCTTATCGCAAAATTTTGTTGTTGGACTATCTGTAATGGTACAGACATCCAATGTTGCTAGTATGTGTTCCCATTCTAGAGGTTCCAAGGCATCTTCAGGAAAAGGTTCAGGAATATAATCCTTGTCCTCGATCGCTCTTTCTAAGACGCATTCTTCTCTTTTTAAGCTCCCACAATGTGAAGCTCCGCACATCCATAACTCTTTTTGTTGCCCTAACCATGCTGGGAGTTTCGACCGTGCTAATGTAGCTGAATCAAACTCTTCCAGTGGTGTCTGGTTCACATCCTTGTAGCTATGGTCTTTCAAGTGTATTTTGGTTGTTGTCTCGCTATGTCTGAGATATATGTGGTCGTAACCCCAATCCTGGACCATCTTCAATTGTCGCATGAACAGTCTTCCCAAGATGATCTCGTAATTGTTCTTTTTGTTAAAATAGACTATTGCAAATGTATGCTCATACTCGATTCCGCACGAAGTGACAATCACTTTTTCTAAGAGTCCTAGAGGCTTCTCCATGAATCCATCTACCAATTGCAATTTCATTCTGGTAGCTCTCAAAGCTGGTTTTCCCCATTTTTTCCAGATTTCCTTGGTGGCGATAGCAACTCCCGCTCCATTATCAAGAATAGCTTTGGAAACTACTCCTTGGAATTCTACTGGTAGCGTGGTGTTTCCATCTTCTCCCTCCCAATACTCTCCAACCTTGTTTAAAGGTACTGGCCTAGTATTCAGTTGAGTTATGTCCAATTCTCTAATCCCTTTCTGAATCTTCGAGGTGGGGTCTTTCACTTCAAATTTTTCTAGGCATTTTTCTACTGTGGTCCACATGTTTGGTCGTAACCTTAGGAGTTCGGCTAATGTGATTGTGCATGCCACCGGGGTGGACAATAACTCAATCAACCCTTATAAATCCATCACTTTGTTAGAAGAAAGTCTTTGAGATGAGATTGCTCTCACCTCGTACTTGGCTTCATACTCTCCTAGGTAAGAGGGTAGAGTTTTCAGCGATTCTGGTTGGCTGTGCCCCAAACTAATTGATCCCTGGTCTCCCCCTTGTGAATGTATGTCAAAGTTCATTTATGACCTTGCCTCAAATTCTTCAATAGGCGGTAAGATTTTGTTCTTCTCTTTTCTCGTGCTGTTCATGTGGTTACTCACCCTGTTAGCTTCGTTGTCCTCACGGATTTGCTTCCACAGATCATCTAAACCGTTACAATCCTTTCCCATTTCTGTCAATGTTTTAAGCTGGATCCTGTCACTTTCCTCATTTGTTGTATTTGGCACTATGATAGGCTCTCCCTTAGACTCATAGGCATTCATGAGTCTTTTCTTCGTTTCTACTTGTTCCTCTAAAGGTAATTTGATAGGGGTTGGAGCTGGTACTTCATGCCAATTTGTGGGTTTACCAAGCGGATTTTCTTTCAAAGATTGAGCTGTTTCAATCATCTTTCTACACATTTCCAACCTTTGTTTTTCTATTTCAACATATGGATAAGTCATCCATCTTTGCTCTTGGGTTTGGTTCTTTTTGAGTCTGGCTTCATAAGCTTTTAGAAGTGCATCTAACTGCTCATTTACCTTGTCTGCCAGTACTGATCCTCCTGATCCTGCACTTTTGGCTTGGGTGCTATGGTTGCCGCGTTATGTGAGCTTAGGCTAGCTAGATCCTCTAACCGTTCTAATCTATCCTTTGTTTGTTTTAACTCCTCGGATAGAGATGTTTGCTCTCGTTCTTTCCTGGCTTTCATACGTGTCTTTTTAGCTTTCCAAATGCTTCTCTGATTTTTTGTTTCTGAAATTGGGGCATCGGTTTTTGGCTCTTCAATTATGGGTTCGTTCGTCATTCTTTGAGCTTGGGCTCGTGTCACTGCCTGAATAGGTATGATTGTCTCGTTTTCTGACCCCCCACTGGAAGGCACTGCTTCTAGTATGTTCAAGGTAGTTTTTGCTCCTTTGCTAGGGTTCTTAGGGCAATCCGGAATCAAATGAGTAACTCCACACTCGGTGCAATATGCGTTGACTCGAATGATTTCATCATGAGGACAGTCTCTTAGCCAATGGTCTCCACCACACTTGTAGCAGGGTCCTTTAGGCTATTGAGGTGCTCCTTGAGCTCCTCATTGCTGGTATGCATGTCAAGGTCCGCCCATGCCTCCGTTGGCTATGAACAACAGTGTTCGTTCATCTGAGCTATATCTTCCTTCTAATGTTACCTGTGAAGCTGTAGGTGGTCGTGTATTTCCTATCATGCTCCATGGTTCTGGTGTTGAGGGTTCTTCTGGTGGATAGTAGACAGGATTTGTCGCATATCCATTGGGATCTTCATAATATGCATGCATAGGCACCAAAGCCTTCTCTTCTGATTTTGTTACGGTTGGTGTGTATCTTATGCCGACTGGTCATAATCCTGGTAGGGGTGGTTGTTGCCCCAACACTGGTTGTGGTCTTTCTACACCTACAGGTCCTGGTAGGTTACCTGTTTGATACCTAGGCATCGGTGGAACTTGAGGAGAAGCTACCTGAGCTTGGGGAGCGTAAGGTCTCTCTCTCACATATCCCTTGTTATAATAACATTCCTCCGTCCCATGGTTTGTCCATTTTTGTTCAATAGCACACCACTTGGGTTGTTTGGCCTGGGGTTTGGCGTACAAGTTAATCTTTTTTAGCTCTTCCTCTACAAGCTGCTCTTAGTTTACAACTACTTCTCCTTTCGGTGTTGTCTTAGAAGACTTGCCTCCACTTTGTTGTGAAGATGAATCGTCGTCAAGATCCTTGAACTCACCTTCTTTGTAGACCGCACAATTGTCCACAAGGTAAAGAGCCTCCTTGGTTAACTCGTGCAACGTCGTGTTCCTCTTCATATGTAAGTTCTTCTGGAGATCTGCATTCCTTAGTCCTTGGATAAATATAAGCATAAGTCTGGACTGAGTTGGCAGTTCTTCCACAGGGCATAACTTAACATACCTTTTTAGTCTTAGGGCTGCCTTTCGCACAGATTCTCCGTCTTTATGTTTGAATTTATGGATTTGTGAGACCATATTATGAGCTATTCCCCTTTGTGAGAATTCTTCGATAAACGTGTCAAACACTTCCTCCATAGACTCAAAGTCTCTACGCTCCACAGAGTCAAATCAAGTAGCAGCATCATCCTCTAAGGTTAGTCCAAACCTTGCAAATTGGGTAGGGAAGTCTAACACCTCTTTCGCTCTAATTACACACACAAAGGTAGCTACATGATCTCTTGGATCTCTGTTTCCTTTGTATTTCTTGTTTACCCATTTTTGCACTTGAGAAGGTCTAATTCTACGATGGTCTACAAATCTCATCATTGGATCTCCACGTCCTAATCGATATACCTCCTCTGGTCTTCTGTAGTAGGTTGGTTCCTCTCCCATTGGTGCTCCTAAGCCATAATTTCTAGCGGTTATTGCAAGAGATGGTTCATCTCTTCGAACTCGTTCTATGGGTGGTCTTCCAGGCTCTGTTGACCCTTCAGTTTTTGGCTTACTTTCTCCTTGATACCTTGAGTGGAGTGGTGGTTCTTGTAAATTCCTTAGCCCTTGTGCGACTTGACCATCTCGGTTTTGTTCTTGCTCTAATGTTGCACTCTGTCGAAGCCATGCCTACAATGATGGCTAAGTTGCTGGTTGGTTTTTATTGTTGAATGTCTACGGTCGGGTAGAATGTGAGGTCGCGTCATACTCCTCTAAAAAGGGATTTGTAGACTTGCTAGGGGTGTAGGTGGCTCTTGGCACTTCCTCAGGGGCATATATTGATGCTCCTGGAACTGTTGCCTTTTCTACCTCCTCTAGGAGAATACGTTGGTATTCCCGCTCGTACCTATCAACAAAAACTATATCCTTCCCCATAGCAGTTTCATAAGAGAATAAGTAAAGAACCTTGTCTTTGCTTAACTCGTTTGGGTATAGTTCTTTGCAGCAAAAGTAAGAGAATATTCCCTCGTTCTCATGCTTGTAGATTCCCACATTCTCATTATAAGTTGAACCCCTGGTTGTTTTCTTATCATACATAAATTTGCTCCAGGTCGATCAATGTTTGGTGGCGGTTCTTGAGTTTTTGAAACCATTTTTCCTTTCGCCACGTTATCTCCATATCTGTTGTAATCTTCAGGGTTACTAACTATCAGATAGTGGTTCCCCTTTTTGTCTCGGAATCTATCTCCATCATCATAGACTCGAATTATCTCTAGTCTCTGAGCCGGCCTTTCTTCAATACAAATACACTTGCGTCCTCGATAATCAGAATAGACTAAGGCTCCCCTCGAGTTTGTTCCTTCTAAGAAGATCACAGTGAACTTGGAATCATTCAATGGATTTAGGGAGGTGCTTCCTCCTGGCATTGGTCCGTCATAGGTGAAACCTCCTGGCTGTTGACTACCCATCATGAAGAAGGATTTTTTTGATGAAGTGTCAGTATCACTACCCTCCTCAATAATTGGTGCTAGTGGATCTAGCCTTGCCTGAGTTAGAGTCTCCTCGGTGGACACTAAGCTACCTTGGTCACCTGCCACCTTTTGGTCTCTAAAAATGTATCTTCCTGACCTTAAATTCATCAAACTTATGAATGCAATTTATCACAAATCCAACCACTCACCTGGCAAAGGATCAGTCTCCGCACAACTTCTTGCTTCGCTGCTGAATATACCTGTACACAAGCATTTAATTTCGGCAATTGAATCAAAGCATTTAACCGCTAGAGGTGATCTTAGTAATGATTGGTATAACTGGAGAGTTAACCTCAACCACTACTATATTTTATACACTTCTGATGTTCTGGATTAGGTATGCTAATCTGGAACTGTACTTCCCTCGGATGTTGGTCAATTTACGTGAAAAAGTATGAATTCAGTCTTTGCTCCATCAAATGGCCAAACAAGGTCCAAATTCACTTCTAAAAGAAGTTCTGGAACCCTTGAGCTAAATGGAACCTCACTGTCTAAGACCAGTCAAATTTTCTCTTCACTAAGCCCCAGTAGACATCCTATGCGTAGGATGTCTCCTGCTCTGTTTTGCCTGGATTCTTGGACTATGAATTCTCCTTGATGTGTTGAGTCCACAGTTGTTTTTACTTTTTGATTTGGACACCTATAAGCTGGTCAATGGATCAGAAATCTATTCCGACAGCCTGCTGCTAGTCTTGATCGGTCTAATCAACTTCAAATTGGACCAAAATTGACTAGGAGGCTTGCCTCAGGCTATACAACACCTTGCTATGCCCACAGTTAGTATCTGGCTACAATTTCTTGCCTTAAACATTCTACACGTAGGATGTCTTTTTACTCAGAATGGCTTCAAATTCAAAGCATAGGCTCCCCTTGAGGTGCTGATCACTTTGGTATGCTCAAATTTAAGTTTGGAGTGCAAAATCACACAGATGACATCCTACGTGTAGGATGTGTTTTTGGCCTGTTTGACCCCAAACTTGACCCACATCTTCCCCTTGATGTCAGCAACCCAGTGGTATGCTTAGATTTTGGTTTGGATTTCAAAAGTCCCCAATTTTAGCTGTTCTAGCCTTTTTCAGTCAAAAGTGCTAAAGTCTGCTTAGAGCCCAATTTTCTCACGCAAATGAGATGAAACCTCTCTCGGTCACTCAATATATCATGCAGATCATGCTCATGCAGCCATCCTATGGTTTTGGTCTTAAAATAATGCTTTGGCACAATTTGGGTGGGATGTCTGGCAATTTCAGTTTATCTGGCCCTATCCTGTCAAGATATGGTCAAATTTCCACTTTCCAAGTGAAAATAGGGTAAACCCCACCTTTTGAACACACTGGTCAACTCAAAATTCCAAAATTCCCACCAGATTAGCCTGTAGACATCCTACGCGTAGGATGTCTCCTGGCTTAAAATTAAATTTTTTCCTGACAGAAATGCTCCTCATGCTCTGCAGCTCTATCAGAAACACTCACAGTAACTTTTAGACTTCACGTCAGTTTTCAAACACACTTTTGCGTCTTTTTGCATCTTTTACAATCTTGTGATGAATCTACCAAGCAAGTATACATGCATGAAGTGCTCTAGATCCTGAATCATGATGTCCTACTTACTCTACTCCTACTCATCATGTGAAATGGTGATAATGGTGTTTTGGTTACTTTTTGGCCTCTTCGGACACTCAAGATCTCCTCTCACCGCTTCTACCACTCCAACTCCTACTCAAGAACTCAACTAATATCTAAAACTATCTCAGTCTACCTAAATCTACCTAAGTCAAAGGATCTAGGCCAGACACACGCTCCCTAGACTCCCTCTAAGACCTAAAGAGTCCTCCACCCTCTGATCCTATCTAAATGTAAAATGAGACTCTTGGCAAGCCAAAGAATCCCTATCCTCAAGGACTAGTCTCGGTCACCTACCTAAGGTTTTCGTCCCCGGCAGCGGCGCCAATGTTGGACGGATACGCCGCGACGAACGTCAGCACAGCGAGAACTCACCTAACAAGATTTGTCAGCTAAGGACGAAGCTCGACCCGCAGGTGCGTGGAAGCAAGCATAGGGTGTCAACCTACACGACCAACTCCTAACTAATTCCTACAGAGGTCTCTACCCAATGTCTAAGTCACAGCCTTCAACAGTGCATGAGAGGAAACTTCCTACAACGCTTTCTAGAGCCGAATACCCATCAAAAAATCTCGAAATGCCACAGAACTTGAAGGAGACCCTACTAACACCAATAGGTCGCTCTCCCTAAGGTCTATGAACCAAAATCCCAACCCAAAACACACGGTGCAAAATCACATAGGATGTCTGGCCGAAATTTGCAGGTCTTCGTTTTCGAAATCTAAAATGCCTAATGTGTAGCTCTACTCAATGCGAACGCGTGGATATGTTGCAATGCAAAATCTGACAACCTATGCTCACTGAATCACCAGATGAAGCTCGTAGATGGAGCTCACAAAACCGGACCGTACGCACGTAATGTACGTATTGGCGCGTAGCTCTCGTCAGGGGCAACACGCTGTACTTCTCCGCACTCCATTCCGACCACCGGTATGCACGTAGCGTCAAGATCAAGCTCTCACTCTCTCTCCTACACAGTACGCTGACTCACTACTTTAAAACTTTCTAAAAAATGACAAAGGTTTTTCTCATTAAGGTCAAAAAGTGGTATAAATACCTTACAATTCTCAAACCCTAATGTTCCAAATTAACCATCTACTCAATCTAAATGTCAAAACTGGGATACAATCTGAAAATTTCTGTAAGCTCCAATATTTACAAGGTGAAATGTCGGGTTTTCTCAATAAATGAATAATTACAAAAAATGATGATCTGTCGAGCCGTCATTGTCCGTAGAGTGTGTCCAGCTTCTAACATCTGTGAAGCGCACCATTGTTCCTCACATGCGTTCAGCAAAATCTGCAAAACAAACTTGGGATATTCTAGCAGGTCTTTATGCAAGCCGCAATGAGGCTAAAATTGCTTTGTTGCGTAAAGAGCTGGAGTCGAAGATTATGTATGAGGAAGATGATATGGACAATTTCCTTGCTAGTGTCAAGGATATCAATGAGCAACTTATTTCTGCAGGAGAAGTCATTTCAGACAGTTCCCTTGTGCAGACTCTACTTGATGCCTTACCAGATTCTTACCAGACTTTTGCTAGTACTTGGAGACTTATGACCCAAGGAAATCCAGAAGTTGTCAAGTTTGATGCATTATGCAAATTGCTGTTACAAGAGTCACTTTCCAGAAAAAATAGGATTAGGCAGCGTGCAGTTGAACGGGCTTTTATCAAAGAAAGGGTGGTAACAGCAATGCAGCCACTTCTTATGGTTCTGCTGCGAGTGGAAAAACTTCTGTTCCTAATGCTTCTGCTGGCAGCAATTCGTCGGGCAATTCTGGTGACAAGGGCAAAAAGAAGATGCATTGCCATTATTGTAAAGCTAATGATCACTTGATCAAGTCGTGTCCTAAGTTGAAGGCCAAAGAGGCTAAGAAGAAAGAGGGTGGTTCCACTGCAAATGTTGGTTCCACTACAAATGCAGCCATTGTTGAGTCTTATGTGACAGGAGACTGTGATGCTGATGTTGATGCAGAATGGGCTTTTAGCGCAGAGTGCACTTACAATCCTGCTATCCATGATGCATGCTTGTCAGTTGCTGCAGATTCACATGTGTGGTATTTTGACAGTGGTGCTACAAAGAACATTACCTCACATCGTGAATTATTTACCTCTCTCGAGTCTGTCCCTCATGGGAATTCAGTCACTTGTGCCAACAATGCCTCTTATCCGGTTCAGGGAGTTGGAAAGATTGTGCTTACTGCTGCTAATGGCAGTTCTTTCACACTTGTTGATGCACTTTACGTACCTGGGATCAAGAAGAATCTCTTGTCTGTATCCGCACTTGCTTAGACTTGGATTTGTGGTCAAATTTGTGGATGACAGATGTACAGTTCATGATCTTAGTTTTGGTGATGATATTGTTGCATCGGGCCTTTTGTGCCGTGGGCTGTATAAGCTCACTTCCTATGACAAGTGTGGACAAAATTTTACAAATGCTGTTGCAGATTCAAGGGCTATTTCAGATGCAAAACTTTGGCATGCACGTTTTGGTCATCTGAATTTTGCCAGTTTGCTGCGTTTTCAGAAATCTGATATGGTTGTTTCTTTGCCGCCTCTTGAAGCACCTGTCAAACATGTTTGTGAAGGTTGTATTTTGCGTAAGATGCAGCGTTCTAAGTTTCCAAAGGATGGTTCAGTTCGGGCCACATGCTGGTTGCAGCTTGTGCATAGTGATGTTTGTGGGCCCATGCAAACTCCGTCCTTGGCAATTACCTTTACTTCATGACTTTCATTGATGATCACTCCAGGCATGCATGGGTATTTCCGCTAAAAGCGAAGTCCGAAGTTTTTATGTGCTTCAAACAATTTCTGGCTATGGCTGAAAATGTCTCGAAATGTACTATGGGCACCCTCCGTTCCGATCGAGGGGGGGAGTATGTGTCTCATGAATTCAATGCATTTATGGCTAGTCGTGGGATAAAACACCAATGTACAGTGCCTTATATACCTCGGCAAAATGGTGTTGCTGAGAGGAAAAACAGGTCACTTACGGAAATGGCTCGATGTATGGTCAAAAGTCAAGCTTTACCGCATTCTTTTTGGCTTGAGGACATCATGTGTGCCACTTATGTACTTAACAGGTGTCCTACAAAAGCTTTGCAGTCTATTACTCCATATGAAGCATGGCATGATAGAAAGCCTTCTATTGAGCACATGCGTGTTTTTGGTTGTTTGGCATATGCTTTGGTACCACAAACACAACGCAGAAAATTGGATGATAAGGCTGTCAAATGTATTTTTGTTGGTTATAGTGCTGAAAGCAAAGGTTACAGGTTGTATCATCCGCAAACAAAACGTATTCTGGTTTCACGGGATGTAGTGTTTGTGGAAGATTCTGTTCAGCCCTTGTTGTCATGTACTAGAGACAGTAATGAAAGCTCATAGGACGTTTATGACACTTTGTTGCCTCTTTTCAGTGGTGGAAATACGAATGTAAGTTCCAATGAGGCACATGTACAGCCTATGGAGGTTTCTGAAAATGTTATAGATCAGCCTATTACTCATGCAGATGTACATGATGTACTTGATGAGGAAAGGGCTGAAAATGAGCAGGCTAGAGGTATGCCAAAATGACTGGTGCACACTTTGCGTGACAGTAAATTGGATGCACCTTTGTCTAGTTGTACTTGTTCATGCTCTCGCCATGCATCTTATGCATCAGATTGTTATGCTTTGGCTGTGTCTAGCTTACATGATGTTGAGGAGCCTCTATCTTTTGATGAAGCACAGAATTCATAAAATTGGATGGCTACCATGCAATCAGAATATGATGCACTTTGACACATGGACTTTATGTGATTTGCCTCCTGGCAAAAAGGCCATTGGTACGAAGTGGGTTTACAAGTTGAAACGCAAGCCAGATGGTGAGATCGATCGCCATAAGGCTCCACTTGTTGCAAAGGGTTATGCACAACAAAAAGGCATAGATTATGAAGAGACTTTTGCTCCCACTTGTCGTATGACTATTGTGTGTTTTCTATGTGCATTGGCAGCTCATTTTGGTTGGGATGTACATCAATCAGACATTGTTAGTGCTTTCTTGAATGGTGACATAGTTGAGGAAGTTTATGTAATGCAACCTCGCGGTTTTGTCATAAAAGGACAAGAGGACAAAGTGTGCAAATGTAAGAAGGCTTTGTATGGGTTGAAGCAATCTCCTCGTGCTTGGTATGAGAAAGCTGACACTCATTTGGTTAAACAAGGCTTTCGTAAGAGTCCAACAGAAAGCACATTGTATGTAAAGCGTGAGGGTGATGTACTTCTCATTGTGGTTCTTTATGTTGATGATTTGCTGATCACTTCACCAAATGAGAGACATACTGTTGAATTTAAGGCTGATTTGAATGCTACTTTCAAGATGAAATATTTGGGGTTGTTGCATCATTACTTGGGTATACAGTTTAAGCAGTGTGATGGTGGTATTGCCTTGTGTCTGAAAAGTTACATAGAGACATTGCTATGTGAGTTTGGACTTGAGGACTACAAACCTATTGCCACTCCCATGGAAACAGGTTTGAAGTTGAGTCTACATGATGCTGGTGATCCTGCTGATGTCACTCTTTACCAAACTGATGTTGGCCGCCTCATTTATGTATGCAACACGAGGCCAGATATTCAGTTTTCAGTCTCACAGGTCAGCAGATTTATGCATAGCCCAGGGTCTAAGCATTGGCAGGCTGTCAAGAGGATTTTCCGCTACCTTAGTGGCACTTTACATCTTGGCTTGTTTTATCCCAAGGGGGGATCATTGCCGCCAGACTTACATGCTTTTTCGGACTCAGATTGGGCTGGTTGTTTTGATACGCGAGTGTCCACAAGTGGTTCTTGTTTCATGCTTGGCAGTTCATGTATACCATGGTTGAGCAAGAAGCAACCTATTGTGGCCACTTCGAGTTGTGAGGCTGAGTACATGGCAGTCTTCACAGCTACGGTTGAGTGTGTATGGCTCAGACGCCTTATGGCTGATTTGGGTGTTGGACAGGACACTGCCAACACTATCTACAGTGATAGTCAGAGCGCATTGGCAGTTACGAGGAACCCAATTTTCATGCTCACACAAAGCACATTGAGGTGCATTACCACTATGTCAGGGAGAGGCTCTCAGCAAGAGAAATCAGCTTGGCTTATGTGCCAACACAAGACAACCATGCAGATTTTCACAAAAGCATTGTCTCGTGAGAAGCTTGAAGCTTTCCGCAAAGCTTTGGGCTTACTCCCCTTTGTGGACTGATCATGTCCTGAGGGCATGGCACTTCCCTTTACTCATGTGCCAGCTCTTGTTCACCGCATCACTCCTGGGGGGATTTGTTACCATATACATGTGGTAGTGATGTGTGTGAACACACTAGGACCGCCGGGGCATTTTTTCCCTCTTTAGGAGGTTTTTCCTCGAGCATTGTATATACGCCCATCACTCTAGGGCTATCTATCTTTCCATTGCACACTAAGTAATACACTCTCTTTTGTGTGCCTTGAGCTTCCTTCGTCTTCTCCAAGCTGTGTGCGTTTCTCTGCAACCCTAATTCCGACATCCCGGTCTGTTCATTGCGCATGTGGGGCAATCTCCGCCATGTGTCACCCCCTCAGAGCTCAGTCCTCAAGGCTTTTGAAAAGAAACCAAACCACCTTTTTTTTTAAACAAAACTTTGTTTTCTCTACTTGTCCTGCATGCTCATTGGTCTCTGATGGCCCATTTGCAGAGCTGTCGAACTCGGCAAAGAACTCATTGAACCGACTTCGTCTTCCCCCAACTTTGCCCCACTTCATGACTCTCTTAGCCCTCGAACCACGGCCTTTAGAAAAGGAAAAAATCATCTGCAATCAACTTTGGACAAAGGCACCCCATTTTTCGACTGATGTAACTTCTTGCTTAGGACTCTATTTGACATGCAATCACTTCTTGCTAGCTCCGTACGATGCACACCCTACTCTAGAACTTCGTCGGTGCTCAAAAGATGCCAGATGGCACATTCTCCAATGCGGCCAAGTGGGCTCAGACGTGGCCCCCGAAAAAACTTCAATTGATTATATCTTGCAAACCATGGCTCCAATCCGCAATCCGAAAAGACGGGTAGGCTCCATGAATTGTTCCACACATCTATAGCTCAACTTCCACTTGGATTACCTGTCTCCTGCTGCCCTGTCCGGCAAGAATCTGCAAACCATTAAAACTTCAACCTTCAATAACTTCGGCTCCGTAGCTCGGTTTGATGAGCCGTCTGGACCTGCTCCTTCAGCACTTCAAGATCTACATTCCTAGACCCGAAAAACTGCACTTTGCATCTCCCTCACCTGCTATCCAAATTAGCCCCTCATGGAGCCTTTCTTGGCCTATAAGCCGCATCATGCATACAATTTCGCTGCTACCTGCCATCCCATGATTTTCCTAGCTGCTCCAGTCCTTTGCCATGCCTCTGCTTGCCTGCACACATCTGTCCATGCCACCTTCTAGATTCGACACACTTTGGCTCTCTACTCGTGAAGGCCTACAACAGCCACTGCCCACCGCCTTCAAAAGAGGCTTTTAAAGAGAGAAAGAGAGAACTTTTGAGTGAGAAGAGGCTTCTAGAAAGAGCAAGAGAGAGAACTATTGTGGTCGGCGAGAGAGAGTGCAAACATGAGTGAGCGCCTCCAAGTGAACAGCACATTGCACACATGAGAACGTTCATTCGGCAGAAGATTCTGACGCAAGCAACAGATTTTTCTGAAGCACATGCAAGTTTGTTGTACGGCATCTGCAACCACTGGGCTTCACTCCCACAATGTTGAACATGAGCGTTCCCAACAATCGAATCCTTAGGGGGCTGAAGTAATCGCTCGATGGGATTGGAATTCAATCTGCACCATGACAAAATAATGGTGGGCCACATCTACTTTTTGAGCGGAATTGGCATCGATCGGGGCTCATGTGCGCATTGCAAGAGAGCCTTCGATGCCATTTCCGTCCAATCACTCCGCGAGAGGATTTTCTTTGATTCCTTGCTTCCCACCAATTCTTTGAAATCGTCTACTACCGGCTTCTACTGGCTGCTTCTTCGTTTTCTTCAATTTGCGCTAAGATTCCTCAGGATCTTGCTTCTTAACACTCATGAGATTGTTGTCCTATCCTTATAAAAGGAAGATGACAGATTTGTCTTGAATCCATTACCAACATATAGAAGCCCTTATATAGTCTCTCATAACCTACCAAGCAATCACGTCGAGCCGCTTGAGGGCTACAACCCATGCAATAAAAAAAGCTTACAAGTAGGGGCGGTCCAACTCTATCTCTCTGTGCATCAGCTCCTTCTCTACCCACAACTCGCAGTCCCTACGCGTCCCCTGCTTGTCTACATATCGCCTTCCTAGCACGACCTCCTGTTTGACTGCCGTGTTGCGACACCGTATCTCATCTGATTTCGTGCAATTTTTTATTTTACGTGATTGGGCCTCCACCGCCACCTGAACCCGCCCAAAAAAACTAACCCCAGAGCAAAAGAATTTGAACTAGATGCCATCAAAAAATCTTTTTTCATCATTGAACACACATATTTCGTTAATGTGGCATAGCTGGCCTTTGAGATTTTCAAAAATGTTCCTTGGGCTAGCTGCTCTAGCAAGGGCACATCCTTGCAAATGTTGCCCAAAGAAGGCACCTAAGGAGCAAGCTCGGGACAAATTGGAAACTTCAAAATCGGCAGACAAGCTCAGAAAGAAAGGAGAAGAGTCCTATACATAGGTTTCTACAAGCAAGGGGTCTGCTTGTGACCCCACAAGCTAGCCTACTACTATCTAAGGCATGTAGCTCCTTGCTTGCTTGATATGGCCACTTTCAATCCTATGTGAGGCCTTACCTGTCCATTCAATGTCTTATATGGTCCATATGATATCGTACCCTCTCTAGATTAGGTTTTTAACCCTTCAATGTATTCTATAGAATTCAATGTTTGTTTTCAAGGACATATTCAAGGGTCTAGATGCATTTGATTTTCAATCAAAAAATCCTAAGATTCATAGTATACCCTAATTGAAGTACCAAAATTAGATACTCGTTGAGAAAGATCTAGAAATACCTTTATTGGAGTAGTAGTGATCTTTTAGTCCCAAATTATTTGAAGATGGTGGTTCTACAATAAAGTTCAACGCATTCAATGGCGTTTAGGATGGACTTAAAGCTTTGCAATTCCTCCAACATTTGGATGTTGTCTTCAATAATGGGAATCACATAGAAGAATCCAAGCTTGCTTGAGTCGCAAGATTCCTTAAAGACAAGGCTTTGCAAATGTGGTGGTGCCCTTATTGCCAAACTTCTCCAAAAACTTGCTCATAATTAAAGAGTGATTCTACCAAAAATTATCTCATTGTAGCTATTGACTTAGAAATACTCTCTGCTTGGAACTTATTCATGATATACCCCAATGAAACCCTTGACGACTACGACCAAAGATTTTGGGGTGCTTACCTTCCTGCTTCTATCTTCAAAGAATGTACTTTAGCATATCAGTGTGAGAAGTACTTTTGTGGACTCCCGTCTCCATTATAAGAGTGTTGTCTTAGTAGGAAAGTTTCTGCAGAGAAGAGCTTATGAATCATGCTTCAATTGGCTATAAGATGATGGCCAGGACCTTACTTTCACAAATGATAAATCTTTTTCCAAGAATGCCCCTCTTCTTCCTATACCTACTACTCTTGCATCTTTTGTCCACCCTCTGTAACTAGCCGAATTAATCAAAAAAGCGTTCAGAGTCCCAACCTTAATGCCATGTACCGGGGTTTTTTCAGAAAGACCAATCAATGCAATAATGGTTTTTAAACTGAACATGCCTGTGTGCTTGTCCCTCCTTGCTACAGCATAACTTGTCTTCTAACTCCCCGCCTAGCAAATGTCCAAAAACATTGGCCGGCTCGATTGTTGATTTGATTGATACTTTGTCTAATGATAAAATCCAAAGAACTTTATAGAGATTGGGGACAAGCAAAAGGAGAAAAAGTTATTGATATGCTTTCTTGGCATTGATTATTACAAGACTGGGCACCCTCCTGTTAAAGAAAAATTATCCTATGTATGTTCTGATTTGCAAGAAAGTTCCTTTAATGCACTCAAGAATCCTTTCATAAATGCACCAGTATTGCAATTGCGTGATTTTGATAGACCATTCTTTGTCGTAGTCATTGATGCTAGTAGAAAAGGTATCGGTACAGTCCTTATGCAAAATAACCATCCACTTGTTGACCTACTATGAAAACTGATGTTAAATAGTATGTTTCAACTTGTTTGATTTGTCAAAAGGTCAAAGCAGTAACAAGTAAGAAATTGAGACTTTTACACCCTCTATCTATTCCTGAAAACCTTAGGAACATATTTCAATGGATTTTGTTAGTGGATTTTCACTCATTGTTCATAAGCATGATATGATTTGGATTGTAATTGACCATTTTTCTAAACAAGCATACTTCATTCCTTGAAAGATATGATTTGGACTGTAATTGACCGTTCACAAGCATGATATGATTTGGACTGTAATTGACCGTTTTTCTAAACAAGCATACTTTATTCCTTGTAAAAAAACACTCACAACGCATCAAACTGCACTTCTATTTCTAAAAGTTGTCTTTCCACATCATGGTTTTCCTAAAGTCATTCCAAATTTTGTAGTGCTCTTTAGACTACTGTTTTTTAAAATCTTGGAATAACACTCGACTTTACTTCTTCATTCCATCCTAAATCTAATTGTCAAACCGAAGTCATTACTCGTACTATCATTCACTTATTAAAAGCTTATGTTTTTTCTCAACCCAAAAAATGCGATGATTACCTATATATTCTACAATTTGCATATAACAACAATGCTCACATTGTCACAGGTAAATCTCCATTTGAAATTCTGTATGGTCATTTTCTACCTACTCTTGCTTCATGTCTTTCTAATATCATGTCTGTCGCTGATGATTTTACTGCTAATTTTCATGATAATTTATGCAAGTGTGCATTCTGCCATTAAACACTCACAAGAACTCTACACCAACCATTCTAACAAGGACCACAAGGCACACCAGTTTAAAGAAGGTGATTATGTTATGCTTCGCATTGAAAAACAAAGGATCAAAAGTTTTGATACTAATGTTTTTGCTAAACTTGCTTCTCGTTTTTACGGCCCATTCAAAATTTCTGTTGTAATCAATGATGTTTCATTTTGTTTAGACTTACCATCATATTGGCACATTTGCAATGCTTTCCACATTAGTCTTTTAAGACCTTTCAGAGGACCCCTACCTAGGAAGATCCACTTCACTTGTAGACTAAGAAGAACAGGTCATCCATGCACAAATAGTTGATCATGAAACTACCACCACACGCATTGGCATGGTTTATAACCGCTATCTTTT
The DNA here is from genome assembly GCF_014529385.1 of Adiantum capillus-veneris. Taxonomy (NCBI): domain Eukaryota; kingdom Viridiplantae; phylum Streptophyta; class Polypodiopsida; order Polypodiales; family Pteridaceae; genus Adiantum; species Adiantum capillus-veneris. Next base: position 33,665,955 of record NC_140948.1, on the reverse strand, counting down.
TACTTTAAAGGCCACCCTAGAGAGGCTGCCAAATAAATGTGTGAAAAGTTTTCTGTAACTTTCCAGACCTTCTCCATACTTTGCATCACTCACGATCCAGTCGAGACTCTCTTGAGAAACTGAGGACAATTGCTATTCCTGATGGGAGGGATAATACAAGACTTGGCAGCCTCCTGTTGCATGTGGTTAATTGTAATTGAGATAGCTGGCTTAATGGTTAATTATATGCTGTCTATTTGATTTTATTAACAGTGAGTGCATGATGATTTGTAGATTGGAATTTTGGGAGGAGAAGGAGATGCCATCAAATAATAATCCTCTCGGTCATTTTATTTTTGCACAGTATTTTAAATCTTTTATCAATAAGCTACTATGGCTGCTTTGTAAATAGGACAGTGAGAACTCACCCAAAGAGGATCATGCAATAAGTAATGTGTTTCATTCATAACTAAAGTGGGATTAAAGTGTAAAAGAGGAACAACAATAATATCAAATATCAAATATCAAACTCCACAAGAGGTGCCGTGGAGTTTGGGACTGCAATCTTTGGTCCTTTTTTGTGTAGTTGCCTTAAATTTTCTCCTTTCTCTCTCTTATGCTATGTTGTGTTACTCTATGTACTCCATGATTATGTCTACATCTCTTACAATCTTTCTTACACTCTCTTATACTCTTTCCTTGTCAATTTATTCTCGTGTGTGTGTGCGTTATCATAGTCTAAGAGTGTGTGTGTGTGTGCGCGCGCTTAGCAAATTGGAAGAGATGGTGAAAGGTTAACAAGCAGGTGTGCAAGCAAGATTGGGAGTTGGAAGCAACCGTTCTCCCCATCTCCCTTCCAACAGATTCTGCCTTCACAATAGAGGTGACATGACACTAGTATCTCCTTTGATTAGCGCATTTCATGTTAAGGTTTACAACTACTCTAGCACAATTGACTTCCACATCATAAAGCTCTCTCGTTTACAAGAATTCTGTTGTTGCGGACCCCCAAAAGAAAGTCATTACTCTCTCCCATAGAGAGGATGGTGGACTATATCTTTGGATGTGAAATTGAAGGATGAGAGATCCTCTTTTTGAATAAAAAGCTCACCTTGGTGATCCTCTTCAAGCCCAACTAGCAACAAGTCACATGACACTAGTATCTCCCCGGATTGGCTCACTTCATGTTAATGTTCTGTGTATATTGCAAAGACTCGTATCTTGCTTGATGCTTCCTCAAACTTTGCATAGCTCCTTTTTAAAGCTACTATGGCGATAGCAAATCTTTGAAGTTGTAAGCTTCAAATCAAAATCATGTTCCAACCGCAGTCATTTTTGTTCTTTGTTTCTAGAAGCAAAGGTATAAGCATGGAGGAGATAAACAAGAGGACGAGTGCTAGCATTGAAAAGATAAAGCAACATTGCAAGTGCCACACATGAACGAAGTAATTCAAGTCTTATTCTTACAACACACCAGAGGGCCCACAGGGGGAGGTATCCCTTCCATATATAAGCCATGTCCACAAAGTGTTACAAGCAAGGTCTAGACTTTCGACGCTCCTGTTTGGTGATGAGCACCCACTCAAAATACATATCCATGAGAACAAGCATGACTGTCCAACAACCCTGAATCAAAACCTTACCATGGATTTGACAAGCACCCCTTACACACACACACCTGCCTGGAAAGTTCATCACGTTGTTTCAACTTTTCGACTGCTTCAGCCTCACCGATGGCTCCAATCACTTCACGTGCTCTCAGGATGCAAGCATAGGTGACCAGTTAAAGGATATCCTCAGAGCTAATTCCAAACAAGCAAGAGCTTGTTCGTCTTGCCCACCTGCCTTGACTACTTGTTCTTAGAGCATTCCAAGACAATGCACAAGAACACCCACAAGAGCATACCTCACTTTTAACAGGAGTCCAGCAATGAGGCGCTTGGAAACCTCACCATGGACTAACCCACCTTGGACTCTCCCTTCCAATTAAATGGCCAACCACTACACAGGTATTGAGTGACACAATGCATAGATCATTTAAGCTACAAGTTAGTCATACATGTAGCATCTGCTCAAAACAGCCAGGAGCCTACTGGCCTTACCCGTCACCTTGGTATCAGAGAATTCTCGGAATTGATGATGCCTGGTGACAAGAACCACACTCAGCATTCATATCTACAGAAACATTACCGAGAGCACCATGATGGTCCAACAACATTTGCATCAAAACCCCACTATGAATTTGCTGGTGACAAGAACCACACTCAGCATTCATATCCACAGAAACATTACTGAGAGCACCATGATGGTCCAACAACATTTGCATCAAAACCCTACTATGAATTTGCTGGCCTTGTCCAGCACCCCATAGTGCAAGCAACCCATCCCTAGAAATCTCATCATGAGTTTCTTGATAGAATCACGCCCAGGATTCAAGGTTTTACAAGCAAAGCTCAATTACAAAGATGTCCTCATGCTACATCTCTTCAAAACGATTCGCTTTGCCTGGCTTAGAGTGCACCCTATCATCAAACTGTTCCAAGCGACAACACCAGAGAAGCTTCTCTACGCCACTTTAAGAGCACAGCATGCAGCATAGTTGTTTACGAGATGATTACCTGGCACAACGTGATGATGCAGAAACCTCTGCCATTTCTTTGTATAGCGTGCCATCAAAGGATTAAATCTCACAGCTTTGATTTTCTCATCTCTCAAACCCAAAATATCAGAAACTAGAATACATGTCAATCAAGCACTTACTCATCTAGCTCAAACCCCCTACAACTTGAGTTTCCAAGAAATAAATGCCCTTTGTGCCACAAAAACTTTTCTCTGCAAGTGTTACTAGCAAATGAGATGCATTGACCAGCACTGCAAGACAATCCAACAACTTGCCATCCAAACCCCACAAAGGATGCACTACCCCAAGTCAAGAGCTTGTTGACCTTGCCAGGTTTGAGTGTATCCTGTTCTTCCCAGAGAGACAATGACGCGAGAAGAGAGCTTCGGCATGACATTTGCAACATATTGACAAGAGCATCGCGCGAACACAGCACGATGTTCGCGCGAACACAGCATTATGTTTGATAAACCCTGCATCAAAATCTTGTCATGGATTTTCAACCTTGTATTGATGGATCCAATCACAACACACTCATTTTGGATGCAGGCGTAGAACACTTCATTATAATATCATGCTCCAACAACCCATGCCTCAAAGGCTTCTTGTGGGTTCACATTGACACACATGCTCTCAAGATGCATACAAAGGTAAATGCAGCTTGGAGAGATGTGCTCCTCCTACATTTGTTTGTGATTTCTAAAGCTTTTTAGCCTTGCCCATGCCAAGCCTGTCTTGCAATTAGAGCATTGCAGGAGATGACTAGAAAGGAGCTCGTCTCAGATTTGTCTGGTTCATCACAGCATTCCAAGATACGCTGTCTGCAAGAAAGTATCTTCTCTCAACAATTGCACCTGGGCAAAGAGCACCAGACTTGGGACACATTTTCAGAAGCATTACATAGCACCACATGATACTCCAGCAAGCACTGTCTAGGACTCTTTTAAGGTGTCAATTGCTACACAAATCACCACACTTTGCAGATACAAGCATACATCACTTCATTTACGTGGATACCATAGCAATGCATCTACTCAATCAGGCGAGCCTTTTACTCTTGCCCACCAGCTCCTCCCGGACAGGACATTCCTTCCAACCTCTCTGACAGAGTTCTCAAGAATACTCATGTTGTGCTTGTCAGGACTTGGCACACAGAGAACATTACTTCAGTCTGTCGTGTTGCAACCCTCCTAGACCAGCCTCGTCTCACAATCTTCTAGGAGACAACATCGCGGGAAGAGAGCTTCTCTAGGAAACTTGCTCCAACAACCGCTATATTCAAATTTTACTTTGGACTTTCATTATCAATAGATCCAATCACAGAGGGCTTTACATGTATCCAGCAGAATTATCAGGCACAATATCATGCTGTGACAATCGCCACCTTGTAATCTCCTAGAGGAATTGCACTCATTCACGATTGGAGTCAATTGCAAGACAATTTCAAACTTGTGGGATGACAATTTCAAACCCTAATGCACCGTACATGGTTTTGCAAGGAGCGACCCCTCTAGAAAGAGAGAGAGAGAGAGAGAGAGAGAGAGAGAGAGAGAGAGAGAGTTCAAAGTCCAGCTGCTGTCCTCTTTTACAATTAGCCAGATCATATCCTCCAACTCTTATGAGTCCATGCAGGACAATTAACCTTATTTTTAGCTCGTGGCACTAAAAAAGTGGGCAAACTTAGATACAGGCTGCCATCATAAACATCATCCAGTAAAGAGGGCGCGCCCATAGACCCTCCAAATGGGAGGGGTATTCAACATCAAAGGCCTTCTGGGTTTGACACTAAGGCCCATGTTCCACTAGGACGGGGAAGGCACACCTACTACGGGCCGTGAAGCTCAATATATCTGGAAGACAAAATCACAACATGATTTATACGACCTGCTCCTTAAGTTAAAAATGAAACTGCCAAACCGTGTGCAGCAGCTCACCCCAAAAACGAATTAACATATGGGGCTGCTACAATTTAATCTAAAGACCCTCCATCATGATCATTACCGAGACCCTGGGGGAGCACTCTAAGACCCAATAGCACAAACTTGAAGGCTGCATCTCTGCAAGAATATTACATCCAGCCATGGAAGGACCCCATATCAACACTCCAAGTGCATTGGTGCATATGGCCATCTTTGACTGTAATGATGAATCAACTGGTAGGCCCTGAAGAATCCATTGATGACAATACTCAAGGACCCAAAATCTCACTCTCTACTGAATAGCGACACTAGAGTTTTTACTATGCTTCCTTAACTCAAGCTAGCATACTCTCTACTGAATAGCCACACTAGAGTCTTAACTATGCTTCCTTAACTTAAGCTAGCATACTCACTCACGAATCACAAGAAATAGAGTTCCACAAAAACGTAAAAATTCAATGTCTGCAGGTTCATATTTGCAGGGTATAACCATGCATACATGAGTAACGTACCTGACTAAATTAAGGGTACTATCATATATGGTAATGAGTCTCTAGAATAACAAAACTGTGCCCTAGGGGACTTGGACACATAAAAATAGTGTTTCTTCAAACAACTGAGAAAAGATACATATCAAGTTAACACCTGAGACCTTCATCCTATTATCTTATCAAACTTACAGCCATAACCTCAACATGCAAAACAACAATTCTTCAGGAGGCTAGACATTGAAAATCTTCAAATAGAGCTTAGGCTTAACAACCATCTATTACAAAGCTACCATCACTAGAGCCTGGTTGTCTTGGTGACTTGCCCCTCGACTGTGCAAGACTAGCACACTAAGGAATGCGTGAAGAGAAAAAATAAGTTAACCAAGTTTAATATGCATTGGGTGATATGCACTTCAAGCTCAGTGAACAAAACCAAGGTACCCTTTGCGACATGGGATGATGAATTAAATATGGATAGGAAACTTATTTTGCCATCTGCAATTCATGTTAACTGCTCCATTATCCACCCTTCGCCCCACTGCAAACATGCTGAAGCCAGCAAGTGTGTCAGGTAGGGCAACAAGTGGACTCATCATTAATCTCCTTACGCATGACAGGCGGACGTTCTTGAACCTGCAAGAAAATTCATGAGCACAACCATTGGCAAGAAATGCAACTTAGCATTAGCAAATACAAGTAAGGAACTCACCAAGGCAAGCCATGTCTGGACCTCTTGTAATACGGAGGCGCCTCACAGTATTAATAAACATACTGGAATGCACCGCAATCACATTAGACATAATCACAACAGTAGTCAAAACTGAACATCAATAGATCAAATATCTCACCTCCATGGCACATCTCCAACAAGCATCCAGTCCCCTTCTTTGTCTTCATAGGTCAATACAAACTCTGAGCCTTTCAAGAACTGAGCTCCATAGCCTGCAAAAGATCCACCCACCAACTTAGAGCTATCCTGCAATCGAATGCATGCTAGTACTAAATGGACCCAGGAGCCTCAAGTGTCATACCACCATTAGGGTTGCGAAACATGTCTTCTAAAGCTGATAATAGGCCATCATAAGATTTGTAGGTACTGAGATCCACTTTGCGACCGATCGGAATCCCATCCATATTGACCTTCACATAAATTGTTAACTGACTACTATCACCCTCCTCCCAAACAGGCTTGAGGCGCGCAGCAAGGGTGCTCCTACGGTAGGATCGAACAGGGGGCCAACCCACAACCTGACCCCTGCAGCAAGATCACAGAAACAGTTAGGCATGCGTTGATTAAACCAGAAATCATTGCATCCACAAAACCACTCTAAATAAAGACAAGATATGGATAGAAAGCTCTCCACATTATCTACAAATGAGCCCCATTAGAAAAATTGTGCACAATATCCATGGCAACACTATGTAAAATCCATTTGGATCGGCACACTATATATTTATAACACCTGACTAATGAGACTTCGAAACCACATGCCAATGCGCTCCTCGGAACAAAGTTACAAAACCAGTATGAGAAATCAAAGACATAAAGAACAATCATGAATCAAGAAGAGCTTACTTGGCAGGAGGAGCCTCATCCTGAACTTCCTCTTGACTTCCTGCAGTTTGCAGGTTTGTACGGTCATTGCGGAATTTAAGGTCAAGCTTGGAGTTGCACAACACTTCATTATCTCCCTCATCCCCCATTGTAGCAGTTGGAAAAGCCTGACTATTCTGGCCAGATACAGGCCGATAAAAACTAGAACATGGATCAATCTGGCAATGCCAAGGGACCACATGAGGGGAAGCTCTGCACATACCTTGTAGAAAAGGCTTTACCTCAGGGTCTTGAGGTTGTTTCGATGAAACGATAGGGTTCGCAGATGACCTGGGTTCATTTGTGTTAAACAAAACAGCTGTTGAACTCACATATGCATCAATCATCGTCTCTGCATACAAACGCTTTCCACCATTCTTTGCCATTGCAAGTTGCACAGAGCTCTGATGAGTAGCCATTGAATCTATTAGAGTCTTCGGCGGTAAGCTTTGCCATGTGCTTGAGGAGAGAGGCTTAGCCTCATCTCTAATGGGAAAGCAAACATCCATTGCATGTGAACTTGGGAGAGCAACTCTGTCCTTGCGCTCAAGGTTCTCAGATGAAGTGTCTGTCGATGGGCCCAATCCGAGACGGAGGTCTGTCTCCGCAAGGTTGAGCTCAACTTCTCTCTTGGGCTCATCGGGAGGAGGGGCAGAAGAGACCTCAGCCAGACCAATGTAGTCCCATTCCTTGAGCGATGTAGTGCTCTGCCCCGAGCTATTAGAAGGAGAGTCGCCACAAGCGGGAGATATGACAGCTGACGATGCACTGTGCAAAGGGGCAACACTCAGTTCACCTGGCAAAATAGATGCTTGAGTCCATCCTAAAACAACATCCTGCTGCGAAAAGTTCTGTTCCATATGAAGGAGCATAGCGGGAAGGAGGAAGGGGCGGGCAAGGGGTACATAAACAAGGCAGGCAGGGCACTCTGTTGTATATGTATGAGTGTGTGTGAAGGGGAGTGTCTCCGCCCGCGTGTGTGAGTTGAGGGAATGAGTGTGCGCGTGTTTTTGCTGCTGTGCCTGTATGTGTGAGAAGTGTACTACCGTTTATCCTCGGAAAAGCTTTCCGCTTTGGCTATGGAAGGACAACGGCGCTCCTCTGCATGAGCAAAGCTGTACATATCATGATGGAAGCGTTTGCGTGTGTAGCTATGGCGGGAGCAAAGAGCAACAAGGATGGGTAGCAGAGAGAGAGATCAGGGCAAAATGTGACGATATTTGAAAAGGAAAGGCCGAAAATTAGGATAATAAAAAAATGCTCTGATTGGTCGGGTGGGTAAGGGACCGGTCTATTTCTTTACTGACCGGTTATTGCCCGGTCACAAACGAAACACCAGGCCACGTCACCGTATGTACGCACACGTGTATGTAATCGTAGGGTATTTGTGTGCATGGGTGTCTTCTTTATGGCCGACCGGATTGCGTGCCTGACGGTTCCCGCATTGCCTCAATTTTTTTCATTTCTCATATAAAACCTTCAAATAAGTTTAATTTTACCCTTTAGTCCTCTGGTCCATAACATGTAATCGAATCCTAGAGGGGGTTCCCATACTCCAGGCCATGTACAAAGCAACCTTTTAACCCCAATGTAAGTCAAATGTACCCTTTCGCCTATAGGTCAATATTATGTAACTGCATTTTCCAAATTAGTCTTTCTTTTTTTCTTTTTGTCAATTGGGTGTGTATATCACGCGTGTGTGTGTGTGTGTGTGTGTGTTTTTTTTGAGATTTGTTGGGGTTCTCACGACTAAATGGCAACGCATGATCTCCACGTCGAGTTCATTTTAGGAACTCGATGAAAACTATATCTTGACCATAGTATGTGTGAATTGCGTCCACATTGAATGAAACATGATGTGAAGTATGAAGAGTAAACTGTGTGTGAATGAAGGTCGCTTCTCGAATATATTTGTCGATAGTTTTTTTATTGTTCATTAAAAAATACATGCACTAATGCAACGATAGTAGTAGGACTCTCAACAAGGAGGTGGTGGGTTTGAACATAGAAGCCACCAATTCCCCCCCCCCCCCCCCCCCCCCCCCCCCAACACACTAGAAAAAGCAATCAAGATTTGTTGATCACTCTCCGAACCCTAATCCACTCTAGCACATTAGAGTGTCATTTAGTGATGAGGGGTGTAATCCATTGTAGCAAAGCAGATTAAAGCCTTGCAAAACACACTTCAAACACTGACGTAATGAGACTTGGAAGTCCCAAAATATGGGTATTGATAGTCACAACATTAGCGAAATAGGCATTAATAGGGCATGGATGAATAGAAGGCATGTTGTTGTATCAAGATCTACATGAAGAGATCTTGGGTAGATAAATGACCATGAGATAGTAACCTTACTAGCATTAGGTCGATAAATATACCCTTTTGCAACATTGCCATATGTTACGTATAAATTAGCAATAGGTGCTTTGTGAGTTAGCTGAGTTGTCTTAACGATGTTTTGAGTTGGTTCATATTTAATCTATGCCCAGATTTTGATACATTGTCATTCTCCAATATTGTGTGGTTGTCACTTCTTGATTTACTAGTACAAAAACATTGTCACATTTTTGTCAGATTCAATCCTATCATGTTTTCTAAATGAGATATTACCAAATTTTTATTGAAATTTTGCCATATGAGTGAGTCTACGTTAGGCAAGAAACTCTTTAATATTAAACTTTTTTGATGGTGGCAACTTCTCATCATGAAAAGCAGATTTGAGATGCTCTCATCCAAAAGAAAGTAGTTGAAATCATGTATGGGTTAGAGGCTAAGCACGCTACCATGCTTTGCAAGGATTGTATTGGACTGGATGCATTGGCTAAATCTATGGTTTGATTGCTCTTGGAAAAAATAATAAGCTATTGTCATCAATAAAAAGATCATTGAGTCATTTGGGGAAAAACTATGTGGTGATACCACTTTTAGTATCTTATGGAAAAAGCTTGTTGGTTTGGGCAAGCATCATAATGTCCAGAAAGGGGACAAAAATAAAGCTAAAGTGAAAGAGGTTAATGTAATCACTAGAGATGATGACATAATCATGTTTGTTATCTACGTGTTTCTTGATTAGAAAATATGGTAGAGAAGCACAAGTAATACAAAATCACAATGGGGGTGTTGGCTAGCCCTCAAGATTGTTTTGTTCTCTCTAGCTCTATGTGTGTGTGTGTGTGTGTGTGTGTGAGATATGACTAGAATGTATGAATATCTCCCTTCCTCTAACCATGTTGTCATGGTTTAGTTATGTAAAAGGTAACAATCTTCTTTCTGTATAGCATTGCTATCAAATTTTGTATGATAAAGATACCCTTTTGCAACCTTAGCATATGTAACATATAGATTGGCGATAGGTGCTTTGTGAGTTAGCTGAGTTGGCTTGACGATGTTTTGAGTTGGTTTAAATTTAGTCTATGCACAGATTTTGATACATGGTTGTTCTCATATCTTTTGTGGTTGTTCGTTCTTGATTTAGTAGTACAAACATATTGTCACATTTTTATCAAATTCTTGTGTTATTTTATCTATTTGATCTATGCATAATCCTATCATGTTTTTCAAGTGAGACATTACCAAATTATTGTTGAAACTTTGCCAATTTTTCCTTGAGAGCTTGCCATTCTCTTGTGCTTGAATATGAGTGCATCTACATTAAGCAAGATACTCTTTAATATATATATATATATTTTTAATGGTAGCAACTTCTCATTATGAAAAGCAGATTTAAGGTATTCTCATTCAAAAGAAAGTATTGAAATCATTGTAAGGGTTAGAGGCTAAGCACGCTACCATGTCTTACAAGGATTGGATTGAATTAGATGCACTGGCTAAATCTATGCATAGTTTGATTGCTCTTGGAAAAATCAAACTTTTGTCATCAAAGACCATTGAGAGGTTTGGGGAAAAGCTTTGTGACACTCACGAGAACAATAGCACTTTTAATATCTTATGAAAAAGCTTGTTAGTTTGTGCAAGCATCATAATGGCAAGAAAGTGGACAAAAATAAAGCTAAAGCTAAAAAGGTTAATGTAATCACTAGTGATTATGACATAATCGTGTTTGCCTCTTCGTTAGCAACATATTTCGTTAGAAAAGAGGGTAGAGAAGCACGAGTAATACAAAATCCCAATGGGGATGTTGGCCATCCCTCAAATTGTTTTGTTCTCTCTCGTTGTGTGTGTGTGTGTGTCTATCTATCTCTATATATATATTTTTTTTTATTTATTTATTTATATTTATATTTATATTTTTATATGATCATGCAAAACTATCCATACTTGGTGGATGTTTTTCACTACAATGTATTAATCTCTCCCTTCCTTGAACCATGTTTTCATGGCCAAAATGGGTTCAATGAGTTTGCTTCCTGCTTTAGAGAGCCAAGGGGACCAGTGAGTTGTGGGTTTTAAAGGTATCTGTTTATCTCTCCCCACTCCAGTGCCTCCATTGCTCTGGTACACTTATGTACCCGCTCGCCCATTGTGCCACCTAGTGTCAAACTAGACCACTGAGGGGCTAACAATTTGTCACTAACTCTTTCCACTAACCACCTTGAGAGAACAGCTTCACCTTGTCAATCATGTCCTAATGGTCCATGCTTGGTCTTGCTTTGTATTTGAGGCCCCAAATTTGGCACACTAGGCCTCTGCATGAATAGCAAGCTTGAGGATCCCGATACCACCTTACTCCAATAGTCTAGCGGCAGACTTCTATTTGGCCCACTGCAAAAGAATCGAGTTTTTGGTGTTATTTTCCACAAGAATCTTTTTACCTATTTCAAGATTTTTTTCCAGTTGCATTTTGCTATCTTGAGGAAACGGACCAGTGAAGGCTATGTACGGGAGCATAAACAAATTAATTACTTTTAACCCTGCTCGAGAAAGGAAGCAACACATACTCCAACCTTTGCATCTTGCACCTTATCTTATCTAAGACTCATTGGAATCTTTGCTTGTGCATTATGTCGACCCCCAGGGGGGCTCTTAGGTGTTGGAAAATCTTTCCTTTTGATACCATCGCTCCAGTCCACATAGATGGATCAAACAAGTCATTTTTGGAAAATGAAATCAGGCTTGATTTCTCAATATTGCACTTCGACCTCAAGGCTATGGCAAACATTTGCACACTCTCCAAAGCCTTCCTAATTATGTGAGGGAAAGCTTTCAAGAAGAGAAAGGGGCCATTCATGAAGAGCTTCTTAGGAGTTGGCCGTTGTCATGCAAGGTCAACCCTGGGATCTCCCCTCGTAGCATTGGATTCTAGCATGGTGACCAGAAGATAAGAGCCGATGGCGATCATCATTGGGGTTAATGGGTAGCCCTCTTTGATTGATCTTTTGACTTCAAATGCACCTACAATTCTATGATTAAATAGGAGCTCCAAATGGCTACTAGAACACCAAGGGTGTGAACCAACCGACACAACCGTGGCCCAAAGTCTAAAGATTTCATGACATGTTCTAGGAAAGACCATGTGATCTGGACATAAGCTTTGCTCAGATCGAGCTGAAGTAGGATACACTCTTTCTTGGTGAAGGTTGCATACTCCATGCCAACTATTACTACCAAAATGGTGTCATGATAAATCCATGTTGGTGGGGAGTGATGGCTTTGTCTAGGAGGAAAGAGAGCACGAGGGTGATGGTTTTGGCAAGAATTTTATATGCCACCAACATCATAGTGATGGCCTGCTAGTGTTTTAGTTGAGAGCAGCAAATTTGCTTCGGGGTAGGTTTTATGAGGTCCCTCTTTATGCTTGAATCTAGGACTCCTTTGACCAAGGCTTGGTTATCCATTCGCATCATTAGGGACTTAAGATCCTCCCTTAATTCTTTGAAGAACTCATAAATGGCAATTAAATGCGTATATCCATATTATACACATTTATTTTTATAAAGCATATTTCGTATATACCTAATTTCTATTTATACTACCTAAATCACTTCCAAATGTGATTCAAACTCTACACAAGGCAAGCGATTACTATTCTACCTACCTAGATCACCTTTCAATGTGAGTCAACCTTTACACATGATAGGTGATTTCTATTTACCCTAGTCAAATCACTTCCAAATGTGAGTCAAACTCTACACAAAGCAAACAATTATTATTCTACCTACCTAAATCAACCCAGTGTGAGCATTGCTCTACACGTGGTAGGTAACCGCGATCTAAGTCTAGTTAAGTTACTTTTAAGGGTGAGCATGACTCTACACAAAGAAGGAACTACTAATTTGATTTAAAATTTTATGTATTACTAAAATAGATTTATTTCTAATTAATAGTTCAATGAGCAAAAACCTTTTTTTCTTTTGTTTTTGGGGCTTAGAGTTCACCAATGAGGTGAACTCAAGGCAAACTTTCACTAAAGATGCCCACAATGGTAAAAGGCTCGGGAAGGATGACTCTATATAGAACAACTTATTTTGATTAAACTATATTTCGATCAAATTGCTAAGAAATTATACGGAACTGTGATTTGACTAATGTGGCAATATATAATATGTTTGTTTCATTGGGAAGGTTGTATAATACGCTCGATTAAAGCGTATTATACGTACCCTATATAGAAATATAGTTGTTTTTGTTCAACCAGGTCTGTTTTTGCTTTCAACACCTTTTGTGCTCAGCTTCAGAGGTCGACCCATCTCGTTTTCGAGTGGTTAGCAGCTCGACTTCAACTTCAAGTTGCTTTAGGCACTCCTTGCGAGGCTTCTTCGTTCTTAGTCCTGAAGTTTTGACTACTTTTTGAATACTCCTCGTAAAGATATCCCAAGCTTTAGGGTTTTCCAAATCAACATCCTTACTGAGCTTTTTTGGCCACACTTTGGAATAGGGGGTCTTTGAAGAGGTGTTCCCCCCTTGATAAGTAGATTCTTAGACCCTTTGGGATAGTGTCCTTCCCCTTTGCGGTAGCATCATCAAAACAATTCTTAAATAAAACGTATAGTAGGAATTTTTAAACGTTCCCACTCAAAAAAGCCAATTCTAGACATTGTGTGAGTGACCCTTGGCCAAAACTAGTTGATATTTAATGTGGTGTGTGCGCGTTTTTTGCAATTTCTAAACCATTTGAAGTTACCCCCTTTTTGAGAAAAGTTACTCACTTTTGGGTTAGTTTGCTTTTTATTGCTTTTAGGGGATTAATTCTACAAGGAGGCCATGCCACCTATCAAACCATGGAAAGCGCAAGGTTTTTGGGCGGGCCTTTCAATAATTGCTTTTAGGGGACTAGTTCGACAATGAGACCATGCAGCCATTCACAACATATGGAGCTTAATATCTGGGAAAATGCTTTCAATGTTTTAATTTGGGAGTAAATTTCCGTTGAAGGCCACATGCACAAAGCGCACCAAGCACCATGGTATGCACTTCCAATTACTATCGACACTTGTCAAAAAAGATTTTTGGACAAAAACTTCAATCGCATCATTAGATTTGAGTGTACAAGGTCTATTATCTATCTTTTGCTCTTGTTTGTATTCTTTATTGGTCTTTCCCAATGCTCAAATATCCCAATCTGTTAAATTCACCATAAAAGAATGTACAATAACCCTCAAGCTCGTCCTCTCAAGTTCAGGACGAGCTTGAGGAGCCACAAGATACATCAAGGAGCTATAAAGTCTCGACTTAGGAGTGCCACTTCGAAAGATTCCTTACACAATGCTACTTAGATGTGACCATGATGGTGTGGATTGCTTGATTCCACTCATCATAGTTCTTCCTTTTTTCAATGGATGTGATCACTTCCCTGCTTTTTTGGATAATCTCGGGGAAGGTAATTGCTAAGAGTGAATTTTGTTAAATCGTTTATTATGTGGGATGTTTGTATTAAGGAAAAATCCTTGTTAAATCTTATATTTTATCATAAATCCCCATTGCCTACTAATTAAGACAACCTTAAAAATCAAGGCGAAGAGAATGGTATTTTTAAAAGCAATGGTCTATCCTTATACACTGTTGTTGAGTGGAAAGGCAAGCAACAAGGTAGAGGGACACGAGAGATTTATTCATGTCGTGTAAAATAAAGTGGATATCATAGGTTGGAAATAAAGGCTAAAACGTGCAAAGGATGGGATTTACATGAACACTTCCCCCACTAGATATCTCTAATACCTTTTGGTCTGTCTTCAAGAAATTACTATTTTGAAGAACAATTGGTTGTCAAATGGCACTTTACTACTTTAGCACTAGTACAAATTGGCTTGGTAATTGTGCTAAAATCTTTTGTAAAGCTTGCAAAGAACATTGTGAGAAGACAATTATGACCACCTACTAGTGGCAAATTATTATTATTTTATATTAGCAATACTCACTATGATAGAGTGAGCTAGAATATATAAACAACAACCATACTTACAATAACTCCATGCTCAAGATGAGCCATGGAGGCCATGAAAGTCAAAACGGAATTACAACCGAGTCCATCAAACACACAAGTTCATACTGTTGCAGATATTAGTCCATAAAGTCGAGCTTTTTGTAGGGAAGCAAGTGATCATTTCTATGGTTGGTTGGCTTAACCTAGATCAGAAAGGAACCTAAACATGCTCTACAATACCATTGCCCCATATTACTAAAAAGTGTGACAAATTGTTCCCCCAAGCTTTAGTACTTTCATTTTAAGAAATAATTAATAGATACAACTTGCCTCAAAAAAAGGGTAAAATATATACGTATGTCAATAAAAACTAGTAGTCATTTATAATAGGAAAACTTTAGTTTTCTCTTTTTTTCCAGGGGTTTTACAAAATTGTTTCATTAGGCACTAGCCCATGAAACATACAATATGTCGGTGCATGAAAGAAGGTTGAGAAACAAAAATGTGGATCAAATTGTGTTGTATTTATAGATCTTATACATAAAGATATTTTAGAGGAGAGCTTGCTTTTGTACCATGTACAATGGTCCTCGTGATTTTGATGGCAAAAATAGCTGCTAATTTTGGTGGGGTTTCGATTGGTGACATCATACCATGTGGTGCTCAAACCTTTACCTAAAGAATGAGGCTCAGAATTCCAAGAGCTGTTTTTCATACCTTACAAAGCAATACAAACCTATGGATTATGTATAAATGGTGGCACCTAGTTTTAGTAGGTTCCTTTTTAGCACATGGTTAGTTAGGCATGGATGAACCAGAGGATACATTTGAAGCAAATACAATGACTAAAAATTAAAATATCCTGAAAGTTTTTGTTTTTAAGTAATTAGTTAGCCCTGAGTACAGGATACAATAGAAGACTTTGTGCAAAGAGAAGAAAGAAAGCATCGAGCAATCTCGCTAGATCTTGATAGTAAAATTTAAGCCAAAGAAAAGTTATTAATTTGCATTTAATACAAAATGAAAATCAATTATTGCACCCTTTGGTGGTTGTGAGAGTGATATATTATATTAGCGTCATTGCTCACATACATTTATTGCACTAGAGATGTCTTTTACACAATAATGCTATGATAGTTAAGCAGTAGCATGAGTCCAAACAGAAAACTTTGCATTTTCATGGGATGCCGACCAATTTGATTACATAATAGCATCTTCTTGTTTAAATTTTTTTTGTAATTTTGCTTACTGATATAATCTTGCATACAGTTATGGCAAAAAAAAAAAAAAGGAAAAAACCTTGGCATTTCAATGCTCATGCTTTGAATGGTGGTGGTTGACAACTTTCTACAAACAACACCAACATGCTATGCATTGCTTTGCTTACTTCTTGATCACTTTCTAGAAAATCTAGTTATTTGTCTTGGATCAGCATGCATAAAGGTAAAGCACCTAAAACAATATAGCATATCTAGGTCTGATTGCATTGTTTCACACCAAAACAACATTCATGATTGGCTTTGCTTGGAATCCTCAAAAGATGTTTTGCTAGGATTCATTGCAACCAGCATAAACGAACTTATATACCTATTCATTCATTCATCACATGTGACAAAAGCACTAGGCTCAAGGAGTGTTGGAATTTTCAAGTCTCTAATAATGAAAAATCCTATCTTTCAATCTCTCTCTCTAAAATTGTAATATTTTTCTTATTTAAAGATATAAAGCATATTGACAAATATTTACTTTAAAAGGCCCTACTTCTATTTTGGTTTTTTGAAATTTTGTCACACACACATATATATATATATATATAATTTTATTTTATTTTTCCTTTTCTATAAATTAGTGGGGTTTCAATTGCTCGCCTTGACCTCAAAGCACCCAAAATTGAGGTTCATCAAATATGTTATTTGTTTGAATATTAGAAGACAATAAGAAATAGTAATAATAACTATTCTATGTTAGAAAAGATCTCTCTCTCTCTCTCTCTCTCTCTCTCTCTCTCTCTATCCCTTTGATCGATTAATGATAAAATGAAAATTTTGACCATTATTAATTTAATATAAAAGTAGATTTTTATTGAAGTGTGAACATTACAGGACGCTCCCCCCCTTCTCTCTCTCTCTCTCTCTCTCTCTCTCTCTCTCTCTCTCTCTCAAAGAGACACACACACACACACACACACACACACACAACATTGACACCAAGGCTTACCACAAAACAATTTTCTTGAATAGTGAGAAAAAGGACCCATTTCAAGTTTCCCCTAATTTTGTGTCATAGAAGGAGGATTTATCAATTTTGCACTAAAATATACAAAGTAAGCTTGTCTTCTCGAAGACAAGCTTGAAATGTAGCCGATAATTTATGGTCTTAGCCGGCTAAAAATACACTAAAGGCCGGGTTTTAATGAACATTGATGGATGCCATATATATAATAAGTGAGCCCACCTTTTTAAACTGGTGGACATGGACACGCAGTGTTCTTTGTATACTTTTTGACTTAAATAATTTCAAGGGGCTATACTCTTTTTGTTAAACAATAATTCTAAATGAAACGTTTTGTCTAAGGTTGTCCCAATTATGTCCAACATAATGATACACTTGGTTTGAAAATCAGTTCATTGTTTACATCAAGAAAGGCTTTGCTACTAGCTTTTGTTGTAGAGCCAATACATTTTTAGATTCAACTGCCTACTCTTGCCATTGTAAGTCTTGCTTTTATGGGAAGTTGTACAAGCATTTTCACCATAAATACACCAAAAATACTTCTTGGAAATGCAATTGAAAGTAATTATTTTATCTGATATAATTGGAATTCTTGTTGTCGTAATTCTTTTGCATTGTTGAGGACCATAAGTGCACATAAAAATGCATACACAATCCTTTTTGGGAATGATATCAGGAGAAAACTTCCATTATGTTGTTACAAATTTGGGGGCATTCTTTGAGTTGCTTGAAATTCATGCCAGTATAAGAAGATCATCAAAGACACATGTTTTTGAAACTAGCCCAAAATCTACTTGGTTTTTGAAACAGTGTATAATGTTGACCAGACAGTTCTTGTTATGTTCTAACAAGATGTCCCCATAGGTGAATGTATCTAAACTTAAGGAACAAATAACAAGACAGATGGACAAGTTTGAACAGCAACAAGAAGATTTCTTATACGATTTACGATAAAAGTGACCTAAGGGCTTGCCACATTCAATGCATATTAGTGCATTGCCATTCATGCATTGACCAAAGCTCTACCCATACCCAATTTATAGAGCTAAGAGGTTCTTTTGCTATATCCTAATTAGATATGAGGGATAATACTATTAGCAATGGTTGACACAATTTAGCAGTGATTTCTACAATTAGGACCTTTCAAACACAGATAACTATAAATGTTTACATTTATTGATGCATAAATGTACCAAAAAATAAATAAGTAAAATAAAGTGTAAATAAGATGGAGATATGAAAAAATAAAAACAACAAAACACCCTAGCTACGGTGGCTAGTGTGCCAAGCACTATAATAAAACTATCATGTTTAATACCAATTTTATTGAGATATGGCCTTTTTAATTTACGGGCTTTCTTTTTATTATGTAGGAAATAAAATATCATTTCACTTTATAACATGAACCTTCTTAAATTGTAAATAACATTGTCGAGGGGAATTGGCCTAGAGGTAGGCAAGGGACTTTAAACACGTTTGCTATGGTTCAATATTTGCGACATGCATGTATACGTGTGCGGATGCAATCCCATAAAACTAGTTGATGTGAAGCATCAATTGCTATCTCAAAAAAAAAATTGTAAATAACACTGTGAAGACGTATTAGCAAAATCATAGAATTATAAATTTTTGTCCTGCTCGCCACAAGCCATGACATTTCAATAGACCAATGATACATGGGGTGATATAATCTACTCACCATTGTGAGTTTTGGAGGAAAAAAAACATTGTGAAGGCATAGACTTGTAAAAAACGTTTGATGAAGTTGAAGCATTTTTAATCTCACGAGCACTAGCAAGGTCGACGGGGCCTCTCTCTCTTTCTCTCTCTCTTTGCGTCGCTGTGCTCCGGAGATGCAAGCCACACCCGCCGCTTGAAGGAGCTTCTGACACATGACAGTGAGAGGGAGCCAAAATTCCCTCCCCCATTATCCTTAGTATAGATATAGATGTCTTTAGAGATAATGGTTAATGGCTATATAAGATACAAAGAACGAACCCCCTTTTTGGCACAAAGTACTTTATTACTAGGTGCTCTCTTTGAAAGACTTTTCTACAAGAAAAAGTATTCGTGAAAAACTTCCACAAACTTTACATAGCCATGTGGCGATATCTTGTTTGTTTGTAGTTTAAATTTCCTATCAAGAATAAAAACAAGCATAAGATACAGCTGATGAGAGGTCCCTCCACATGTCTTTCCCCTCTGGGCTACTATAACCTCTATCCTACCTTAGGGGCCTTTGTACTTTTTACCTCTTTTTTATACATTTCAAAAAAAAAAAAGCATAAGATGTTAAATCATTTAAGATGGCCGGCCTTTTCAATAAAGGCCTCGATAAATGAATACAAGTAAACAAAAAAATCTACAATTATCTATCTATTTAAAGAGTGTGTGCGCATGTGTGAGGTGTGCGACGGACGGAGAGAGAGAGAGAGAGAGAGAGAGAGAGCCTAAAGGATGTGTGACATGTGTCACATAGAGGTGTGTGTATGTGTGAGGTATGGGAGGGAGAGAGAGAAAGAGAGAGCCTAAAGGGGTGTTGAAAAAAAGAGTGGAAGTTTAATGATTACCTTTGGTTTTCTCAAATTCAAAACTTAAAGGTTTGACATTAAAAAAAGAACAATGATTTGTGAAATATTACCTTTAAAACCATCATTGCTTTAAGATAAGGGGGCCAATAAAAAACCGGCCCCTTAAGAAGAAACACATGATGGCTTACTTTATGTAAGCGAAGACTGAGTCTTGGGACATCAAGTGCTTTGCGCTAGAGTGGTTAGCTCAACAAATATCCTATTGTAATCGTTGGATTCATGTTCGGTTCCTGTTGGCAACACTGGCTCAAATTGCACCCTCGGGTGGATCACGACATTTTGCTATTTTTTTTACACAGAAAAACACAAAGAAGCCTGTGTACGAGCTACTACCATTTGTGATGATTGGATTGAGGCGTTGTTCTTTTTGTAGGCAGTCGCTTTCTCTACCTTCCGATTGTGCCCCTCCCTTCCTATTTCTGGGCAACACACAGCGGGAATTTTGTCTTTCCGCTTAGGTGGCCTTAACTTGGGGGTTTTACTCTATCTTCAAACTGAAAAAACACAACCAAACACTAAGGTCTTTGCCATAGGCAGGCCAAAGAGAAACCAAAGAAGAAGAAAGACACAAATTAATCTCCTCTTTATATGGACAAAAAGAAATCTTTCACTTTGCACCTTCATAGGTCTTTTCATTTTTATTTTATTTTTTGCGAAACTCACAATTGTGAGTGGATAGTATTAAGAACATCAGAAATATACACCAACCTCGAGCTCAGACCGAGCCTTGAGGGTCAAAGGATTACAAGTTTTCTGCTTGATAGAGAAACCACAACTACTCCCAAGCTTTACTTATTACAAGAGGTCATCATGATATGTATTGTTCTAAATCAGTCCTCTGAGGCTTGTTTGCCTTCGATCCTGTGGATCGTCACTCTGCTCTCTTGTATGATTTCACAAAAGCTTGCCACAGCCAGATCCTCCTCAAACACCCGACGGTTTCTCGCTTGCCAAATATGGTGAAAGAAGTAGTACCTGATTATTTGAGTGCAGACAAGCCGAGCAGGACTCCCAACCTGTACTACCAAAGAACAAATCAGTCTTGAAGAACTTAATTTGCCATGTCCTTTGAATCCACTTGCATATTTTTTTAGCCATGCCACTGAATGCCTGGCATCCCATGAAAAGGTGGGCTAGGTCTTCACTAGCTATTCTGCACCCTAGCAGAGATCGAACCCGATCCCTCTTTCTTGTATCTTTACGCCCGTCGACAAAGCACCCCACATCACTTTCCATAGAAATATCTTACTTGGCTTCCACATGTTCTAGCTCTTTTCATTTCCTAAACTCACCTTTCACTTACACATTTAAGATGTTTTGAAGTATTTTTAAAAAAAAAAAGAGATTGAAGAGACCTAATTAGTCTCCCAAAAAAAGTAGAGGCCAATAATATGGGTTTTGTAAGGGAGTGGTGCGCAAAAGTATCAAAAAGAAAAAAGAAAGAAATCTATGCTTTGCATAAAGAAGGCAAAGCTAGACAAAGTTGGTCCATAACCTCGTCATGATAGGAATGGCAAGAGTAGTAGAAGAAGAAAGAAAGAAATCTATGCTTTGCATAAAGCAAACAAAAACTAGACAAAGTTGGTACATAACCTCCTTATGGTAGGAATGGCAAGAGTAGTAGTAGTTGTAGTAGGCCTATTGCAAACATCAAACCCAACAATCAATCATGTAGACGAACGCTTTTTGCTTTGCAAAGACTTTTTCACATTCCCATCCAATTATCCAACCCTTCTTTTTTTATAGCTGTACTCACGACAATGAATGGAGATTGTATGATCAAAACCAGCATATTACAAGCTCCCCACTAAATCAATGTGAGAGCATAAAAAAGAATAGCCACATTTCCAACCAAACACCATTACAAAGCAACTAGTACCAACATGGCAGAACCAGACCATAAACATCAAGTACCAACCTTGATCAAATAAGAACATCGTCGTATAGACAAACACCATTACAATGCAACTCGTACCAACATGGCAAAATCAGACCATCAGGCATCAAGTATCGACCTTGATTAAATAAGTACTGGTGCATAGACGAACAATTCGAAGAAAAAATCTTGGAGACATAATCATAAGCCAAAAAAAGAGCATATTGTCACTTACAAGCATAGTCTAAGCTTCCATCCCAAAAGATCTAAGGAGGATGAGGTGCCACCATGGACCACTTTATTGCCACCAAAAAAGGTCATGCCATCAACCTCCACAATGAACAGAAATGAGTAGAGAACCCAAGCTATGGCCAAGACGTAGGAACCAGACCAGCAAACAGGCTTTTTGAGGGTTGCAAAGTCCTTGTGCACGGATAACTACCAAGGTGCCTTAGTTTGCAACTGCCCACCCATAAGGAGCAGGATCAGTTCGACCAAGCCATCAACAAATGCTGACCTCCCACGTCTGCAAACCCAACAATCAAATTGAGCCCCCACAAACACTTCCCCAATTTTCCCCATATAAGGGGAGGGAGGCATATCTCACCCAAGGAGCCAAAAAAAGGGGGAAGGGGGGGGGGGGGGGGGGGGGGGGGGGGTGAGGAACTGCATCAACCACGAAGGTGGGATTGTCAACCCAAGCCCCTCAAGCCCGAGCTCTTCTCCATGATGCCTATAGAGCCAACTCTTCTGCCCTACCTTCTTAAATTAGAACAAAGTTGAAACAAGACAATATACTATTCCACACACAATCTTTTGGCCTACATAGGGAGTAAAGTGTAGAGCTCTTGGGAGACCCTTGGCTAACACAAGTTGACTAACGCCACATGGAATAATTAATGATGGAAATGAAGTTATTAATTAAGCGATCCTTAGCTAGGCATCACCTTATGTAGGCCATTGTGCCTAGGTAGTTTTGAATTTGTGGGGGGGGGGGGGGGGGGGGGGGGGGGGGGGGTAGGTAGGTATGGGACCTATTGGATCCTAGGATGGGGGGACAAGGGTTGTAACTAGGGAAAGTAGCATTCCAACTACAAAATGGACCATAATCCTTTTGTGCTTTCAATAGCCTTTGTATTTGTTTATATGTGACTATATCAACAATATGATTCCTAGATTGTGCATAATCTAGTGCATTTTGGGATTGAGGTCTTGTGTTCAAACCCTGCAAAAACCAACCTTTATCTAATGCAAACTAGGTTTTAAACTAAATTGGTAAAGCGGCACCGCCTCTAGCAATGGCATGGCCCCTGTGTTAGAACTTTCTAAAATGGTACATCTAGTTTAAAAATAATCATTCGAAAAGACAACACTCTTTGCTACTTCCAATGGAAACCTTTATGCGGCAACTTAGGCAAAAGCCTTCACAACACACACTTAAACTAACTTGACACACACACAGACTAGGTGATATTTCTTATGTCCAAAAATATAACAATGTCCAAAACAATATTTATGCGTAGCACATAGAGACCCAAGCTTTGGAACTTTTAAATTGTAGCCTATGGCATGCCCCACCATGATATCGAACCACCGATGGTCCGCGATGTAAGGCACATTGACTAGTCACCGGAGGAAGAGACCCTAAAACAAAAAACCATAGGGACCAAGCACCATCACTAAGACTCTAAGCAGACACATCATTGATTGGGAGGGTTCTACCTAACTCTGCAATGGTGATATGTGCTCTAACTCCTATCTGGATAAACTTGGACATAGCAGAACAAGCTTGGATCATGAGACTTCATATATACCAACCATCAAGAAATGTGGGTAATAGTGTAGCCTACACTCAAACAAAAAGCCATTAGTATTAATACATACAAAATAAAACCTAATTACTTTATTGCATCAACATTGTTACCTTGCTACATCCAAGTGCCTGAGCATATGAATAACCTCCATGAGTGTGATCGGACCCCTCCATAATAGCGGGTCTAAAATATAGTTGTCGACTGCAAACCCTTTGGTTGTTTCATGTAGACATCTTCATCTAGATCCACGTGAATAAATGTTGTGTTCACATCCATTTGGACAAGTTCCATGTCCTGGTGGATAGCAACCAAGCCAAGCACAGTGCGAAGTGTAGTCATCTTGAATACTGGAGAGAAAATTTCATCAAAATCCACACCTTTTTGTTGCTTGAAACCCTTGGCAACTAGACGAGCCTTGTACCTAGGCTCGGGATCTTCCGCTGCATACTTCTTCTTGTATACCCACTTGCAAGGTAAAGCATTTTTTACTTTTGATAATTCAACCAAATCCCATGTCTCGTTAGCCACAATCAAATTGTATTCTGATTGCATAGTCTGCTCCCACTTAATGATGTCATCCATTTGTACAGCTTCTTTGTAGCAGGTTGGCTCTCCATTGTTAGTGACCAAAATGTGGTGTATACCCTGCTCAAACCACTTGGACGCATGTGATACTCTTACAGAGCGTCTTAGTGCCTGACTGCTAGACTCTGCTCTCTTTGGAGAAATATAGTATCTTGCACTCGAGGATTAGGTGCAACACTACTGAATAAGTTGGTTCGGAGGCGACATCCTCAAAACAAACGCGTCTGTACTCAACTTCTTTAATGGGCTTCTTGTGCATTTTTGATTCATTGAAAATCACGTGTGAGCTACAAGTGACTTTGTTGGATTATGGGTGCCAGAGACTATAACCCATCTCTCCATTTGCACCATAGCCCATAAAAATGCATTTGTGTGACATGGGATCTAACTTGCGATGGAGTTCTTTAGACGCATGTGCATATGCCTCACATCCAAATACACGTAAATACTCATAGCTTGTCATAAAATCTAATATCTAACCAACCCAAATGATTTTCTCATATTAAATTGATCACTTAATGTGGGAGAATAAATGGGAACAAGTGTTAAGATATAGATATGTGCTTATAGATCTATCTCAACACGGGGCCAATAGTAAAGGGGCCCAAATGGGAGATGGTCTATCAAGAGCAAGGCTAACCAATGGAGCATAAGACCTTAGGGTTAGCTTCATTGAAGACCTCCAATAATGTGTGTAAAAGTCCTTTGACCTTAGGTAAGCTAGGGCTGAGCTTGAGGTGGGAACCCGGCCCAAGCTCGAGGTGCTTGACTTGCTTGAGGTGCTTGTCGTGCTTGAGGTGTTTGTCCTGCTTGAGGTGCTTGATTAAGGTGCTTGAGGTGCTTGACTTACTCCATGCTTGAGGTGCTTGACTTGCCGCTTGATTAAGGTGCTTGAGGTGCCTTGACATGCTTGCCTGAGATGCTTGTGGGAATACCCCCTAGTCCAAGTGCTTTGTCATGCTTGATGACTAAGGTGCTTGAGCTCCTAAAGTCAAAAGCATCCCTACAAGAGGGGGGGCGAGCCCTTTTCCTAGGGATTAGAGAGAGAACACACACTCACACTCACAAGGGAAGCCCCAACTTGAAGAGGCAGCAAGGACACATGTCAGGTCCCTACCCATGTTACCTTCATGTGTTGCTTGAAGCCTATTGGCTAGGCTTCAAAGGGATCCAATGATAAATTACTTGAATTATCTAATTGTTTTTGCATTTATCAAGTCCTCTCTCTCAAAGGGGAAAGGGGGACACTTGTCCCAAGGCTACCCATGTTGCTTGTAATGGCTCCTGCTTGTGATTGGCTAGGCCTGGAGGGGTCCAATGAGCTTCAAGAATGAGCTACAAGGGGGGGTCGACCCAAGCAAGCTAGGGGGGTGCTTAGGGGGTATACTCACCCACACACACTCACAAACACTCTCATTGTGTACTATGCAAAGTGCAAGAGCTCCCTCTCCTTCTCCAAGCAAGTAGAGGTTGAGAGCCTACACCAACACTCTTGGCTATGGAGTGCAAATCCAACCAAGAGCCATGCTTCAATGCTTAAGCTTGCCATCTCCTTCTTCTTCATTACTATTCTATTATGTATGCTAGCAACAAGAGTATGATAAGTGAGGAACTAATTCTTTCTGCTACGAAATGTTTCTTCTTCCTCTTCCCTACCCTCATTCCTTGCTAGCTCTCTCCACCTTCGAAGGTGTTTGAGGTCTTGGGACTGAGGCTTGGTATAGTTAAAGCTTTCTTCAAGCTTAGGTTATGCTATGATGGTGATGCATGAAGCTTTCCATCTTCATTGCTTCACCTAGGTCACAAGGAACACAAAGAATGTATTGTAACAAGTCTCTTTTTATGGGAGAAATCATAATACAAATGCCTATTGGAGGGGGGACCGGCTCCACATAAATCCGGTCCTCAACTGTTGTCATGTTCTCTAAATTCTCTCTCTTGCAAAAGTATTGTCTATGCCAAGTTAACTAATTGCTATGATTATGTTGCTATCTTCAATTATGTCAACCCGCTATGCTCTCAAAATCATTTCTTGAAAGTACTCTCATTAAATTCCGCTACTCTCAAATTGAATAGGCAAATTCCATTACATTGGTATCAGAGCATTTGGTTTCTCTTTTCTTGCTTAAGAAGAGAGGTCCTTAAGTAGCCTATAAATGGTTGATGTTGTTAATTATAATAGAGTAAGTGGAACTAGGATCTAATATCGGTTTTGTTAAGCCCACTATGTGGGGGATGGTGCACACCTCGGGAGATTTGGACTTAATAATGGAGTCTTTTTAGACTTGCCTACGGCTTTACCATTATTGAGCCATAAGAAGTCCGAAAGGAGCTAGCCCTTGGCAACTCTGCTATGTTAGACCTACTCCTCTACTCTCTATAATTAACCACTTTGAGCCGTGGGTGTAGATACTTAAGAGCCGATTTTCAAAGGCTAAGAGGAGTGGCAACTAAGGTTTTGTATTGCCAAAGCATACACTAAGTATAAACATAAATTTTGTTAACATGGCTGACAATAATCAAGACAGTAGAATGAACATTGATAGCTTTGATTTTGCACATGAAGGTGCTAATGATGATGCTCCCATGTTTGTGAATTATCTCGTCGCTAGGTTGCAGCAAGCTATGGGCAACCCTGCTTTGCAAGCCGTGGAGATGTATTCTCCACCATTTCCGTGCGAAAAACTTTGAGCTTTTTTCCTGATTGGTTCTCAACCATGGCAAGGAATTTTTGAATGTTGAAAAGACCTCTTCCTTATGCTTAAGGAGATACACCTACACCTTTTTGGTAGAGTCATCTATGAATGTGAGAAAGTAGTTTGTCCCCCCCTAGAGTTTTATGTGGCATTGGCACACACAAATCACTGTGCTATAAGTCTAGGGGTTCGCCTAGTTTCTTGTTCAATGGCAAAGATGTCAACCTAGTCTATTTGCCATATAGACAATGGTCACACAATGGAGAGTCCGTGTAATCTAACACAGGTAAGTAGCCAAAACACTGAAGTGTTTTCATTCCCTTTTGGCTAATATGCCCTAGCCATCTATGCCACAACTCAGTAGACAGCAGCTTGGCAACATAGATAGAGTGTTCGTCGACACTTGAAACAAACAGAGTACAGGGATTCGTTTTTACGACCTTTCATCATGATAAGGTTGTTCTTGCGGATCATCCAAGAACATCACCAAAAACTGTAGTGTAGCCAAGATCATCCAATTGCCCTATAGAAAGCAAGCTCTTGGTAAACTTGACATGTCTGACATTCTGCAACACAAAAGTAGTGCCATTATGCATCTGAAGTTTCACATTACCAATGCCAATAATGTCAAGCTCATAGGAATTACCAAGCTTGACTATGCCATGTATGGATGCATAAGAGGAAAGCCACTCTCTATGCGGCGTGACATGCACCAGAATCAAGAATCCAATTCTGTGCATAACCCTCATCCTGTGCAATCAGCAAATGGAGTGAGATCTAAAGTGAAAATGAGAACATCTGAGGGATCTAGTGTCACCTTTGCATGAATCTATGTTGGCATAATGATCATCACTAGAGGACGAGCATCCTCTACTGCAGTGGTAGGTATGGGAGACTCAACCACATTGAGCTCCTCGATCTTTACCATACTTTTTCTTTTGTCAGAATTATCCTTTTGCATGTTTTTTTAATCTCGGCAATAGTAACACTCGACATTTCTGGTACTACGGTCTCTACTTGAGTTCTTGTGTTTGCTAGGGCTACGAGGATTTTGCTCTCTAATTTTGCTTTTGTATTTGTTCCTATCACGTCCTCCTTCCTTCATTGAACTACCAGCCATATATGCATCTCCATGACTAGCACCTCGAGAGATTTACGTTGTGAGCGGGATGAAAACACACACAGCGCCTCTATAACGACCCGACACACACTCTTGGGAAGATACACACACACACACACAATGGGGCACCACTCGGCTTACACAACACACCTGGCCGAGACAGGGAACACACCTATGGAGTGAGAGGAGAGAGACGATCCGTTTACCCACTCCACACAGAGAGATACACACACACCCACCCACCCAAAAAACTCAGATCAAAAGGGGAGAATTTCTGATGTTTAGATACAAATGAGATTGGGCCAACACCAATGGGGCAAATAGCTCACACAATATGGGTAAAATAAGCCAGATACAATCACAAACTGGAGCAGAAGCTTCGATCATAGGAGAAACTTACACAGCAAAAACAGCAGAAAAAGAGTGAGGAATTTGGCAAAATGGACAGTGCCATCGCCTCTGGAACGGCCCAAAACCCCAGTCTACAATGTCAAAGTGCTCAAATCCGACCTCGGATGAGCAGTTTACGGCCAAAACATGCTCCAAAAACCCAAAAAACACACCTACGGCTGTTCCTCCTCTCTTCTCCACGTTTTTTCTATCTTCTCTCAGTTTTTTCAGTTCCCACACTTAGCTTTATTAGTTGGGCACCCGTGGCCTTTTAGATGACCTCAAACGGACCCCGAACATGCCAAAAACTGACCTCGCAGTGCATAGTTGTCACCTTTTTGCATCATCCGCACACCTGGCACTCATTTCTTTTCAATAATGCATCCCGCCACCACGTGAAGTGTCCCCAAAAAGTGGTCCTAATGATGACCTTTCTGCATAACTCTCACAAGAAAACACCCACGTTGTGTCCGTATTCATCCACGTGCAAATATTGACCCCGTTCGGCCTCCTAACGCCACTAGATGCCATCTGACGCACCAGCTTACCTCATGTCGTCGGCCCGCGGATAGCTTCCTCGAGAAGTTTTACGCGCTACCAACTCCTCATTATTGTAGAAAAAACACACTGGTACTGGTAATAGTGAAAATCGCTGCACTATGTACATGCTGTCCTACCTGTACACATGTGGGCCCCACGTAACCACCTGGCTCTGGAAAATGGGCAATTCTTTATTTGATGCACCATGCATGTGTATGTACATCTGCGCAATCCCTTGCTCCAAAAAACTCCTAACAACGTCAATTTCTTTAATGAGCAACGCATCTGTGACAACATTGAACACTAACTTGCCATTCCGAGCCGAATTGCTAATGGTTGTGCAAAAGGTGTCCCATGAACTGGATAGAGAGCATAGCAAGAATATAGACTTGAGTTTGTCATCAAACTCCTTAAAGTCCAGATGTCAACTGACTCAACAAGGAGTTGAACTCATTTATGTGACCAAAAACTGTGCTACCTTCTTTCATGTTGAGCTTCATAAGCTTTTTCATGAGAAAACCTTTGTTGGATGCACTTTTGCTCTCCCATGATGAACATAAGCTATCCCAAAGTTCCTTGGTTGTTTTCTTCCCTATGATAGTGAAGAACATTGACTCGGCTAGATATAGAAGTATCATAGCCATGGCTCTCGCATCCAAAAGCTCCCATTGAGCTTGCGTATAGTCATCATCCTTTGCACTCTCTTTCAACGATTCTGACAGGCCTTTGTTTGTCAGAACATCTTTCATGCGCTCTTTCCACATGGTGAAGTTTCTGCCATCAAACTTATGAATGAGATAGTCCTCCTTTTCTGAAGAAGAAGCCATCACTGACAAGAGGGTTTGAGAGGTGCCAAACTATGGCGAGAAGTTGCAGAAATTTGGGCAGAGTCTCCTTTGTATGAAGAGTTAAAACTCAACGCATAAATGTTGCAATTGCACTAACTGGGCATCTACTGCACAAAACCATTGATGTGTGACTGCCATCTCGGCGTCAAAAACACAAAAATCTGTCTATATACATATCCTATGGTGAGGGTACCGAAAAGGGGAACTCCAACTACCTTTATCACCGAAGGTGTCTCAACATTTGAGCACACCCCAGCTCAAAGAAAACCTCACGCTATCAACCCTCCAAAGGCTTGCAGACACAAATGAACTAGCCATAGTCTCAAAAAGGGCTCTTCCGGTCCGAGTCTCAGAAACGGCCAAAAAAACTGCCAAAATAGCCAAAAATGGCTCCACACGTAGTACAATGGACACTGTTCGTAACTCAATGTACATGAGTAAACCACGGTCAAACAGGTAAAAGTGATCCCTGCGGGGATATCTGCTCTCAAAAGAGCTGAGTTGCACTAGGTGTGCTAACAGAAAAATGCTTCTGTCATCAACGCATCTATTCGCAAAGAATCTGTTGTCAAAATGACTGCCAAATCGTATGTGAAAGTGCTGTGTCTGGTAATCTGGAAAATCTATGTGGATAGACTGAAAAACCCTGTGTAACCTGTAACCTGTGTGTTGGTGTCGCTATGTGCCAATTTTTGCCATCGGGCAGAAATGCACTAGTCGAATAGCCGCCAAAGAAGTCGTAGCCAAAAATCGTGCCGTACAATGCAATCGGTGCGCTTGGTGCCAATGCCGGGTGTCACTCCTCTATGGTAGAGGTACCTCACCCATGCGTGTGGCTAGCATAGCTGTTGATCGCGAGAAAAGTCATCGGATATGGAGAAATCCACCGCAATGTGTAAGAATTTTGAGCCGGTGCCGAAGCGTGAAAGTCAGTGTCGAAACAGCTCTAATCGCCGGTGTCGATGTCATCTCCCACCACCGAACGGGAGTGGCTAGTCGAATAGCCGCAGGCGCCTATGCTTGAAGCCGGTGTTGAGAAAATTCACTGAGGTCAAGGTTGATACCAATACCAAAAAGGTGCACACACTGTGTGTGTGTGTGTGAAAATCGGAGAGTTCGGAGGTAGAGACAAAAATCAAAGTGGATTTTGGAGCCGGATTTTGCAACCTGTGTGTGTGTGTGTGTGTGTTTGTGTGAAGCTCGTTAATCTGCAACTTGCCCAATTGCTGCTGCAATTGCTTGTGTGAGCGGGTGGGGGGCAAGGCTTGTCAAGAACATTGGTGGGAATGGTTTCTTACACACAAAATGCAATCAAAGTTTTGTTAAAAAACTTCAACTATCTGCAAAGACTGTCGAAAAATGGCATTGTTGAAAACTCTGATTTTTAACTAGCGGGGAGTGTGTGTGGTGTGGAGTGCAACCATCGCTATGCCCTTCTGTTTCCTTGTTGGAATCCACAGATCGTCTTTTTCCCCATGCTCGATCTATGCACTCAGTGTTGTTTTGTCGCTACCTGCTCGAGTGTGCCCTCAATGCCTACTCACTTTGTCGATCTTCTATTTGTGTGTGTGTGTGTGTGTGTGTGTGTGTTCGACACACACGCTTTGCTTGTTGCCTACAATCTCGATCTGGTCGCTTGCTCAATTGCTTATGAGCTCTCCAATTTACATCTTGGATTCAAGTGCAATGCTTCGATTTTCCAAGGTCTTGCACTCTGCAGACTTTCATCCAATGCTCCAAGATCACGACTTCTCTGCTCCTATGCTCTAGTGTGTGTGTGTGCGTGTGTGCGCGTGCATGTGTGTGTGTGTGCATGAGCTCCCGTCAGTCTACAATTACTACCCGATTCCCTACAACTCGACCCTTGTTGCCGATTCTCTTGAATTGTTGTAGATATTGCTTTGGTTTAGTGCCAATTTGCTCTCAATTCTGCTCCAGCAGTACTACTCGACTTCACTACTTCAAGCCTTCAAGGCCTTTTAGCTTGTACACTCCATCCTCCAAGATTTCCTTGATCCACTATCTACAGAGCTTATCGAAGAGGGGCTGCACGCGTTGGGGTTCCGAGATCCACCCGACCTCCTTCGAGTGCAGTTAAACCTCACTAGATCCGTGCCAATCCGATGCCGCCAAGCGTCGAGCTCCGTCGCTGAGAGATCACCACCGCCGCCGAACCAACGCTTTTATACCAATTGATAAGCACTGTTGCGGACTGTGCATGAGAGGGAAGGAGTGTGCAAGTGATGGAAGGAGAGAATTGGGGAAAAAGTCAATAAGGGTGGTTTCCCACGGCCACATGGCCTACACCCCAATTATTATTGCCTTAGCAATCTTGTTCTCCGATTGCTTCATATATAAACGAGAATGTTGAAGCTTATTGCGAGTTGACTCATGTACAAATTTTTAATCCTTTCCATGCAGCATCAATGAATTTTTTTGTGTGTGGCTTATGTCCATTCTTTTTACAATGCAAACATATTTGAAATGGACAATCTTTCTCTCATGATCATTATAGCCACACAATGTGGATAAAAGTATACTTCTTTGAACCATTCTCAACATAACTCCATCAACTATGTGAATGTGTATGCTTTTTTACCTTCCATGATCTCATTATACTTGCTAAATTGCACTACAACACAAAACGTTATGCCTTTATGTATTTTGAACACTTTCAATCATTTGTTTACCCCAAATGGAGGTAGGAAACATCTCTTATGAAGAGGTAAGACAACAAAAACGAGTTCTTATAACGTTTTTAAGCCCTAGAGATCATCAAAATGAAGTTGTCTTGGTGGTTTGGGTGCTTGTATCTCATGGCACACACACACACAGGTTCAAGACCCATATAGTGACGAGTTCAATATTTTATAATGTTGACATGAAATGTTGCATACAATACCATATAATGCTAACTATAAGCATTGAAGAGCACAAGATGCTGTTACCTAGACAATTAGAGCATATGCCTTTTGTTGTCTGCATGTGGGTTCAATGATGGAACCAGCGTGCAGGTGCAAGAGAGGGAAGGAGAGAAGGGGAAGGACATGGACCAGATCACAGTCTTGGTGGAGCACTTGAGACAAATAGCTCTCAACTCCTTATTCTCATTATAACCATGAATAGAGTAAGTGGATGGGTGCCCGCCAGCCATAAAACGTAACAATTACCCACTTGAAGGTTAATGCGACCCAAGTGGCTAAATAATGTAGGGGCTATTATGTACAAATATAAAAAAAAACATGAAGCATGATTGTAGCTTTACCCCACGCCCATCATCTCTATGCATGTGCGAACCGCTCTAAGACTAGGCTCTTTATTAGAGCATCCACTGGGTGTGAACTTTGACTGACTCAATCCATTTGCTAGCCAAAATATCCCGTGATATGTGACCTCTATGTGTTTTAACTTGGAGTGAAACATAGGGTTCTTTGCTAACGCAATTGCACTCTGACTGTCGCAATGTAGAACAGGAGTTTGGTGTATACCAAGGTCTCCCACTAGACGAGATAACCACACAGCTTCCTTATTGAAACTTCAAACTGCAGCATACTCTACCTTAACTGGTGGCAGACAAAGTGCAATTCTGGATACATGATCTCCAAGATACTACCGCTCCAGCGAACAAGAAAACATAACTAGATGTGGAGCGCCTAGTGTCCACACAACCCGCATAATCTGAATCAATGTATCCAACTATGGATGCATCAATTATTCCGAAAGCATAAGCACTTGCTAGCTAAGCCCTTGATATATCTCAAGATGTGCTTCACTGCTTCCCAATGCTTTCTGCCTAGATTTGCCATAAACATGCCGACCACTCCCACTGCATATGCAATGTCTAGCCGTGTGCTAACCATCACAAACATGAGACTACCAACTGCCAAAGAATATGACACCTTTTCCATCTCTGTTTTTTTAGCATCCACTTTGGGACAATCATGCTTGCTAAGTTTTTTGTATGCAACCATTGCGGTACTCAATGCTTTTCCCCCTTCCATATTAAAACTTTGCAACGACTTGTGAACATACTCTTCCTGCAAAAGTTCAAGTATACCACGTCTGTGATCTCTCTTGATACACATACCAAGAAAGTGATGTGCATTGCCCAAATCTTTTATAGAAAACTGCTTGCTTAAGTTATCCTTGAGAATTGCAATCTCATCTTTTGACTTCCCGACTATGAGCATATTATCCACCTACAAAATCAGAATGATGAGGGAACCATCATTCAACCTCCTTGTGTATAAGCAGTGAACTTCTTGGTTCCGTATGTAACCCTAGGACTGAATGTACTTATTGAACTTGACGTACCATTGCCTTGAGACTTGCTTTAATCCATACAAAGCTTTCTTGAGTCTACACACCAATTTTGCCCGTGTTGGCTTTTCAAGCTTTATCACAAAACCTTCTAGAGCTATTTGATGTAGACATCCTCTTCAAGATCCCCACGAAGAAACGTTGTCTTCACATCCATTTGGACCAATTCCATGTGCTCGATGGCTACTAGACCAAGCACAAGATGCAATGTAGTCATCTTTACCACATGAGAAAAGATTTCATCAAAATCTACGCCTTTCGTTTGCTTGAACCCTTTAGCAACCAATCTAACCTTATAATTAGACTGGGGATTATCTATTGTGTACTTCTTCATGTACACCCATTTGCATGGCAATGCCTATTTACCCACTGGTAACTCTATCAATTCCCAAGTTTCATTTGCTAAGATCAAGTTATACTCAGATTGCATAGCCTCTTCCCACTTCACGCTATCGTCCATTTGAATGGCCTCTTTGTAGCAAGTGGGTTCACCGCACTCAGTGAGTAGCAAGTAGCCCAATCCTAGCTCAAAATGCTCAGGTGCATCAGATGTACGAGTAGATCTTTGAAGTGTCTGACTATTGGTTTCTTCTCTCTCTGGAGCAACATGTGTGTGTGTGTGTACTAGTGGAAGATGCATCACTAGCACGTCCAACATTCTGTGTAATTGGTGATGAGAAAACATCCTCAAACCGTGATACTCAATGTCTTTCACTATATTTCTATGCATCTTAGACTCGTTGAATATCACCTGTGAGCTGCGTATAACCTTCTTAGATTTTGGGTGCCAGAGACGATATCCCATCTCTCCGTCCACACCATATCCAATGAAGATGCACTTGTGTGATTCTGGGTCCAGCTTTTGGCTAAGCTCTTTTGGCACATGTGAGAATGCCTCACACCCAAATACACATAATCTGTTTTTGGGCTCTTTGCCCGTCCACATCTCCTACAAAACCTTAAACTTTAGTGGTGTACTAGGTGATCGATTAATGAAATAAGCAGCCATCCTAACAGCTTCTCTCCAAAATTCTTGAGGTAAGTTGGTTGTAGAAGACATAGAAGTGACCCGTTCTTGAATGGTTCTATTCATCCTCTCATCCACACCGTTTTGGGCGGGTGTGTAAGGCGTAGGAAACTGTCTTTTAATGCCTCTTTTGCTGTAAAAGTCCTTGGACTCAAAGGAGATGTACTTGCCTCCATCGTCACTTCGCAAAGCTTTAAGCTTTCTACCCGATTGGTTCTCTACCAATGCTAAGAACTTCTGAAAGACACTAAAGACGTCGCTCTTTTGCTTCAAGAGATAAACCCACACCTTTCTAGTAGAGTCATCTATGAAAGTCAGGAAGTATAATGTTCCCCCTAGAGACTTGACTGGCATAGGTCCGTACAAGTCGCTATGAACAAGATCTAGAGGACGCCCTAACTCCTTTCCAAAGGTGCTTATGTCAACCTAGTCTATTTGACATAGATGAAATGTTGACATAAAGAGAAGTTAGAGTAATCTAACACATGGATAAAACAAGAATGCTATAAGACTTTCATTCCCTTTTGACTCCGGCTATTCCATGCCACAACTCTGTAGATGGCAGCTTGGCTACACAAATAGAATTCTCTTTCATGGAAGAGACATAAAGTGAGTACAATGAGCCAGACTTTTGGCCTTTAAGCATGACCATATTTCCTTCTTGATAATCAAAGAACCATGAGAAAATATGGTAGTGTAACCCAAATCATCCAGCTGTCTCTTTGTCAATTTGGGTACATGTCTGACATTATGTAGCATAAACTCAGTGCCATTTCACATAGAAAACTTGATGTTGGCCACCCTGCATATATTGAGCTCACAAGAATTGCCTAGCTTCACTGTGCCATGTGTGATAGTGTATGTAGAAAACCACTCCTTGTGAGGATTCATGTGAAAGCTAGCACCTAAGTCCATAATCCAATTCTACGAATAACACTCGTCAAGAGCTAACAATGTATCATGACTCAAATCAGATGTGAAATTCAACACATCTGGCACGTTAGAAACTGGCTCAATGGCTGGAGACTCAACCACATTAAGCTCTTCAATTTTCATGCTGCTTTTAGGTTTGTCAGACTTCGCTTTCTCCTTGCCTTTATCACGTTGCATTGTGCGGCAATATTTTTTCAAGTGACTCTTTTTATGGTAGTAGTAATACTCAACATTTTTCATGTCTTTGCCACGACTCTTGCTACGACCTTGCCTGCAATCTTGAGAACAACCGCGGCTACGATCACGCTGCATTTTCCTGTCATGATTTCCACTAGCCACATACGTATCACCATGCCCACTTGCATAAAGAGGTTGCCGTTGAATCTCCTCAGGGAGCTGAAAACTAGATTGCCATTAGATGTAGAGTTGCTTATGGCTGTGTTGAAGGTATCCCATGACAATGGTGGCAAACATAGCAAGAAAATAGCCTTCATTTCATCACCAAAATTGAGGCATTTTGCAGTAATCTGCAAAAAGATGTTGCTGAGTCCTTTCAAGTGAGAACTAACATTAGTGCCCTTTTTCATAGTCATTAGCATAAGCTTCTTCATTGCCATCCCATGCTGCACATAGAGCATCCCATAAATCTTTGGCATTGGTCTTATCCATTATGGTAAAGTAAATGGATTCACCAAGGTGTATGGTCTCTATAGCATGCTCATTCAAATCTTCCCATTGTTCATCAGTGTACGCATTCTCTCTTCTTTCACGCAAGGGTGCTATCCAGCCTTTGTTGATCAAAACATCTTGCATACACTATCGCCAAATATCAAAGTTTGTGCCATCAAACTTTTTGATGTAGTACTCTTCTCGTTTGGAAGCACTACTCGCAGCCATGACTCAAGAGAATGTAGCCAAAAACCTTATGGTGAATTTCCTGGGATAATTTTGGCAGAGTTTCCCCTAGAACATGAGCAAAAACTCAAATCAAAATTTAGTAAAATCACTATATAGGAACATAAAAATGTGCCAAGAACGCATAAAATGGACTCACGAGAAGAATTCGCTAGAGTCTCCTCTATACGAGGAGCTAACTCTTAAACCCAACAGTACAAATGTAACACATAAACTGCACAAAACAACCACTGGGCATAAACTGCTCAAAATCACTACTATGTGACCGCCAAATCGACGTCAAAAGCACAAGAAACCACCCAGATACATATCCTGTGGTGAGGGTATTGTAAGAGGGGAACTCCAGCTACATGTATCACCGAAGATATCTCAACATTTGAGAATACCCTAGCTCAATGTATCTCAACATTCGAGAATACCCCAGCATGCAACGACCCTCCAAAGGCTAAAGCAGACACAAAACAACTAACCACAGTCTCAGAAAGGGTTCTTCCAGTCTGAGTCTCAAAATTGGCCGGAAAAACTACCAAAATAGCCTCCACACAAAGTAAAATAGGCAGTGTCTTCAACTTAACGTACATGAGTGACTACGCATGAATAGGTGCCAAGAACTGCTGCGTGCAGTAAAAAGTATCCTTGTGGGGATATCTACTCAAAAGAGCTCAATAGCACAATGGTGTGCTATTAAAACAAACATGCATTTGTCAATGCATCTATCCACAGAGAATCTGTTGTCAAAATGACTGCCAAGATCACCTAAAAGCGTTGTGTTTGTATGTTCTAGAAACCTGGAGAAACTGTGTGTAAATGGGCTCAAAAGACCCCTATAAGTATTGGTGTCAAAACGGGCTCTAAAGCTCCGTGTAATCTACATGTTGGTGTCGATATGGGAATGTTGGTGCTGATTTTTGCCACCAGGCAAAAATGTGCTATTCGAGTAGTTTCCAAGAGAGTCGAAGTAAAAAACTGTATCGTAGAGTGAAATCGGGGCGCTCGATGCCAATGCTGTGTCACTCCTCTATGGTAGAGATACCTTACCCGTGTGCATCGCAA
This sequence comes from Adiantum capillus-veneris, assembly GCF_014529385.1. NCBI lineage: Eukaryota > Viridiplantae > Streptophyta > Polypodiopsida > Polypodiales > Pteridaceae > Adiantum > Adiantum capillus-veneris. The sequence goes on along the minus strand of NC_140948.1, from coordinate 33,628,091 downwards.
GCACGGCCATCCACAGGAAAATGATCGTCCACAAAAAAACCCGATGTCGTGTCGGATGTCAAAAATCCACCCCTAATGAGAGGTGTCAAGACCTGGAGATCTTTGAGAATCTGAGTTGATGCCAAAAAGCGAAACCGATGTTGCCTTCTTCTGCCAGACAGAAGCACTCGCCGATGCCGGAACCCAATGTCGGATGTCGAAAATCCATCCGTAATGAGAGGTGTCAAGACGTGGAGGTCTTCGAGAATCTGAGTTGATGCCAAAAAGCAAAACCGATGTTGCCTTTCGCTGCCGGACAGAAGCACTCGTCGATGATGGTGGTGAATCATTGAAGTCGAGGTCATCCATGTCAAAATTGCAAATCCCTGCTCTCTCTCTCTCACACATGCACACACACACACACACACACACTCTCTCTCTCACACACACACGCACGCGCACACACACACACACACACACACTCTCTCTCTCTCTCTCTCTTACTCTATCTCTCAATCTCTCTCTCTCTCTCTTACTCTATCTCTCAATCTCTCTCTCTCTCTCTCTCTCTCTCACACACACACACACACACACACACACACACACACACACAGCTCTCTCACTACCTCTTTGGGTATGTGTGAGCGAGGCTAGTAAACGGGGGTTGGGGAGTGTCAAGGGCTTAGGTGGGAGTGGTCCCTTGCACACAAAATGTGTAAGTCAAGGTTTTAAAATTTTTAATTTTTTGCAAACTATCGAAATACTGACTCTATCTAACGAGCCTGTCGAGGCCTGACGAGCGGGAGAGAGGAAGTACAAGCGAGGTGGGAGTGTGTGTGTGTGTGTGTGTGTGTCTACACCACACTCCAATAATCTCTCCTCATAGAGAACATGCTGCTGCTGCCCGCTTTCTTGCAACAATACTGCTTATTGCTCGCCTCCAAGCCTTTGCTCGATTCAAGGTCGATTCAATTGCTCGATGATCTGCAACACTAAGACTTGTAAATTTCCACATATGCTTGATTCTATTGCTCGTGGCCTCGACTCCTTTAAGCTCAATGTCGCCTGCCCAATTTTCTGCTAAATTTCCCTGCTTGATTCTGCCTACCAATTTCCTATGCCTACTCTCACGCCCGATTTGCTGATGCAAGCCGCTCACGAGGCTTGCTCAATTTGCTTTGCTTCTATTCTTTCATTGCTTACCCAATCTCTGCAGAGCTCCCATTTCACCTGCAAATTCTTCCTTTGCTCTCATTCCCTTGATTCCAAAGGTCCCTGCACATGCGAGCAGGGGAAGGGAGATGTCGGGGCTGCCTCTTGGGCTCTCATACCACTTGATGGAACCGCCGTGCGGGTGCAAGAGAGGGAAGGAGAAAACGGGAAGAGATGGAGCAGATACACAGTCTTGGTGGAGCACTTGAGAGCAATAGCTCTCAACTCCTTATTCTCATTATAACCATGAATAGAGTAAGTGGGCGGGCGCCTCTAGCCACAACCCAGCCACGGGGCCTGAAACCTAACATTCAAGGCTTGAACTAGTTGGTTTACAACAAATCGTGATATTTTGGCGGAGAGAAAACTTCACAAAATATTTCACTTTGGGTAGGTCTTGATCTCTTACCATCTGAGGTCCGTCCCATCTGTGTTAAATCGACACCGATAGTGATCTCCATGTGTTAGCCCATTGCTCTTGGATAAGAGAGAGGAAGATGGCAACGATTAGAGAGAGGACATGAGAGAGAGGATGGCGAGAGATAGAGACATGAATAGATACAAGAAACTACCATTCATATGAATGATTCCATGATTACAAAAAGGTCCTTTTTATAGGTTTCCCATGACCCTTGGTACCTCCTCCAAGTTGACCCTTCATTGCTCCCACAAAACCTTAATTAAAGGCTTAGGGATTGGTGGACTTAATTATTACACTTCAACAACAATGCTTCAAAATGTCGTATCCAACGAAGATAACCAAGAGTTGTGTGCAAGTTGGTATCCGCCACATACATGAGATGGACTAAAATGTAGTCAATATCAATTATGTACATGAGAAAGACCAAAAATGTAGATTTGCAAAGCCTACAATTGAGATAGATGAACTTATAGATCTTCAACTAAATTAAATTAATGAGTATTATCCACTACATAGTTCACTTCTTGCAGTGGTCACCTTGCTTTGAATAAGATGGAACCTCTAACATTAAGCCCCTTCTTGGGCCAATGGGTCATAACACCGATGCATTTTAACTTCAAAAATTCAATTGCAACACTTTCTTCTATATGTTCTCTAATCTCTACGTCTCCCAAAACTTGTTGAGTGACCATCACCAACCACAATCTTGATGGCAGAAGATGATCTCATGCGAGACATTGTCCCATACAATTGACCATGGGTGAAAACAAGTGTTGAGAGATATAATCCAAGCACTCCCAATGTTTGGCCTTGCACCTTGTTGATTGTCATCCCAAAAGCACATCTTAGGGGAAATTGTGGGCATTTCAACTCAAAAGGGAGGCCTTCTCTAACTCCCACGAGAAAATGAATCCTTGGGAAGAACATCGTATTTCTTACTACATGTGACCCTATAATGATTTCTACTTCAATCACTTTTCTATGTAATTGCTCACAAATCAAGCATGTCATATTACAAAGACCACTTCTCAGATCCAAAGTGTTGAGCAACATAACTGGAGCATTTTGTTTCAATTGCTGCAAAACATGCAGTGGAAAATCTCCCCCTAGATCTAAACTATTTAATCACTTTGCTATGGAATTGCTCACAAATCAAGAATGTCCTATTACAAAGACCACTTTTTGGATCCAAATTGTGGAGCAACATAACTAAATCCTTTTGTTTCAACTACAAAACATGCAATGAAAAACCTCCCCCAAGATCTAAACTATTTACGAACTCACTTGTGAAAAAAATGCTAATATGATTTGATTCACACACCAATTTTGCATTTTCATATTCCTTATAAGTACTAAGAAATTTTTGCAATGCCAACTTGTTTATAGCATCCACCTCCTTGTTGCATGGTGCCAAAATTGCTCTATCCTTGAAAAAGGTTGCATGGCAAAAGTGTGTTTCAAGGTCTCCATATATGCAAGCAATAAGTGCTTGCAAACTATTTTGTGGCAACATCATGCATGCTGGAAGAGCCACATTATCATGTATCTCCCCAGCACAGACATCACCATTGCCAATATTAGGTGTCCATTTCACAAATTCTCTTTAAATAACATTAGTACAACAATTAACCACTCATATGTTCTCTTTTAGATGCAAGATTTTTAAATCGTGTGAAATGTATGAGTGGCACAAAGATGCATCACAATATTGTATACCCTCCATCCTCTACATATAACAATTAAAACCCATCTAAAATCACCTTCAATGCATCATCAACTGCAAGCTCCCAAAATATCTGGTTTGAGCTTAGAAACACGATCCTATTTTGCAACTCATTCTTTATGTCAAAAAGATACAACAGCAAAGCAAGGGATTTGATCTGATCGTTCTTCTTGTAACAATGGACCAATTTTATGATAAATAGATCCATGCACTTTGAAGGTATAGATTCCTTTCTTTTGATAGAGATTTTCATCTATATGAGCTCCCAAAAAAGCAAATGCCAACACATTTATTGTATGCTATGATATGTTTTTGCTTCTAGTATACTCTCAAGCATTAATTATCTCAATTCTAAAAGAGGTTCACATAATGGTGGCAAAGAAACACTATGTGAGTTGCAGCAACTCCTCCCCACAAATGTGAGAATGGCCTTTGCTTCTATCTTCCAAGCTAAAGGACCACAAAGGGAACATGCAAAATCCAAGTTGCCTACATTGTGAAGTATACACTTTTCATGAAAAAGTGATAGCATAGAGAAATGCATCAAGGATGTAGTTTGAAGATATAAGTCGGTGATGTATAGGCAATGTGTCTCGAATTTGGAGTAATCTCCCTCTCTAGAGACAATTAACAATTATGGGCTCCTCACGAACATCTCCATCATTGGTTTCCAAATTTCTTGTCACTTCAATCTCTTTGTAATTTTGTGGAAGCTTTGGCTCAACATCTACATCGATTGCAATCCTTCCTAGAGAATGTTGAGCTCTATCTCACGCTACTACTCACATAGCTTGAGAGGCTTGATAGATCCTACCACATCTTGCATGTCTAAGAGACAACACCTTTGGACCAATATCCATCTTTCCAAAAAAGGACTCTTATAAGTACTCATAGACATATAAGCTAGTATGTGGAGAATTAAGGAGAAAGTATGGTCAAGTTGTGGAAGGAAGAGAGGATTTTCCAACTATGTCCACATTTCTTTGATGATGGAAACTATGAGAGAGAAAGGGAGGTTTGCCAACCCACATGGTAGCTCTCCAAGGTGTTTTGAGAGAGTTTTATATATATCTATCTATTTATATCTACATATATCTCTCTATATATTATCTTACTAATCTTATTTTATATTTTATTATCTTATCTTACTAAGTCTGATGGGGGGACAAATTCCGACTCCCCCTCCCTTGTGGCCTTCTTAGAATGTTTCAGATGCATAGTTTACATAAATAACTCTCTTTCAACTATATTTCAATTTATCTTACTAATCTTATTTTATATTATCTTATCTTATCTTATCTTATCTTATCTTATCTTACTAAGTATAATGGGGGGACGGATTCCAAATGCCCCCTCCCATCTAGCCTTCTTAGAATGTTTCAGATGCATAATTTACATAAATAACTCTCTCTCAAGTATGTTTCGAATGCATCCGGCTTGCATAGGTGTTGGGTGGGGGGGGGGGGGGGGGGGGGGGGGGGGGGTGCATTTTTGCACAAACTTATCATGAATACCACTTTGAGACAGAGACATAGAGATGATCTAAGAGAGAGAGAGAGAGAGAGAGAGAGAGAGAGAGAGAGAGAGAGAGAGAGATAATTTTCATGAACACCGCTTTGGAAAGAAGTTCCTTCCAAAAGTCTTGAAAAAATTATAGTCACTACAACATAACCTCACACATACACACACATACACACACACACACACACACACACACACACACACACACACACACACACACGAGTAGAGGTTTGTAGCGAAATTTTTTCCTCTTGGAGTAAGCTTTTTCCTTCTTTTTGCTTAAGTTTCTAATTTAGCAGAAAAGCTTTCTCAAAACCCTTTCAAGTGAGCTTCTAGAGTGAGCTTTTTTTTCTCTCACTCCCCTTCTCTCTCTCTCTCTCTCTCTCTCTCTCTCTCTCTCTCTCCAATATCTCCCTCCCCCTATCTCTCTCAATCCTTCCCTCTCTCTCTTCCTCTATCCCCTCCCCCCTCTCTCTATACCTCCTGCTCCCTCCCCCCCTATGTGTGTGTGTGTGTGTGTGTGTGTGTGTGTTTATCCCTCTCACTCTCTTTACCTCTACCTTTCTGTGTGTGTCTGCCACACGTGTCGGAGCTAGGGACTTGCCGAGCACCGTGTGCGAGCCACGAAGGCTGCAAGCACACAACTAGCAGGCCTAGCAAGCTCACAGAGAGCAAGGGTGTGTCAGTCACCTCCCTGCGCTTGTCACCGTGAAGGATTCCTCGCCGCGAAGAAGAGGGAGCCGCCGTCGTACTGCGCTCAACCGCCTCGCCGCCCGCAGGTGCTGTCGCAATGCTCGATCACACACACACACTCTCCCTCTCTCCCTCAAGCACACACACACACCCCCCCACACACACACACCTGTGAGCACACAATGGAGATGGGGATGGAGATAGGGCAAGAGCACTTCTTCTATTGCACACTGAGAGAATAAGTCAATTTTAGGTTTAGGTGACTTTTATATGAGCTCGCCCCATTCACATTTGGGCGCCCATGCTTAGCCAACTAACCCTTGCGTGTTCCAGTTAGAGTGCGCCTGTCATCGGCCATTACTCTACCCTTTTCCTATTGGACCGACAAGCCCGGTGCCTGACTCTACTAAATAAATAATACGGCGTCCGTCGTAGGCGATAGGGTGTCCGTGAGCCACGAGGGTTAACATGCCCCCCTTCCTGATGTAGATTCGGTCCTCGGAAGCTATTGAGTTGAAGCTTGTTATGTCCATGTTGTAGAGCATCTGGATTTGAATCTGCAAGGCAAAGTCACTGTTTCAGCAAGCGAAATTATATGGCCATAAATCATGAGGGGAATGTAAAGTACATGTGGAAATGAGTAAATGCAAGATTTATGAAATGTTAGACTGCCATTAAGGACAAATAAATCGCACTTTGAGTAAATTAATTAATCAAGAGTTTTGGGCTTATGGGTGAGTCTATCAATTAGTTAGCTATGACTAAGGTTAAAACAACTACTCTAGTACTAGCTAATCTAAGAAGATTATCTAAATGCAAGATTCCCTAATTGTGCTTTTCAACTTTGATTAGCCAACTAGCTCTCACAACTGCAAACAAAATCTTGAAATGTTAACTGTAGGCTCGATGGAAGTCTTTTAAATGTCATTCATTTTTTTCTTTTTTTCTTTTTTACTTTGGTTCACAATCATTTGATGTGTGTGCTTATTTTGTATGTCCGGGGCTTTTTGCTTCTCAAAGAAAAGCGCCCACATTGGGAACCTCTAGGGCTCTAGTACCATAGACAATACATGTGAGTGAAGTACCAAATCAAGCCAGGATTTCTCTTCCAGCGTTAGATTTTTCATTTGTGGTACTTATGTTTTTTGCTTCCATTTCCTTTGTATTCTCACTAGTGTTTTTGTTGTTTAAGTGAGCAAGCTTCTCTATGCCTTAAACATTCCTAAGGTCTCAAATACTCAGATAATTTTATCAGTTAGGCCTAGTGGTCAAGTAAATGAGTTAACCTAAAGTCACGGTCTCCTAATCTCAAGGCTCATCCATAAAATTAAACTCTAGTTCCATCAACTTAAGCAAAGACAAATTTATACATCTATAATGACAGATAACAAACATAACTATTGCACTCAAACAAACCATGAAAAATCATTATTAGCAATTATACATATCCACCAACATGAATCATGGAAAGTAGTACACCTGGAGGTATGGAGTTGCTCATTTCGTCGAAGCAGATGTTGTCAGCCATGTGGATAGAAATCCAGATAAGTCCTACCTAACACATCCAAAAACAAGCACTATACCTCTAGGAGGCATGTCAGTGTGAAAAAATTAAAACTCCTAGAAAACAAACTCAAAACACAATCCGGACCCCTAACCTACCTATCTGTCATCCCTTTTAGAATCAAGGAAAGAGGATATTATATAAACCGGGTGGCCACCCTAAGGCTAGGCCTCTATCCTCATCATTTAGATAAACGAAATCATTTTCCGTGAGGCCATAGTCTTCCTCGGTCTCTATTATTTCTTCTTCATCATCCTCTTACGCAAGCGTGTTAATCAAGAACCTCGCGATGCGTGGATACTCATCTTGTGCAAAAGAATAAGCATGTGCCACCGGAGAAACATTCGCTACTGGGTAGGGATCACTAGTTATCCATAGACGTATCAGCCATTCTAACTCCTCAAAATTTCGCTCACGCGCAAGTCTCTCTACCAAATCCCATTCGCAAGAAAGTACAGGGTAGCATATGTGAAACACTTGAGAAAAAGAACAAGGGTACCTTTCATAAAAAATAGAAGCGCATGCCTCTGGTGAACTAGCCATCTCTGAGAATATAGATAGATTTGGTTAGGTCTTTAAAACATGAGTTGTTTTTGTGTGCTGCTTGATGTGACATGGTGAATTTAGACTTATGTGTAGGATCTGATAGGGTGCTCTCTCGTTGCTAGTCGCTCTTGCTCTTTTACTTAAAAAAAAAATTTAAAAAAAATCTTTTTTTTTTGTTTGTTTGCTAGAACTAGTATAAGGCTTTATATATACATTCCCTAAGATTGGAGATTGAGAGGTCAGGGAGGAAGGTTGAGAGGGAAGCAAGTGAATGATGGATGTCAGCAAACACTCCCCCCTTCCTTGGGTAGATCATACCTTTTGGAATGATGTCGTCACCTTTTGAAACCAATTGTTCCAAGTTGTTATGGGTGAAGGCTTTAACCAATAGTTTTCGATCGCCTTATGTGTTTCATCTAGTTGCAAGGGTGGTAAGGTACTCTCCCATGATTTTATTTGCAACATTGTTGTAGGTGGTGAACCTACAATGGGAGGTGCAAAATCTTTCTTGCTTGTATGGATATGTACAATGGTAGGTGGAGGTTGTGTCGAAGCTTCTATTTGCGTATAGGAACTACATGAAGAGCAAGAAGCTTCATTTGATTTCCCTGTTCCTGAGCTAGGTGGAACAAATCGTTCTTTCTTTGGTACCCAAACTAGCTCTAGAGCTGGTGTGTAACATTCCATGATTTTTTCCTTTCCACAATTTTTAATTTGTTTTGGAGCCACACGATTGGGTTTACATGGGCCAGGTGACATGTAAGAGTATAATTTACGTTTGGGCACCCAGATTTGATCATTTCCTTCATAGTATCCTTGGGCTTCCAATAGTCATTTAGGAATCCAACGCAATGTTTCTTTACATTTCTTGGAGTGAGTGGGACGTTTCTTACGAGGCTTTCGTTTTTTAGCTTCAACCATGGTCACTAAAGAAGCTTTAGGGACCCACTTGTATGTTTTCTTTGTTATATTAGGATGGTTCTTGTGTGTCTCAAGCTTTCTTTCAACTACATCAGTTGAAGCTCTAGAGAGTTGGGCTATGGGGACGTATGGTTCAACCTCCTGGACATGCAATGTCTTGGGTTTTATTTCCTTAGGCAATATCTCAGGGACTATGGCTTGAGTGGTAGGGATAAGAGTTGGTTTTTGCATTGTGACACCCCCAGTTCCCCAATCAATAGTGCATTTGGTGGCTATCATCCACGTGCGTCCTAGGTTTATATTACCCTTCATAGTTCCAGTTGGCATGACCAAAAATTCTTGAGCTACAACCCCATTGTCATAACTGACAGAAGTGTGCCAGATTCCAAAAACCGTAGTTTTTTTCTTGTTGACACCCTTGACTTGGATAATACTCTCAGATAGAGGTGGCTTCCCTAACTGACACCACACCCCATATGATAGCAGATTATATTTAGCACCCGTGTCCAATAAGGCGTTATATAGCACTTTTCCATAGGCACTATTTAACTCAATAGGGTATCGTAGAGGCGTGTTAGAGTCCAACCAATCATCCTTTGTTTCAACGTGGAATGCATGTGTAACTCCAAGGTTAGCCTCTCTAGCGTCTTATGTGTTGTTGGCGCTCTTTCGCCTCAGCTTGAGCTTGTATCTTTTTCAATTCTGTTTGAGCCTTGGCTGTCTTTTTCGTATGGATGGCACGTAGCTCCTCTTGGCTTAAAGGATCATAGTATTTTTAAAATTTGCTCCCATTGAGGAATCCAATGGTTTCAACTCCATCAAGAGTCTCCACACGAATGGTTCCTTGTGGGGTGATCTCACATACTCTATATGGTCCTTTTCCCGCATATTTCAACTTTTTCTTTTCGTTACGCACTCCATACATAAGGAATTTATCATCAACATTGATATCTTTGTTCTTTAGATGATGGTCAAACCATTTCTTCCTCCTATCTTTTTCCACAAGTGCATTTTGCACAGCTAATTGCCTCTCTTCATCTAGCCTTTCAAGGATATATAATCGCTCAACTAAAGGGTTACCATCCCAACCTTCTTGAGAAGCTACTCAAAGACTAGGAACGACAAACTCCCATGGCATAACCGCTTCTTGGCCATACACCATCTTAAACGGTGTGCAATTAATGGCAACTTTGTACGCAGTACGATAAGCCCATAAAGATGAAGTTAACTTTAAATCCCAATCTGTGCGATGAGCTTCCACCGTTTTGGTCAAGATAGAGATTAAGGTTTTATTGGTGCTCTCAGCTTGGCCATTTGCTTGTGGATTATAAGGTGTGGACTTATGGTGAGCTATCATGAAGTTAGTAGTGAGTTCTTTGATTACTCCATTTATAAAATGAGTACCATTGTCACTCACAATCTCAAAGGGACCACCAAATCTTGTAATAATGTTCTCAAAGAGAAACTTGGCAGGTGACCTCGCATCAGCCTTTCGTGTCGCCCTGGCTTCCGCACACTTTGTTACATAGTTAGTGGCAACGATAATATATCGAGATTGAGTGCTACAAGCTGCCGGACTAATTGGGCCTACAAAGTCCAAACCCCATTTTTCAAATGGTTGAGTCACTTTAACAGGATGTAAGGGCATCCTATCCTTTCGTTGAGTGATCTTGTAACGTTGGCATTCATCACATCCTTTTGCAAAAAAAGTGATGCATCCTTAAATAAGGTTGGCCACCAATAGCCTGATTGCAACACCTTCCTAGCTGTTAGTCCCCCCGAGAAATGTCCTCCGGCTATACCCATGTGGGCTTCTTGCAGTATGTACAAATACTCATCCTCACGGGCACAACGTCTCAGAATATCGTCCTTTCCTAGCCTGTAGAGAGTTCTTGCAATGAGAGAGTAAGGTTCACATTCTTTTAATAGTTTTCGAGCTATGTCCTTACGAAGCTCTTTGGGTGGAAAACCATTAATTAGAAAGTTCACAATGTTCTCACTCCATTCAGGTATGGTTTTGACTAGGAATAGAGAAGTATCGGGTAATTCATCATCGACTCCAGTAGGGGCTTCACCATTGGGTATGCGAGACAAATGATCCGCCATGACATGTCTTTTACCACGTCTCACCACAATGGTAAAATCAAACTCAAGGAGAATTAGCAACCATCGTGTAATTCTTCCCGTGGAACAAGGTTTATTTACGAGATACAACAAGGCTTGATGATCAACATAGAAAACAAACTTGTTGGCCAGAAGGTAGTAGCGAAATTTCTTCACTGCATAAATCATACCTAAACCTTCTCGCTCTGTAGTGGTGTAGTTTCTCTCGGCATCATTCAATTGACGACTTGAAAAGCTGATGGGGTAGTCCAATTTATGTTCTCCTGGTTGAGCTAGAACACACCCAATAGCAAAGTTTGATGCATCAATATGCACATGGAAAATTACATTCCAATCGGGCACTCATAGAATAGGAGCGCTAGTCAAGGTCTTTTTCAATGACTCATAAGCATAGTCACACTCCGGAGTCTAGAGGAACTCAATAAGAAGCTTGTACAAAGGACGAGCTATCTTGGCAAAGTTTAAAATAAACCGTCGGTAATAACCAACATGGCCCATGAATCTTTGAACTCCCTTATAGTTTGTAGGTGGTGGCAATTCAGCAATGGCTTTAATTTTGCTCTCATCTGTGGAAATCCCATTTTTGGACACTATATGCCCTAAAATGACTCCATGTCTAACCCAAAATTGGCATTTGAAAGGATTTAGGGAGATGTGATACAATCTACACTTCTCAAACACTTTTCGTAAGCATGATAGATGTTCTTTCCAAGAGGAATAAACACAAAGGTCATCTAAGAAAGCTTCGCAAAACTCCCTCAAATATTCTCTAAAAGCAGTGTTTATTAATCTTTGAAAGGTAGCAGGGGCATTGGTTAAGCCAAAGGCCATAACACGGAATGCAAACACTCCAAATTCGGTTATAAAGGCTGTTTTAGCTTGGTCCTCTAGCGCAATTGTGATTTGATTGTAGCCAGAGTACCCATCTAAAAAGCTATAAACTTCCTTCCCTGCAACTCTTTCAAGCACATGTTCCGAATATGGCAAGGGGTAATGGTCCCTCCTAGTGGCGGCATTGACCTTCTTGAGATCTACGCACACTCTGAGTTTCCCATTCTTTTTTGGCACAATCACTATTGGAGACACCCATTCTGAGTGCTCAATAGGGTATATGAATCCGCATTCCACAAGCTTTTCAATCTCTTATTGAACGATCTTTGCATATTTAGGATTCATTGGGTAGGGTCGTTGCTGAACTGGTTTAGCCATGCTATTTATGGGGATTGTGTGCTGCACCACGGAAGGTGGAACACCTTTCATATCATGATATGTCCAAGCAAATATATCCCTCAATTCCTTGAGAAGTTCTTTAAGTACACACTCCTCAGTCGCTGTCAGATCTTGGGCAATGAAGACAGGTTTAGACTCTTCTCTTGGGTCTACTAACTCTATTTCCTTAACTGTCGTTGGACCATCATAGACTCCATTTCTCCCATCGATAGGTTTTCTTTGGGCCTTTGTATACACAACCTTACGTTCCTCTGTGGTATAGGATTTGAAATGTTCAGGTGCAGGGTGTAAGTCTGTGGGGTCCTGTTGTTCTGTGGACAGTGATTTAACTTTTGATTCCTTTTGTTGTTGAGCTAACTCTTGATTTTGTCGTCTCCTTACGGTACGGCTCAACCTTGGCTTCTCTGTAGCCTCTAGTTGTGCGATGTCAATGGGTTGTGGACTACACCACATAACGCTTTGAAGGTATTCACCCCAGTTATCTACCAACTTTCGATGAGCATCACATGCCCCTATATAATTAAGCCATTCTGCGGTAGATTTCTTTTCATTTATTCTAGCACGCATATTTGCTCGATATCGTCGCCTCTTATATCTCTTACTCTTCTTGTTTAATTCTCGATTACGGTCGATTTCTAGTGAAGACTCACTAGATGAATCACTACTTGTGTCTTCTGCTCCCTTGGATAGATTATCATCTAGGTTACCACTGGGCCCTGAATGGTTTGTCCCCACATTTGCACTAAGATTTAACTCAGATTCTTCGTCCTTAGAGTCAATTTCATTTGATGATTCTGACCCCAAATCGTGTGGGCTATAGTCTTGTGAGGCGCTACTGGTTTCAATGCCAGTCAAACTTTCATCTTGTAGATCATCAGAAGCTATATGCCTTGCTTCTAGCAGGTTTAAGGGTACAAGTGGTGGTATTTCATCCCCCTAAGGTGTTACCCAGGTTGTCCCCCTATTTTCCCAAGTGTCTATGGTTGCTGCTAGGTGGACCCAATCCACATTATCTGACTCAGTCATCCCAGGTAGTACATCCATATAAGGAGAATCTTCCCCAACATCAGTGTCCGCTTTACACGTGTAACAATACTGCAATGGGGCCGAGTGAACTGTGGTGTCAGATCTATGATCAATTATAAACCTGTTTCCTAGAGTATGTGCTTGACCCATCACAAGATCCACTCGAATGACAAAATCTTGGAACTGCAAGTAGACATGGTTTTTAGACTAGTCATTCACCATTTTTGCTTCCCTCATGAAAGGACGTCCTAAGATCATCTCCGATGCCATAGTGTGTTTGGAGAAATCCATAACAATAAAGGTAATCCTTATTTTATGTCCAAAGACCTTGATCTTGAGATCTTCTAGCATCCCAATAGGTTTAACAATAGACCCATTGGCCATCTTCACTACTATGGTTGTGGTCGCAAGGTGAGGTCTTCCCATAGTTTCCCAGTAATTTTTAGTCACAATGCTAACCCCAGCGCCACCATCAAGGATTCCCTTCACAGTTAATCCCTTAGTAGTGATTGGTATGGTCGCATTGGATTCATCACCCTCTAAGTATTGTCCCAACTTGTTAACAGGTATTTCTATAACAAGGTTCTCATCTAGGTTGGGTTGTGGATCTAAGTGTTCCTCCTCTATTGGCATCTCCCCAGCTCCATCCATTGTGGTAGCCCAAACTTCAGTTCTCCATTGAGGAAGGCTCGAAGAGCTGAGACTAGCTCGGGGTCTTTATATAGTTTGGACATGATGGTGGTTCTAACTTCTGAAGACATGAAATCCATCAATTTGGCAATGTTTAACGGCACCTTTTGGCCTTGAGTCCCTTGACGTGGGGAAGATGGGATCTCCATTTGTTCGATAGGATCATGTAGTCCCTCTGTAAACATTCTTTCCATCAAGAAGTGAGGACGCCCACTTTCCCATGACTTTAAGTCACTTTCTTCTTGGATGACACTAGGTATGTCCAAGGGTCTATGGACTTGGTGAGGTTGTTGTTGCGTAGGGAACACGATGTGTGTAATCAGGATCTTCCTAGGTGCTGGTTTTAGATCCCTTTGGGTATCTTCTACCAAACTCCTTAAATTCTTGACTCGCTCAATCTCCTCTGTAGGGTTTGGGTAAGTTCCTATCTTCTTTTTGGATCCTGGCCATTGTGGCTCATGAAGATCTTCCTTGTTGGTTTCTATGTTAGTGGTCGTTTTGGTCTCCATGGTTTCACCTGAATCAGAATCTTCTTCAGCGTCGTTCATATATACGGGGTCATCACCAGTCCCTATGTTGGTCTTTGAACTGGGGTCTGACTTCGCTACTTTTTGTGATCTCTTTCTTCATGTTTTCTTCTTTTTCTGAGATTGGGCAATTGATGCTATGTCTCTTTCCTCAAGAATATAATTTTGTTTTTGGAGCATCGATCGTGTGAGTACATTTACTGGTACCACGAGTGTACTTGGTGATGGCTCCTCGGTAACTTCAATCAAGTTTAATGGCGTGATCTTCGGTGCATTTGGATTATTTGGACATTGGGCAATCAAATGATCTATGTCATATCGATTACACATGAGTATCGGCATTGTAGACGTGCTCGCTTGATTGGTTTGCATTAGTGTGGCGTTCTTTTGTAGCCTAATAGGACACTCGGCTACACAATGTGGACCTCCACACTCATAGCATTGAAGAGGTGGTCTCTTAGCAGTGTAGTTGATATTTTGGCCTCTTGCCGCAAGAGCAGCTACTTGATATATAGGTTTGACTTGTCCCCAATAGTCCTCCATGTAGTATTGTGGACTTTCTTCAAGCACATCCATCCCATAGGTGATATTAGGATCTATAATTTCCTCATAGCCTTCCAAACAAGAAATAGATGACTCACAACCCACTTGATTCACATAAGTGATTCTCGGATGTGGTGGTTGCGGTCCTAGCACTGGAGGTGGTAAGGGTGTTGTTTGAACAACATTTTGGGCCCTAGGGACCATATGTTGTGATGTTTGTTCAAGAGGTGGGGCCGGCATCAATGCAGGCATCGAGGTGTGTCTGTCCATGCTAAGGTTGGTCTATTGGCCATCGCATGCTTAAGTACTATGCAATCCTTAGCTTGATGACCATACCTCCCACATGCATTGCAGTTCCCATTGAATTTTACTCTAAAAGTAGGGCATTCACTGGTACTATGCGGTCCATAGCATACTGAGCACCATTGTTGCTCCCTTCTTGGATACATATGAGTGTTTTGGGGAGCACGATTGTCTCTAAGACTCTCTTGAATAGCCTTGGTGAGATCTGCTAAAGTCATCTCAGATATTTTTGGCTCCTTAGCAATAGGCTTTAGGGTCATTGGCTGATGCCCTGATGCTTGCGAGCTAATAGATTTAGTCTCAACAGACACTCTTTCTCCTTGAATCATTAAATTATTCTCCAATTGGATCGCATTGGTGGTGATTGCTTCCCAAGTGGTGATACCTCTAATGACTAGACCATTGTAGATATCCTCATGTCGTAATCCCCTAATGAATCTATCAAGAAATTGGTTACTGTTGAAGTGCTCATTTGGATTACAACGAGAATTCAAATGCTTCAAGAGACTTATAAAGTCTCTCACCGACTCTCCTTCCTCTCGTTGGGCTTTCTGGAGCTGAGAGGCTACACCCCAAAGCACTCCCTCTCGTATGTATTCTTTTAAGAATAGTCTCCTAAGAGTAGGGTAAATCGTTTTTTCTTCCACCCTTAGTGTTCTATACCAATCCCCAGCCTTTCCACTTAAGGTTAGGCTTAAAGCATTGCTCTTATGTAGGTCATTGTGTGCTCCTAGAGAATCGCATATTTGTTCAAACACTTCGATATGATTTCTCACATCCCCGTCTCCACTAAATTTTTGTGTGAGCTTGGCTATTTGTACTGCCTTACTTCTAGGCTCTCTATCAGGCGTGTTACGCATATTCTCAGCCAATAGATCGACCAATAGCTTGAGCAAATGTTGCCAAGTCACCTAAGTGAGCAGGCACCGTGGGTGAAGGCGCGCCAGAGACTACATGTTGAGTAGGTATTGGCATTGGGATTGGCGCATAGGAATCCCTTAGGTTCCACGTTGGGTACGATGTTGTGCCATGTGGTGGTCCATAGCTCATATGAGTGGCCCTAGGCATAGTAGACGTCGGATGTGACATGCTAATGCTAGCAGGTATAGTCCCATGGAAATAAGAACTTGTGTATTGTGGTTGTGGAGCATAGGTAGTTGAAACAATGGGAGGGGTAGGGACTACATGAGTACGTGGACCCATAGGTGCATACGATTGGTACGCACTTGTAGGTACTATTGCAGACATTGAGCTTCCATGTAGCGGTGCTTTACTAACAAACGAGGTCCATGGTGTGTTTCTTGGCATGCCCATCGTTGGGGTAGGCATGGTATCCGTGGTGTCATCCAGGGAAAGATGAGCTAGACTTGGAAAAGTAAATCTATCACTTGTGGGCTCAGATTGCATTGAGACCCCTGGCGAAACAACATATGGGGGATTGATGGGACTCACTGGGGGAGTCTCCATTTGTGATAGAGTGGATTGTTTCCCTTTGCCCGTGTCTAAAAATCGCATAGGACCCGTCGAAGGTATGTTCATTCCTCGATTTTGCCTCTCGGACTGGATAATCCTATGGATGACATTGCGGATCATGTGTTGTTGTTCCTCTAGACTAGTGGCACTAGATACGGATTGTATAACTTCTAACCAACCCACATGGTATGTGTAGCCCATGTATAGGTCGGTCAAAGTCTCCGTGTGTAGGTCATATTCCCAATTTTCATTGAGAAATACCCCGTCCAAACTTGGTGTACTAGAGGGTTGCGGTGAGGTGGATGCAATGTTGCTTCCCGTGTTTTGACTTTTAGTCACCGCTACCTTAGAGGCGACTTTGGATGGTGGTAGCTCGATAGGGCCCTCATTAAATGAGGTAGGTAGAATGTCCACGTGGACACTCTGAGGGAGTGTGGGGTCTACAGAAGATGTGAATCGTGATTCTACTTCCCCACCCCCTTCGTTTACTTCACTAGCCGTAGGTTCAGAGCGCATAGCTCTACTAAAACTTTCCATCAAACGGCTAAAAACACTAGTTCCAGGTTGTTGGGCCCAGTTAGGTACGGTTTCATTTGTTCCCTCGGGGCTTTGTGTAAGATGCTCTTCCATAATATCGTAGTCAGAGGAAGAGTCGCTAGCCGCTATATTTGGGTCTTGGGTTGCACTACCTTGGGTCTCCGCCGAGGGCATAGACCCTAGCGTGGAAGGATAGTGAGTACCCCCATAAATCGAAGCACTAGCTAGTTGTTCGGACTCTAGCACACGACCAGAGCGTAGATACATGTGCTTTGGGTGCCCTACAAGTGTCGGCAAGTACCCTCAAAGGTTACTTGCTTTGTTTTGTGGGTGTTTTGCACCCCGTTTTCTACTTGATTTTTTCTTGTTTTTGTTGTTTTTTGAGGTTCGAAAAACGGATTGGGACGTGTGATACCTCGAAACGAGCGTATCACTTAGGAGATCTAGGCGCACTTTACAGAACACTGTTTGACTATCGGAAGCTCCCAAAGTCCCTATAACAATGAATTTCTCCTAGTTTCTACTTGGGCACATGGCTTAAAATAGAAAGTTGAAGGGTGACTTGTGGAGGGAAAGGTGAAGGCTTCCCCCACATGCTTTCTCCTTTCACTTGAGCACTAGCCTATATATAGTGAATAGCATTAACTTTACATTAGAAGACCAAGACCAAGCCCAAGCTCAAGCTCATCAAACGATCCCGATCTACCTTTTTGGACAAACTTAAAATTCCCCCCCCCCCACCAATAAATCAAATTTATTTTTTAGCCATTGCATTTTTTACGTTTTCTGTCATTTTTGTTTTCAATTTTCTGTTTTTCTGTGCAAAAAATGAAATATTCTCTATTTTTTGCAGAAATCGAAATAGTCTAGCTGTACAAAAAACGAAATGAACAAATATTCTTTGTTTTTGTACAGAAACCGAAATGAGCTAACTGTGCAAAAAACGAAATGAGCTAGCCCACGACACAACACAACCTTCCTACTTAAGCTTGGTGTCTCCACAGGGCAGCACAGAGTGCTTCTCGGAGCTTGGTGCAGGGCAACTCCCCGGCAGCGGCGCCAAAAATGTGCGCGTCTGCCGCACGTGTCGGAGCTAGGGACTTGCCGAGCATCGTGTGCGAGCCACAAAGGCTGCAAGCACACAACTAGCAGGCCTAACAAGCTCACAGAGAGCAGGGGTGTGTCACTCACCTCTCTGCGCTTATCGCCATGAAGGATTCCTCGCCACGAAGAAGAGGGAGCCACCGCCGTACTGCGCTCAACCGCCTCGTCGCCGGAGGTGCCGTTGCAATGCTCGATCACACATACACTCTCTCCCTCTCTCCCTCAAGCACACACACACACACACACACACACACACACACACACCCTGTGAGCACACAATGGAGATGGGGATGGAGATAGGGCAAGAGCACTTCTTCTATTGCACACTGAGAGAATAGGTCAATTTTAGGTTTAGGTGGCTTTTATATGAGCTCGTCCCATTCACATTTGGGTGCCCATGCTTAGCCAACTAACCCTTGCGTGTTCCAGTTAGAGTGCGCCTCTCATCGGCGATCACTCTACCCTTTTCCTATTGGACCGACAAACCCGGTGCCTCACTCTACTAAATAAATAATACGGCGTCCGTCGTAGGCGATAGGGTGTCCGTGAGCCACGAGGGTTAACACTTTCTCTTCCTCTATCTCCTACCCCTTTATATACACCTTCCAATCCCTCTCTCTCTACATCTCCCGCTTTCTCTCTCTTTCGCTCTCTCCTCCCCTCTTTTGCTTTCTTTTTTTGCCATCATCAATGGCATGCCATCAAAGAGGCAGTAGGAGTCTCACTTGTGTGTGTGTGTGTGTGTGTGTATATATATATATATATATATATATATATATATATATAGAGAGAGAGAGAGAGAGAGAGAGAGAGAGAGAGAGAGAGAGAGAGAGGAAATTGAAGAGAGATAAATGCTAGTTGATAGAGAAAAGGAAGCAAGAAGAAGAGAGAGAGAGAGAGGGAGAGAGGGAGGAAATTAAAGAGAGATAAACGCTAGTTGATAGAGAGAAGGAAGCAAGAAGACGGAAAAGAGAGAGTCAGAGTCAAAGAGAGAGAGAGAGAGAGAGAGAGAGAGAGAGAGAGGAAATTGAAGAGCGATAAATGCTAGTAGATAGAGAGAAGGAAGCAAGAAGAAGGAAAAGAGAGAGTGGAGAGAGAGAGAGAGAGAGAGAGAGAGAGAGAGAGAGAGGAGGAGGAGGAGGATAAAATTTTAGATGGACACATGAACACTGAGGTTTATCTCTCTTCAATTTCCTCTCTCTCTATTTGATGAGATCATATCAAACATGGATGTAATTTGATATTTGTTTCATATACAGGCTTAAGTCATTTGGTCTTTACCTAATCCACCTCTCTCTCTCTCTCTCTCTCTCTCTCTCTCTCTCTCACACACACACACACACACACACACACACACAAACAATAGCTCAATGCTCTTTGACCTTCCTTTTTTGAGGTCGTATCTTACAAACAACACAAAGAGACGTAATAACATGACTTTTCTTGGATTTTGGTGCCTTTGTATGCTGAAACTTTATTAACCAAAGCTTCTCAATCCATATGTAGTGTATTTTCTATTTGCTAAAATTGCAAAATACTGGCTAGACTCCAAGCTTGCCTTAAAGGAAGTTTTCAGAATTTTACTTTCTTTTGTCAAAACTCACAATTACGAGTAGATTATAATAAGATGGCAAAAAAATACAAGTTCCTGTCATGCCTTTGTCGAGCCATGATCACCATTACATTAGCTAATAGGGAAGCCACCCCATGGCAAGAGATAAGCTCATATGTTTACCCAAGAGAGTCACTCATAACACCGCCTAAGGTCTTGTTCCACTCATTTGAGTTTATCTATTTCCTGATGGCGATGATCGCTCCTTACTTTCTTGGATTATCTTTGTGAACTTAGCTATTTCCAAAGTGCTCTCGAACATCCGATTGTTCCTTGCCTTCCAAACATGACGGAAATAGCAATATCTCACAATTTGCATGACGATGAGTAGCGTTTGATTCTTAAACGCCTTCCCTCCCAAGAAAGGTCATTCTTGAAGGATCCTATTTTCTAGGTTTTTTGAACTCATTTGCACATTGTTCCAGCTAGGCCACAAATCATCGGACACTCCTTGAAAAGGTGAGTGCTAGTTGATTTGCATTGTGGACATCTATCTAGACCAATTCCCCTAGTGAACACCTTCACCCCAATCAAACAACTTTCCACACAAATACCTTCATCTTATGCGGCTATGGCATAAGATGAAGGAGAAGTAATGAATCTAGAAATAATCACAGAACTCGCCAAACTCACACTCATGACTACATTGGGACCGTTAGTAATTGCACTACTGCCTATCCGTAAAGGTAATTTATGAGATTGTTTCGCAAATTGTACTTCACTTTAGGATTCATTCAATTCATAAGAGACGGGGAAGGGGTGGAGGGATGGTGCTCCCTCTATACCAATGCATATTTCATTCTTGGGGGGGTCACTTAAATAATCATGTGACTATCACATGAGTCACAATCTCGATCACAATTAATGGGTTCATGAAGATAACTTTTTTTAAAATGTGTTCTCCCAAAGCTATGGAACCGTTTATAAGTTTTCACTTGTCAAAAAATCTAGCTAGTCACCTTGCTCGGAGGGGAGAGTGCATTGAATCTAGCTAGTAGTCTTCCACTGGTCCCTCTAGACATCCTTATAAGTGGCACCTCCAATTCTTTGTCTTTAGCTCAAGATTCGCCGGATAGATCTTGGTCTCTTGCGATTGCTCATCTCTCCTCTCTCATTTCCCCCACTGTGAGTTCCCTCTTGAATAGGCCAAGTTCCAAACTCATCAGATAGATCTATGAGGTCTCTTGAGATTGTTTTAATAATGTTAAAACTTCTCTTTGTCTTCTTATATCCAAGCACACAGGCCAGCTTGGCCAACCTGCAAACAAGCTAAGCCGCATAGGATGTAGTCTCTTTCTGCGAAGCAGTGTTTGGGAAAAGTGTGCCTCAGCTTAGCCTTGAGCCTGCCGGTTGAAAAACCAAATAAGCCCAAGTGGGGAGAAGGAGAAAATCCGCTTGGAAAATTTAAGAAAATAGGTTAAATTACAAAAAATGGCATATGTGTAGACTATGCAACCTAGACAATCAAATGGGGCCCTGCGTTAATAGAAGTTTACGCAATAAAGGGAGACAAAGAAAACAACAAAAGACCACCGGCCGTAATTTTGTCAAACAACAAAAGATCAACGACCAACAAAGAGCACCTCTTCTCTACCGTGTGCCCACCTACATACATTGGTTTATGGGCCGTCAACCTTGATCAACCTTGCTTTGCAAAGCCCTGCAAGGATGTGGTCTACATCGTGAATATGATTAGAGTCTCTAAGCTTTTCCTAGCAACTCTTGGGGGGGGGGCCTGTCACATGCTCATCGTAGACGCCAAAAACCATGCAAAAATTTGTCTATTTTATAGTCACTCCGTTGGCACCCTTCTTTCCACGAATAGACACGCCATGCTCACCCTTAACAACAAGATACTTTGTGCCACCATGAATGAATGAACCTCTCTCAACGAGTTTACCCCCATCACTATTGAAAGCATTCACTATAGCACTCACGTTGTTAGCCTTGATCTTAGGGAACTTGTTGTTGGCGGGCCATACAGAGCAATCTAATTCGTTCATAGCCACGAAACTGAGGGTATTGCCACTGGCAAAGCCGCACATGAGATGGTCGTCGACATAGGCACCCCAATTCGTAGCTGTGCAGGACGAGAAACCAAAGAAGAAAGGAGCCTGAGAACAAACGCAGAAGATCGCCCACTTGAAATGAGAGAGAGAGAGAGAGAGAGGTTGATGTTATAGTTCTTGGGGCGATTTCCAAAGCACAAATTGGTGCATCGGCACTCCAACTCAAGGTTGATTTTGCACCCAAAAAAAAATCATTCTTTTTTGCATATTTTGCCCCTTTTTCAAGTTAAAAATATGAGTTGTCCTTAAAAAATGCCAAGAATATACGAAGCAAGAGTCTAGCCTTGCCATACATTATTTATAGGCATTAGCTAATTACATGGCACATGTCCTAAGGAGACTACCTCCTCATCATCTACGCTTGTAAGGGAGGTACTCTAGGCTGTGCAAGGCTGCTGTTGGGACTACGTCCAACTCTATTGGTGGCCAGCCACACTACTATAATATGAGTCTACTCCTATCCTTCACCAGCCTGAGATGGTCGACTTTGCTCGTGGCAAGCTCTTTTGGGGAGCGAGAGAGAGAGAGGGCCTTGTCACGTCTCCACAAGGCTGCATGCGTATTTGAGGAAGGTGGCACCTATGAATGTGTGGATATGGTTGAAGTTGTAGCCCATTTACAACATTAACTCCAAACACACTCTCTCTCTCTCTAGACTCTCTCTCTTCTCTCAAGTGAAGGAGCATCACGAGGTCCATCAAGCATATAATGAGCCTTCTTTACCCTTGTCATGTGAAATGTGATTCAAATTCCCCTTAAGCATCCTAGTTTTTCCACTCACCACTTTCATGATCTTCAGTTTGGGCTCTATGGTACTTAACGACATGAACTAGAGCAAGGAGAGAGAGAGAGAGAGAGAGAGAGAGAGAGAGAGAGTTAGTTAGTTTGGAGTTGTTTGCTTTTGATGTGTATAGTGAGCATTGGGCGGCGTGACATAAGGAGGGGATTGCTACTAGCCTTGATGAAAATTTTAGAGGAGCACGCCCAATGGGCATTGGATGGTGGGGTAAAGGCATTATAGCTCTAGCCGTGGCCAGGAAACTGATCGTTCGTTCACTGTACATACTTGCCTCCTTCTTCATATACTAAAGAATAAGGAGCTCCTCGCTATTCCTTGGAGGTTTGCTCCACCCACGCAACTTGCTTCTCCCCTTCCTTGAATGCACCGCACTGCACACACACGCCTATGTGCACACGTGCACTCACAACTGGTATCAGAGCTACCACGGTAGATTCAGCCATGGACGGCCTCACAACAAGCTCGTCGGCTATGGCGGTGGCGGCCATGGGAGCTTAAGGAACAAGCTTGGCTTACCTTCGGCAAGGGGAAGGCGGATCAAAGCTTGGCACGAGAGACCCCCTCAAACAACTTGTGCATCTCATCTTGTCCTCAAGAGGGAATCTTGAGAAGAATTTGACAAGGGTAAGCTTTGAGAGCTTGAGGAAGTTTGTAGAGCATCAGGCAGAAAACTCAAGCAAGGAACCGAGATCTTGGAGCAGCTTGAGAGCTTCGGGAAGTGCAGGAGAGTCAGAGACCTGCAAATTGCAATAAATCAAGCAAGGCTTGGACAGCCATTGCAAAGGTTCGAGCAAGGAAATTGGAAGATAAAGTGCAACGCTGGGTACACAAACAAAAAGGCAAAAGCCTTGGCTGTGTGTGGCGGTACGCGCGCGCGCGCGCACACACACACACACACACACACACACAAGGGGCATCAGAACAGTTTGACACATAGAATCAAATTGAGTCCAAGGGTGTGTGTAAGGGCATATTCACACACATTGCAAAATTGAGAGGAGCTTGACACCGAGAAGCAAGGTAGATTTTGCAACCGGGCAAGGATGTTCAAAGCAAACATGAACTGGGGCTACACGTTAGAGTGAGAGAGGACAAAAGTCTTTTTTGTGAAATTTTAAAAAAAAATTCGTTTTTAATTTCTTTAATGCCCCTTTCATGCGGCAAAAGGGAACTCAAGCAAAGGCTTCCTACATCTTTTGTCGAGTGTCACTCTCAGTGTCATCGCATAGCAAAAGCGAGAGACTCTCTCGGCTCATGACATCGGTAATGTTTTTATGCTAGAACATGGGCGAATAAGCCCGGGCATCCCCCCAACATTCTCGGATTTGGATTTGACATTCGGAGAGCGGTTTCTACCCGACAATTTTCTTCTGGACATCGGCCTTCCGAAGTTCTTCTACGCCTCCACATTGGCTCGACATTGGTTTTGACACCGATTAAGCGGCTACGACACCGGCGCTTCCGTTCGACGGTGAAAGGCGACATCGACTTTTTTTTTTCTCTTCCTCAAGCGAGAGCGAGAGAGAGTGGCTTGACTCTCCTTTGGCATAGCCCTTGCCATCGACTATCCTCCTACGCACTCTTTCGGAGCAGTTTCACTCTGACGATTTCCCCTCGCACCCTAACATCCCGAGTTTGGTTTAGCAGAGGCAAGTGAGAGAAAGGGGCATTGGCTCTCCTCTAACCCCCATCCAGAGTAGCTCGCCTTTGTAGCATCTCCTCAACAACCCCCTCCCCCCCTCTATCGATAATGTTTTGGCTTTGATGGTTCCCTAGTTTCCAGTTTCGGTCACACACTTTAGATGCATAGCGGCTCTGATGGGCCATTCCAGAGCGGATTTCCCTCGAGCGCGCTCAGCTCTTGGACGATGTTTACGACTACATATGGCTGATCATGCCATGTGTTTGGTTTCAGATCGATGTGCTTTTTGACCGACGAGGTAGTGTGCCAGTATCGAGGCGGTTTGGTCACATGTTGTGTGCACCTTGTAGTGCAGACTATACGGCACATGTAGTGCCCATGTATGAGTGTGTGGGGCATTCTAGAGAGTTGTTTTAGCATGGTTTTGTGCAATTTATGCTATGTATGCATTTGCAGATACAACTTGAGCTAGGTATAGCTCACAGAGATCAGGTTCAGAGGTTTATAGTATTTTTTGGACAAGTACACATCCATAGAGCCACTCGTTCAGGAGTGAGCTTCATTGCCAGGGTTTTGGTAGTTTCATGTATACCGTTTGTGGATGTGTCTACTAAGACATTGAGTGTCTATTCATGCTTTTGATGCAGTTTTGGTGAGATTTTTTGAGTTTTTACTCAGTTTTTAAGGGAAGCTCTACCCAAGATTCTCGCCATGTTTTATGCATATCCGTAGTTTACTCATTGATGGTTTAGTGGTTGAGTTTGACTCCCACTTTGATAGGTTTTGCTAGTTTTGGACATGGCTTAGTCTTCTTGTATCCACTCTCGCAGGAGAGAGGATTGCATATGCTCGTGTGGCTACAACTTATAGGCAGTCACAAGTTTCAAAGTTTTTTACAAATTTTTGCAAGCAGTTCTCTTGCGGGATGCGTTTTGAGCATGTTTGCTCACTACTTGCATATATGCTTATGTGCTTTACGCTTGGTTGAGCTGTTTGTCTTAGATTGTATGCTTACATATAATAGATTGTGGAGCTAATTTTATGCATATGTGAGCATCGAATTTGATGCGATTGATCATGGTTTTCATGATTTTGTAGTGATCAAGTGATCTCCCACTTTGTTGTGAATTTGTCATGGTTTATGGTTGATATTTCACTTGAGGTTTTGCTCAAGTATAGCAAGGGACACTCTACCAGTTTTCTTCTAGGATTTCTTGCCATAGTTTCTTAACATCCGTCTACCAGACATGTGTGAAGTTTAGAGTCGACAATAATGGCTCACGAGAAACGACGATCTTGTAGTTGCCAATATATGCATTGTTGGCATTGTGGTCACACAAGACATATTACATGCCATTGTTTCACACGTATGAGACAACAATAGAGATCTACGGTAGATAAGGTTTTGACCCATGATAGAGCAGTGGCTTCATATGCTAGTGACGGTGATGTCTCATTTACCTGTGATTACCAACATAAGGGTTGTAGGCCATTTCTATTTGACGCAAATTGAGAGACTCCCTCCAATGGGATCACCAATACTACAACATGTAAAATGCTGACGTGGACAACGATATCCTTGATGATTGTGAATCATGAGGTATTGAAAACAACAAAGTACTTAAAAATACTTTGATTGCACGCATGCAAAATGTTTGTACTTTTAAAAGCATAAATTTTTCATGAACTAATTGTCTGGGATGTCACCTCTTGAATTGGAGTTATTGTAGGGTATGTCTAGCATGGTCAGGGGAAAGAAGCTTAGTGCCATTTTTAGCAAATGCCGAGACAAAGCTTTATTCCAATTACACACCACTTTTCATTATCACCATTACTTCATTAGGTTATCAATGACAATACTATGTTTGTATGGATGTGCATTGCAAGGAATCTAAGAGGTGCCTTCTTGTAGGCTTGCTAACGGGATTTTTAAACGGCCCTCCTTCTCTCACACCCCCTCCCATATACCTGCTAAACATGTTGTTGAGTAATATCCGGAGCAGCTTCTTCCTCCAATGTGGAGGGTGGCTGGACCACCCTCTAAAAAATGAATCGCATCCCAAACCGGGTGCAGACAGTCAATGTGATTTATGCAAGCCGATAATGACCAAATAGTATACATAGTCAACGCGACCAACAAGACCTTCAATCGGTTGTAGCCTCATTGTATGGGAGTGCATAACCAGAGGAAAGTGAGCCACCTACTTTAGACGGCCCTTCTACTCAGAGGCGATTGTAGGGTTTCAATGGGCAGACACTCTAATGGGTGTCTTTAGGTAGGCTGATGAGCTTCTAAGGCATGCATGTCCTAACCTTTAATGGGAGTTGGCCATCGGGTCCTCTTTGTAAGTCACAAATTTTAAATTAGTTCCCTCATTGAATTAATTTTAAATTAGTTCCCTCATTTGCATGCACATTAATAATGATGGTGAATGTGTGGGAGCATAACTCTTCCTATTCCATAGATAGCCTATGATGTTCTCTCTCTCTCTCTCTCTCTCTCTCTCTCTCACACACACACACACACACACTCACACACACACACACACACACACACACACACACTCATCTACATGGACATAAACTGGTGGCCCATTATCTCAGACATAGTGACTTGTTTCAATCTTCTTCGCAACTTCATACCCCGATCTCACCAAGATATGGCTATACCTTTGTGGTTCTTCTAGTACCCAGAGCAAGGGCACGGTGGCTCAAACATAGCTATTCAGTCGAATACACGTAAAAGAGGCATGAATGGGTACTTATAATAGGTAGTTGCTTAGCTGTAAACATTTATGATTGTTCACAAGGCGAAAAGCACTTTCTTATAAGCCTATTCTCCGCACATGCAAAGTCGTGTTCTGCTTCTATGTTACAAGATGAGAATCATCTATACCCACCGACCTTGCACCCTAAGTAGTGGTTTGAAACACACGCACACACACATCCATATGCGTCCCTCCTCTACTGAGTGCGCTCCACATTTGCACACACATACACATGCGCGCGTGGAAAGAATCACGGGTTGCCCCAAAAAATGTGTTCTTTGCACCCTATGTAGTGGGTTGAAAAACACACACACACACACACACACACACATGAGTAACCTTGGTTGCTCAATCGATTCTCACTTGTTGTTCGGAAGCTGTGGTCTTCATCTAATTATCCAGGGCATACACAAAACCTCCAAGTAAGTATTTGCTGACAACACAAAACAATACCTCATCACAAGATCAACTGTTGTTGGAGTCTTATCAACATATAGGTAGGTGCTTACACACCTACTCAAAATCTGGTTTTTTAATGTTTTGAGAGTGATCTTGATTATAATGCCTTTGCAATAAACTTGGATCTTATGACTTCACTTTTTCATAGCATGTGCACATACACCCTAGCCATTCAATACACACTTGGGGGCGATTTCTTTTGTAAGCATGAAACATTGGGCTCTTAACCTAATACATACATAACATGCATACAAATTCCATTGGGTTACCCCCATGGATTGCAACTCAACACTCAAATCTAGCTTACATAGATTGGGTTAATTTTTGATGTTTCACTTACTACAACTTCAAAGCACGGACTTCAGGTAGGTGCTCTTGTAGCTGCTCAGTACTTAAGCTTTTCATGATGGTCAAGCTACTGCTTCTTTAACACATGCATAGATGATTTCCATCTACAGTTAAGTACGTATCAGTAGGTACACATCAGATGATGCACCTACTCAGTATGTTTAACATTTGAATTGATTGTGGGCTCTATTATGTCTTTTGATGATAATCTACTGGTTTTTTTGAAAAATGGTCAAAACCAATGACAAAATGCTGACAATGTTCATGCTCAACTGATAGTTTTTTTTTTTGTTACTGTGAGGGTCTACAACCTCACGTGAGGGTCTCATACAAGATGTAGGTGATTGAATTTTTTTTAGCATAATGAGCAGATACAAGCAAAATATTGCTGAAATTTTTACACATTGACATTTTTTGGCGTAGCTATATATCAAAAAATTGACATCAATTACATAGGGATAAGTTGGTATGCCAATCCAATTCATATCTCTTGATAATTTGAAGTTGGATATATTGCACATAAAAAACTAACTTTGTATGTGGAAATGATGGTCACTACTTGGGTTGCCTACAACCTCATGTGAGAGTCTCAGGGGTGATGGCATTGGATGGTTTTTTTAAACATAATGAGCAGATACCAAGGAATGGTTGCCAAAATTTCTACACATTGATTTTCATACATAGACTAATATATATATGGCTGTTAACCATCTCATAAATGGATGAAAGCTGGTATCTTGTATTCAGGGAAACCGTGCCCATTATGCTTCACTTGAGGATATTGTAGCTTCATTTCAGTGCTACTAGACCCAACTTTATTAGCTTGGCACTAATTTATCTTGTGTTCAAGACTACCAGGACCGTAGGCATAGCCGTAACATAGTAGAAGAAGGATATACTACAACTTAGTGCCGATACTAGTAAAAACCAACTCTCTTAGACTCTACTTCTATCTTTATATGCAGGAACTCACTTTTGATGAAGGTAAGTATATAGTGGTGAATTCACAATTGTAAATTGCTTTTTGATGCTATCCTTTTGGTGGATAAATGCATAATTTTTGAAATAAATGTTTGTAAATTACTTTGAAATTAGTCCATTGATTGTTAAAAGAGTCTTAATCCTCAAGTGGGGGTCTCGGATGAGATGGAATTCGACTGGACTTTTGAGAATTGATCCAATTTACAAAATAGATGTTGTCCGATTTTTTTTGGAATTAAATGATGTAAACATTATCGTAAATAAATGGCTCATTCTCTAAACTTAATATTTGATCTATGTTATGTTGTTAGTTTTTGTTGTAATTTTTGACATCGATAACAAGGGGAGGGATCGTTGATACCTGTCTTCCCAAGTAATACCAGTTTTGATGGGCATTTTCTTGGATGGTGAGACAGGTAAGAGGTTTCCTCCTTGGGATTATGACGACAATTGCAACAATAACATATTATCACCCATTGCCTAGTTATTTGTATAATGATTGATAACCCTTGTATATGCTTCTTTGATAATTTCATATATTGACAAATAAAACTGTATATGTCAATGTCTAGTCTATATGTCAATTGTAGTCTTATCTCTATCAATTTTAAAGACTACTTCTTATCTAATGTAGACATAGTTCTTGGCTATTATATACACTTTGTTTGGTTACTAATCCCATGGTTTCTAGTCCCATTGTGTAGTTCAATAGTTTGTGAAATCAAACTATTGTTAGATAATCATTCTTAAACACACACACATTTGTTTCTAGCTAGCCTTTGGCTAGTTTAGCGCCATACAATGGGCCTAAACCAGTCATATTTTTTTTAACTTGACCCACCTAATCCAGGAGGATGGGTTGAGGCCACGGCTCCTAATCTTGTCAAGCACATATAGCATACAGTTCTTTTGTTAAACTATACAGATAAACTATAGAGATATCTAGAAGCTGTTTTTTGTATCATTGATTACTTCACAAGATACCAAGATAATATGTAGGGTTTTTGTAGGATATTAGACAATTTTCGTATAGAAACAATAGAAACTTTTGAACGTAAATCAATTCAACGATGATGAACAACAAGTAAGAGATTCTCTCTTACTCAATACTTGACAAAGTATGCCTTATTACATTACTTTTTTTTATAAGTGATTATGCTTATATGTTAGCCCTTGTGGCACCACTTTACCAAATGGTAACCTTTCTACATATGATGAATACCTCTTTGAGCACTTCATACTATTTACTTAAAATTTTTTGTAACTCATTTGTTGAAGCTTGGTTGGGGGTAGGGTTCCACATGGTGGGCCCTACCTCCCATCGTGTGGACCTTCTCCTAGGGTTGGGGGAGGGCCACACACACACACACACACACACACACAAACACACAAACACATCTACATGGACATAAACTGATGGCCCATTGTCTCAGACATAGTGACTTGTTTCAATCTCCTTCACAACTTCATACCCCAATCTAACCAAGATATGGCTGTACCTTTGTGGTTCTTTGAGTACCTAGAGCAAGGGCACGGTGTCTCAGACATAGCTATACAGTTGAACACACTCAAAAGAGGCACTACTCCTAAAACCCATGTGAATGGGTGCTTATAATAGGTAGTTGCTAGTTGTAAACATTTATGATGGATCACAAGGTGCAAACTGTAAGTTATCCGCTCACTTTAATTTTTTAAGAAAAACACTTTCTTATAAGCCTGTTCTCCGCACATGCAGTCGTGTTGTGCTTCTGTGTTACATGATGAGCATCATCTACACCCGCTGACCTTACATCCTAAGTAGTGGGTTGAAACACATGCACGCACACACATCCATACGCGTCCCTCCTCTACTGAGTGTGCTCCACATTTGCACACACATACACATGCCCGCATGGAAAGAATGACGGACTGCCCCAATCAATGTGTTCTTTGCACCCTATGTAGTGGGTTGAAACACACACACACACACACACACACACACACACACACACACACACACACACACACACACACACACACTCTTATCTAGCTGACAAGTCGTTGGCTAACCCTTGGCTGACAGCTTCCCTCTTTGGTGTGCTAACCTAGAGCTACTACTCCAACTCATCTGCCAAAAATAGGTATGGTTTAAATACCTTTTTGGTCGAGTAACTCTGTCACCTAAAAACTACCTACCTTGTTTAAAGCTAGATAACCCACTCCTAGTCTATTATTAGCTTGCATTCCGACTAACCTCTATGGCATCATTATTACTAGCACGGGCAGTAGACGTGTATTGCCCTCTTACAAAAAGTGACAAAACATAAACACACATGCTCTACACACAAACCTATGAGCTTCTCTTGCATACACTGCTTCTTGGAATTGCTCTTGCCACAATACTTCTCCCTGGCTTGATAAACCCTATACCCCAAGGGAATACACGTCACAGCTGGTCTCTTTTGGATTAGCTGGAGCTCTGAACTGGCGGTGGACTTGAAAGTCAACCACTATAGGTATGGGTACATAAAAATAACCCCTCTATTTTTGGAATCGAGGGGTGCTTATTAGTTTGCATCACCACACGCCCTTCTTGCTTGGTACTTCCCCGCGAGCTAACACAGGCGAACGCGACCACACACCCAGGATCTCTCTCTCTCTCTCTCTCTCTCTCTCACTCACACACACACACACACACACACACACACACACACACACACACACACACACACACACACACACACACACACACACACACACACACACACACACACACACACACACACACACATAGAGACCACTTGCATGGAGCTCTCTCTCTCTCTCTCTCTCTCTCTCTCACACACACACACACACACACACACACACACACACACACACACACACACACACACACACACACACACACACACACACACACACACACACACACACACACACACATAGAGACCACTTGCGTGGAGCTCTCCTGCAAATTTTCTCAAGCACAGGCACTTTTGACGATACCTCGGTGGATCTCCTCTTCTCCTATTGATCTGCTGCGGATTACTGTTCATGATAGATATACTATGGCACTCTCGTTGCGAAGCATTGGACCTTATGTAATCTGCCTCACATGCCCATGACGTTTTCGGCAATGTCACACAACATGGCAGCATGGCTCTTGTCAGTTGATTTCTTCTCCATGTTGGCTTTCATCGCCTCTCAAACACACAACATGATGGACGGAATGTACGTCTACGGGGGCAATTGACATCCAACGTTTTTCAACTAAACCTTGCCCACTTCGAAAAGGAAAAATATCCACATATAGGTAGGTGCAATTGCATCTACTCAGTATATTTTGGGTTTTTGATAAGTAACAAGTTCTTAGAAGGTTTGTCGGAAAGAAAAACATTTGAAAGTTGCAAGTAGTAGTGTCCATTTCTAGGTTTTGTACTTAGCATAATTTAAAGTTTCTGGATTTTCTATTCACTGATATGAGCTTGTCTGAGTTGATGGACCTGAGTTGGGGATCCATTGGCACTGATATCTACCTGGGTCTACGTTAGTCATTTGGTTACTGAAAGTCGACACTAAAGTTTATGTATCGGATTATGTTTGGGGTTTGGCACTCAGAGTTGCAATACAGAAATGGGGTGATTTGATTGGTCTAAATTACCCTTTAGACTTGGAGTTAATCAATTTTAAGCATTGGCTATTTTTTTTATCACATAGATATTTGCTTGATCTCGGAACTTGGAAAAGTAGTAATAAATGTATGGATATGGAATGACTATCATTAGCATAATAGGTATGACCATTGGGCTTTGTTGACTGTTCAAGACTGGTCTAGCTGATGATTGAACATACATAGCTAGTTTACTGCATCATAAAGAGAATTGTTTGTAGACTTCAGAATTTGGCATGACCATGTTTTGCATGATGGATTTTTTGACTTGAAAATAACACATGTGTATTGGTTGCTAGAGCCTTAAACCTCATGTGAGGGTCTCAGCAGAGACGACATTGATTGGAAACTTGAAATATTGTCCGTTTTACAAAGGAGATGCTGTTGAATTCTTTTGTTAGAGTTCTTTACTACCAAAAGCTGGAGTGATGCTACCTCTCTTCTATTTTAATGATGATTGTAGACTTTATAGGCTGAATTTACAGAAGAAATTAAACATCCGCCTTATATGGTGCATACAACTTCCGTTGGGCTACCTCCATGGATTGTAGCTCGACACTCAAATCTAGGTTACACAGATTAGGTTATTTTTGGATTTTTACTTAATTGCTTAAGATATTATCGATCTTTTGAGCTCAACCAAATTATATAAATATGCTTATGCCTCTTGTAAAGATCTTGAGGAAGTGGTAATGACTGGAACTTTTGAAATACAATCTGTATGTAAATAATATGCTATCCAACTTAAACATCCACCTAGCAAAATGGCCTTATAGACATGTACTTCTATCTTTGTATGCAGGAAATCACTTCTGATGAAGGTAAGTATATAGTGGTGACTTCACAATTACAAAGTACTTTTTGATGCTCTTGGATAAGTACATAATGTCCTCTTGAGATTCTCATTCTCAACCACAAGTACCCTTAGTGTGCCATTCTCCGTTGCAAGTGCCCGTAAGTTTTTAACACAAATTTTTTACTTTGAAATTCGTTCAATTAAAAGAGCCTTAATCCTCAAGTGGGGGTCTTGGAAGAGATGGTAGTAGACTGGACTTTTGAAAATTGATCCAATTTACAAAGGAGATGCTGTCCAATTTTTTCTAGAATTAAAAGATGTAAACATTCGCCTAAATAAATGGCTCAAACTTGATATTGATCTTTGTTATGGTGGTAGTTTGTGTTGTAATTTTTGACACCAATAACAAGGGGAGGGAGTCATTGACACCTGTCTTCCCAAGTAATGCTAGTTCTGACAGGCTTGTGTTTCTTGGATGGTGGCAGGTAAGAATTCTTTCCTTGGGATTACAACGAAAACTGCAACAATAATGGAAGATTGTCCAATGTACCAGCTAATGTACCAGCTGGATCCTTCTACATGTAGATGTAGTGCAAGCTCATCCCAAAGGATGGGCACATAAGATACAACACTAAGATATTATATTGTAGTGATCAAAAATCAAACTTTTGATCTAAATGATTGTATTATCCATTAGATACAGAATGTTGTATTGATGTATATGACATGTTTATGACATCTTGTTATTTAATATATGGTTTAATACAATTGTCTAAGTATGGTTCAATTATGAGGGGATTTTTCATACTTAAACACACACACGCACACACACACACACACACACACACACACACACACACACACACACACACACACACACACACACACACACACACACACAGATGAGTAACCTTGGTTGCTCAATCAATTATCACTTGCTGTTCGAAAGCTATGGTCTTTATCTGATTATCCAAGGAGTACGCAAAACCTCCAAGCATGTATTCGAGCTAACAACACAAAACAATACCTCATCACGAGATCAACTGTTGTTGGAGTCTTATCAACATACAGGTAGGTGCTTGTTAGGATTTGGATCGTGCTAGCTATGGTGGATGAAAGAGAAACATGGTGCAAGTGTGTGAGTGTGTGTAAGCAAGCTTATCACTCAAGTGAATTAGGTTCCAAGATAGGATTAGCTTGGACTCATAAACACAATCTTGAGTATTGACTTAGCTTAGCACAAGCTCACCATAGACAAGCATGTAGTGCAAAATGATTTGTTGTTTATTGATTCAAGAAATGAGCTTTAAGTAGCTCTACAACCTTGCTCCACAATATGTGGGATAAATCCACTCTCCTCTCCTTGACTCACACCTTAGGACAAAGCTCACACTTTACAATCCTCCCCTTGAGGTTTGGACTAAGACAAGATACTCAAGATACACGATCTACACAGGCTAACAAAATCCACACAGGATGGTGATATCCACATAGGAAAATAAAGTCCACAAAGGATGGTGATATCCACACAGGATGGTAAAATCCACACAAGAAAGATCCACAAAGGATGGTGATGTCCACACAGGATGATAAGCTGGTATCCACACAGGAAAAAGTCCTCCCCTACAAGTAGAGAGTCTGCATCTTCAAAATGGGTCTTCCCAAACGCTACCTTCATCTTCGTCCTTTCTGTCTTCTACTATGTGAGCTGATCCCCTGTCAGGTCTCTTGTCTTCGTTGCTTCTACTGTTGCTTTTAACTGCTTCATGGTCTGACTTCGTATCCTCCCCTCGAATGAGTACTTCTGTCCCCTTTTTTGTGGTACAATCAGGCTTTATTCCATGCGTCATAATGACATGCAACAATATGCGAAAATATCCTATGAAAAGGCTTATGCAAAAATTAATGCTCTCTTCCATCTTGGTTATACTCTGAGAGCCCAAGCATGCGGTGTTTCTCATACAATTTGTCACAAATTCTTCACACATGGAGAGATTTTAGCGATTTGGAGACTCTCTAATGCCAATTTCTATCCCATCACAAAAGCACATAATGTCATCCATGTAGACAAATATAATTACATACATTGCAAGAAAGTGTTGTGCTTGGCTGCAAGATTCCAATTTTAATGTCTTCTTAATAAAATGTGAAGTACCTCTTCACTCGAGGTGAAGTCACCCTTCACAGCTTTGTTTTACCTTGGCGTATTTGGCCTGGAGATGCCTTTTGAAGATTTGAAAACTTTGGGGTGTCTTGCTGCAGTTTGGTGGGAGCAAGGCCTTGAGCTTGGGAGCTTTGAACTTCTTGGAGGTGCTCGGCAGGAGACTGCGGGGAAGGGAGCTTATGCAGGCCTGGCTAGCACCATGGGAGCAAAGGCTTAATAAAGCCTTGCCTTGGGGTTTTGAGGCCGGATGCCAGGCAGTGGGACCCGGTGCTTAGGATGGGGAGCACCCCTTTGTGGGAAGATGGGAGCCCTTGAGGCTTTGAGGCAGGACTGCCCGCTTGGAAGGTTAATGGGCTTGATGCCTTTGAAGCAGCACCGTGGGAAGGGGGCCCCCGTAGGGGCGAACCCGAAACTTCTTTTAAGTGCGGTTGAGCGCGCGGGCAATTGCCTTTTTGTGGTCCGGGCAGCTCGGGCAATCGAGCAGCGACACCGGGTAGGCGGTTGTGGGCAGCGCTCTCGGGCAAGCGCGGGCAGGGGCTCCGGGCAACGAGTAGAACCAAAAAGGAGCGCGCTGCTGTGGCCGTGGGAGTCCTCCCTAGCGGACCCGCCCAATTAAAAAATCGGATTTGAAGCCTTTACAGATCCGCCCGCTCTCCCCAATTTGGCCAAGGGCATTGACCCCACGACCTCGAGCCAATTTTAGACTCCCCAAATTGGGCTAGCCAACAAGCCAAGGTGCTTCCTTGTGAAGGTCTCCGAAAGTTTAATTATTAAGCAAAGCTCAGCAGGCTTTCCACACACACAGACACCTAAATATAGGCAATCTTGAAGATGGAGTTTGAGATGATTTTGAGCTCAGATTGCAGGGCTTGAAATCTCTATGCGAAGCTTGCAAGGAAGGCTTCAAAATGGGATGATTGAAGCTTGATAAGTGCAAGATCGGGAAGATTAATTGAAGGTGCAAATCACTAGAAAATTGACACAAAAGTGGCTTAGGAACGCAAAAAATTGGATGCTAATCTTCTCCCTAATCAAACCTATCTAGCCATGGAGGGTAGTGGCCTCTTGGGTGTGCCAAGGACATGCCCACACATAACTAGATTAAGTCCTAATTAGTGAGATGCAACTAATCATGAAGAATGTTAATGGGCCATGATAATGAAGTGCAAATCGATCTAATGGAGATGCTAGTGATTAACACACACTAATGCATAATGAAAATCCTAGCTAGCACACCATAGCTCTGATACCAAATGTTAGGATTTGGATCGTGCTAGCTATGGTGGATGAAAGAGAAACATGGTGCAAGTGTGTGAGTGTGTGTAAGCAAGCTTATCACTCAAGTGAATTAGGTTCCAAGATAGGATTAGCTTGGACTCATAAACACAATCTTGAGTATTGACTTAGCTTAGCACAAGCTCACCATAGACAAGCATGTAGTGCAAAATGAGTTGTTGTTTATTGATTCAAGAAATGAGCTTTAAGTAGCTCTACAGCCTTGCTCCACAGTATGTGGGATAAATCCACTCTCCTCTCCTTGACTCACACCTTAGGACAAAGCTCACACTTTACAGTGCTTACGCACCTACTCAGAATCTGGGGTTTTAATGTTTTGAGAGTGATCTTGATTATAATGCCTTTGTAATAAACTTGGATCTTATGAGTTCACTTTTTCATAAGCATTCTAATTGGTAAATCTGTTCAGCATGTACACATACACTAAGCCATTGAATACACACCTGGCGATTTCTTTTATAAGCATGTAACATTGCTCTCTTAACCTAATACATACATAATAGGCATACAAATTCCATTGGGTTACCCCGATGGATCGCAACTCGACACTCAAATCCGGTTTACATAGATTGGGTTATTTTGATGTTTCACTTACTACAACTAAAGCACGGACCTCAGGTAGGTGCTCTTGCACCTACTCAATACTTAAGCTTTTCATGATGGCCGAGCTACTACTTCTGTAACACATGCATGCATGATTTCCATCTACAGTTAAGTACGTATCAGTAGGTACACATTAGATGATGCACCTACTCAGTGTGTTTAACATTTGAAATGGTTGTTGGCTCTATTATGTCTTTTGATGGTAATCTACTGGTTTCTTTGGAAAAACGGTCAAAACCAATGGCAAAATGTTGGCAATGTTCATGCCCAGTTTATAGTTAATAAAATTTGTTTTACTATGAGGGTCTACAACCCAATGGGAGGGTCTCATACAAGATGTAGGGAACGTGATTTTTTCCATCATAATTAGCAGATGCAAGCGATATACTGTTGATATTTTTACACACTGACATTTCTGGCGTAGCTATATATCAAAAAATTAACATCAATTACATCAGGATAAGTTGGTATGCCAATCCAATTCATATCCCTTAATAGTTTGAAGCTGGATATATTGCACATAAAAAACTAACTTTGTATGTGGAAATGATGGTCACTACCTGGGTTGCCTACAACCTCATGTGAGAGTCTCAAGGGTGATGGCATTGGCTCGTTTTTTTAAACATAATGAGCAGATACCAAGGAATGGCTGCCGATATTTCTACACATTGATTTTCATACATAAACTAATATATACTCTGTTATGGCTGTTAACCATCTCATAAATAGATGAAATTCGGTATCTTGTATTCAGGGAAACCATGCCCATTATGCTTGACTTGAGGATATTGTAGCTTCATTTTAGTCCTACCATACCCAGCTTTATTAGCTTGGCACTAATTTATCTTGTGTTCAAGGCTAGCAAGACCATAGACATAGCTGTAACATAGTAGAAGAAGGATACAATACGACTTACTGCTGCCGATACTAGTAAAAACCAACTCTCTTAAACTGTATTTTTGTCTTTATATGCAAGAACTCACGTTTAATGAAGGTAAGTAATAGTGGTGAATTCACAATTGTAAAGTGCTTTTTGATGCTATCCTTTCTTGGTGAATAATTGTATAATTTTGGAAACAAATGTTTGTAATTTACTTTGAAATTAGTGCAATGATTGTTAAAAGAACCTTAATCCTCAAATGGGGGGTTTTGGATGAGATGGAATTATATTTTACTTTTGATTTTTCTAGAATTAAATGATGTAAACATTATCGTAAATACATGGCTCATTTTCTAATCTTAATATTTGATCTATGTCATGTTGTTAGATTTTGTTGTAATTTTTGACACTGATAACAAGGGGAGGGAGTCGTTGACACGTGTCTTCCCAAGTAATGCCAATTCTGACGGGCTTGTGTTTCTTGGATGGTGACAAGTAAGAGGTTTCCTCCTTGGGATTACGACGACAACACCAACAATAACAGATGATTACCCATTGTCTAGTTATTTGTATACTTGATCTATAGCCCTTGTATATACTTCTTTGATAATTTCACATATTGACAAATAACAATGCATATGTCATTGTCTACTCTATATATCAATTGTAGTCTTATCTATGTCAATTTTAAAGACTATTTCTTATCTAGTGTAGACATAGTTCTTGGCTATTATATACACTTTGTCTGGTTTGTAGTCCTATTGTGTAGTTCAATAGTTTGTGAAATCAAACTATTGCTAGATAATCATTCTTAAACAAACACACACACACACACACACACTCACTTGACAAGGAGATCTCGCTCCCTCCCCCCCGTCCATAGGACATCGAGAAACACACTCATTCCACTAAGGATGGTATCTCCCAGTGTGTATCCATACAGTATAGAGGCCTAGAATCACCTTACCCTTGATTCCCAATAGTGTTACATTCAAGCTTTATCCACCTACTACTAAAAAGGCACCCCTACAATTTCCTCTACACAAGCAAGGTAACCCCCATAATGTGTGTGTGTGTGTGTGTGTGTGTGTGTGTGTGAGAGAGAGAGAGAGAGAGAGAGAGAGAGAGAGAGAGAGAGAGAGAGAGAGAGGAGAAATACATGCCAACTTCGGTCACATTTCCCAATAGTGTTACGTTCAAGATTTATCCACCAACTGCTAAAAGGGCACCTCTACAATTTCCTCTACACAAGCAAGAAAACCCTCCTAATGTGTGTGTGTGTGTGTGTGTAAGAGAGAGAGAGAGAGAGAGAGAGAGAGAGAGAGAGAGAGAGAGAGAGAGAGAGAGAGAGAGAGAGAGAGAGAGAGAGAAACAGGGAGAGAGGAATGAGAAATACATGCCTACTTTGGTCACATTTCTCTCAAAAGAATTACCCTTTTTTGTAGATTATTGAGAACAAAGCTCAAGCTATGTACATCCGCCCTAATGAATCTCGGCCTCCATCACCTTCGGGTAGCCATGGTGGGCTTGGAGGCCCTAGAGATGGTTTTGAGGTTCCAATTGGGGCAATGGCCCTGGTGGAGATGGTGATGTGAGTGGAAATGGCTGCCCTAGTAGGGGGCATTCAAAAAGGTCCTAGTGGTGGTTTAGGTGGTGAGCCTACTGGTTTTGGTGGTGGGCTTGGATTTGGTAGGCCTAGTGGTCCTTACTATTGAGGCCTTTTCCCTTAGACTCCCATCTATTGCTCACTCATTGTATGTAATACAAAGTTATGATGTATTATTATTTACAAAGTTATAATGTAAACACCCAGCTTCCCAATCGTAGTAATTGTATCCAAACTCCCATTTCTACATCTAGAGAGAGAGAGAGAGAGAGAGAGAGAGAGAGAGAGAGAGAGTTGGATTGTACTATCATGCACAAAGGCAAAATAGGAAATATGGAGCCATATGAAACATGTTAGATGCTTTATGTTGTGACTCTCAATGCTTCAAGGTTGTGGATACAAGGTGGCAATTGACAGTGTATGAAATGGTCACAAAGAACTGTATGTAGGGGATGGACCTCACTCAAAATGTGTGCTGACATACACACACACACATACATACATACATACATACATACATATATATATATATATATATATATATATATATATATATATATATATATATATATATATATATATATATATATATATATATACATACATACATGCAACAAGCCCAAACCAAACAGAAGAAAGCTTATGATCAGGGGCGCCATCTGATCGTATTTTCCGAAGGAGCTCTACTGCTTCTCTATTACCCTCTGCGACAGGGCTTGAGCGAATCCCTGCTCCATTCGATGGATCGGTCCCTACAAAGTGCTACAGTGGCTCCGCACAAACACCTACATGCTACGACGATGCTCGAATAGCAGCATAATGACCGCCCATGTCATCTGCATGAAGCCCTACCACACCATGCAATCTCAGGGGGGAGGTGTAGCAGATGACTCCAGTTGACCCAGGTTTTTGGCATCTAGCTAGCGGTCAGCTACTAACCGCCCCAACTAACAGTGATGTCATCCCTGTTCTTGGGGTGTATAGATCTTGATGTAATGTAAGCCTCTCCCATAAATAGAAGAGCCGGCTAGCTGAAGCGGCAGGTGTTGTTGTCTATATTGTGAAGTATCCAAGTATATATATATATATATATATATATATATACACACACACATGTATGTATGTATGTATGTACATACATACATACATACATAGATATATATATATATATATATATATATATATATATATATATATATATATATACATACATACATACATACATACATGTATATATATGTATATATATATATATACATATATATATATATATTAATATACTTGAATATAGACAACAACACCTGCCGCTTCAGCTAGCCGGCTCGTCTATTTATGGGAGAGGCTTACATTACATCAAGATCTATACACCCCAAGAACAGGGATGACATCACTGTTAGTTGGGGCGGTTAGTAGCTGACCGCTAGCTAGACGCCAAAAACCTGGGTCAACTGGAGTCATCTGCTACACCTCCCCCCTGAGATTGCATGGTGTGGTAGGCTTCATGCAGATGACATGGGCGGTCATTATGCTGCTATTCGAGCATCTTCGTAGCATGTAGGTGTTTGTGCGGAGCCGCCGTAGCACTTTGTAGGGAACGATCCATCGAATGGAGTAGGGATTCGCTCAAGCCCTATCGCAGAGGGTAATAGAGAAGCAGTAGAGCTCCTTCGGGATATACGATCAGATGGCGCCCCTGATCATAATCTTTCTTCTGCTTGGTTTGGGCTTGTTGCAGATTGTGGTGTAAAGCTAAGCGCAGGATGGGTTGCACCTGCTGCATGTGAAGGAGACAATCAACAGCGTCTTGTTTTGCGGGTTTGAGCTTCAGAGAAGACAGGTCTGGGGGAAGACGAGGATCACGCCCAAATAAAGCGCAAAAAGGGCTGACCTTTGTTGAAGTCTGTACTGAGGTGCTGTAGGCATGTACTACATAGGGGAGAAGAGGGTCGATGTAGGCAACACTCATTTGTTTGATTTTGCGGTTGATGCGCTCAGTTTGGCCGTTGGTCTGCGGATGATAGGGCAAGGTGAATACCTGTTGGATACCTAAACAAGCAGTAAGAATGCGCATGAAATCACCTTTAAATTGTGCACCCTGGTCCGATAGCAATTGTTGTGGGCAGCCATGATTGAATATGAGTTTTTGAAGGAGAGCATTGGCGACTGTGTTTGCAGTTGAATCGGACAAAGAAATTGCCTCACACCATCGGGTGAGGTACTCGGTAATGACGAGGATATATTTGTTGTCGTGGAGGGATGTGGGGAAAGGGCCCATGAGGTCCCAACCTACCAGCTCAAAAGGTTCCTGTGGACAATGATAGGAGATAGTAGCCCTACATTTGGTGGATTTGTTTTGATTTCCTGACAAGTTTGGCACTGTTGGATGAAGAGCGATAAGGACCACCTCATATGAGGCCATTAGTAGTGGTTCTGTAGGATTTTGTGAAATCCTAGGTGCCCGGACAACGAATGTGCATGGTAATAACTCATATATGTGTTGTGGAGGGCCTGGGGTACATAAATCCGTGGTTGCTTATCCCTAGCTACGTAGTATAGCACATTGTTTGCTACCATGAACTGACTGTGGTGAGGGTTTAGGGTACGTTGCGTGAGTCTTTAGATGATTCGATCAATATTTGGGGTCTTATTGCTGTAAATAGGCCATTTGACTCAATTGGACTGGGAGGTCAGTAGGAGTAGGAGCAAATTGAACTTATTAAAATTTTGAAACTTGTATTGCTTGGGGTTCAAATGTTGAGAGACCATCAACAATGTAGTTTGCTATGCCCTTACAATATTTGATGGTAAATGTGTATTGTAATGCCAATACCCATATGAGTAAGTGACCGGGTGGGTGATGTTTTTGTAGGAGAGGAATGATGGGTTGGTGGCCGGTTTCCACTAGAACTCGGGATCCATGTAAGTAGGGATGAAACCTAGCGAATGCCCATGCTATGGCTAAGAGCTCCTTCTCAGTGGTTGAGTAATTGGTCTATGCTTGTGTAAGAGATCTACTAATGAAGTAGATTGGTTTCCATCTCCTGTGTGTATCTTCTTGGAGAAGAGTGGCTCCTAATCCCATATTTGAAGCATCCGTCTAGAGCAGGAAGGGTTGTTCGAAATTGGGGTGGGCTAAGAGGGCTGCCTGTTGTATCACCTGCTTTAAATGCTTGAAACTTTGTTGGCATGCTTTAAATGCTTGAAACTTTGTTGGCATGTTGGCAACCATTCATATTTGACTCCTTTTTTAAGTAGTTGCCGTAAAGGATAAGTGATCTTGGCGATGTTAGGGGTAAACCTGAGAGAAAAGTTGGCCATTCCCAAAAAGCTTTGCAAGTTTTTGACCTTTGATGGCTGGGGATAATCTTGAACTGCTTCTGCTGAAATGATGAAGCCAAGAAATTTTAATTATGTTGAGCCCCACTTACATTTTTTTTAGTTGAAGCTGGAGGTTGTATTTGCAAATTCGTTGCAGAAATTCTTGTAAAATTTGTAGATGCTGATCTCATGCGGAGAACGATGCCTTGTTGAATTAGGTCGTGCAAGATGGGAATTAACCATCCTTTGAAAGGTACTTCCTGCATCAGACAGGCCAAATGGCATCCAAGTGAACTGATAGAGGTCAGTAGGCATGCGAAATGCGGTCTTGTGGGCGTCTTTAGGGTCGAGAGGGATCTACCAATAACCATAAGCAAGGTAGAGGAAAGTGAAATAGTGGGATTTTCCTAGTTTATCTAAGAGATCATCCAGCCGGGGAAGGGGGTAGAGGTCATGCATAGTTACTTTATTGAGAGGTCAAAAATCTATACAGAATCGGTAAGACCCATCATC
Organism: Adiantum capillus-veneris; assembly: GCF_014529385.1. Lineage (NCBI taxonomy): Eukaryota > Viridiplantae > Streptophyta > Polypodiopsida > Polypodiales > Pteridaceae > Adiantum > Adiantum capillus-veneris. Next base: position 33,584,451 of record NC_140948.1, on the reverse strand, counting down.
CTTCTTTACCAAATGCAGTTCTGAAATCCAATCATTATTGGAGGGTTGAATGATACTTTTGGCTAACATATCATTGACTGATTGGCTGATCCTTGCATTCTCTATTGGGGACCGTCGACGTGAAGCCATTTGGATGGGGTTGGAATCACCTGTATGAATTGCATGTGTAGTGGGGAGGTTGACTGTCGTAGGCTCATGTGATTGGTGAAACAAAGTGGGGAATTGGCAGAGCAACCGTCGAACATCATGTGTGCGGGCTGAGGCATACATGTATGTGTGTTGCGTGTGGACAAAGTTGGGACCAGAAAGGGAGCATAAGAGAGGGATAGGAAGGACAAGGTGTTGAGAGTCAAAGTGCAATCGTGCTCGTGTTTTTATGAACCAATCACATCCTAATGTGATTGGAAAAAGTTGCCTAGGAAGGACGTAGAATGTGTGTGTGAATTGTTTGTGGGCTATTGTGAAGGTGCAATGAGCTACCGTGTGAGAGTGGTAGATTTGTTTGTTATCGCCAGAAAGCACAAAAATTGGTGAAGTGTGAGTTAAAGAAAGACCTAACTGAGTGGCCAAGGTGCTACTGATTGAAGAGATAGTGCTACATGAATCAAGTAAAGATTCATGTGTTGTGTCATTAATTTGGAGGGCTGTGGAACATACTGTCCAATTTGTGGTGGTTGACGCTTGTATGTGCTGGTGATTTCCCTCCAGTAACCACCCGCTCAGAGGTTTTCCAGCATTGCTGCAAGTGTGGCAGATTCGCTGATGTTGATTTGTGCCTGCTAATTTGGTGTGGAGTTTCTTACTTGGCGGTAGTGACGACGGACATGCCCATAAAAGTTGCAGTTATAGCAGCGAGGCCGGCCTTGTGTATCTCGGTCGGGCACAGTTCATTGATTGTGTTGCTGGGCATTCTGCACATCAATGTCCATAGGCACTGGGTGATTTGCAGTATTCCTATGGAGGTGTTGTGGGGTGGGTAGTAGAGGAGCTGGGTCGGGTTGATTGCTGCCCTCAATGCGTTGAGAAATCTGGACTGCATGTTGAAATGATGTCAGGCCCTAGTCTCTTAGACAACGGGCAATGTCGTGTCGCAATCGGGGCCATAAGAAGAACAACTTCATCTCCTCGGACATGGTAGGATTTGCCCAAAGGAGCAGTTGATTCATCTTTACAGCAAACTGCGCTACTGGTTCGTGTTATTGTTGCTTGAGAGTGTTGAGTTGTTGTAATGCCGTTTGTGTGATGTTATGATTAGCAAAACTCTGAACTAATAGGGCTTTAATTGTTTGCCAATCACCTTTTACTTGGTCCATCTGTTGGACAAACCATGTAGCTGCGACGCCTTCAAGCAGAGTGCGGACTTTGAGGGCTTTGCGCTTGTTGTGCCATTGATGGTAGCTTGCCACATTATGAAAACGATCGATCCATGTGAGGATGTCCTCTGTAGGCAGTCCAGAGAAAGGTTTGGGGCGGACTCGTGTTTCGGTGCGGTTGTTATGAAGTGGGTTTGAGGACATGAAATTGAGTAGGGTTTGGTTAGTATGGTTATCTTGGAGGAGCATGCTTGAGACTGCCTGAAACATTTGGTCCATTGATGTGCTTGTAAATTCATTATGCATCTGTGCATCTTCAAAAGGTGGGGAAGAAGGGGGCTGGTGCGGTGAGAATGTATGCATGGCGACTAGTGGACTATAGAGGAGGATGTGATCTCAATGACAAGGAAGTGTAGGCCCGTCAACTCCACCAATGTCATATACTTGGATACTACACAGTATAGACAGCAACACTTGCCGCTTCAGCTAGCCGGCTCTTCTATTTATGGGAGAGGCTTACATTACATCAAGATCTATACACCCCAAGAATAGGGATGATGTCACTATTAGTTGGGCCTCTTAGTAGCTGGCCATTAGCTAGACACCAAACCTAGGTCAACTGGAGTCATTTGCTACAAAAATAAATAAATAAATAAATATATATATATATATATATATATATATATATATATATATAGAGAGAGAGAGAGAGAGAGAGAGAGAGAGAGAGAGAGAGAGAGAGATAGATTTTCGTATGAGGCATGGTCATGGTCTCAATCCAAAGAGACATCAAATATCTACATTACGAACCTTGAACTCAAGAATTGAAATGCAAGAGTGAACTTCTTGAGATCTCTCCTTTATAAATTGGGCAAAAATTGTATATTGCTCACAAGAAAGTGGTAGATATGCAATAAAGCAAAAGAAAGCATTAGATATGTTTTGTTGAATGGCATTCCAACTGTTGAAGCCAATGTCATAGCAACTTCATTCTTGATTGAAGCTTTCTTAGTTGTATTGACGGCTATAAACCCCTATCTACATGTGACGTGTATTGTAACCTATCTTGCATGTAAGAAAGAGAATGAGATGCACACAATCAAGAGAGAGAGCAGGAGACATGTCAAAGCCAATTCTCAACGTTAAAGCCAATGCCAAAGCCAAAAACACTCTAGACTATTCGGCTCTTTTCATTTAGAGGAACTATCGGCAATTTTCTCTAGAAAGATATGCATCTTGAAGGATCTCTCCTCAAGGGACTTGTGTTGCTCACCCAAGACTTATAAACTGAAAGGCTCTCAAAGTGTGTCTAGACTTTGGTCCAGTTGGGACCACATCAAAACATCTTGGACTCTGATAATGAATACACGACTTTCAAACCAGAAGGCTCTCAAATTGTGTCTAGACTTTGGTCCAACTTGGACCACATCAAAACATCTTGGACTCTGAAAATCAGTATGAATATTAACCATCGATTTTTTTTTGAAGGATTCCATATGGTTTGGTAAGGCTATGGTCACGCGCAACTTAGTTTTCGGTAAGTTGTCAACCGGTAAGTTGTCAAACGTGAGGCAGCTTTTTAGATGCGTCCATCGGCTTTGTAGGCTAACTATGCCTAAAAAGGAATAGTTGCAAAACGTTGCCCGATCGCCACAGCCTCTCTCTAAGTTTCTCTCTCTTGCCTGCACCCGACTCTCCCGCTCTCTACCTGCTGCTCTCGATCTCCGTTCTACGCTCCTGTCAGAAGTCCACCAAGCTTACATGTAACTAAGCCTCGCGTGACCATGCTCTAAGTTGTTAGCTAGTGCAAGGAGGCCCATTAGTAGAAGTGCTCACAAACGCTTCAAAGCTATTGAAAAGATTGTTCACAAATGTTAAACAAAAGTTGTCTAAAGAAGATTTATTGTCTCAATTACATATATCTCTTAGTGGCATTTCTTGCCATTTACCTATTTGTACCTTCTATGTCTAAGTATGGGTCACTTGCTATGTTAGTTGATGTGTCTAACCTATGCATACTAATGGTAATGGAAAAGTCCATGGTTATCTCTATCTGTCAAGGTCGGGGGTCAGAGGGCAGCAGATCATGGCCCTCCATCTCGCCCTCATTACTAGACAGAATTAGCTTGTAGAGCTGTTCGATGCTTGACACCTCAGCATCCGTAATCTCAGAAGCACAGATGAAAGTATTGGACCACTGTATTGCATCCAGCTCAGTACCCGGAATAATCGTCTGCCTCGTCCAATCAATGGCAACCATCATTGCCAATGATTGCATGGTAGCTCAGGTCTCGGAATCATCGCTCGTCTGCTCCAATGATCGCACACCAAATCAACACAAGTAATAAACGAGTGGAGGCGTGGTGATTGGCTAGCAGCTGAGCACGTGGTGGGGCCTGCAAACAGACTCGCATAGAGGACAATGCATGAGGTGGACGATGGACGTGCAAGAAGAACAACCTATTGGCCCCCCTCCCCCCGACCCTTGACGGCCGCGAATGGTCCGTGAGGGACCATTCCCTACCCCTTAAGCACTTTTTCTAATATGGTGGTTGCATGATGTGAACACAATGGTGATGAGGGCTTCTTCCCCCCCATCCCCTATTATACAGGGTGTGACGCCCTCGTTCGGGGCGTCGCGAAAACAGGGCTGCACCGGCTCACCTACGATGCAAACGGGACCTGCAGGCAAGCAAACGCACATACAAGAACGCAACTTGAAAACTGAACGCAAGAGGGACACGAGAGGGAGGGACGCGAACGAATGATCAATATCATAAGAAAGTGCCGAATACAAGGGACGCAAGTAATCACTTGAAAACGGGGCTGGCAAGTTGGGGGAAGTGGCACATACTTCCCTTATACAGGGGTTGCTACCTTGCATTCATGATCTCATCCCACAGCATCCTCAGAGAGATGAAGGTACCAAGATTCTTATCCTCACCCAACTAGATACATTGGTATGGTTCATACTTATGCAACGGCCATAGAAAACATACAAGGTGCCATCCCTTGGAACTTGTTCCCATGCCCAAAACCATATAAGAGAATGAATCAAGGGAGTACAGAGATGGTTTGAAAAATCCTCTGACATGATAAGGAAGTTCATTGGAATGAAACTCAAAACACTACAAGAGGTTGTGTGCTCTTGTGACGCTATTAGCGACGAAAATACACTGGGTTTTTATAACCCCCGACGTCGCTAAAACCGTCGCTACGAGAGCGTCACTATATGCGTCGCTATGAGCGTCTCTATATAGCGACGGTCATAGCGACGGTTATAGCGACGTTTACACAGAAAACTATAGCGACGCTCATAGCGACGCTACAGAGCCATAAATAGCGACGGTTATAGCGACGCCCGAGAGATTTTTTTTTTGGTGACAGGGCATTGAATGCCCTGCCACCCATCAACCATATTGTACTTGATTCACTTTTTAAAAAAAGTGCAAGGGTAGATAATAGACCCAAAATAGTCACCCACAAGACGCATTGTTTGCAAAATTGACAATTGTACACATCATAGGCAAAATGAATTGATTGGCAAATGTAATAATGACAATTGTACAACATCATAGGCATAAAGAATTGATTGGCAAAAGGAACTCCGGTGACAAATGTAATAATATACATGGTTCAAAAAGACGTATAAAATCCGTCTCATGATATATAAGCTATGAGAAACCCTAAACTAATGCTATCTAGCTACGGCTAAACTGGCGTCGTCTAGTCAGACGTCTCATCGCGTCCAAGCGGCGTATCTGTCGGATTCTGCAAAAAAAAGACAATAAGACAGCTTTCAGTAAGTATAAACATATAACGACATTTATAAAACAATACAAAAAATAGAAAAGAGTAAACCCTAATACTAACCATGCCGCCGCGAGAGCTGAGAATGTCCATCAGGGCGTTTAAGCCCTTCCTGCCTGCGTACTCGCGCTCGTACGGTGTGGGATCACGTCCTGTCATCGACCACTGTCAAAACATACAAAGATTTCATTATGTTAGAATTAAAAAACTCATAAACCCTAAACTATCGAACATAAAGAGCAATGCAAAAACACTTACAAAATCGGCCTCAAATGATGCTCATCCACCGCTCCCCAAGTGGTGCGAGCTCCCTGCCTCTACTCGCGCTCTGGCTGCATCCTTTTGTTGCTTCCACTTGTCGGGATTCTCGCGCGCTGCTTTCTTCGCATTCTTCCAATCTTCTTTGGCCAGCCAATCTGGCCTGTTCCACCCATTCTTGATTGCTTTTTGCACTTCGGAACGCTTGTGTTTGCAGTATTCGCGCATTCGAATCTTCATCAGGTCTTCATTGAAGCCGCTATCCCGTGTTGGAACGGGAAACTCATCATGAAGTATGCTCATGACTCTGTTTTTTAAATCACTTGGTACTTCACTCCATTTGTTTAGTATGTAGTGTCTAAACAGCTGAGAGCAAAGACCACGCATGTGCGAGATCACCTTCTTGCCGTCATCATCCATGATGATGCCGCCGCTGAAGTCGACGGAGTAAGACAAGCCCTCTGGCCGGTGACGCGTGAACCTGGGTGTCCCGGCAGGGGTCTCTAGCGGCGTGTCGATGGGGGTACGGACGTCAGGTGTCTCCACCGACGTCTGGGCCCCGAAGCGAGGAGTGTCGAGTGGGGTGGCTCCTGGCGGAGTAGGTAGAGGTGTGTAGCTGCTAGAAACAGTCAGCCGTGCAAAACCTGGCGTAGATGGCGATGCTGTGGCTAGTGTGGGGGCGGGCAAAGAAGAGGAGGGTAAAGAGCCTCGTCGAACACGAGGCGGTGTGGAGGCATCGGTGGCGGAATCCCCACAACAACCGCCACCGCCACCACTAGAGCGCCGGTGTCTAGACAAGTGTGAAGCTCGTCTCGTCGACGCCGAAGCTTCGGAGCGCGCCGAATGCTCCGAAAGAGAGGGAGATGCGGATGGAGTAGGAACGCGCGATGATGCGCCAGAGCGATGACGCTCCACGTACCACTGTCTCTGCTGCGGTGACAAAGAAGAAAGAAACTCCTCATCATCCATACCTGCATTAAACACACGAATATTTAAACTTAATATTGAATGAATAGAGTAGACAATGACACAAAGACCATTAAATACAATGACGTAATGACGCATATAAATACAATGACGCAATGAATTGAGTGATAGAAGAGGCAAGTCGAAAACTCAGAATTTTCAATCAAAAGATGTGAGCGCGAGTAGAAAAGAGCGTTATACACCATGGAAGGTACTTAGAGAGCCAAAGCTTTTACAACATGGAGCAAAATTGTTCAAATACAATATTTGTGGCTTTAAGAGATCTCTCTCTCATCCTCGCATAACTCAGCATAACTTCCTATATCTATATAGAGCTCTCCGTTTAAACACATATCCTCTGTTTCATTTTGTAGCTCCTCTGCATGCACCCCATATAGAGTAGTAGCATCTTGATGCTCGTCTGGCACCACCGCAGCGGCTTCTGATTGAGCATCTTCTCTGATCTCCTCCATTGATGCCGTTGTGATTGGCACATGGTAGCCTTCATACGTCCTTGCACTACGAGGGGCTACCTCTATGACGTACCACCAGTTTGATGTAGACTTTGTAGGATGAAATATTACCTGCCAGAGCCACATAACTTACATGAGAGCTTTCAAGCACATAACTTGTAAAAGGGGGATGTTAACTATTTACATACTTACTTGTTCACAATGCTCGGGTTGTACGAAAGTGTCTCTTAGGTCAGTCCATTTCTTAGTAGAATCCACCTCAAGAAAACCAGACTCTCCTCTACGCACAGTAGCGTTGCGACCCTCCATGATTATCTTGAACCATTGCACGTCGAACAAGTCGACAAAAAATCCTCTGTAATCGATCCTCAAAATCTCTTGCAGCGTGCCGAAGTAAGTGAGTTCCGCCACCACAGGATCTGCATCAGAGGAACGTCGTCGACTAGACTGTTCAAATTTTGCCATGATTCCACAATCTTGAGTAAAACGCTTTTTGTCGATTCGTTCCACCCTAAAATGTTGACCTTTACACCATGCTGCTGTGTATGACTTATACTACAACGAACAAAGATTATGAGTGGCCGTTCAAACGTTTATAAATAGAGTCACTTGCTAGTCGTACATTGCAAACTTACCTTGGTCGCGCAACCCCGAGAGTACTCCCACTCTTCCTCAGTCACTTCGTCACCGCATTGTTGTGCTCTTTTCAATTGGTTGTGCAACCATCTTAAGCTCATGAAGGTTGGTAGGCTCTCCAGAACCGTCGGATAGTGCATCGGTGGTCGTCTTTCCCTTCTCCACTCGATTCGTGCCCTTTGTCGCTCTTGCTTTGCATCCTCATATTGTGAAATCCACTTTTGCATCACTGGATTGTGAAGCATGCAAAATCGGTTGATTTTAGCCTCTAGATCTTCCGTCATCTTCTTCTCAACACCGAGATTGCACATGACAATCCCAGATATGTGCTCATCATCTATGGTTCGCCATAGCGTGTCCCGGGCTTTATCAAATCCGTCTAGCCACTCTCCAATGTACACTAGGGACTCTGATACCAACCAACCTTCTGCCATGCTACCCTCCGGACGTGCCTTTTGACGCACATATCCCTTAAGCGTTTTCATGAAACGTTCTAAGAAGAACATCCATCTGGAATGAACTGTGCCAGCTATTTCCACCTCATCAACTATGTGAACAAGAAGATGCACCTGAATGGTTAGCATGGTAGTAGGAAAATGTTTCTCAAACATGCACACAAGCTCCGCAGCATTTAGTTTGGCGAATGGTATGGAGTCTACGTTGATCTCCTTTTGTGAGATCCATTGCACCAGCTTTGCAAGTTTGTAGATTGTGTTACGGATGTCGAGAGACAAACATCCCTCAATGGCAACCGGTAAAATAAACTGTAAAGTATGTGCAGCAATGATATTAAAGTCCACATTTTATGCAATGATATTAAAGTCCACTATGAACGTACCTGACACATTTTATGCCAATCGTGTGACTTCAAACCGGTAAGCTTTCCTTCTTTAGTAAAACACGTTCGGAGCGAGTGCATTACGCCAGTGGGGGTCCGCAAAGATCGAATGGTCTCTTTTACTTTGCGTTCTTGGGCTCCTGTGAAAATCCATGGTGCTTTAGGGAGTTTTATCATCCATCAGACGCTGTTTGCGGCCAATATTTCTCCATACGATCCACATTTCTAAGGTCAACTCTGGCTCCCAAAGTATCTTTCTTGCCGGTCAGATGGTCCCATAGTAGATTACCCACATTCTTGAATATGTGCATTGGATCGAGCAAGTGATTGATCATGAGTCGGGGCCAGTATGGTAACTCGTACCATAGAGATAGTCTCTTCATCCCTGGAGGCAATCCGTCATCGCACATCTCCTTCTGCTCTAACCATGCTTGTGCAGACATCCTTGGTGGCTCTCTTCCCAAAAAGCCATCGCGTAACACATGATTCTCTGGAAGATACGCTTGATGACCTTCGTAGATTTGCTTCTTCAGTGAGGGTGCCCTACGTGCATTCAGTCTAGGTCCACATGTGACACATGCTCTGTATCCGCTTGTTTGAAGCCCTGCATGTATACACATGATAATAGATCAACTATGGGAAAAAACAAGATTTACAGTGTCTGAGTGAGGAGTGTCAATAGATCACCTGAGCATTCTGTTAGCCCGGGATAGTCATGCATGGTCCACATTAGAATGCCTCTGATCAAAGCATTCCGTCGTCCTGTGTGTCGGCTCATATCCACCACCTCTATGCCAAGCCACAATTGTTGTAGCTCTTCCAATAGTGGACGAAGATACACATCCATATTCCCCACTTTATATCGCCCTGGCACAATCAAGCTTAGCCATAGGTGCCCCTTCTTCGTAGTCAACCACGGGGAAATGTTGTAGTTGACGATGACAACGGGCCATACACTGTAAGATGTTGATCTTTGACCAAATGGATTTACGCCATCCATAGCAGGCCTTAGCGCAAATTTCGAGCTTCCCTGGCAAAATCCGACCATGTTCCATGTATATGTTTCCAGGCTGCGCAATCTGCAAGAATTCGTAGCACACCATCCGAAGATTTATTCTCCTCATGCCATGATGCTAGGGCGGCCATGGACTTACATTCGAAGAAATGCTTGATGTGAGGAAGCAGAGGAAAATGTCGCAAAACCTTTTGTGGAATTTTTGTCCCGTGGAGATCTACTCGATATCTTTCGGAATCACATTTCAGACACTTCTCCATGTCTATGTATTCCCCTCTGAAAAGAATGCAGTCATTAGGACAAGCGTGGATAGAATTGTAATCCATCCCCAAGTTTCGCAAAATCTTTCTTGCTTCATCTTGGGAATCTGGCATCACATTGTCAGCTGGTAGTATGTGCTCTTTAAGCAATCTACACAACATAAAAATACAATACAGTCGTGTAAAAATCTATCAGATCATTATACATTTAGAGTTTTATTAAAGTAAACTAATTGTAATAGATCACCTGAAAAGCGCTGTGACGCTAGTGTCACTCCATCCAAACTTTGCCTGCATGTTGAGAAGAACCAGGAGTGCTTTCAATCTAGACATACGTGCTCCATTATACAATGGCATATCGGCTTCACTTTTCATATCATCATAGATAAACCATTCTGAATCCATGATCGTCTCGATCATTTCATCAATCTCGGGCTCAAACATTGCCTCGTTGGGAATGTGCTCTGCATGATCATCCCCCAAGCTGTCAGAGGCTACATCTTGTGGCCTCACATATGTTGCTTGACCAAAGCGCCTGCGAACACGTCTATTGGGTTGCAAGATTGCTGCTTGTTGGCCAGCGTCAGAGTCCGACGAGTTATAATTGGCAACAACTCGATCTATAATAGATAGATCGAACTCGCCAAATTCACGAACGTGTTGCAAAGAAACACGTCTTGTCCGTCGCACAGCATGCTTGCATTGATTACAAGGACATAAGACCCTCGTTGAGAGATAGGTGTTTCGGTTGGACGGTCCCACATCCTCGTCACTACTCATAATGAGGATAAAAATCTTATAACCTGGACAACAAATTTAATATTCTATTGGCATTCTTCGTCTTATCTCTCTCTCTCTCTCTCTCTCTCTCTCTCTCTCTCTCTTTACCTCACATTCTCTAGTCATGTCCAATCCCCGCACACCTCGGTCTAGAGGTGCACGGAGATCAGAACCACCGGGTTATAATCTCATCTTTATTGGTCAATACCTATATTTGTGGGTACAAGAAATCTACAGACCCACGTCTACATGATACTGCATGTAGTGGACAAAACCCCTTTGCCTCTTCTCTAGCTGTAGCACTTCACAGCATCTTAACATCTTTTCACAGTAGATCTTTTCACTGTTCGTCTAACTCTAAACCCTAAACCGTAAGTAATTCTTGCGTGGACTCGATCTAACGTAAATAAGCGTAAATCTAACTAAAAATAAACCTAAATCTAATTTAACGTAAGTCTACATCTAACCTAATCTTTAACGTCTTTTGGGATAGTTTCCTACGACGTTAAAACTCTCTTCTTCTTGTGTGTGTGTGTGTGTGTGTGTGTGTGTGTGTAAACCTAAATAAACCTAAGTCTAATCTAATATAACATAAATCTAAATCTAGCGTAAATTATGTTATATTAAAAACAAAGAACTAAACTAATAGGGATTATAAGAACCTTAAAACTGATTTAACACATAATTTTTCACATAACTCGGCAAGAGTTGGCATTCTCATCACTAAAGATGTGAGAGTTAACTTCTGGCGGTGACGCTGCCTCATCTCCATCCACATCTGACGACAGCAATTGGCCCTTTAGACCGTTCTTGCTCTTGTTACTAACTTTGAAGTTGCTGTTGAATGACTAGAGGTTGTTTAGATGGTCATTGTGTCAGGGATGTAGTGACTCTTGCCGCCCTGAAGATCCACCTTCTTCTCTATCTTCTGAAGACATTTCACCAGTACTTTTGGATCGACGGAGCCCACCATGAGTGAAGACAGCAATACCCTATATTCCATTGAGGGCTTTCTTCACCCGCTTCATGCAGGCATTGCAGTCTATGGAGACCTAAATCTAATCTAATATAACGTAAATCTAAATCTAGCGTAAATAAACGTAAATCTAATTAAAAATAAACCTAAATCTAATTTAATTTAACTTAAATAAACCTAAATCTAATTTAACGTAAGTCTACATCTAACCTAATCTTTAACGTCTTTTAGGATAGTTTCCTACGACGTTATAACTCTCTTCTTCTTGTGTGTGCGCGCGTGTGTGGATGTGTGTGCCAATAAAAAGAGATAAATGGTATAACCTTTCTATCACCCATGCCAAGTATGATAGATTGATTATGCCATTTCCCTCTTGAATAATAGGTCTTGAGTTCAACTCCTCGTCGGCTAGATCTTTAGGTCTTTTAATTTTAATTAGTTTCTTACGACGTTAAATTAGTTTCTCTCTCTCTCTCTTGCGTTTTTTTGGATCGTATGCATGTTTTCTCTCTCGTTTCCTCTCTCAATGTGTGCGTTTTTTGTTTATGCATGTTCTCTCTCTCTTTTCCTCTCTCAATGCGTGCGTTTTTTGTTTATGCATGCTCTCTCTCTCTTTTCCTCTCTCAATGTGTGTGTGCATTCTTTGTTTATGTATGTGTGTGTGCGTTTTTGTTTATGTTTGTACTCTCTCTCTCTCTCTCTCTCTCTCTCAAAAACACTATGTGTGTGTGTGTGTGTGTGTGAGAGAGAGAGAGAGAGAGAGGGAGAGAGAAAGAGGGGAAGGGAACATGAGAATGAGGAGAGGGAAGGAGCATACCTGGCTCTCCTTCCTCTCCTCGTGTGTGTGTGTGTGGAGAAGAAAAAGAGAGAGAGAGAGAGAGAGAGGGAGAGCATTACCTGCTCCTTGCTTGAGGGCGTCGAAAAACTCAGATCTGAGATCTGAGTTTTTGGACGCGTTCTGTTATTTTTTTTGTCTAGCCGACGTCGCTATGAGCGTCGCAAATTTACAAAAAAATTTGCGACGCTCATAGTGACGCCGAGAATTTTTTTTTTGAGCGTCGCTGTGTGAGCGTCGCTAATATGAATAGCCTCTTGTAGTGAAAATCATCCCCTACTATGCTAAAACATGTGTGTGTAATTATAGATAGTGAGTGCTGATATGGATGGACGAACCAAGTTGCACATGGCTACTTGTCTTACTATTTTATCTGTCTTTCTACACATGAATGCTTACTCTCCTTATTTGCCTTGACGTACCTAGCCTTTGACATGACCATGATAATGTTATCGGGATGTTTGCTTTTTGTTACCTTAGTATGCTTGATTGTATAAGGTATACTCTTCTCCAAGTGAAAGCACTAGGATTGTGCATTGTCTCCTCCAACAAGAAACTTCATTTATTTACAGACAGTCTAGTGTTCAAGGTGCTTTAGAGAATTTTGTGCATCTGCAAAAATTGCATCTTTCTCAGTTCTTATGCCCCTACAATCAAAATTTCTTCAAATTTCTTGCACAATGTATTTGTGTATGTATATCTTCGTCTCACCCACAAACTGGTATCCTTTTGTGTCTGCATGTTTCTAAGTGTTAATTGCCCTATTTCTATTCATCAACCTATGCCAATTCGCCTACTTATCTACCCAAATGTTTACCATGTATTATCTCTTTCACTCTTTGACACCATCTATGCTCTCGTCGTTTATCTTAAACATAAAGCATCTCTCTAGCCTTATAGCAGAATTGTTGTGTATGCAGTTTATGCATCAATCTATTGATACCTGCAAATTCTCCCTTTAAACACCATCTATAGGGCATTCTCTCGCTCGTCATAGGCTGGTAAAAGATATAGTACATTCACCGAAAAAGTATGTCTTAAGTTAGCTTTCAATCGTGCCGCTTGAAGAGTCAGCAATGCCAGGGGCTAGATAAAATGGTATTCCAGAAAAACAGTGTGAACATGTGTAAAAATAGTTCAGAAATTTAATATTTTCCTTGTTGAAGAAGCATGGAAAGGAATTTTGTATGGTTAGGAAAATGAATTTGATTTCTTTTTTGGGAATAGTTGAACGTGAGTTGAGAAGTCTACTACGATTGTACGTTGAATTATACAGGGCTAGAAAATACATTTTTCCTAACCAATCAAATAAGGGGAAACTTGAAATTCTCTCGGTTTTCAGGTCAAAATTTGAAGCTTTTGCTGGTAATTACACTAAAACTTGTGTAAATATACCGGTTTTCTTAAAGGCAAGCTCAAAATCTAACCGGGATTCTATAATTTCAGCCGGTTAAAATACACTAGACCCCGGTTTTTTTCTAAGAGTGGTTGGATATACAGTCGTTTGTGTATAAGAAGTCTACTACGATTGTACGTTGAACGTGAGTTGAGAAGTCTACTACGATTGACGAGTTGAGAAGTCTAATACGATAGTACGTTGGATATTATACAGTCGTTTGTGTATAATAAGAAGCCGACGAAGAGGACAAAAAACGCTTTTGAGCGCAGGATCCTCCATAATCTTTTGGGCCATACAAAAAACAACAAAACCGTCAGCAGGCAGGTGCCCACCCGCGGAAACCATTCTGAGCACGCAGCCATGTTGACCACTCAGGGTGGCCACTGTCAGCTGCTCAAAAAGCTGAAAAAAGGCTTTATCATTATAAAAAGCCCACAAAAACCATAAAAACACAGTCGGCCTTAAAAGCTCGCTGGGGCCTGCCCTCTCCCCGGACTTTTTATCCCCCGCCGTCCACCCCGGCGCCTCCTTCCAAAAAAAACAAAGGGAAAATTCCCAAAATACCCCTTAAATTTCAAAAATTCCCAAACTACCCCCATAATTTGCCATAAATTCCCAAAATGCCCTTCAAATTTTCCAAAATTCCCAAAATACCCCTAGTTGTGACAGTAAATTTCTCCAAAAACAAAAAAACTTGTAGCTTTTCATAAGAAGAGTGATTGTCTACCATACAGGATGCTAAACTAAAATTTGAGTTGGTTATGTAGGCTTTGGAGATGAATTCCTTCATTAATTTTAGACATAATTGCCCTTTTTTTTTGGGAGGTAATTTGCAAAAAATTACATGCTAAGCACTCGAAAACCGATCTCAATTGTCAAACAAGAATAAAGATTAGAAAATCTTGAAGATCCAACGAAAGTAGATACAAGGTATTTTGGGAATTTTTGAAATTTGAGGGGTATATTGGGAATTTTCAAAAATTAGAGGGGTAATTTTCCCAAAAAAGAAAACAAGTGCCCCCACTTCCCTCCAGGCTCCAAATTTGAATTTAGAAGGTCCAAGACTCAACTTGATTTTTTTCTGTTGTTTTGGAGCTATGCAATAATTTGCCACCCCATTCAGGTGGGATCTTCTCTTCTTTAATTTAAATTTTCCACTTCTCTCTCTCTCTCTCTCTCTCTCTCTCTCTCTAAAAAAAGGCCATTCACAACCGAAGCTTTGACTAGTTTTCCGGGATTGGGCCCACTCACCCACACCCTCATGTTTCAATGGTTGAATCATTGTGGGTGCTCTTAAAGCCCTCACCTTTACCACTAGGCCAACTTCCTCTCTCAACAAAAAATCTTCATTGAGGGGGCAAGTAAATGAGGAGGTAGAAGAGGAAGCGGAGTGGAGGGAATGGTGTGTGAAGGTCGAGATTTCATACTCTTGTTAGATCCTCAAGCAATCTTGCTCTGCCTAGGTGAGAGTAACCGTTGACAACATCGTGGAGGGTGGGCAACCTTGCCTTGGAGAGTGTGAGGGCGGTGAATGAGCAATATGGTTGAAAGGACAGCTGGTTGTCATCATCTCTACCCTGCAACCCTTTCCCTACTTTCTCCCATAGTGAACTGATAGGCCCCTTCCCGCTCCCCTTTGGGGGGGAGGAACATGGAACTTCATGAAGCCCTGCGAGACGATTTTGTGCATGGTGCCCAACATGGGTAGATGAGAGCTTCGCTTGTGAGGAACATGAGAATCAACCCTAATGCTTCTCCAACGTTTGTCCCCAACCCTTTTACCAAGCTAGACCTCTTCTCCTCCCTAAAGGTCTTAGGCCTTCAACCATTCTCCTCAATAAAGGCCCGCCAATGTCTTATGAAGCAATGGCTAATCTTCTCGCTGTTGGAGCAATCACCACAAGCATCAACTTCCCCCAATTGGTGCAAGTACCTGCTGCTCAAGAATCCCCTCGTCCTCTCAACATTTCGATGGTAACTCTACATGAGCAAGGTAAACCCCAGCATGAACAAGGGCATGCAGGCCTTGGTTTCAATTTTGAAAGTGGTAAATTAGACCCTAACTATGTTAACCCTATTCAAAGGGAAGGGAAGGCTATAGAGTCTCCAAGATCTCAAACAAACCAAAATTATGATGTGGATTGACTTCCTGATTTGCCCATAGAATTATATCCCTGGCTAAAGAACATAGGCTCTTGTGTTGGCAAAGTGCTTGGACAAAGAGCCAGAGGAGGTAGTAACTCCAAATGGGACCCTCAACTCCTCATCGAGGTGGACACTAGCTCTGCTCTCAAAAGCCTTGTCCATATTAGCAAAGCTATTCACATGCAAAAAGTGCTATATAAATGTTACCATATACATGTGGTAGTGATGTGTGTGAACACACTAGGACCGCCGGGGCATTTTTTCCCTCTTTAGGAGGTTTTTTCCCCCGAGCATTGTATATACGCCCATCACTCTAGGGCTATCAATCTTTCCATTGCACACTAAGTAACACACTCTCTATTGTGTGCCTTGAGCTTCCTTCGTCTTCTCCAAGCTGTGTGTGTTTCTCTGCAACCCTAATTCCAACAATTGGTATCAGAGCAGGTCACGTCCTCCCGGGCTTAGTCGCCACCTGCTCCAGCACCACACGCCTGCTCACTTGCTCCGATTTCAGTGAGCTTTGGCAAGCGTTCGCAGGTCGACAAATGTTTTGGATATACTGGAAGAGCTCGGTCTGCTCAGAATTTTGATTTGGGCTAATTTCGGCCTCCGTTTCCACTACAGGCAGTACTGCACAGGCTATTTCGTCATTTTGTGCAGAATTTCTGTCGGTGCCGTTTTCTGCATAACAGGTGCCTTATAGTCTTCTACGGTTTGTGCGATATAGCATAGGTTGTTCCCGCTCCGTTTCTCCTATTTTCGGGCAGTTTTCACATCAGGTGCAGCATTTACCATGGTTGACAACAACAACACAGATGTGTTCAAGTTGTTTGCTGCTGAGGACAGGTTGGATGGGGAGACCTACCCTATGTGGGCTTATATGATGCAACATGTTCTTGTGTCAAAGGGTGTCTGGAACATTGTGCAGGGCATTGATGTACGTCCTGGTTCTGAGGATGTAGGCGATGTTGAGGATGTTGCAGGTCTTGCTGCAAGGATTGCAGCTGTTAGAGTTTTTTTGCCTACGGTAGAACAAGCTCGTTGGGATGTAAAGGATGCGCAGGCTCATGCATTGATTGCATTGTCTGCGAAGCGCACCATTGTTCCTCACATCCGCTCAACAAAATCTGCAAAATAGGCTTGGGATATTCTAGCAGGTCTTTATGCAAGCCGCAATGAGGCTAAAATTGCTTTGCTGCGTAAAGAGTTGGAGTCGAAGATTATGCATGAGGAAGATGATATGGACACTTTCCTTGCAAGTGTCAAGGATATCAATGAGCAACTTATTTCTGCAGGAGAAGTCATTTCAGACAGTTCCCTTGTGCAAACTGTTCTTGATGCCTTACCAGATTCTTACCAGACTTTTGCTAGTACTTCGAGACTTATGACCCAAGGAAATCCAGAAGTTGTCAAGTTTGATGCATTATGCACATTGCTGTTGCAAGAGTCACTTTCCAGAAAAAACAGGACTAGGCAGCGTGCAGTTGAACATGCTTTTATTGCTTCTCAAAGAAAGGGTGGTAACAATAATGCAGCCACTTCTTACGGTTCTGCTGCGAGTGGCAAAAATTCTGTTCCTAATGCTTCTGCTGGTAGCAATTCATCTGGAAATTCTGGTGACAAGGGCAAAAAGAAGATGCGTTTCCATTATTGTAAAGCTAATGATCACTTGATCAAGTCGTGTCCTAAGTTGAAGGCCAAAGAGGCTAAGAAGAAAGAGGGTGGTTCCACTGCAAATGATGGTTCCACTACAAATGCAGCCATTGTTGAGTCTTCTGTGAAAGGAGACTGTAATGCTGATGTTGATGCAGAATGGGCTTTTAGCGTAGAGTGCACTTACAATCTTGCTGGCCATGATGCAAGCTTGTCAGTTGCTGCAGATTCACATGTGTGGTATTTCGACAGTGGTGCTACAAAGCACATTACCTCACATCGTGAATTGTTTACCTCTCTCGAGTCTGTCCCTCATGGGAATTCAGTCACTTGTGCCAACAACACCTCTTATCCAGTTCAGGGAGTTGGAAAGATTGTGCTCACTGCCGCTAATGGCAGCTCCTTCACACTTGTTGATGCACTTTACGTACTTGGGATCAAGAAGAATCTCTTGTCTGTATCCACACTTGCTAGACTTGGACTTGTAGTCAAATTTGTGGATGACAGATTTACAGTTCATGATCTCAATTTTGGTGATAAAATTGTTGCATCTGGGCTTTTGTGCCGTGGGCTATATAAGCTCACTTTGTATGACAAGTGTGGACAAAATTTTGCAAATGTTGTTACAGATTCAAGGGCTATTTTAGATGCAAAACTTTGGCATGCACGTTTTGGTTATCTGAATTTTGCCAGTTTGCTGCGTTTGTAGAAATCTGATATGGTTGCTTCTTTGCCGCCTCTGGAAGAACCTGTCAAACATGTTTGTGAAGGTTGTATTCTGGGTAAAATGCAGCGTTCTAAGTTTCCAAAGGATGGTTCAGTTAGGGCCACATGCAAGTTGTAGCTTGTGCATAGTGATGTTTGTGGGCCCATGCAAACTCCGTCCTTTGGAAATTACGTGTACTTCGTGAATTTCATTGATGATTACTCTAGGCATGCATGGGTATTTCCGCTTAAAGCGAAGTCCGAAGTTTTTAAGTGCTTCAAACAATTTCTGGCTATGGCTGAAAATGTCTCGAAATGTATTATGGGCACCCTCCGTTCCGATCGAGGGGGGGAGTATATGTCTCATGAACTTAATGCATTTCTGGCTAGTCGTGGGATAAAACACCAATGTACAGTGCCTTATACACCTCAGCAAAATGGTGTTGCTGAGAGGAAAAACAGGTCACTGACGGAAATGGCACGATGTATGGTCAAAAGTCAAGCTTTGCCGCATTCTTTTTGCCTTGAGGCCATCATGTGTGCCCCTTATGTACTTAACAGGTGTCTTTTGCAGTCTATTACTCCATATGAAGCATGGCATGATAGAAAGCCTTCTATTGAGCACATGCGTGTTTTTGGCTGTTTGGCATATGCTTTGGTGCCACAAGTGCAGCGCAGAAAATTGGATGATAAGGCTGTCAAATGTATTTTTGTTGGTTATAGTGCTGAAAGCAAAGGTTACAGATTGTATCATCCGCAAATAAAACGTATTCTGGTTTCACGGGATGTAGTGTTTGTGGAAGATTCTTTTCAGCCCTTGCTGTCATGTACTAGAGACAGTAATGTAAGCTCACAGGACATTTATGACACTTTGTTGCCTCTTTTCAGTGGTGGAAATACGAATGTAAGTTCCAATGAGGCAAATGTACAGCCTATGGAGGTTTCTGAAAATGTTTTAGATCAGCCTATTACTGCTGCAGATGTACATGATGTACTTGATGAGGAAAGGGCTGAAAATGAGCAGGCTAGAGGTATGCCAAAATGGCTGGTGCACACTTTGCGTGACAGTAAATTGGATGCACCTTTGTCTAGTCGTACTCGTTCAGGCTCTCACCATGCATCTTATGCATCAGATTGTTATGCTTTGGCTGTGTCTAGTTTACATGATGTTGAGGAGCCTCTGTCTTTTGATGAAGCATAGAATTCAGAAAATTGGATGCCTGCCATGTAATCAGAATATGATGCACTTATAGAAAATGACACATGGACTTTACGTGATTTGCCTCCTGGCAAAAAGGCCATTGGTACAAAGTGGGTTTACAAGTTGAAACGCAAGCCGGATGGTGAGATCGATCGCCATAAGGCTCGACTTGTTGCAAAAGGTTATGCACAGCAAAAAGGCATAGATTATGAAGAGACTTTTTCTCCCACTTGTCGTATGACTACTGTGCGTTTTCTATGTGCATTGGCAGCTCATTTTGGTTGGGATGTACATCAATTAGACATTGTTACTGCTTTCTTGAATGGTGACATATTTGAGGAAGTTTATGTAACGCAGCCTCGCGGTTTTGTCGTAAAAGGACAAGAGGACAAAGTGTGCCGATGTAAGAAGGCTTTGTATGGGTTGAAGCAATCTCCTTGTGCTTGGTATGAGAAAGCTGGCACTCATTTGGTTAAACGAGGCTTTCGTAACAGTCCAACAGAAAGCACATTGTATGTAAAGCGTGAGGGTGATGTACTTCTCATCGTGGTTCTTTATGTCGATGATTTGCTAATCACTGGACCAAATGAGAGACATATTAAGGCTGATTTGAATGCTACTTTCAAGATGAAAGATTTGGGGCTGTTGCATCATTACTTGGGTATACAGTTTAAGCAGTGTGATGGTGGTATTGCCTTGTGTCAGAAAAGTTACATAGAGACAGTGCTATGTAAGTTTGGACTTGAGGATTGCAAACCTATTGCCACTCCCATGGAAACATGTTTGAAGTTGAGTCTACATGATGCTGGCGATCCTGCTGATGTCACTCTTTACCAAACTATTGTTGGCTGCCTCATTTATGTATGCAACACGAGGCCGGATATTCAGTTTGCAGTGTCACAGGTCATCAGATTTATGCATAGCCCAGGGTCTAAGCATTGGCAGCCTGTCAAGAGGATTTTCCGCTACCTTAGTGGCACTTTACATCTTGGCTTGTTTTATCCCAAGGTGAATCATTGCCGCCAGACTTACATGCTTTTTCGGACTCAGATTGGGCTGGTTGTTTTGACACGCGAGTGTCCACAAGTGGTTTTTGTTTCATGGTTGGCAGTTCATGTATATCATGGTTGAGCAAGAAGCAACCTACTGTGGCCACTTTGAGTTGTGAGGCTTTGAGTACAGGGCAGTCTTCACAGCTACGGTTGAGTGTGTATGGCTCAGACGCCTTATGGGGCTGATTTGGGTGTTGGACAGGACACTGCCAACACTATCTACACTAACAGTCAGAGCGTATTGGCAGTTGCGAGGAACCCAGTTTTTCATGCTCTCACAAGGCACATTGAGGTGCATTACCACTATGTCAAGGAGAAGCTCTCAGCAGGAGAGATCAGCTTGGCTTATGTGCCAACACAGGACAACCTTGCAGATCTTTTCACAAAGGCATTGTCTCGTGAGAAGCTTGAAGCTTTCCGCAAAGCTTTGGGCTTACTCCCCTTTGTGGATTGATCATGTCCTCAGGGCATGGCACTTCCCTTTACTCATGTGCCAGCTCTCGTTCACCGCATCACTCCAGGGGGGATTTGTTACCATATACATGTGGTAGTGATGTGTGTGAACACACTAGGACCGCCGGGGAATTTTTTCCCTCTTTAGGAGGTTTTTTCCCCCGAGCATTGTATATACGCCCATCACTCTAGGGCTATCAATCTTTCCATTGCACACTAAGTAACACACTCTCTATTGTGTGCCTTGAGCTTCCTTCGTCTTCTCCAAGCTGTGTGTGTTTCTTTGCAACCCTAATTCCAACAATAAAAACCTACCTAATACTTGATTTCAATGCATGAAACAAGGGCATTTTATCAAAGATTGCCCAGATATGAAGTCTCCCCCTCCCTAAGAAGAGACTGCTGATTTGAATGGGACTGAGGGGTTCCAGCCACCAGTGAACAAAAGGAACACTGTCAATAGTAATAAGGGGATCAAGCCCTTTGCATCCAGAAACAGAAACAACTTCAATTCTCTGATTGAGAATGTTTTTGATCGTTTTAACTATTTTGTGGTTGATTCTCCCAAGGTCACCCAAAGAAAGGATTCTCATGACCTTCAAGACCTCGGTCATGATGACAAGCCCATCTTTGAAGAAGATTAGCTTCATACCAAAATTGAAGAAGATAGGACACAACCTACTCCTGCCAACCTAGAGCCACCTCTCAGTCCAATGGAAAGAGCTAGGGGGATGTCCTCCTCCTCCTCAGATTCAAAATAAGAAACTATTCCCATTTCTCAAATGCCACAAGATAGACTAAAAACCTGAACTTTGTTGAACAGTTGGATGCTCAGGACAAAAATTCCATAGATTTGGATAGTAATGAGTACCCCTTTGTAGACATTCTCATGACACAATCTAAAAGGGAGAGTCTACCAAAAGAGACCATAGTAAAGTCCAAGAGGAAGAAAGAAAGCTCTAAGGATCCAGCAAGGCTTTCTGTTTCTTTAGCAAAACCTCCTAAAAATATCAAAAAATGAAGACCCCACCTTTCAGAGGTGTTTTTTTTGAATTGCAAAGGCCTTGCTAATACTATTAGGCCCTATGCTATTAAAAAGAGGCTTCAAGATAAGAGTTTCAAGCCTGATTTTGTATGTTTACAGGAATTAAAAGTTTATGGACAGCCTTAACCTCTAATCTATTGAGAATAGGGACATGGTACAACTGGTTCAACACCAACCACCAGAGTGGAACATGAGGTGCTTCTATTGCAATTGCTGATAAGTACAAAAATCTACTGCAAAATGTACAAAGGGCTGCCGTTGATAGTTGGGTTGCTATATCCTTGGACTTCCCTTTTAAGTTTACTTTGGTCTCTGTCTATGCTTCTAACTCCATGATACATAGAGCTGTAACATGGGATGAATTGTCAGATCTCCATAACCCTTGTATCATTGTAGGTGACTTCAATATGGTCGAGAACCTAGATGATAGATGGAACAAGGTTGATCAAGTTGTCAATGGCAAGGGAAAAACAAAATTGGGACAATCTAGCCTTTGTGATTAAACTCATGGAGATCTCTCAGAGTATTGGCTACACATGGACTCATAGGTAGCAATGGAGATGTTTTAGAGCTGCAAGGCTAGATAGATGCTACTTTAATGCTGATCTTCTGCAAGAATAGTAGCAAGTAAGTTTTCAAAAAGACAATTCTCTTTTGCTTTTTGATCTTTCCCAGTCACGATTGAATGGCATAACGATGAATGTATGTATAAGGTTGGTTGGCCTCATGTGGATCGGTCTCTATTGTCCATCAATATTGTCAAGGAAAAGTTAAAGGATGCCTTTGAGAATGCTTTCTGTATGCATACTTCTGCTTTCAAAGCTTGTGATAGTGCTGTGAAGGACACCCAAAAGTATCCTTACTGATTTTAAAAAGAAAGATAATGAAATTAAGGCTCACAGAAGAATGATGATATCATCTCAGATCTTTGAGTTAGAGTCTCTGTCTACTCTTAATAGTCCTCCTTCCTCTACCCTTATAAAACTTAAAGATCAACTAAGTAAAGAGGAGCTCTTAGTTGCAAAGGCCTCATTGCTTTGGACAAGGGAGTTTTGGACAGGGAAGATTGATAAACCTGACAAGGAAATGTTCAAGTTGTTGAGGAAAAAGAAAATTAAAAATTTTATTCTCCCGCTCAAGGATTCTGTCGGTAAAGTGGCAAGAAATCACAAAGAAAACTTGCAAGTTTCCCACAACTTCTATTCTTATATCTTTTCTTCTCCCCCTCAAAGGGGAGCTGGTCAATACTAGGCAAGAGCCTCCATAGCCTAATAAGGAAGAAAATGATTTCTTCTGCTAAGGCTAATCTCTTAGAGCCTCTATCAGAGGGGGAACTAAGAGATACTATTTGTTCTTTGAAGAGAGGAAGTCCCCTAGGCATGATGGTCTGCCAAATGATTTTTTTAATAATACCAAGAATTTCTTCCCCCAATACTTCTCAAAGTATGGCATGAGGCCTTAAAGCTGGAAGCTCTCTAGACTACCTCTATTGATACTGGTGCGATTAAACTTATACACAAAAGGGGAGAGAAGGAGGACTTAGGGAAGTAAAGACCGATAACCTCTCAGACTTCTGCTTACAAATTTTTAGCCCTCACTTTAGCTAGAAGATTAAGTCCTATTATAAAGGACATCATTCTTCCTGAGACAAAAGGGTTCATTAAAGGAATATTTATATTGGATGCAATTATCACTCTATGGGAGGCTATTGACTATGTAAGAGAATCTGACCTGTTTTTTAAGATTGATTTTGATAAAGCATATGACAAGATTGAATGGGACTTTATCTTCCGATCCCTGTATGACATTGATTTTGTGAAAGCTTTTATCAAATACATTCAGATTTTGTTTGGTAATGCTTTTGTTAAAATTACTTTAAATGGTAAGCTTACAGATGCAATTCCCTTAAAAAGTTCCATTAGGTAGAGGTGCCCCATAGCTCCTCTTCTATTTTCATTATGCTCTAATACATTAGGTTGGCTAGTTCAGGATGCCATGGAAAAAGGTAATCTAAAGGGCCTCAAAATCCCAGGAGCCAACAAGGACCTTTGCTTGCAGCAGTTTGTTGATGATATTATTGCTCTTTTGATCAATGATGTTCAACATGTGAAAAAAATGCAAAAATGCCTATATATTTTTCGCCTTGCAAGTGGCTCATTTATTAATCATGCCAAAATTGGTTTTCATGCTGCAAATGGTGTGATTATTATTAGGTAATAATTATTGCTCCCTGCAAAATAATAGAAGGAAAGATATTCAGACTGTTGGGCATACCAATGGGCTTTAAGGTCATTCTTAACTAAAGACGGGATTGAGTCCTTAATAAAATAAGGAAAACAATGCTCATATGAGAGAATCACCCAACTTGTCTTTCCTCAAGAGCTTTTTCCCTTAATCACTTTCTGATATCGTCTTCAATATAGTATCTCTCTTGTTAGAAACCTGTGGGGTACCAGGTCAAGAAGGCTTACTCTATGTTCAGACCTTCCTGTCGGGTGGTGTCCTGAATCATCAGACAGTGCCTAAAGTTGCATGGGACACATGATGTTTGCCCAAAGAAAAAGGGGTTATAGGATTGTTGAATCTGGATAGAATCTCTACAAAGTTGGCCTACAAATGGGCAATGAGAGCTGTCAAATTTGATGATTTTTGGGCTCTTTTGCTGAAGAGAAACATTAAGAGCTTCAAGCTGCAATCTTACAAAATCTAGACCAATTAAGAGATGTAGTGCTCTCACCAATCCCTATTGTTCTAGAGGGCTTCAAGCTGGTCTGCAGGTTCTGGGAGGCATGGAATGAAGTGAAAACCTCTTGGAAGCCTTCTAGAGATTTTCTAACTGACCACTACTGTTTCCTTCTTTATTCTCCTTGGTTTGGTTTTTTTTGCAGTAAAGTATGGACTCACGTTCAAAAGGAGAGCCCAAAATTGCTTTAAAGCAGGGATGCAAACTTGGGGGGACTTCTTCCAGGACCACTCCATGAAGAATTCTCAAGATCTATATCATGAATATAACCTCAACCAAGCAAATGCTAAATGGTGTCTAGAAAAGTTGAAATCTATACTAGCCAAGCTTCATTTTCCCCCTAGGGGAAGATTAACCAAAAGTCTCACAAGTATTGTGTCAAAGGAACTCTACTATGAGATTAAAGAGAACCGAGGCGCTATTGAATATTTGAAGAAGAAGTTGAACCAGAGATGGACTCTCAATTGGAGTTCAAAGAAAAGGACACACAAAGTTAAATGCTTGTGGGCATTTGATATAGCCAAAAAACACAATTTCCTAATGTGGATTATTGTGCATCAAGGTGTATAGATCAATGCTGCCAAGGCTTTGCAGATTGGAATCAATAATGGTCAATGCTCAAGGTGCAAGAATGTAGTAGAATATATCTACCGCCTTTTTTTCTTGTGCAAGTCCAACAAATAGAGTCCTACTCTTAGCGATCTTGCAAGGGAATGGTGACCTTCTGAGAGAATAAGGGCTGACATGACCTTTACCCTCCCATCCCATACAGGCTCTTCACTTCACCCCTACTGCTCACATCATCGCTCCTCTGACCATGCCATTTCTCCTTTCCCCTTTGGGGTGGGGGGGAGGGCGATATCCCTCTAAGAAGCCCTTGTTGGAATTAGGGTGCAGGAAAACACACACAGCTTGGAGAAGACGAAGGAAGCTCAAGGCACACAACAGAGAGTGTATTACTTAGTGTGCAATGAAAAGATAGATAGCCCTAGAGTGATGGGCATATTTACAATGCACGGGGAAAAAAACCTCCTAACAAGGGAAAAAATGCCCCGATGGTTCTAAGTGTTTTCACCCACATCACTACCACATGTATATGGTAACAAATCCCCTTGGGAGTGATGCGGTGAACGAGAGTTGGCACATAGAGTAAAGGGAAGTGCCATGCCTTGAGGGCATGATCAATCCTCAAAGGGGAGTAAGCCCAAAGCTTCGTGGAAATCTTCAAACTTCTCAGGAGAGAATGCCTTTGTGAAAAAATATGCAAGGTTGTCCTGTGTTGGCACATAAGCCAAGTTGATCTCTCCTATTGAGAGCCTCTCCTTAACATAGTGGTAATGCACCTCAATGTGCTTTGTGCGAGCATGAAAATTGGGTTC
Source organism: Adiantum capillus-veneris (assembly GCF_014529385.1). Taxonomy (NCBI): domain Eukaryota; kingdom Viridiplantae; phylum Streptophyta; class Polypodiopsida; order Polypodiales; family Pteridaceae; genus Adiantum; species Adiantum capillus-veneris. The sequence goes on along the minus strand of NC_140948.1, from coordinate 33,558,516 downwards.
CTCGCAACTACCAATGTACTTTGACTGTCAGTGTATATAGTGTTGGCAGTGTCTTGTCCAACACCCAAATCATCCATAAGGTGTTTGAGCCATACACACTCAACCGTAGCTGTGAATATTGCCCTATACTCAGCCTCACAATTGGAAGTGACCAAAATAGGTTTCTTCTTGCTCAACCATGATTTACACAAACTCCCAAGCATGAAACAAAAAACACTTGTGGACACTCGTGTGTCAAAACAACCAGCCCAATTTGAGTCCAGAAAGCATGTAAAAGTGGCGGAAATAATCCCCCCTTGGGATAAAACAAGCCAAGATGTAAAGTGCCACTCAAGTAGCTGGAAAATCCTCTTGAGAGCCTGCCAATGCTTAAACCCTGGGCTATGCATAAATCTGTTATCCTGTGAGACTGTAAAACAAATACCTAGCCTCGTGTTGCATACATAAATGAGGCATCCAACAGCAGTTTGGTAAAGAGTGACATCAGCAAGATCACCAACATCATGAAGGCTCAGTTTCAAGCATGTTTCCATGGGAGTGGCAATAGGTTTGCAATCCTCAAGTCCAAACTTACATGGCAATGTCTCTATGTAACTTTTCTGACACAAGGCAATACCACCATCACATTGCTTAAATTGTATACCCAACTAATGATGCAACAACCCAAATCTTTCATCTTGAAAGTAGCATTCAAATCAGCCTTAAATTCACAATATGTCTCTCATTTGGTCTAGTGATCAACAAATCATCCACATAAAGAACCACAATGAGAAGTACATCACCCTCATGCTTTACATACAATGTGCTTTTTGTTGGACTGTTATGAAAGCCTCATTTGACCAAATGAGTGTCAGTTTTATCATACCAAGCACAAGGAGATTGCTTCCACCCATACAAAGCTTTCTTACACCTGCAAAGTTTATGCTCTTGGCCTTTCTTGACAAAACCGCAGGGCTGCGTTACATAAACTTCCTTAAATATGTCACCATCCAAGAAAGCAATAACAATGTCTGATTGATGTACATCCCAACCAAAATGAGCTGCCAATGCACATAGAAAACGCATAGTAGTCATACAACAAGTGGGAGAAAAAGTCTCTTCATAATCTATAACTCTTTGCTGTGCATAACCCTTTGCAACAAGCCGAGCCTTATAACGATCAATCTCACCATCCTGCTTGCGTTTCAACTTGTAAACCCACTTTGAACCAATGGCCTTTTTTCCAAGAGGAAAATCACATAAAGTCCATCTGTCATTTTCTAGAAGTGCATCATATTCTGATTGCATGGCAGCCATCCAATTTTTTAAATTTTGTGCTTGAGTAAAAGAAAGAGGTTCCTCAACATTATATGTAAGCTAGACACAGCCAAAGCATAACAATCTGATGCATAAGATGCATGGCAAGAACCTGAATGAGTACGACTAGACAAAGGTGCATGCAATTTACTATCACACAAAGTATGCACCAACCATCTAGCCATACCTCTAGCCTGCTCATTCTCAGCCCTTTCCTCATCAATTACATCATGTACGTCTGCATCAGTAATAGGCTGAATTGTAACATTTTCAAAAAACCCCATAGGTTGTACATTTTCCTCATTGGAATTTGTAACATTTAATGGCCTAGTAACTTGTGTGTTAGCGGAAAATAGCATGAACATAGTGAGCATTTCATTAGAATAGATTCCTAATGAGAATAACAAGAGTGCTTGGGTGGAGAGAGCAACAAAAAGTATAACACCTAGTTAGATAGCATGAACAATACTTCAAAAGAGAGAGAAATTAAGCTATTGACAACAGTTGAGGAACGGATCTATATGGAGCCGGTCCCCCCTCCAAAAGGCTTTGTATTATGGTTTCTCCCATCAAGAGAGACATTTTACAATACAATTCTTTGTGTTCCTTCAATACTAGCTAGTCCAATGAAGATGGAAACTTCAAGCACTAAGCAAAACACTTATTAAACACAACATCAATTCCCTGACGTTTTGAGACCCAAGACCTCACACACCTTTGAAGATGGTGAGAGCTAGAGGGGTATGAGAGTAGGTTGAGAGGAAGAAGGAGTAGTCTTACGAGAAAGATGTACATCTCCTCACATAATCACTCATATTAGCATAGCTTAGCTTAGTAATTAGCATGGTAGAGGAGATGAGCATGCATTGAAGCTTGGCTCTTGGTTGGATTTGCATCACAAAGCCAAGAGTTGTTGGTGTAGGCCTCCCTTCTCACAAGCTTGGAGTAGGTGATAAGCTTTCCATTAAAGCTTGAGAAGGAGAGAGAGCTCTTCTTACTCCACACATGGACTAGTGTGAGTGTGTATGCCATAATGCCTTTGAAAAATCAGCCCCCTCTCTCTCTTGGTCGACCCCTCTTGCTATTTGCTCATGCTCACACCCTGATGGCCCATGCCAGGCTTAGCCAATGAAATTTAAGCAGCATAAGTGATAGCCTTCTAACATGTGTCCCCTTTCCCCTTTTGTGAGAGCTTTAGGTAATTAATTAATGCTACTAAACTCTCATTGGACCCTTTGTCTCCTGGCCAATAGGAATCAGGCAAGCCATTGGGCTACTGAATGCTCATTGGACCCCTTGGACTGTCCAATAGTCTTCTAGAGAGCTTAATTCTTATTGGTTCTTTTATTAAGTGTTTTTAAATTAATTAAACTAGATTTACTCTAGCCTAATTCTCTTTGGTCCACCTCCATGGCCATCCAATAGGATTTGAGTACCCCTTGTGGGCATCTCGGCTAGGGAGGTGACATGTGTCCCTCTTTCCCTTTGTGTAAAGGAGCTTGTGAGTGTGTGTGTGTGTGTGTGTGTGTGTGTGTGTTTCTCTCTCATCTCCTACTTCTAGGGCTCGCCCCCTCCTATGTAGGGATGCATGAAGACTTTTTGAGCACACACAAAGCATCCAATTTTCCTAGGCTTTTGACCTTCGGACACAACCTTTGAATTTTGGAACCTTAGCATTTTGGAAGTCTTAATGGGCTGAACCTTAGGGTCTTTTAAGCCCATTAATGCACCTTGCTCTTTTGTAGATGGCCCCCCTTTTGGATCCGTATTTTCTCTCGTTTGGATCCCTACTGTGGCCGGACTGCCAGCTTAACCAATATTCTAGCTTTTTCTCCCCTGGCACTTCCCCATATTAAATGATTAGTTTAACATGAGAAAATCATTTAGGAGAATTAGATATTACTTATTATGACATTACCTCTCTTTTGAAATTATAGTCGTCCTCGACTATGGGGTAGAGAAGATAAAGCATATTCATTAGTCATTTTTCTTTCGAATAGCCCGCATGATAATTTTCCTTTGTTAAGGAGTCATTTTTGCACTAGACAATTTAAAAAACTACTAAGGAAGCCAAAAGATTCTTGGACTAGCTTGCACTCTCGTTCGTGCATGGGACACCATGAGGTTCTATAAAAGAGAGGCAGTTGATGGTACTTCTTATATGATCGTCTTTTGGAATCACAATCTGTCAAGTGCACCACCAACATGTCAGCAAGATTCACCCTGCCCTTTTGGACCTCAAGATCAAACCTGTCTTTTTCAGACTTTAGGAAATCACTGTGTTGAGCTATAAGATCATCAAGAATGAATGGGTCATTAAAGATAGAAGAGACCTCGTCAAAGATCAACAGCTCCTGTAGATACTACAAAATCAAACAGTCTTTCATCGACAATTGTAGGGTCTTCAACAACAACTACCCCTTTTTTCTTCACCGCTTCCTCCTTACATTTTGTAGTTGGCCTTCTGAGTCATTGGGAGTTTTGTCAGTCCCCATAATGTCCTCGCCAGGAAATATATCCGTGGGCTCCGCAAAGTCCACATTTCTCTTTGAGAAACCTCTCAACAACAACTAAGGTGGTCTCTCTTTTGCCTCTTGTTGACCAAAGACAGTTTCTGGATATTTTCTTTGCCTCTTCCTTCTCTGAGATCTTAATCTCAACAAAAACATAATCTCTCTCTATGTGTGTGTGTGTGTGTGTGTGTGTGTGTGTGTGTGTGTGTAGTTTCTGAGTTACTCTCTCCCTCTTTCTCTCCTTCTACTATGCTCTACGGTGCATGCACTACAATTGATGGTTTGTAAACACATGGACGCGCGTGGGTTGAAAAAAGGAACCTCATCTATCTCTTGATATTTACTCCAACGATGCACGCATAAGAATATAGAAACACTATGTGCATCCTCATGCACCGTGGGATAAAAATGGGAGATCCTATATATATCTATCACATAATTAATAATCCTCATGCAAAATTTTGCAATAGAAGCATAAAGTTTTGTTACCTTTTCTTGGCCTTGGCGTGTCTATCTTGCAGAAATGAACACTTTAATGGTACATGGAGTACACTTCCAGCCTGGTATTTATCTTCCCTACCGGAAGTACCTCCAATCAAGCATTCTTTCTTTCTCTCCCTACCTCTCTCTCTCTCTCTCTCTCTCTCTCTCTCTCTCTCTCTCTCTCTCTCTCTCTCTCTCATAATTTAAACAATCATGTAACCGTTGCCGCCATGCATGGTATTTTTGCAAATACATTTCTCACACGTGTAAAAAATTTAATTATGTCTAGTGGGAATTTAATGTGTCGTTTGGTTTTAATAGATAATTCAATTATTCACTTATTGCATGTCCTACATTCTGATAGCGTGTTTAGTCTAGCACAATAGAGAGAAAAAGAGAGAGGGAGACATAGAGTTTCCTTCAGAGAGAGAGAGAGAGAGAGAGAGAGAGAGAGACTATAGTTACATCATTAACAATTGTCCAAATGGCATGCGGGGAAGTTTAAAAGAGACTCAAAAAGCCACCACGCACCATACTGCCCCCCACACACGCACACAGAGAGTCTCACATGGAGAGAGATATAGAGACTAAATGTGTGTGTGTGTGTGTGTGTGTGTGTGTGTGTGTGTGTGTGTGTGTGTGTGTGTGTGTGTGTGTGTGTGTGTGTGTGTGTGTGTGTGTGTGTGAGAGAGAGAGAGAGAGAGAGAGAGAGAGAGGCCGTAGTCTTACAAGAAAATGGCAAGAACAAAGGCGACTGCTAGAAAGGAAGATCAAAGCAGGGGGAAGGTCTACCAGCAAGAAGAAGAGACTTGAAAAGCCCATGAAGATTTTGAAAGCTCCAAGGATGCAGAGGCTACAACGACACATCAAACTAATTAAGGGAATTAAGAAGGCTCAGAAATGCATTGAGCTTCTTGTACCAAAGCTTCCATTTCAGAGGCTAGTTAGTACAATATGTGAGGAGGCATGCTTTAGCACGATGAGGTAGAAACCCGTTGCACTGTTGGCACTTCAAGAGACAACAGAAGACTTTTTGCTTGAACACTTCAATGATATAACTATTGTTGCAGCACATGCACACATGGTAAACATTATGCACAAGGATAGTGAAACCTTGGAAAGAGTAAGGCGGAGATATGATAAATTGCTTCAACCCAACGAATTTATAGACAATATAATGAAGAAAATTTTGTTTATTCCTCCATCAAGGCCACATACAGAGGTGAAGATTGTGGAGGTCACCCATGATGTGAATGCCAAGGCCAGAGCTCAACGGGAAAACCAATGTGCACAGGAGATAGCAAGACTGAAAGAGAGAGAAAAAGCAATAAATGCTTTAGAAGACGAGATTAAGAGCTACCACATAGTTACTCATGAAATCGATGTCAACAACAATGAAATTTTATCATCTAGGTAGGAGGATTAATAGCAGATGTACCACTTGCAGATAGTTCAAGAAGACTTGCACTAGGTTCTATTGACATCAATATATTGAAGGATCCAAATGCTCAAATAATAGATTCAATTGTTTATATGTGCCTAAAGTAAGATGCTTTCACTAGCTTCAGCATGCTTTTATTTAGTCTTTAGAGTAGAGAATAACTTTCAATAACTATCTTGTAGTTTGCCAACTACCTGCACAAAGTCAGCCAGAAATATATATCATGGATCCTCAATTGTCTGTCTTTCTCAGAATTAAAAACACCCCAAGTGGCACATTTGAGAAGTGGCTTACCCATTGTTCGATGCTAGAAGTCACAACCATCATTTTTCCATATGAGAGCAACCACCACTGGAGCCTGGTTTGCATCGAGCTTGACAAGCCAGTTGTATGGATTCTAAACTCAATTTGAGGAACGCATCCTAAATTAAGATTGTGAGTATTAAAAATGAGAATTTGGATTGATATGCAATAAGGAATGCATGCAGTGATTGTGTTGGTTTCATACCAAACTTGTATGCTTGCAGCTGTATAAAAGGACTATTGCTCATATATGGCAAGCTGTACAAAAGTTACTAGATGTACAAGTCGGAAATAAAAGAAGTCATAGTTTCTAAACAGATGAATGCGAACTTGTGTGGATGGAGGTGCCTCCTTCATGCTGAGTACATAATGCAAAGCTTCTTTGCACTACAGCCATTCACGTCAAAGGTAGCCATTTTGCAAACCATTACTTGGGAGATGGCGATTGTTGGAATAAAAATCTATCTCAGTTCCTTTTGATTTGATTTTTCTGTTTTGCAGAGTGTATTGGAGAAGTATACAGTAGAGTATTTACATCGATATTGTGCCACTCTGATCAAGCATCTTCTTTCAATTTCACATCCTGTAAGCATGGTTGCAAAAGACACCCTTTTGGATTACCATATTGTAGAGATAACAATGACTGTTGAGGGCCACCAACATATAGTTGAGAAGGGACAAGAGGAAGAGGAGGAACGGACCATTCCATTGATACAGACTGAGAGTAGAGCCTGAAAATCAGCAACAATCCGATGCCCGACCCACAAGTAGAGCATAGTATGTTAGAAGCTATTTCTTCAGCTATGGACCACCCTACAATGGAGACACAAGAGTCTCGGATGGGAAAAAAACAAGGGAGTGGTGAGAAAAAGCTCGAGGATATCAACACTGGAGTGGACAACCTCCACAACAGTCAAACCAGTATGGACCTTTGTTAGACATTAACATGATTGTTTTAGTAATAAGCAATGTAAAAGAATATGAAAGTCATCCTATTGTCTAACTACTTACAAACTGTTTGTAGAGACTAATTATCCTTCAAATCAACGGATTGTTGCTATTTCGAGAGCCATATCATTCACATGTAGGATCTCTCAACCTGCGCAACTTTCGTGTAGCCAGACACAGAATCATCATTAAGAGAAATATGGATTTGGCATGGGCTTTGTAAGGAATCCTAATTTTTAGGGGTTAAGGCTAATGTTGTGTAGGGTTAAGGGGACAAGGGCATGCAAGAACTTAGTTTGAGTAGGCTTTTCTAGCCTTTTTTTTAGACACATGTAGGATGTGGATCTAAGAGGTCACTTTCTCTCTCTAGCTTTTTGAAAGTAAAGGGAGTAAAGGGGTGTGTCTACGTCAGCTAAAACGTGGGTCACTAAGAGCCAAAATTTGACTTTTTTTCAAAAAAGTCATGTTTACTTATTTTTTACTTAAAACTCTCCTTTAACACATAAGCATATAAAAAAATCATTTTTTACATTTTTTAAAACGTACAAGCACTAAAAGTCCACTTTTTCAAAATCTTAAAAAAAAAACTTTGTTCTTTCCTCCTCCTCCCACCTCTCTCCCTTTCCCTCCCTGCCCCCTTCTCTCCTCCTCCCCCCCTCTCTCTCCCTTTCCCCCCTGCCTCCTTCTCTCCTCCCATCTTTCTCCCTCTTCATCCCCCCTCTTTCTTTTCATCCTTTGCTTCCTCACACAACAGCTTCCATGGTGTTCACAGACATCACAAATCCTGTGCCTCCACCACCACGTATTTCGTACACCAAAAGCGTACATATTTGCTTGTCCACAGTGTTTGCACCGAAGGCCACACTTGAGGGTGAGTAGAGGTCATCCTATAAATGTCATATCATCAGTGAGACGAATGTTGATATTTGGGTGGATAGCCATTTGTACCCTTACGATCCTATAAGCCGCTTCCATCCATCCTTTAATAGCCTTTTTACGATTCTTCAATATCTTGGGAGAAGAGAAGCATGTTTGTTAGGCTATTGCAAGTGGTTGTGTATGGGTCCATGTGCTTCTTTGCATTCTGGATGCATGAATGTCAAGCTCAAAACAGTGGCATTACAAGATAGTGTTGTCTCTTCACAGAGGGAGGTTGAAACTCTCCAATACCAAATGCAGGAAAAAGATGTCCACATTATAAAGCTTGCCAACACCAGCACATATTTGAAAGAAATACCCTTGGTGCAAGGGAGAAATATTCCTCTTAGTTTTGGTTGTGTTCTTTTTATCATAGACTTTGAAGTCTAAGGTCTTGCCTGAACTTGTTTTACATTGTTTGGTTGCCGTGTTTGGCACAAAGGTGGCTTTTGTGTTGAAACTTGATATAATGAAAGGTCAAAGCTTAGAGAGGTTAAGTGTCACCATTTTTTCTCTAAAACAACCTTCTTTGTTACATGTTTCAGGTAGGTGCTTCAAATCCATGCTTATTATAGGTGGGTATCTCATCATAATGTATACTTTAGGATTGTTTATTCCTAGTTGGATGAAAATTTTTACAAATTTGTACAAAATATACTTAGCAAGTGTCTTTATTATATATTTTGCAAATGATGAATTCATACATGTTTTTGTTTGAAGAACAGGTCTCTAAAGCGTCATGGTACAAAGTGACCTCTTACTATGCTAGTTGAGTGGTGACGTTTGTAACAAGGGCTCAAGGAACTGACATAACATGAATCTTCTACGATGGCACAAAGATCTCCTCAAGAAATGTGGCTTCCACTACACCAAGAATCATTATGCCAACATGGAGTCGGATCCCTAGTATGACAATAAAACAGCTTTCCATCAGCAACACACCCTTTCCTAACATGAGGGCACCCCGACGAAAGATATTTGAGGTCACCCCATGAGCATACCATGTCATGGAATGGATGCAAGAACTATGACGGCACTACCCCTTGGAAGCTGTCGATGAATGTATATTTATCAAAGTCAATGAGAAGAAAATTGGACTTTTTTGTTTGTTGATGTGTAAGAGCACTCTAGGTCTACCATATTTTGAGATTGTTTGATAAGGTAAATAAGATTTGTAGTCATTTAAAGTGTTTTTTTTTTTTGTAAGATTGTGTGTGACAAGACATGATAAGGTCTTGGTGAGATTCATACCATGCACTTGTGACACCATCCCTCTCCTTAAACCCTTTGATTTCTATCATTGTGGGGAGTCCAAGGGGGGTCTATTTTCAAATTTTTAGCAATAACTTTTGTTTGAAGGAATTTTTGGTTGTTTTAAAGTTTGTACATAGTCTACGAGTTCATTCTGATTGTCTTCCTTCAGTTTTAAATTTTGATCGAGCGCACTCCTTGGAAGCCACTTTTGAAGGTGTTAGGGTGAGATTTTGGGAAAGTTTTGTATGTAGGAAATATAGCCCTTAACACAATGAAAAACATTGGTTCTTTGAGTACTTTCAGATTCCATGGTTTTGATGCTCGTTGGAGCTAGTAATTTAGAGAAAAAGTAAGAAGTGTATATTTTACATCATTTTTTAAGAAATTGCCAACTTGCACCTTGATTTTTGGAGAATCCAAGCAAGATATGACTTTTTTTGCATCACATCATGGTCGAAGAGCGCAAGGGATGAAAAAATTCATGTAAGACAAGCCCGGACAAATTTAGAGCCGATTGGGAGCTACAAGCTAATGAAAACACGATGGCCAAACAAGTAAAATATGCTTCTATTTGTCATTTTAAGGCCCTAGGGACCCTCAACAAGAGGGGCCACAAGGGCGCGCAAAATGGCCCCTCTTGTTGAGGGTCCCTAGGGCATTAAAATGACAAATATAAGCATTTTTTGAATGCATGGCCATGAGATAGAGATAGAAGTGTATCTTTTGATCTACTCAGAGAAACCCCCTCCCCCCCCCCCCCCCCCCCCCCCCCCCTTTTTGTTATGTTGTTCAAATGCCCCGAGGCATTCACTATGAAAAATTTTCCTATATCACATGCGTTCACTAAACTGGATTAAAAGTATCCCTTATAAGCCTTATCTACACATGTTTATGTAACTTGACAAGAATATAAAATCCTTTTGGTTGAACACATGTGCTATGTTACATATACTTTAGCACTAGAAATCGACCAAACAAGGAGCCAATTTTTACTTCGTTGTGTCCACTCTTTGTTCTTGGGAATGTTTTGGTAAAGCCATTTCTTTGGTATTTGAAACCACGAGTGACCCCTATTGTTATAGTATCCAATCGAAGGTTTCTTGATTAGCACTTTACATAGGCTCGAGTGTGTCATATCTTCTATTTTAACAATGCATGCATCTATAATTTATCTTTATACTTTCTCTATCCAGATGAGCTACATAGTAAAAATCAAATCCATTGTTTAACATTTAAGTTCACAAGGTGATATGTAAGAAGATTTGATACCAAAATCTTGTCAGCACTACTCATAAAGGTGGAAACTCAAAGTCTTTACAATATATGTATACTAAAACACAAATCAATAATAAGTTAATTGTTCACCTATCAATCACCGCTATAGTTTGACACCTCCATCTCAAGTTGTCCTTTTTTCTAAGTCAAGCTTGACATAGGCATAGTATGAAAACAATAACATGTTGGAAAGCAAGAATTTAGCTTTCTTAGCTTGTGAAACGTTGCTAATGAAGCAAGATATGTTCAACATCCCCACATGAGGACATCTTGACAAATGTTATGATCCACTTTAGTAAGAATAACCATTTATAATTAAACTGAAATCAAAATATTGCTTGAATTTCTTCATGGTGGATTGATTAAGAATTGAGACTTGAAACATCTTATAGGCAAATCAGAATATCCATAAAGGTCAACAATGTTTCTCAAATCTGTATGAAACTCTAGTAATCTACATTAAGTATTCTCACTCAATGCGACACCATTTAAGAAAAAACATATTTATATTGGACAAAAATGAGTATAAATACAAAACCATTTATAGAGGAATCCAACCTCATGAAAAAATTACAAACAGAGACCATGTTGTTGCTGCTAGGCTTCTCCTACAAGTATTTGTCGTCCTCATTGAGAGATTCATATACACTTTTGTATTTGTGTCTCTATGACACTAGGGACTGTGGTAGTACTTTACGGATGGCTTTTCTAAGAGCTCCTAGTGAGCACCTATTGGTTCAAGATTCTACACAAATCCTATTATTTCTTATCAAAATCTTTTAACGTGGTAGTGAAAGGTTCCCACACACCAAGAATAGAGTGGCTTCCATCTCTGCACATGGTTGCTTGCTCATGTCCTCTCAAACAAGTTGACTCTGTAAGTAAACAACAGATTTTCTGAGCACAAAGCTATAAATTACAAAATGATATCATTCTAATAATCTAGTGACAACTATACAAAGAGGAAATTAGAAGGAGAATCTTTGATAGCTCTCCATAGATGACACAAGTTACTTGCATGGTGAGACTCAATCACATGCTGCACAACCATAGATGGCATACCAAAGCCATCAACAAAATAGCACACCCCAATGTTATGAGGTGTGAAGCCCTAAACATTGAAAGCCATAAAGAGGTTAATTCTGTCCAGCATGATAAACATAAATATGGAGATGATGTTAAGCTCTGAATGTAAGCTACAAGGGTAGTTTTCTTACCATTCTATCTTTATGATAGAGGTGAATCCTTGCAATGCACACTCACTATTCACACGACCTACTGTTGTGGTATGCAAGTCATGTGAGCTCATACTTTCCATGTAGTGTGAGTGAATGAAAGTAGAAGAAGTAGAGTCTTGCTAGTGTGTGTGTGTGTGATCAAGCATTGCAACAGTGGAGAGGCGGTTGAGTGCGGTAGCGGAGGCGGCTCCTTCTTCTTCACGGAACAGGATCCTTCACGACGGAAGCATTGAGAGGTGAGTGACACATCATTGTTCTTTTGATCTTGCTAGGACTGTCTAGTTGAGTAGACAGTGAGAAGATTGTTCTATGAGTGTGCAGTGTGATGTGTTAGACAATGTGTGTGTGTGTGTGTGTGTAGTGTTAATTAGTGTTGTTTAGTTGAAGAAAGCTTAGACAGAGCTACCAGAGATGCAGTAGTGTGCGCGCTTGAGACAGGCTCTGTGCGTGAGCTTGACGCCATGCAGTTGAGCATTGTCCGTAGCTACCTCAATCTCTCATGCTTGCATCCTGGCTTGCCATATCCTATGAAGTTTCATGCAAACAGGGATTGGAATATTCCTCCATCCTTATGCCTCCTCCAGTACTCGGAGCATCCACTAAACTCTGTTGTTGAGCATGACAACAATGCATGGAAGCATCCTTCTCACTTCTTTGACCTGTCCCTTTCCAACATTTGGATGATAAGCATTAGCATCTCTTCACCAGGTCAATGATCCCTAGTTACATCCGGAACGGCATACAGTAGGTGCTTATGCACCTACACATTACATTTAAAAATTTTGATTTCTCTAAAAATTGGTCCATGTTCATTATTAATCATACAGGCATGTATTTTGGAAAAGATTTGTGTCGACATTTAAAGAACTTTGACCTTTATCTGATTGCATTTACCTGGCAACCTACCTATACATAGTTCATAGCATAGATTCCATGCCAAGGTATTGAACATTGTGGTGACTCTATCAGACTTTAGGTTTGGAAGCGGATTCGTGTAACATTTGAATTGGTTTTTTGATGAACTTCCTGGGTCTTATAATGCATTTGGATGATGTTCTACTGTTATTTTTGGAAAAATGGTCAAATGCACAAAAAAATTATTGGCGTAATTCGTGCTCAGCTGAAAGTTAATGAAAACAATTTTTATAGTTACTCATTTGGATCTACATTCAATCATAGAAATATCTGAGAAGTCTCAGTGAAAAGTTAAGGAAAAGGTTCTTTTACTCATTTGGATCTATATTCAGTCATAGGAGGCGTATTCTTAATACTGGTGTGTATTTCCCTCTAAGCCGGAAATGGTATAGGATAATGATAAAGTTTGCATATTGATACTTTTTGATTCATTTTTTGGGTCCTATAATGCTACCTCTCTTTGGCTTTAATAATAATTGCAGGCTTTATATGCTGACTTTACATAACAATTTAAACATCTGCCTCTCAACATGGTTTTGGTAGACCTGATTCGGGTATTCATTGGCACTAGTATCTCCCTGGGTTGCTAACTATGTTAGTCATTTGGTTAATGAAAGATCTTGAGCAAGATGTTACTACCTGGTTCAAACTTCTTTTTACTACATGGTTTTTTGCAGTTGATGCTGGCCTTTTTCACATTTATAATGGTCGGTGTATGACTATAGTTGTATCGTTGTAGCTAAGTATAATCACTTTAGTAAATTCAGTAATAGGAACTACTTTTCAACACTTTTCTCTTTGTTGAATAGATGCGTAAATTTTGAAATTAGTGTTAGTGTTTTACTTTGAACATACTCCAATGTTTTTAAAAGAGGCTTAATCCTCACGTGAGGGTCTCGGATGAGATGGCATTGGACTAGACTTTTGAAAATTGATTTAAATTACAAAAGAGATGCTATTTGATTTTTTCTAGAATTAAACGATGTAAACATTATCGTAAGTAAATGGCTCATTCTTTAAACTTAATATTTGATCTATGTTATGGTGTTAGTTTTTGTTGTACTTTTTGACACCAATAACAAGGGGAGGGAGTCGTTAACACCTGTCTTCCCAAGTAATGCCAGTTCTGATAGGCTTGTGCTTCTTGGATGGTGACAGGTAAGAGATTATTTCCTTGGGATTACAACGACAACTGCAGCAATAACAGAAGATCATCCATTGTTCAATTATTTTTATTAGTGATAGATAACCCTTGTATATGATTATTTGATAATAACATGTAATACACATTATGTCAGTATCAAGTCTAAATGTCAATTATAGTCTTAACTTTATCTACTTGTTATCTAATGTATACATAAGGTTTGGTTATTTACACTTTGACTAGTCTCTAGTCCCATTGTATGGTTCAATAGTTTGTGAAATCAAACCATTGTTAGATAAATCATTCTTAAACACACACACACTCACACACACACACACACACTTGTTTCTAGCTAGCCTTTAGTCGGGTTAGCACCATACAATGGGCCTATACCTGCTATAAATTTTTTGACTTGACCCACCTAATCCAAAGGGATGGGTTGGGGCCACGGCTCTAATCTGGTCAGGCACATATATCATATAGTTCTATTACCTTAGACTGACAGATTCTCTTTGACTCTGAAAAAGTATACTTAATCAAATGGTTGTTTTAGGAATGTGATGCGTATATAATTTAGCCCTATTGGAACCACTTTTACCAAAACGGTAACCTCTTTCCATATGATAAATACCTGTGATAAAGTTTAGACTAACTATCTAAACTTGGCCTACCCATTCCAAAGGGATGGGTCGGGACTCCTTCAGTTCCTCCTCAAGTCAAGTTGATAAGACTTTTTGAACTTTGTGTTTATCACTATGAACTTTTGACAACATGAACATAGTTTGTTATGCTTTTACAAGATATTGGGTGATACTCATACACAAAAGACCTGATCTATTTTTTCGAACACATATCATTTTTTCTAGAAAGAAACAATAAGAGATCTTCTCTTACTCAGTACTGGACTTGACACACTTGATTATAATGCTCCTTCAATATGTTTGGTTATTGCTATATTAGCCTTAAAGGCACCACTTCTCCAATTTGAAACCCTTTTACATGTAAAGCATACCACTTGGAACACTTATTTATTAATTCCTTGGACATTTGTATTACTCATTTTGAACATGGTTTGGGGGTAGGGTTCCACATGGTGGGCCCTACCTCCCACCATGTGGACTCCTCTCCTAGGGTTGGGGGAGGGCCACACACACACACACACACACACACACACACTATCCGTATAATAGATAACTTCACTAGTTTTTGCAATTTGTGGCCCTTGAATCTCTACTTCTTATCATCGAAAAATAGAATAAAGTAGACATACCACCTTTGCGAAGGTTTAAAGATTCTCAAGTGAGGAACGACATCAATAATATCCACTTTAAGCTTGTAATACACACACACACACACACACACACACACACACACACACACACACACACACACACATGTCGATCGACATATAAAGAAGTCATGAGTGTTACTCCTGACGTCTCATCGAGACTTATGCACACACAATATAGGCTTTTTTATGCCATGTAACATTCTCACTTAATATCACCAAATGGACTTCTCCTCAAGGATGAGAGAAGGCCACACACAGACACACCATCAGAAAAAACTCGTGTAGGAAACCTAATCATGTCCCTCGTTGTCTTTACATATACCCACACATGGATAGAAATATCTAGTTTAACACCTGGTATTAAACCCTAGCTTCATTTGGTCCTACTTACAAAAATGGCTTAACACCATCTCGAATATATGCGAGCAAGCACATACCACATATACTTGTTTGCAATCAACACATGCTTAGGAATGAATACCCACTTATATGGTTGTTGAGTCACCAAGTTCATGAGGCCATGTTATCTTCCCTCTGCATGGAAAACATTAAATGGTACATGTTCGACCCACTCTCCTTTTACGTTATCGAATTCATAGCATCAATTCTGGTATATTATTTCATCTCTTGTCGCATCCTCATAGGATTGACAGATTGGCCTCCCTTTGTTGTAGCTTGCTCACCAGCCTGCCCATTGTGCACATGCTGCTCACCAGCCTTTCCACTTTGGTAGATCGCTCTCTCTCTCTACCACACACACACACACACACACACACACACTTGGTCACATCATCTGACCATGATAGCTATTCCTAGTTACACTAACTCAACTTATTGGTATTGCTACCCAAACTATGTGTGTAGCTAATACTTTACCCAACATACTTCTGGCAGTTGACTAAGCCTTTGACACTATTGCTGCATGATCACAAGTAGCCTACTCTTAGCATAAGTCCCTCCACCTTGAGTACAAAATCATTGAATTAAGATTTGAACTCCTTGTTGCTAGCTTACTATGCTATCTTGGCTAGCATGGTTGAATGAGTACCACTAAAAGCTTAACTCAATGGGAGAAATCCCTTGTGGATTTAACCCTTAGAAAATAAATCAGTGGGAGCAATCCCTTGAGGTTCTAACCTTAAACCTTAAATGGTTAAAAAAACCCCTTCCCTTTATGACTCCTCTTGGCAAAAACCATTGCGTGGTTCTCCACTCATTATTTGTCGCCACATAACCCCTTCCCTCCTTTCACTCAACAGGATCCACGAATGATGCTTCCCTTTTTGATGATGATGGCGGCTTGCAAGGCATGTAGCTCATCCTTTTCATGATAGCTCCTTCTCTTTATTGCCCACTCACGATCACGATAGGATTGCTCACAGTGGGAGCTTGCATGCTGTGGCCATACCTGGTATATTTTTTTGGGTGACGACTGCTGACATGCTTCTTTGCTAACACATTTTTTGATATACTGACATTAAAAACAACTGGATATGGTTGACTTGGTTGTACTGAGAAAAAAAGGGGGAAAGAGAGAGTAAGATGACATTGGAATTGTGCCTAGCTTTCCCCTGACACTTTGGAGATTATTTTGGGATTACTTCTGCTAACAGGTTCTATATTTCACTCAAAATCTCAGTTTTTAGATAATCTCTTGCTCTATATTGGAAGATTGGATGATTATAACAGGTTTTTTTGCCTTAGAATATTGATTCTAAAAGAGATATTTTCTGTCCTTGTTGGTTTCTAAATGCAAAGAAAAAATTGAAGTTTCCCACTGACTTTGCTTTAGTATGAGATTTTGCTTGCCTCATGAATAAAGATACCTAGCGCTTGCTGATGCTGACACATGCTAAGTACTAGTCTTAAAATCCTACATTCCTGCTCTTTGAGATTGTTATATGCCTATAATGGGTAAGAATTGGGCATTAAGAATGGTGAGATTGGTTCCTAATACTTGTCTTTTATAGCTGAACTCTGGCCCTATTTTGAGTTAGAGACCTTTTCTGAGGAAAGTTGATAACTAATCTAAGCTTGAACAAAAAACAAAAAACATTATGCTAGTCTTTTGACTAGAAAAAGCTAATAACTGGTTTTGCTGGTCTCTAGTCCTGCTCACTTTACTAGGCTTGAGAATTTATTAATCTAATCTGTGCAATCTCTATAGTAGTTTTGGTTGCCTATCAGGAAAACTTATGGAAAATTGGTTTTACCTGAGAATTCACATAACATGCTACCTGAGGAGGGTATGGTGTTGTAACATGGAGGAGCCTGATGGCCTTGAGTTACAAACTGTGATTTGATCTATATTTGTGCTTCAATAGCAGGTTTCTTTTGCTGGCTATATCTTGATAGGAGATCTGGTCTACAACTCATTTTTTTAATCTTTGAAATCCTGGTCTCAGGATGTGTCTAGTCATTTTTCTGGACTAGATTCTACTCTCATAAAATGGTTGTATCTGGGTATGGTTAAGGTAGCCTGCTCTGACTCTGGCTCTGGCTGAAAACACTTGATGATTCAATAGAGATAGTTTTGATACCTTTGTATTAACTCATTTGGAATGATACCTCATTGTTATTATGCTGTACAATTATGAATCTAAGACTGAGTTGTTTCTATAAAAATCTTCGCCTAGACATCTTTAGCCAGTCGTCTTTTGAACGTCTTGTTCCTTAGTGTGTATTTATTGAAATTAAAATAGTTACACACACACACACACACACACACACACAAGGAGTCACAAAAAGAGCACTTTCCTCTCATCAAACGATACCTACCCTGCCCTCTATGGTTTACAAAACTTGGATGACAAGCATCGGAGCAGAAGAATGCTTCCTTTGCTACACACATGAACAAGGACTTGTATACGAAGTAGCTTATGGAAACATTGATGCGACCATCCTTTGGAGGATGGTCGCATTGATGGAGGATAAAACCACACAAACTATCCACAACTATCTCAATCTCTCATGCTCGCATCCTGGTTTGCCACATCCTATGAAGGTTTCATGCAAACAAGGATTGGAATATTCCTCCATCCTTATGCCTCCACCAATACTCGGAGCATCCTCTACACTCTGTTGTCGAGCATGACAACAATGCATGGAAGCAGCCTTCTCACTTCTTTGACCTGTCCCTTTCCAACATTTGGATGATAAGCATCAACATCTCTTCACCAGGTTGACGATCCCTGGTTACATCCAAAATGGCATACAGGTAGGTGCTTATGCACCTACACATTACATTTAAAAATTTTGAATTCTTTAAAAATTGCTCCGTCTTCATTATTAATCATACAAGTATGTATTCTGGAAAAGATTTGTGTAAACATTTAGGGAACTTTGACCTTTATATGATTGCATTTACCTGGCCACCTACCTATACATAGTTCATAGCATAGATTCTATGCCAAGGTATTGAACATTTTGGTGACTCACCAGAGTTTAAGGTTTGGAAGAGCGAATTTGTGTAACATTTGAACTGGTTTCTTGATAAACTTTTTGGGTCCTATAATGCATTTGAATGATTTTCCACTGTTATTTTTGGAAAATGGTCAGATGCACAAGCAAATTGTTGGCATGATTTGTGCTTAGTTGAAAGTTAACGAAAACAGTTTTTATAGTTACTCATTTGGATCTACATTCAATCATAGAAAGATATGAGCAGTCTCAGCAAAAAGTTAAGGAAAAGGTTCATTTACTTGTTTGGATCTATATTCGGTCATAGGACGCATATTCCTAATACAGGTGTGTATTCCGTCTAATCCAGAAATGGTACAGGATAATGATACAGTTTGCATACTTGTACTTTTTGATACACTTTTTGGGTCCTATAATGCTACCTCTCTTTGGTTTTAATAATAATTGTAGGCTTTGTATGCTGACTTTACAGAACAATTTAAACATCTGTCTCACAACATGGTTTTTGTAGACTTCATTTGGGGATCCATTGGCACTGGTATTTGCTTGGGTATATTGATACAAATATGTTGGGGTAAAGGCCTGTGGTTGCCTGCCCATGTATAACACCCTCCATCTACTAACTCACTAACACTATTTTACCTATACAATAAAGGCAACACACTCTCTCTCCTTCTAGTGTGCTATTTACCCCAATTACACTTCCCTTCTTCTTTCCCTTCCTGCATGCATGAGCATGGGCACACCACCTCCCTCACGATTAGCCTTAGAGTAGGTTCGATTATGCTCGTGACAACCTTGGTGTGCTGAAAGCTTCTTAGCAAGCTAAAGGTTTGGAGAAGCAAGCAAAGGAGATTTTTTTATTTTTTTTTGAGAACTAGAAGTGCAGCAAATGTTTTCTTGAAGCTCTTGGGGAGATCAATTATAGAAAAGTCTTGGAGGCTTTGGGCTTGTAAAGGTTGCAATATGCTTCAACCGTAGGAAATTGAGGTGTCTTGTGTAAGAAATTGAAAGCTAAAGGCTAAAGGTTGGAATAAATTTGGGAATTTTGAATTTTTGGAATGCAAAGGCTTGGAGAATTAAGCATTGCTGAACTTCAACCTTAGGAAATTGAAATTGAAGCTTGAAATGCTAAAGCTTGGAGTAATTAAACAAAGGTTGAAATTGCAGGGCACTTTTCCCTTGCAAGGGTGAAAGTTGCAGACACACACACACACACACTCTCGCACAATTTCTTGTGTGTGAGCTTTGCATCGGCAAAGGAGTGCAAAAAAATGAGTGCATAGCATGTCTAACACACACACATGAAATTTCTTGTGTGTATAAGTTTTGCATTGGCAAGGGAGTGCGGCAATGTGAGGGCATAGTGTGTGTAACACACACACACACGACCAAATTTTGAGATTTGAGAGAGAGAGAGAGAGAGAGATTTCTCTTCGATTTACCATCATCCCCAACTTGCCCTACATTTTTGACACTCCTACTACCTTGACATTTGCTATCACCCACAACGGCTGATTTATTGGTCATTTTTGGCACACATAGAGAGCGCTCCTAGCCATGCATAGCTTACAAGATGGCACACATCAGCGTTTTTGACATCCCACACATTAGGTGATGGACTTTTGACATTTGATCTTGTTTTTTGGCTTAGTTTTGGTTTTGAGCTTTAAGCTAGTTTCCATGTGACACCTCACAGAGAATGGTCATGTATGTATGCACATACTCATAGCAAAGTGAAGCTTGTTGATGCTTATGAGCTTGAAATACATGGTTTTGAAGACATCAAGTTTGTCATGCATAATAGCACAGAATTCATAGTCAAGAATGTCAAACATGTTCCCAAGTTAGCGAAGATTTTGATATCTGTTAGTCAACTTGTTGACTCGTGGGTTACATGACCACCTTTGGGAATGGTTCATGGTGAATCAAAAAGGGAAATCTTGTGATTCTCACGGGTTAGAAACATGGACCGCTTTAGTCCATGTTTGTTTCATGTGTAAAAGAGTATTGCATATCCATAGCCGAGCTACCAAAATAAAATGAAAACACTAGCTCATTTTGGTTAATTGCATGTGTTAAGTTATTTCAAATTTTTTATGTGTGAGCAGTGCATTTATGGCAAACAAACTAGGGGCACCTCATCGCCATTGAATAGAAGTGTTTGCATTCACTAGAGCCTATCTATAGCAATGTTTGTTTTCCTATGCCAATCAAGTATCTAGGGAGCTAGCTATCTATGACTTTCATAGACGATTTCACTAAGAAGGTGTGGGTTATCCTTTGCGACATAAGGATCATGCATTCTCTATTTTTCAAAAATTCTTGCATTGGTAGAAATTAGTATGGCAAAAAGGTCAAAATCACTAATAATGGTGGAGAATATTTCTCCAAGGAGTTTCATAACTTTTGTAGTAAGAGAGGCATCAAAAGGCAGCTTACTGTGCACTATACACCTAATCAGAATAAATGGAGTTGCAAAAAGGATGAATCTAACAATTCAAGAGTGAGTCACAACCATGATTTCTATAGTAAATTTGACTCAAGGCTTTTGGGCAGAGGTAATAACGACAATAATACAAATCATCAATTGGTCACCGAATATGCCATTGGATTACTAGATTTTAGAGGAACTTTGGTCCAGAAATAATTTCATGTGTCTTTGGATGTGAGACATATGTACATGTGCCCAAAGAGCGTCATGAAGTAACACAATTGCATTTTCCTTGGTTATGGTGGAGAGATGGGATATTGTCTTTGGCACCCAAAATCTTGCAATGTAATTACAGTTCAGATATTATCTTCCACAAATCAAAGATACATAAGAAACCTATCAAAGTGGTTGAGTATAGAAAAGTCACTTCAAGGACATTGCCTCAAAATTTGTGAAATCTCAAAAGACTAGTGATGTACATTCCACTAGCAACATTCCAATTGACAAGGCAAAGAGTAGCATTGAGGCTTTGAGATGATCTACTAGATTGTCACATACAGCTGAGTGGTTTCAGCCAGGATTGGACTATGTCATGCTGACTGATTGTGGTGAGCCATCTTGTTATAAAGAAGCCATGCAAATGCATGACAAAGTCAAGTGGAAGTAGGCCATGCAATATGAGTACAACTCGATTATAACAGATGAGACATGGGACTTGGTTGACTTGCTAGAGGGAAAGCAGGACTTACATTGCAAATGGGTTTACAAAAATAAGTTTACCATTGATGATCCCAAGCGTAACTACAAGTATAGATTGGTTACTAAGGGATTCAAGCAATAGAAGGAAGTTGATTTTGATGAAACCTTCTTGCTCGTGGTCAAGATGACTACCCTGTGAACAATGCTTGGGCCTAGTAGCCATTGAGGACATGGAACTTGTCCAAATGGATGTGAAGACAACCTTTCTTTATGGGAATCTAGAAGAGGATGTTTACATGAAGCAATCTCAAGGTTTTGAACGACCTAGGAGGTAGGAGCTTGTATGTAAACTCAAGAAATCACTTTATGGCTTAAAGCAAGGTTCAAGGCAGTGGTATGAAAAGTTTGATGCTTGTATTTAGTCCTAGGGATTTAGGAGTCAAGAGGATCACTGCTTGTATACAAATAAACTGCTTGTGTATAAATAAATTCAATGATGGTTCTTTAGTTATTCTCATTTTATATGTAGATGACATGCTCATTGCAAGAAAATCCAATAAGGAGATTTCCAAATTGAAGCAAATGTTGAGCAAAAAATTTGATAAGAAGAATTTGGGCGAAGCGAATTATTTTCTCAGTATGCGTATCAAGAGAGATAGGAAAAAGGGAATTCTTGAGTTGTCTCAAGAATCCTATATCCACAAGGTCTTTCAACGTTTCAATATGGAGAGGGGAAGGCAATGAGTATCCCACTACTATCATATTTGAAACGTATCAAGGAAGATTCTCCCAAATCAAATGATGAGAGAGAAAATAATGGAAAATGTGCTATATTCTTTAGTTGTAGGCAGTCTTATAAATGCTATGTTAGCTATGAGTCCAAACATTGATTTTGCAGTGGGAGTGGTTAGTTGGTTTATGTCTCATTTTGGCAAGCAGCATTGGATAGCGGTGAAACATATCCTCAGATTCTTAAAGGGTACAACATGCATGTGTTTACACTTCATTAATAGTGATGCATCCATTATTGGTTACATCGATACAGATTATGCAGGTTGCACAAGACAGTAGGTGATCTATGTCCGGCTACATTTTTATAATTGCAAGAGATGCCATCTCTTAGAGATCATCTCTCCAAGTTTGTACGTCTTCCTCTGGAGGCTGACTATGTTGCAGGATTAGATGACAACAGGGAAGCTATTGAAGGGGATCGGGGAGCACCACAGACGGAGAGTGAGAGAGAGAAGGAGACACACAACACACAGATATGGGTGGGGAGACTCAAAGAGTGAGTAGCCCCCTATACACTTATGCTATGTATAAGGTATACAAGTCAGTGGGCGCCCAGACTCTGGGGGGCCGGGCAAGGCACAGACGCCTATACCCCAACAACCTCCCACTTAAAGGTGACTGTGCCTTTAAGCAAGGGAACCTAGTCTAAAGACTACAAAAGGTGAGAGAAAATCGCTCTCAACCGATGCCCACTGGCTGGCTGTGATCGTGTGCATCCGGTTGTCCTGCTCCCGTGTAAGTCCATACACCACCAGACGTACCACACACGTACTGCAAGTATGTACGCAATACCTGCATATCTCCCTCGTGCACTATGCCATCATCAGTCAACAAACGACTGACAACCCCAACTGCAAATGCTCCCACTGCAGTTGCGATATCCGGTCTCAAGATCAACATCTCATACATGAGACCACCGAATGCCGATGCAATGCTAGTGGGCCTTGCTAGCTCTACGGAGCATGCATCAACATATATATCCCTGGCAATAGGCATCTCTGACTGACAAGGCGTGTCAGCCACATGCATCTCCTGGCTGTCCGCAAAAGACGCATCAACCTGTCGTGCAACCTCAGAGAAAACCAGCTGCTCTAGGTGTCTGCTGGAAGACATATCCTGCACAACTATATCCCCATGCTCACTATCGAGCATAGAAAGGAATGACTGCATAATCGCTGACATCTCAGTCTCCTCTACAATCATCCACGGCAAACATGACCACTCAATCTGCTATGACTCACTAGAGCTCTCATGCTCTAACTCCGTATGCATAGACTCTTGCACAACGTCCTCCTGTCGTGACTCACTAGAGAAAGACCGCTCTACCTGTCTATCATGCATAGAAGTATCTCGCACAACTGACTCTCTGCTTTGCTCAGTCACTAGCAAAGCATGCATGTCTGACTCTGTCACCTCTCTGTGTGACTGCTCAAGTCGTGCCCCAACTGTGTGCACAACGAGCTCACTACTCTGCACTCCATGCAAAGTACCCTGCAACCCATGAGCAAAAGAGGCTTGCCTGCTCTCTCGCTCTCTACCTGGCTGCATGATCACAGAGACAACGACGTCTCTCCCGTGATCCACATGCAATGAGTAACCTGTACCACTCCTGGCACCTCTCGCAATCACTAGCGAACCCAAATGCATCACAAAATCTCGCTCTCGTAGCGAAATCTGACATCCACAATCTCTAAGCTGACCAATCGAGATCAAACTCACTGTCAAATCTGGTATATAGCGCACATGTCGTAACAAGTAAGATGCACCACTCGGTAATGACAATCTCACATCTCCTGCACCTGCTATCGCATGCACCGATCCATCGGTCAAACGTACACTGCCAAGCATCCCGCTAGAATAGCTACAAAACCATGCACGATGCGGCGTGACATGAAACATAACATCTGTGTCTAACAAACACTGCGAAGGGAGTGCACTATCCACATGTATAGCATCTCGTGCATAGCTCGAGGTAAAAGTGACATCCCCGTCACTAGTATACTCCGACACTACATGTGCCTCAACTGTCAAAGCAACTGAGTCCATGGCATCACTACATACATCTCTGAGACTGCCATGTCTCCTACGATGTCGCATACGACGAAAACAACGCCGTCTAACGTGTCCAGAATGACCACAATACCAACATATCACCTGCCGGTGTGCTCGTGAATGTACATGTCTCACACGAGTCCGTGATGACTCAGATCTATCATAGATATCATGTAATCTGCGCCAAAGTGCTCTTGAAGTAGTCTCATACATAACAAGAGCATATACAGATTCCACAAGGTGCAAAGAGAGCGTAGATAGTGCCATCTCCTCTAGCTCCTGCCACTGATCGTCAGACATGTTTGAAGGTCTACCTACATCACCACTCAATGGTCGATGCAACCCTCGTTGTGTCAATGCATCAAGCATACACTCTCTCCATGCCGCAAAGTCTGACCCATCAAACACGACAATTTTTGAGAGAGGTCACAATCTAATCGATCACCTGTCTCTGCCATCAACACAATGTAGCAAACTAGAAAGCAAAACCACCTCACCAACAACACCTGGAAACTGTCTACCAATATGGCCAGAAACACAATGTAAAACCTATGAGACACACTCCAAAATAGAGCTCCCGCAATGTCAATACAAGCCTCACCTGCTCTAGTATCACACTGCAATCTGTGAGCTAATCACCAAGCCCACACTGTGCGGTATCGATGCATACACACGCACAAATCTCCCACCTGCAGAGAACACCGCACACAAATGCTGAGTACAACCCGCAATCTCTACCTAGATCGCATAAATGATACGCATAAAACTCCTGGGAAAATTTCGCCAGAGTTTCATCAGTAAAACGGCCACAAAACCAGTAACCAAACTGACTGCACACTCAAAACCATGAGCAACCAAAGCACATCAAACCGCACTCCAAATGCATGCACCAATCTCCACACTTTGCATACATCATTGCAAACACCTGCAAATCTAGTACACAAATATCTGCTCTAACTGTGACTGCCAAAAAACATGCTCGAGGCATACATTGCCGAGCTCAAAATGCAATCACATTAGTCTCCCTGAGTATGAAACCACATAAGGCATACATTGTATCCTCCCACCTGTGAGGAAACTTGCAGCAAATATCACTCTCACATCTGAGAGCAAACCATGTGTGGAATCCTCGACACACAATAAACAATTGCTGCTGCAAAAAATTCAGCGTTTAGAATTTTAAAATTCTGATATGACGAGCGCGTCCGGAGCGTGCCAACACCCCAAGGTAGACTCCTGGATCACATGTATCCGAGTCCGGGTGTGAAAGCTATGCCAAAAACCTCCGTTTCGACCCAAAAAACGCAGCATAAACTGCCAAAAGAGGGCTGAAAATGCAGCTCCTCAACTGTAGCTTGAATGAGGTTTCTGATGGCTCGAATGGCTTCGAAAGGGGGGTAAAATGCTAGGACACCTGGTGGAAACACTCTCGGAAAGCTGAATTTTCCGATGCCAAAGTCGAAACCCTATTTGCACTCTTGAAAGTGCGCGTGTGCGGACGCGATTTCGGGAATGAAACTGGCTCTCCGCTGTCGTCGTGACTGTGCACACACGTGCCCCCTCCGCACCTACGCTCTGATACCAATTGAAGGGGATCGGGGAGCACCACAGACGGAGAGTGAAAGAGAGAAGGAGACACACGACACACAGATATGGGTGGGGAGACTCAAAGAGTGAGCAGCCCCCTATACACTTATGCTATGTATAAGGTATACAAGTCAGTGGGCGCCCAGACTCTGGGCGGCTGAGCAAGGCACAGACGCCTATACCCCAACAGCTATATAGTTGGCATGTTTAGTGGGAGATTTAGACATTTAACAGGTTCCATTTTAGCATTATGATAGTCAAAGTGTCATTGCTTTGGCAAGGAATCCCATGTTTCACTCCAAGCCAAAACACAAGTTCAACTTTTTTAAATCATTTTTTCCAACCAATAGTAATTTTTAAGTAGCTGACATGTGTATATAGAATGATTGTTTTGTCTTGATCTATCTCATTTTGAATTTTCATAAAAATATGTATGCTCTTTGAAATATGCTAAAAATAGCATGTGCATGCGTTTTCCATGTTAGCTTGTCACCCACAAACTCGTCACTTAAAAGCAATTTTCAAAATTGAATTGTGATAAGCTAAAGTCGCTCACTTCAATTAATCTCTATCCTAATGTTGATAGAGATTAATTCATAATTCAAAGTATCCATGTGTATGGGCATGTTTTTACATGTATATGCACGACCGTGCATGTCACATGCGATGACCCGTAGCCATGGACCCATATCTTTTGGAAAGAATGGCTCTAAGCATGGGACACATGATGTGTGGCACGCGATTATGGCATAGAATGTATAGTAGAAGGGGGCACCCTAGGAAGGAGGGTGTTAGCTTCAGAAGTAGGGGGCAATTTTAGCAATGCCCCATCTTGCCATAAGACAATAAGCAGACCCCTTCTCTCATTCATTTTGTAGACACGCATGGGAGAAGAATATTCTGTTGCTATTGCTAACTCACTTGGTGAAGCTTCTTCAAAGCTTTGAGAGATCAATACCTCCAAAGCACAATTATATAATTGAATCGATTGTTTTGTTATGCATAATCAAGCTTCCATCTTGTTGATCTCTCCTTCATTTGGAATTTTCTCCAAATTCTACTTTGCTATTCTAATCTTAACTGTCTATACCTAGCTAGAATCAGCTAGGATTATGTCTATAGTATTCTCTACCTTGTACCTCTAAGAAAGTAATGATGGATTCATTGCATAATTTTGTAGCTATTTGTTTATGATCATGCATCCATTTTCTCATCAATGCAAGCTAGATTCTCAAAGAGTAAGGTATTCTCATTCCAATTCCCTATTGAATTAAAGAGAGGAAATTTACTTGCTAGAAAGTCATGTGAGCCAGGTCTGTGATTAGTGTAAGGTGCATTACCTACCACCAATGAATGACATGGATATGAACATCTTTATGCCATACGTAAACGAATTTTTGCATACCATAAGCTTAAGACATTGGAACTGGAGTGAGAATTGATGTAGTTATTATTGCTTCTATCTTTCTGTCCAAATGGTTTATTGCTATAATTAGTTGTCACATAACTTTATAATTTTAAATTAATTTAGTAGTGGTGGAATGGCACCAAAAAGGACCTGTGTTAGCAAGACTCATGATGATGAGGCCAATACTAGTTGGGGTTGTCAATAAAGGAAAAAGCATTGCTACAAAGGACGTGCCACTCATCTCATTAGGCATCGATCGTGCGCTTACAAAGTTAGAACATTTTGCTTAAGTATTGCACTCATTGTATAGAGGATAGTATAGGGAAAAGAGAACACATTCCCAAGTGGAACTTAATTTTGTAATACCTCAATCATATGTTTTCATAATTTATTTGTTTTTTTCGTAGGAAAAGACTGTTTGATCTTAAAAAAGACTTGACTAATAGAAAAACTCCTGTACCTTCTTTATTCAAAGTCCAATATTGAATTAGTCAAAACTCATTGTTGATATCCAAGGCACAGGGCTTAGCAAAGTGAACACTAAAGCAGTACATATGGGTGCACATATCCTGTGGGGTTGTGCCCAGATTGCAAGCTCAGATTGTAGGGTAGCCTAGCAGTTTGTGCCATTACAAGAAAATTTGGTTGTATGTGCAGCCAACGACACCGAATGTAATAAACACTCGCCAAGAGGGGCCAACTCTTGGGGTTTGGATGTTTTAATGGAGAAGATTTGTATGTTGTTTTTTTACTAGGAAAGAATGTTTGGTTCTCAATTATAATTGGTTGAAGAGCTGTCAGAAAGAACTTTTTTGTTAAGTATAAGAAGGAACTATGTTAATTGAACAACCAATGGTACTAATTAGATAACAAAGAAATTATTGTGTGAGTGTAGGGTGGAAAGTGGGGATTGACTTGAGTTGTTGATCATGGATGGGTGGACTCGATTAGTCGGGTATCTTCTCCACTTACTATACAAATACAAATAGATTTTTCCGTGCCCTTCAGGCTAAGGTAAGAAACGCATTAGAGGATCATTTCCTGGAGACGGAAGACCATTTAGGTACGATAATTATTATGCTTTCCTGGTGAGATAGGACAAACTCGTTCTAGCAATTCATGCTAAAGTTATTTGCTGACCTATTGGATTAAATTGCAATAGCCAATCTGAGATAGGGAATTCCAAATTCCACATGCATCACTGCCCATAAAGCAGTCTGAAGCTTCTCATCTCAACGGTGAGGCTCTATCTGAACAATTTTTGTCACTATGGTCTTGAATATCTTATTGGTTCTTTCAGCTTGCCTGTAGCATCTGGGAGGACGTAACTTTTTGACGAGCACTTTTTTGGAATTCGGCTAGCATATTTCAAAAAGATTCTCTCTCTCTCTCTCTCTCTCTCTCTCTCTCTCTCATGTGTATGTGTGCTATGCCAGTGGGTGATGGTGCTAAAAAAAGAGGAAAATGGTATAACCTATCTATCACCCAAGTGTGGTAGATTGGTTATGCCATATCTCTCTTGACTAATTGGTGTAGAGTTCAACTCTCCTCATCGGATAGATCTTTAACATCTCTTGTAATAATTTTGTACGACATTAAAATTCTCCTCTTTCTTCTTCTTCTTTTTCTTCTCTCTCTCTCTCTCTCTCTCTCTCTCTCTCTCTCTCTCTCTCTCTCTCTCTCATGTGTACACTCATACAAGCACATAAATAGACCTAAATCATTGCACACACACGCACACACACACACACACACACACACAAACATTCTTTCAAACATCATAATCTATGTCGAACAACAAAATAAACACAAACTAGACAATGCTACAACCGAGGTTAGTCTCTACCTCACTCATGTACACTCATACACAAGCACAAAAATACGCCTGAATCATTGCACATGTAGTCTTCTCAGACGTCATGATATACGTGAGTAACAAGCTTAACCGCCAACCGCCAACTTGATAAGTCTCTTTCTATTCCATCACACTTGAGTGCACTCACACACATACACACTCATATATAAACACAAATACCCAAATCAGAGCACACACACTCTTTTCAAACATTATGATATACACCGTGTAACAAGATTAGCCATCAACCAGACAATGATACATGCACACAAATTGTTTACAACAAGCCAATTTCAA
Source organism: Adiantum capillus-veneris (assembly GCF_014529385.1). Taxonomy (NCBI): domain Eukaryota; kingdom Viridiplantae; phylum Streptophyta; class Polypodiopsida; order Polypodiales; family Pteridaceae; genus Adiantum; species Adiantum capillus-veneris. The sequence continues at coordinate 33,528,953 of NC_140948.1, read as the reverse complement.
CGGTTAAAAGTCCATAATAATCCAATTCGACTTTGAACAACATTGACAACATTAAAAGACTGCAATAACAAACCCATATAGACTAATTTATTAAAAGGGTTGAAAGTGCACATCTTTAAACAACAACTACAATAAGATAGATATGGAGCAAAACTAAACAATACAATATACTCATATGGTGTCAAGGGTTTATTCTCTAACACTAGCAAAGAACCGTAAAATCTAGTTGTCATCATCACTAGTGCCATTTTTGTCATTGTTGGCTTCGTTGTTGTCATGATTGATTTCATTGGTTTACCCTTGCACAGTAATATATGTCGTCCACACTTCTTCCCAAGCCTCCACATGTTGTTCAAAGGCTACATACTCTTGTGGGGTGCAATAACCATGTTCCCCCCAAATCATGATTGCATTGTTGAAAATAGCGGAAAGTTGCTCAATATCCCCTTCGGTTGGATGTGCATTTAAATCAAGGCCATACATGGCATTAAATATGGACATTGTGACATCATTGTCTGCACAAAAAACCTTGTGTAGTTGCGTGCACTTTGTGCTGTGCGTAGATTATTCATAGCATACACATTGTTGAGAATGTAATTAGCATGCACATTGTTGATGGGGTCGACATGGGGGGGGGGTGATCAATCACGTTGAGGGCAATGCCCACGTTGTGCGGGTGGCCCATGTTGATAGTGTTGTCTGCGGTTTCCCCTCGGCAAGGTAAATATATGAATGAGAGAAGACTAAAAGATTAGCTTGTGGAAAAACAAACATAGAGAAACTTGTGAGTGAATGAATGAAACTAGTGATTTTTTGGCTATTTATAAAGAATCTTGAGTGACTTTACTTCCAAGATCATTCACACCATGTCCTCTGTAAGATTTTCAAATAAAATAAAGTGGAAAAAAATCTCGCTAAAAGATTAAACACCTTCGATTAACTTGCCTTCAAACATTAAAACATAGTGAAAAAAAATATTAAAATATAGTAGCAAGCACATAGTACATGATACTCATAAAAAATTAAAACATATTATGAGCAACCAGTAAGTTTTGATGTAACATTACATAGAGAATAATTTCATATGAAGTAATCAATACAAATTGGGATTTAGGTTACTGGGGGCCGCAATTCTTGTGGCGGTTGCGCTACTGGGGCGTGTGTAGGTGGGGGCCCCATGGGTAGTGTGGGAAATAGTGGCATGTAGAGCGGTTGACCATGGCTTTGCCAACCTAATACTTTAGTTGGAGGTCTACTTGAAGGTGGAGAAGACTCCACAATCAACTCTTAGTGATGTGGTAAAGGCGATGGAGGTGGTTGTGACTGTGCTGAAAGTGATACCTCGCCCACATGAAGAGTGGATCAAAAACCACTAGGAAATCGCTAATGTGGTTGAATACATGCCAAAAAAAATTTGCAATCTAGGTCAATGCTGATGCAATGTCGTTGTAGATGCTTGCACTTTGTTGCCAAGCCACTAAATCTTGCAAGACAATCCAAAAATTCACCCCCAATCTTTGTGAAGGTACCCAACAACTACCTGTTTACAGGAGCACAAACGTTAGCGGACATTGGAATGGCAACTAATAAGCAAAGAAGTCCCCTCCTCAACTTATTGAGCAAAGAACTCGCTCTTCTCCACTCCATACCAAAATGGTGCTTCGAGGGAATCTAGCATCCATGGCAGGTCTCAGAGTGTCTCTTGGATCATGTCACTATAAAATTCAAACCCATCGTTGTCTACTGCCAGATCTCTTGCCTGACGTGCATTTCTTGCTTGCCACATCATGTCACTATAAAATTCAAATCCATCATTGTCTCCTACCACATCTCTTGCCTCACGATCATATAATGGAATCTCTAGAAGCCCTTCAATTTTATGTGTGAACATGGCGGCTAGCAAGGTGTAGATCTAGAATATGTTTAACATTTAAAGCAAAAACACACCAATATCTACCATGAAATTCATGGAGAAATGGTGATCTATGAATTCATCTATCACAACGTATGTGCGTGATAGAATCCTGAGAAAGATGGTGCGAAGATGTAAAGAATTGCACAACCGGGCCTCCTCGGTGATGAGTGCTAGGTGGTCTGCTCGACATGCCATGATTATTGTGCCATTTGGTAGTAAAAGCTCTACAGCTAGGGTGAACACACTAGCAACGAGCTTGATAGAGAATACATTTCATGGAGGTATGCCACCAATGTCGGCTTCAAGTCTGCAATGCCTGGGAAGTTCTGCCCACGCATTGCACCCCTCCAAGCCACTAATCAGGCTCTGTTTTTTTGGAGTGTGAGAGAGACCCAATCAAACATTGGATCACTTGAAGGCTCTTGCAATACACAATACCATGGGAAAGAAGATTGATTGAGTGCTCAACAACTTCAAAATTGAAATTGGATACCAAAGTGTCATAAACTTACTCAGAATTTATTTTTGGATCCATGAGCACCTTTTGTAGATGGTCTATATCAGTAAGTACTGTGAGATGTACTAGAACCACTTCGACACTTACATTTTTTGCAATTTTTAGGTCAGAGTGAGCCAAAACTATGTCACATGCAAAATTATACAAATGTTAGGTACCATTAAATTTTGAAAAAAAAGCATCGATTTGTGGTTTTGTTTCTTACCTAGTGGAAAGGAAGCAAGTGGTTCGAGTGGCCGAACTGAAACTGGGTGGCTGTCCTCGCTTTGCCCAATGGCAATGGATATGGTTCGCTCGAGACCCTGGATCTCAAACCTTGGGATGGACTATGTCTCCATAATTCTGAGTGGCACTCGCCACCTTGCTCATAATCTGATCCGCCACCTTGTTGCTCACTCCTTTCACTTTGAAACTCTTCCAAGAACTCCTCAAATTCTTTGATGATTGGTCATCCTCTCTTCTTACCTTGTTTAGGTCTGCCAACTGGAGTTTTTGGGCTTGGACAAACCCTTGGACGTGCTAGGGGAAATGGCATTGGTGGGAGGCTGATTGATGGTGACACTTTCGCTTTTACCCTTTCCCCTAACCTTCTTGTGCAATGTTGCAAGTCCCCCAAAAAAATGAGGACACTATAGCAAATCAAACCACATTAGTTGTACAAGAAAAACATAACTTATCATTGTGAATGAATCGTCGATAGCAATTGACATGCCCAAAGAATGAACTCTGTTTAGATACATTTGTTGGTGCTCTGGCCTATTGAACACATTTAATCTTATCTTTAGCCATCTCAATACTATCTTTAGAGATAATGTGTCCTAGAAGTTGGCCTTTTGATACCATAAACAATGACGTAAATGGATTTAGATAGATTCTCTTCTCTTTTCATCTTTCAAAGACCATTTCCAAAAATAGAAAATGCATTTTTTCAGTTGAGAAGATTGTGAAATAATCCATAAAATTAGCCAGGAACTTATGCAAGAACTCATTGAAGATATCCATCATACATCTCTGAAAAGTGGCTGGAGCATTACATAACCCAAATGGCATTATTGGATACATAAATGCTCCCCATTTAGTGATGAAATTCATTTTTGCCTAATCTTTTAGTGCAATTTTGGTTGATTGTAGCCACATAGCCATCCATGAAACTATACGTTTCATGGCCATCAATCTCATCTAACAACATATTTGTGAATTGAAATGGGAATGGATCTTTGATATTCTGAGCATTGAACATTCTTTAATCCACACACACCCTCAACTTCCTATTCTTCTTCAATGCTAGTACAATTGGAAATAACCAATCACACTGCTTGCCACTTCAATAATCTAGCTTTTAGAATATTGTCGATCTCCTCTCTTACGTTCTTGGCATAATTGGGATTCATTCTACACCTTTGCAACCTCACTGGGCTCGCATTTGGCTTCAATGGTATCCAATGTTGGCACACTTCTAGATCGACACCCTTCAGATCAGTGTGCTCCCATGCAAATATGTCTTTATACTTTTGAAACAATGCTCGGCTTTCTCTCTAATATGTGGCTTCAGATGCTTGTTGATCTTAACCATTATGGGATTTTCCTGTTGGAATTAGGGTTGCATAGAAACACACACAGCTTGGAGAAGACGAAGGAAGATCAAGGCACACAGTAGAGAGTGTGTTACTTAGTGTGCAATAGAAAGATAGATAGCGCTAGAGTGATGGGCGTATATACAATGCTCGGGGGAAAAAACCTCCTAAAGAGGGAAAAAATGCCCGGCGGTCCTAGTGTGTTCACACACATCACTACCACATGTATATGGTAACAAATCCCCCCTAGAGTGATGCGGTGAACGAGAGCTGGCACATGAGTAAAGGGAAGTGTCATGCCCTCAGGACATGATCAATCCACAAAGGGGAGTAAGCCCAAACCTTTGCGGAAAGCTTCAAGCTTCTCACAAGACAATGCCTTTGTGAAAAGATCTGCAAGATTGTCCTGTGTTGGCACATAAGCCAAGCTGATCTCTCCTGCTGAGAGCTTCTCCTTGACATAGTGGTAATGCACCTCAATGTGCCTTGTGCGAGCATGAAAACCCAGGCTCCTCACATCTGCTAATGCGCTTTGACTGTCAGTGTAGACAGTGTTGGCAATGTCTTGTCCAACACCCAAATCAGCCATAAGGCGTCTGAGCCATACACACTCAACCGTAGCTGTGAAGACTGCCCTGTACTCAGCCTCACAACTCCAAGTGGCCACAGAAGGTTGCTTCTTGCTCAACCATGATATACATGAACTGCCAAGCATGAAACAAAAACCACTCGTGGACACTCGCGTGTCAAAACAACCAGCCCAATCTGAGTCCAAAAAAGCATGTAAGTCTGGCGGCAATGATTCCCCTTGGGATAAAACAAGCTAAGATGTAAAGTGCCACTAAGGTAGCAGAAAATCCTCTTGACAACCTGCCAATGCTTAGACCTTGGGCTATGCATAAATCTGCTGACCTGTGAGACTGCAAACTGAATATCTGGCCTCGTGTTGCATACATAAATGAGGCAACCAACTGCAGTTTGGTAAAGAGTGACATCAGCAAGATCACCAGCATCATGTAGACTCAACTTGAAACTGTTTCCATGGGAGTGGCAATAGGTTTGCAATCCTCAAGTCCAAACTTACATAGCAATGTCTCTATGTAACTTTTCTAACACAAGGCAATACCACCATCACACTGCTTAAATTGTATACCCAAGTAATGATGCAACAGCCCCAAATCTTTCATCTTGAAAGTAGCATTCAAATCAGCCTGAAATTCAGCAATATGTCTCTCATTTGGTCCAGTGATTAGCAAATCATCGACATAAAGAACCACAATGAGAAGTACATCGCCCTCACGCTTTACATACAATGTGCTTTCTGTTGGACTGTTACGAAGCCTCGTTTGACCAAATGAGTGTCAGCTTTCTCATACCAAGCACGAGGAGATTCCTTCAACCCATACAAAGCCTTCTTACATCTACACACTTTGTCCTCTTGTCCTTTTATGACAAAACCACGAGGCTGCGTTACATAAACTTCCTCAAATATGTCACCATTCAAGAAAGCAGTAACAATGTCTGATTGATGTACATCCAACCAAAATGAGCTACCAATGCACATAGAAAACGCACAGTAGTCATACGACAAGTGGGAGAAAAAGTCTCTTCATAATCTATGCCTTTTTGCTGTGCATAACCCTTTGCAACAAGTCGAGCCTTATGGCGATCGATCTCACCATCCGGCTTGCATTTCAACTTGTAAACCCACTTGTTTACCAATGGCCTTTTTGCCAGGAGGCAAATCATATAACGTCCATGTGTCATTTTCTATAAGGTGAATCATATTCTGATTGCATGGTAGCCATCTAATTTTCTGAATTCTGTGCTTCATCAAAAGATAGAGGCTCCTCAACATCATGTAAGCTACACACAGTCAAAGCATAACAATCTGATGCATAAGATGCATGGCGAGAGCCTGAACGAGTACGACTAGACAAAGGTGCATCCAATTTACTGTCACGCAAAGTATGCACCAGCCATTTTGGCATACCTCTAGCCTGCTCATTTTTAGTCCTTTCCTCATCAAGCACATCATGTAAATATGCATCAGTGATAGGCTGATCTATAACATTTTCAGAAACTCCCGTAGGCTATACATTTGCCTCATTGGAATTTACATTCGTATTTCCACCACCGAAAAAAGGCAACAAAGTGTCATAAATGTCCTGTGAACTTACATTATTGTCTCTAGTACATGACAGCAAGGGCTGAACAGAATCTTCCACAAACACTACATCCCGTGAAACCAAAATATATTTTGTTTGCGGATGATACAACCAATAACCTTTGCTTTCAGCACTATAACCAACAAAAATACATTTGACAGCCCTATCATCCAATTTTATGCGTTGTGTTTGTGGCACCAAAGCATATGCCAAACATCCAAAAACACGCATTTGCTCATTAGAAGGCTTTCTATCATGCCATGCTTCATATGGAGTAATAGACTGCAAAGCTTTTGTAGGACACCTATTTAGTACATAAGTGGCACACATGATGGCCTCAAGCCAAAGAGAATGCGGCAAAGCTTGACTTTTGACCATACATTGTGCCATTTCCGTAAGTGTTCTTCCTCTCAGCAACACCATTTTGCTGAGGTGTATAAGGCATTGTACGTTGGTGTTTTATCCCACGACTAGCCAGAAATGCATTGAATTCATGAGACATATACTCCCCCTCTCGATCGGAACGGAGGGTGCCCATAGTACATTTCGAGACATTTTCAGCCATAGCTAGAAATTGTTTGAAGCACATGAAAACTTTGGACTTTGCTTTAAGCGTAAATACCCATGCATGCCTGGAGTAATCATCAATGAAAGTCACGAAGTAAAGCTAATTGCCCAAGGACGGAGTTTGCATGGGCCCACAAACATCACTATGCACAAGCTACAACCTGCATGTGGCCCGAACTGAACTATCCTTTGGAAACTTAGAACGCTGCATCTTACCCAAAATACAGCCTTCACAAACATGTTTGATAGGAGCTTCAAGAGGCGGCAAAGAAGAAACCATATCAGATTTCTGCAAACGCAGCAAACTGGCAAAATTCAGATGACCAAAACGTGCATGCCAAAGTTTTGCAAAATTTTGTCCACACTTGTCATACAAAGTGAGCTTATACTGCCCACGACACAAAAGGCCAGATGCAACAATTTCATCACCAAAACTGAGATCATGAACTGTACATCTGTCATCCACAAATTTGACTACAAGTCCAAGTCTAGCAAGTGCGGATACATACAATAGATTCTTCTTGATCCCAGGTACATAAAGTGCATTAACAAGTGTGAAGGAACTACCATTTGCAGCAGTAAGCACAATCTTTCCAACTCCTTGAACCGGATAAGAGGCATTGTTGGCATAAGTGACTGAATTCCCATGAGGGACAAACTCGAGAGAGGTGAACAATTCACGATGTGAGGTAATGTGCTTTGTAGCACCACTATCAAAGTACCACACATGTGAATCTGCAGTAACTGACAAGCATGCATCATGGACAGCAGGATTGTAAGTGCACTCTGTGCTAAAAGCCCATTCTGCATCAACATCAGCAACACAGTCTCCTTTCACAAAAGACTCAACAATGGCTGCATTTGTAGTGGTGTCATAATAATCAATATCTAATTCTCCTAAATGATTTTCTCATATTAAACTGATCATTTAATGTGGGGAAGTGCCAAGGAGAAAAAGCTAGAATATTGGTTAAGCTAGCAGACCAGGCCACAGTAGGGATCCAAAGGAGGGAAAATAGGGATCCAAAGGGGGGGCCATCTGCAAAAGAGCCATGTGAAACAATGGGCCAAAAAGACCCTAAGGTTCAGCCCATTAAGACTTCCAAAATGCTAAGGTTCCAAAATTCAAAGGTTGTGTCCAAAGGTCAACCCTAGGGAAAATTGGATGCTTAGTGTGTGCCCTAAAAGTCTTTGCACATCCCTACATGGGAGGGGGCGAGCCCCAAAGGTAGGAGATGAGAGAGAAAGCCACACACACACACACAGGCTCCCTTTACACAAAGGGAATGAGGGACACATGTCAGCTCCCTAGGCCAGATGCCCACAAGGTGTGCCCAATTCCTATTGGAAGACCCTTGAAGTGGACCAATGAGAATTAAGCTAGAGTAAATCTAGTTTAATTAATTTAAAAACATTTAATAAAAGAAACCAATGAGAATTAAGTCTCCTAGAAGACTATTGGGCAGTCTCCCAAGGGGTCCAATGAGCATTCAGGAGCCCCATGGCTTGCCTGATTCCTATTGGCCAGGAGGCAAAGGGGTCCAATGAGAGTTTAGTTTAATTATTTAATTACCTGAAGCTCTCACAAAAGGGGAAAGGGGGACACATGTCAGAAGGCTATCACTTATGCTGCTTAATTCCTATTGGCTTGACCTGGGGAGGTCCAATGAGGCAAAAGCCAGACCTATTTAGCAGCTAGGGCTCGCCCAAGAGAGAGGGGGGGCTGATTTTTGCTTGGCATTGACACACACACACTCACACTTGACCATGTGTGAAGGAAGAATACTCTATCTCCTCCCAAGCTTTAATGGAGAGCTCATCACCTACTCCAAGCTTGTGAGATAGAAGCCTACATCAACACTCTCTTGGCATGTGGATGCAAATCCAACCAAGAGCCAAGCTTCAATGCATGCTCATCTTCTCTACCAAGCTAATTACTAAGCTAAGCTATGCTAATATGAGTGATTATGTGAGGAGATGTACATCTTTCTCGTAAGATACTTCTTTTTCCTCTCAATCTACTCTCATACCCTGCTAGCTCTCACCATCTTCGAAGGTGTGTGAGGTCTTGGGTCTGAGAACGGGGATAATTCAAGTTGTGTTTGATTAAGTGTTTTGCTTGGTGTATGAAGCTTCCATCTTCATTGCACTAGCTAGTCTTGAAGGAACACAAAGAATTGTATTGTACAATGTCTCTCTTGATGGGAGAAACCATAATACAAAGCCTTTTGGAGGGGGGACCGGCTCCATGCAAATCCGGTCCTCAGCTGTTGTCAATAGCTTAATATCTCTCTCTTTTGAAAGTATTGTCGATGCTATCTAACTAGGTGTTATGCTTTTTGTTGCTCTCTCCACCCAAGCACTCTTGTAATTCTCATTAGGAATCTATTCTAATGAAATGCCCACTATGTTCATGCTAATTTCCGCTACACATAAGATTTTAGGCCATTAAATGTTACATTGGTATCAGAGCTCAAGGTTTCTCTTTTCTTGCTCAAGAAGGGAGGTCCTCAAGCTAGCTACAAATGGTTGGTATTATTAATTGCCTGTGAGTAAGTAGAATAGGGATTTTTCAGCCTTGCAGTGCGCCTACCTTTGTGCAGTTAACGGGGCATCACCGTCGAGAGCTATGGTCTTAATAGTGGAGTCCTACGGGGCTTGCCTATGGCTTAACCACTATTGAGCTATTAGAAGCTTGACAGGAGCCGGTGCTGTCTTGGTGTCGAAAGACCCTCTCTTCTATTCCTTGCAATTAATGGTATTCGAGCCGCGGGTACAGTAGCTTGAGTGCTTTTTCTAAAGGGGTAAAGAGGAGTAGCAACTAGGGCTTGAAGTGCCAAAGTACACCTAAAAAGTTTACACCTAAAAGTTGTTAGAATGGCTGACAATAGTAAAGAGAGTGAAATTAATGTTGATAACTTTGATTTTGCTCATGAGCAAGCTACTAATGATGCTTCAATGCTTGTTAACTATCTTGTTTCTAGGCTTCAACAAGCCATGGGCAATCCATCTCTCCAAAGTGAAGTGCAACGGCAGCTCCGTGCTCACGGGATTCTCCAAGCTCATCACCATGACGAGAGAACACCTAGGAAGCCTCCTTGTGAGACTACCAAAAGAGGTCTCTCTCCGATTCGGGAAGAAGAAGAGAATCCATATGAAGGGCTCAAGAACTTACTTCTTGATGATGCATCTCCTTCCCAAAGGAGAACTCAAGAGCCTCCACCGAAGGAACGAGAAAGAAGCGAGTCTCCCGCCACCTCGGCGGAGATGGCTCCACGAAGACGGCGGGCTAAACGCTCTCCATCACCACCAAAGCGGAGAAGACCATCACACTCTTCTCCACGCCATAATTCAAAGAGGGATGATAAAAAGCAAGAGAAGAAAAAGGCGAGAAAGAGGACACCCTCTTCTCCATCTTCTTCATCCTCTTCCTCTTATGAAAGCTATCGTGAAGACGACAAAGATCAAGACAAGAAAAAGGCGAGAAAGAGGTCACCCTCTTCTCCACCTTCTTCAAATTCTTCATCTTCTGAAGAAAGTGATGGTGCAACTTTTGAACCATCGAAAAGAAGAGGCCATAGGAAATCCTATGCCGCATGGAAGAGGTCGTCCAAGCTGAAGAAATTCAAAGAGGGAGGGAAGAGCATCTCTTTCCTTACCTATGATGGCACCTTCGGTGCTACAGACAAAGTTTTGGCCTTTATCCAACAATTCGATGCGGCGTTTGGAGATGAGGGCTTCACGGAGTCCTCTAAGCTACGCCATGTAGCTATGCACTTTCAAAAGTCCGTCAGACAATGGTGGTCTAGCCTACGAGCCAACGGTGAAGCTCCACGAACATGGAAGGCTTTAAGAGCTTCCATTATGAAGCAGTTTTTGGCCACCGATGCCAAAGACAAAGTACTCACCGAATGGCGAAGCTTAAAGCTCTCTCCCAATGAATCCATCCACAAATATGTAGACAAGTTTTGGGACCTACAACTCAAAGCCACTGTCTTCAAAAAGTTGGATTTTGGAGAGCAAAAGCAACAATTTTGTGCGGGCTTAACCGAAGAAATGGCGGAGTATGTCAACTCCCAAAGGCCACGTACCATATCGGCGGTAATACACCATACTATGGTGGCCTCGTGAATCAATTTCCAAACGGGGGTAAAAGAAATAATAAGCCCCCGGAAAACAAGGGTTCCAATGAGCCTAAGGGGAAGGACAATGTCCAAAAGTCTCCTAAGGGCAATTCCAACAAAGCTAAAGAGAAGGGAGTTTACAAAGGAAAGAATAAACTCTCTCCTGAAGAGCTTGAGCGTTATCGTAAAGATAACCGGTGTTTCAAGTGCGGCGAACAAGGGCATGCGTACCGCGCTTGTCCCCAAAAGAACAACCGCCAAGATCCTCCTAGAGCTTCTTTGGTTGAAATCCAAGAGGAGGAGATTCATCAAACTCACCACAAAGGATCTCCTCTATGCCATGCTTGGGGAAAGGTAAGAGAACATGATGCTTTTATTCTCATCATTGAAAAAAAATTTGCACAAAATGACGAAAATGCCTGTGCAGACCTACTTGTAGTGGAAACGAAGACCGAAATGAGCCCGAATCAAAAATCTGAGCAGACTGAGCTCTACGAGTTCTCCTGAAATATTTGTCGACCTGGGAATGCTTGCCAAACCTCATTGTAATCGGAGAAATTGAGTAGGCGTGCGCTGGAGCAGTTGATGACTAAGCCCGGGAGGATGTAATCTGCTCTGATACCAATTGTTGGAATCAGGGTTGCAGAGAAACACATACAGCTTGGAGAAGATGAAGGAAGCTCAAGGCACACAATAGAGAGTGTGTTACTTAGTGTGCAATGGAAAGATAGATAGCCCTAGAGTGATGGGCGTATATACAATGCTCGAGGTAAAAAACCTCCTAAAGAGGGAAAAAATTCCCTCGCGGTCCTAGTGTGTTCACACACATCACTACCACATGTATATGGTAACATTTCCTCTGAAGTGAGATTCCATTCCTCAATCTCTTGATCATCTAGAAGTAGCCAATTTGAACCACCTCCTCTCCTCTTAGCCAATGACTTCGCTTCTTTTTCAGTTCAAATACCATTTGCATACTCATTGAATGGATCTCCTAGCTCAGTGATTCCAAGTTTTATTTCCACCGTTTTTGCAACCTGGTCCGGATTCTCCATATTGGTTGAGCCATACCCGGCTTTGATTAGTCTCAATAAGTCATGATACATACTTTACTTACAAAAATTCCTTCATTTGGACTCTATTTGCTCAGTTTCCAAAGATTTTGCAAAATCTGGTACCATGGACCTAATTTGGGCTTTTCATCGTCATCGTACAAGATTTAATGCTTGTCCACCAGATCTTTTTGATCACCATCATATCTTTCATTCCTCAATTTGAGCCTATTTGTTATTTATTTATTATTTTTTATCTTTTTTTAAATCAAAAGAAAATTACAAATCCAAACTAAAAGATAGAAATCCAAGCTAATAATAAAACACACTTAATTACCATGCTTAGCCATATTTTTGTGGATTGCTCCACTTTGGTTGCTTTTTTGGCCAAAAAACACACAAAATAAGCAAAAAAAAGTTATTCACTTTTTCAATGGTGATGGCCGGCTTTCAAAACCGTGACCGTGAGAACCACACCCTAAGGAAGGAAAGGTTTGTTACCAAAAAGAGAAAAAAAAAACCCTTTACCATTCACCATACCCCCCCAAGGTTAACCACCAGTGGGGCGCCGCCAATTTGGCCACACCCCTCCATTATCACCAAAAGACGATCTCTCTCTCTCTCTCTTACTGCCCCACTCCGCTAATATTCTCTCTCCTACTCTACCGCTGCATCACCCGGCCCGGTAGGTGCATTGGTATCTCTGTCATACTCCAGCCCTGGCGGGCCACCACAGATATTATTCCCTCTCTCTCTCTTCCAAAATATTCTCCCTCTCTCTCTCTACTTGTCCACACTCCAGCCACGGCGGGCCGTACCCTCACCCCCTCTCGTCCACACTCCCTTCGGCCTTAAGCACCCCCCTCCCCCCCCCCCCATTTTCCTCCTCCCCCCCCCCCCCCCACCCTGGCGGACCACTGGCCTAAACCCCCCCCCCATCTACACCTAGCCTTAGCTCTCTCTCTCTCTCTCTCTCTCTCTCTCTCTCTCTCTCTCTCTCTCTCTCTCTCTCTCTCTCTCTCTCTCTCTCTCGGGAACAACCACGGCGGACCTTAGGGCAAGCTCTCTCTCTCCCTCCCTCTATCTCTCTCACCCTCTCTTCCTCTATCCTCTAAACCCCCACCATATTCTCTCTCACCTCCCCTCTCCCCCTCACAACCCCTATCTCCCTCTCTCTCCCTCTCTTTCCTTGGTGGGAACCACCCCTAAACCACAATTTCTCTCTCTCGTTGACTATACCTCACCCCCCCCCCTCCTTGTCTCGCCCTTTGTCGGCTATCCCCTCCCGGGCCTCGCGCTCGTCCGCACCCCCGCATGCTCTCTGCCATACACAACCCCTATCCCCTCTCCCCTTCCTCACCCCCTCATCCCACCCTCATGCTCTCTCTTGCGCTCTGTCTCGCCCACAGGCAGCACCTAGCTCCCGGCGCTCATGCTCTCTCTCTGTACACAGCCCGTGGAGGCGCCGCTTGACACACACAATACACACACACACACACACACACACCACACACACACACACACACACACACCCCTCCGTCTCTGCGTCCCCCACACCATTGTCGAAAATCAAAATTCTATATATATATATATATATATATATTAATACACACACACAACCCCCAGTTCTCACGCACGCATACGTACACACATGTAAATACACACACACACACACACACACCCGCTTCCATATACATATACACGCACCCATACATACACACACATGCATATACGCACGCACCACACATACCATAAAAGAAAATCGAAGGAATTCTACGCCATCGACAACAAAGAAGACAACCCGAATCACATGCCGCCAACAACAAAAAGAAGAAATGCGCCGAAGGCATGCCCCGATCGACCCCGAAAAGACGTACACGCTACACTGACGCACCGGCAACACACCATTCGCCGGCATCACACAACCACGATGCCATTTTCAGTAATTTGTAGATTATGATCATCATTTCTTCAGTTTTTCACCCAAGCCTTGGAAAATTCCCAATTTGTAAATTCCCTCTCTCTAGGTGATGGTCACAAAGGCCCACCTAGAGGTTTTCATTTTTAAATAACTCCCAAGACAAAGCAAGGGTCAACCACACTGGGCCCACCGCTTTGCTTTGTCTCCCCAATTAGCTTACCCTAATCAAACCGGGATTACCCTAATCCAAGCAGCCAACACCTATAAAAGGGCAGTGAGAGGTCACAATCGGGGGGGGGGGGGAGCAGTTCATGAGAGGTCAACATTTGGTAGAGTCTTAGTGAGAAGAGTTGACACTATTGGCATCACGGCGAGGGGGCTTGTGTGATGGTTTGCCTTGGAAATTGCACCATGTGAAGGGAGCCACGTCCACCTCTCGAGTCCAATGGTCGATGCACACACACACACACGTTCACCTCTCGACTCCAATGGTCAATGCACACACACACATTCTTGGTAGCAAGTTTCACAATCATCGAGTCGTCTTTAGAGAATGCACCAAGTAGTTTCACCATCTTTTATCCCTACCTCTCTATCACCACTGTGTGCCGCCTCGCTGGAAGGAAGGTCATTGTAAATATTGCAGAAATAATTCTCCCTCACACCCCCGAGGGTTTTCATCATTTGTCAATCTCTCTCTCTCTCTCTCTCTCTCTCTCTCTCTCTCTCTCTCTCTCTCTCTCTCTCTCTCTCTCTCTCTCTCTCTCTCTCTCTCTCTCTCTCTCTCTCTGAGTTTGCGGTGTTCACATCATCGTGGTCTGCGTCCTAGCCGCTCAAGGCTAGGCGGTGCCCCCTGTTCGCTTTACCATCAGGCTCGAGGCGTGCCATTCGGCCCCCGGCGTTTTTGAGGCCATCGGGGTTCAGGGTTTGCTTTGCTCCCGTCATTTGGTCCCCCCCTGAGGAGGGCATCTAAGAAACCTTCGGTTTACAATGCTGAAAGTGACGCACGCCATCAATCATGGACGAATGGCTGAACGAATTTTCTAACTGGAGGGCGGAAGAAGAGAAGACTAAGGAGGCACTAGCCGCCTTCATTGAAGTACTACTGCCAGGCTGTAGTGTCATCAGTATTCAAGAGGTAAATTCTCCATCTCGTGTTGCTCGTTCTAATCACAAACTGAGAGCATCAAGTGGGAGGTCGGTGAAGTGCCATCACTATTGTCAACCAAAACACACTGTCAATGAGTGCCAACAACGAAGGCAGCGAAGGGGCTGAAATTGTCTACATCAACATTCATCGCGAAGAAGTCATTCACATCAAAGAAGGAAAGAAAACGGTGAGGCCTCTCTTCCCTAAAGAAATTGCAGTCAAAGTTATAACCTTTACTCCAAAATGGCCTAAAGGGGTTGCTCAAGCCAAAGGTAAGGAAAAGATAAGCCAGTCTGGAAACACATGACCCCGAAGGGAGAAACATCTGGCCAAGCAAGTGCTTCAAGCTCAGAGAGTCGGGTTGTACCCAGCTTGCCAAAGAGGAAGTCATCCGAAGCTAAGCGGCGGAAGGTCGCCTACCGATTTGCACGACGCATGCGAGTACTACAAGTCCACTTCGACAATCCTGAAGAAGAAGTGGTGAGAAGATTCCCATGTCCTAGGGAAGAGTGGTTCGGCTACTACTGCTCTCGCTGTTTTGGAAGACGGGTAGAGGATCTTCCTCCTCTCCCTGTACAACTTATCCTGAAGAAGCTCTCCACCACGGGTGAAACCCAGTGGGCTGGAGACGAGTTGCAGCTGAATGGAGTGGAATTCATGCAACACGCCGACTACGGAAATTATCTGCAATTGCTACTAGCCAAGAGGCTGGGAGTGGTCAGACGCGTCGCCAGCACCCCATACCTGCTGAGCGACAAAGGAAAGGTAGAGCCCATGAAAGGCGACGACCTCCTATGGATGTGCCGACTCATCAACACTGGCAAGGTAAGAGTATAAGCAAGTACTCCACCCTCTGTGCATGATGGAAAACGGACCAACATCATTCCCGTTCAGATTCCTGTAGCATATGCATGTGAATATCTATGATAGGAAAATATTCTACCAACAGAAGATCGTGTACCTATTCGGTGCGGCGTTACTAGGAGAAATCCTTAATTCCCCAAACCCTATCATTCTTCCCATATTGGATTACCATCATTCCTTTAATGTTTTTATCTTTATCTTGTTTTAACATATCCACCCAACCCTGTAAAAAGCCGCTATGAGCCGCTACTGTCATTAATCTTTTTTTTTTTTTAAGTTTGTAATTTCCTGAGTCACTACCATGGCAAGTGTTTCTTTCCCCACGTTCAGTGGAAAGAAGGGAGAAGATCTCACCAACACCGACTTTTTGAATGATTTCGACATTGCTTGTGTCGTTTCCAACAAAGATGACGACGCTTCATGACTTCGAATTTTTCCTCTACTGATGAAAGTAGAGGCCAAGTCCTGGTATAATGCATTGCCCCAAGCTACCAAGAATGCATGGGATGTGTTAAGGGCTGCTTTTGTAAAGAGGTTTGGTGGAGGCACAACCTCGGAGAAGCTATGGCAGCTACTGACGGAATTGAAGCAGGGAGCTCTGCTAGAGTATGCCACCTAGTAATTTGTGGACTTATGGGAGAGATGGGTTGCCTCACTAGAGGAAGGCGAAGGAGCGCCTAATTTCCTAAAGAAGGACTGTTTCATTGCTGGTCTATGGTCGCCGCTTAGAGAGAAGGTGAAGGGAAGGTTTCCTGCAACATATGAGTTGGCATTAGAAGTAGCCCGCCTTAAAGACAGGAAGCTGCGCATGCAAGCAAGAGTAAACGAGTCAGAGGAAATAAGCTCGGTCCGACCAACCCCAGTGACTGAAACAGCCAATCATAGAGCCCAACCGCAAGAGACATCAGAAGAGCAGTAAGACTTGCTGAGTCGCATCACCACCCAACTAGAGAGTTTATCCATGCATCTGGTGCAGCAAGGACATGCACCTGTCAGGAATCCAGAACAAGAGAGAGGACAACGAAGCCAGAACCAAGAGTGCCACTGCTACAATTGCGGGGAAGACGGCCATGGAATGTACTACTGCCCACATCCAAGGAGGCAGAATTTCAATAGAGGGGGGAGACAGAATTAGATCTCTCTACCAAGAGCAAGACCACCACCACCTAGGAAACCAGGGCCGATTCCACTGATCCAGATCCTTCGATCACCCGTACAACAACAACCACCACCCCAACATCTCATTCCACCACTACCCCCACCACCTGCTGTGAACCAAGCGGTGAGTGTTATTAGCTTGGAGGCTAAAGGTAAGGCAAAGGTAGAAGAATCAGTTCGAGAGAAGCACAAAGGGAAAGTGAAGGTAGAAGAAGTGGATGCTATGGGAGTGAAGCGTGCCAGGCACGAGGAGGCCTCTCAAAGAGAAGAGAAGATGAAAGGGAAGGCCGAGTCTAGCAAGCAAGCAGCTAGACCGCGACGGAAGATAGACATCATGCACTTCTCACTAGGTGAGTATGCAAAACCCTATGAATTAGTTCAGAATGTGTTAACGCAGGGACCGAAGATAACCTGGTCCCAATTACTCCACCTTGCACGAAGAATGAGGAGGCAATGAAAAAAAATGGTGAGTACCAAGAAATCAAGACCCAGGATAGCTGGAGCTATCTCTGGAAGGGATCTCGACAACATCCTACCAACCATGGATGCCCACATCAAGGGGCAACGAATCTCAAATGTCTACATAGATGGTGGCGCGCAAATATGTGTATGAGTGAAAAGATGATGCACCATCTAGGTCTAGAGGTAAGTAGGCCGACACCCTGCCGAGCCAAAATGGCAAACAATGTAAAAGTGAAATGCGTGGGCATTGTGAATGCGATCAAAGTAAAATCATTCAATACAAAAGTGGAGGTAGACATCTTTGTCATTCCACACAAAGGGGAGGGCTACTCCATCATTCTTGGGAGGCCTTGGCTTATGGCTATGGAGGCTAAACAAGACTGGAGCACCGGAATGATTCAGATGAAGGACGCTAAAGGGAAGTCCATATTCTACGACATGAGGACTGGGAAGTAATGGAACATGATCTTGGAGGCTTCAGAAGATGATTCCACCAGCGGCTATTTGTCTACCTCAGGAGAAGAGACAACCACCACCGACGGAAGTGACAATAGCATCGAAGTGATGGGGGTCATTCTTAAAGACCCGAAAAGATTGACACAATTTGAAACACCCCCGACAAACCAAGAGGAATCATCAGGTACGAAGTCCTTGGAGGATGCAGGTAAATTACAAAAAATGCTCTCAAATGAGTTAACCGATGAAGAAAGGAAGGAATATGTCTCCATGCTAGGTAACTTCACTACTTTGTTCATTGATGGCTATGATAAGATCACAGGAATTACAGTAGTGGAACACCACATAAAACTTAAGGAAGGTAGTAAACCCGAAGTGCAGAAGCTCAGAAGACTTGGAGTAATCCAACAAGAGGCACTACTTAAAGAGGTGAGAAGTTTGCTACAAGCAGGTTTCATCTACCCTGTCGAAGACTCAGAATGGGTCTCCTCAGTAGTAGTCACACCGAAAAAAAATGGTAAGTGGAGAGTCTGTGTGGACTGTAAACCTCTCAATGCAGCCATGAAGAGGGATCACTTTCCCCTCCCATTCCACGATGAAATTCTCAATGAAGTGGCGGGTCACGAATGATACACAGTGTGCGATGGCTACTCAGGATACTTTCAGATTAGCATTGTGGAAGAAGATCAGAAGAACACAACCTTCATCACACCTTGGGGATGCTTTGCTTACAGGGTGATGCCTTTTGGCCTCACTAACACCCCGGCCACATTTCAGCGCTATGTGACCTTTGTTTTTCAACCCTACTTTGGAAAATCAATACGGGTTTTCATAGATGATTTTTGCATCTATAGTTCACGAGCCCTTCATTTAAGCAAAGTCTATGATGGCTTAACCAGGCTGCAAACCTTGGGCGGCCAGCTCAACGTGGATAAGTGTCACATTGGTGAAAGCAAAGTCACTCTCCTTGGCCATGTAATTTCAGCAAAAGAGATTGAGGCTGACCCTAGCAAGATCCAAGCCCTGGTATCTTTATCGTCACCCACCACTGCTAAGCAGTTGGTTTCTTTCCTTCAGAAGGTAAGATACTTAAGCAGGTTCATTCACTTGCTATCTCAAGTGGTCCTTCCCCTACAACAACTCACCCAGAGGGATGTCTTCTCATGGAGTGAAGAGAATGAGCAGTAATTTACTGAGGTAAAGCAAATCCTAGCTAAGCTTCCCACCATTTCACCCCCTAAATGGGACGAGCCATTTTATGTGAACCCTAGTTTAGGAAGTGATACACTCGGAGCCGTGCTAATGCAAAAGGACCCCCAAACTTCTTTCATGCGTCCTATTTACTTCTCTAGTCGTGTCATGACCCCGTCAGAAAAGGGATTTACCGAAGTAGAACACATGGTTCTGGCACTAATGTTTGCTACCACAAAGTTCCGCTCCTATCTCCTGCCTAGACCCTTTGTAATCCTGACAATGGAAGAGGTTTTCCCATATGTAATGCGACACATGGATGTCTCGTCTAGGATCTCTAAGTGGTTAATTAGATTACAAGAGTTTGACTACACCATGCAAGTAGAAAACTCAACCAGGGCTAGTTTAGCGGGAATTCTCACTCATCGCCACTATGAGAAGAAGCTGAAGGTCAACACGGAAGCAAAGGAAGAAACAACAATGGTAGAGAGTCCTAGGCTAGAAATGAGCTCACTCTCTCTTCTTTGACGGAGCATACAAGAGAACAATGGACCAGTCTGCGGCTGGCATAGTCATTTTCAACGAGCAACAAGAAAGAGTATTCTCCATCGGGCAGTTATTACAATCCCACTCCAACAATGAAAAAGAATATGCAGCCCTAATTCTTGGGTTGGAAAAATGTATTTCACAAAGAATTCAACGCCTAAATTTGTTTGGCAATGCTTTGCTTTTGATAAGGCAGATAAATGGCACTTGGGTTTGTAAAAGTCAAGTTTTACTTGGTCAACTACGCCAAGTTAAGGATCTTCAAGGAAATTTGAAGCAGTGAAACTATTTCATGTCCCCAGAGCAGAAAATCAGGAGGCAGATGCTTCAACCAAAGAAAGAATACAAGACATTCCCGTAGGAGCCATCAAACTGAAGCTACCCCTCTTTCAAGGTAGTGATGCTATGCCTGATGTCGTCAGTTTTCTAGATACAGGAGAATGTCCGGAAGGATACACCAAAGGCCAGAAACAGTGGCTGGTAAGGAAGGCTACTAGATACCGCCTTGTAAACAACCACTTGTATTGTAAGGGCAAGGATCAAATTCTCAGGCGGGTGCCAACCTCCAGTGAGATCATAGAGGTAATTTCAAGTTGCCATGATGGCGCCTGCGGCGGTCATTTTGCTCTAGATATCACCAGTAGGAAGATTCTACAAGCAGGATATTCTTGGCCTAGCTTGAACAGGGATTACACCATTGGTGTAAAACATGTAAGGCTTGTCAAGTGGCCAGTGATCGCACACTAACCTACGAACCACAAACTCCTATCATCTCATATGGTCCATTTGAGAAATGGGGAATAGATGCCCAATCAGGTAAACTGTACATCATAGTGGGTGTAGACTACATGAATCGATGGACAGAGGCAACAGCCACCACCCGCATTACAGCCCAAGAGGTAGCAAAGTTCATTTTTGAGCATATCTGTTGCCGTTTTGGCACTCCTCTTAAGATAATATCAGATAGAGGACCAGGTTTCAGAGGCGATCTGGTGGGAGAACTGATGAAGAAGTTAGGCATCACACGCCGACATTCCACACCATACTATCCACAATGCAATGGTCTGGTAGAGAAGGTAAACGGAATGATTTGTAAAATCATCACAAAACAGGTGAACAATCACACAGGAGACTGGGATAAACATCTTATGGCAGCTCTTTGGGTCTACCGAATGATGTTCCGAACATCACTAGGTTTCACCCCTTTCCATCTAGTTTATGGGAAGGAGGCAATTCTACCCATTGAGGTATAGATAGCCAGCTTACAAGTCTTGGCTAGCCAGATACAGCGCCCAATTGTAAATCTCTGAAACCATATCCTGGATCTGGAGAGGCTCCAACTAGATAGGGAAGAAGCAATCAATCACTATGCAGCGTAGGCAGAACGACGCCTGCTCACTTTCAATCAAGGGCTTAAAGAAAAGGGACTGGAAAAAGGTATGTTAGTGCTGAGATACGACAACAGATTCGACACCAGGAAGGACAAGAAATTTCAACCCAGATGGGAAGGACCATTCATTGTTAAGAAACGCTATGACAACGGCAGCTATAAGCTGATGGAAGCAGATGGGAGAATTCACAAGACTAGGGTCAATGGATGGAGGCTAAAAATGTATTTTCTTAGGTTTGATCCAGAATTCATGCAAGACATTCCAGAAGAGGGAGAACCCTCTAACTCCACAACTAAAGATGCAAAGGAAGGGCTAGAAGCATGAAAGCCTCTAGCCAGATGGGAGGGCTAATGATAGCCGGCTTTCAAAACCGTGACCATGAGAACCACACCCTAAGGAAGGAAAGGTTTGTTACCAAAAAGAGAAAAAAAAAACCCTTTACCATTCACCATACCCCCCCAAGGTTAACCACTAGTAGGGCGCCGCCAATTTGGCCACACCCCTCCATTATCACCAAAAGACGATCTCTCTCTCTCTCTTACTGCCCAGCTCCGCTAATATTCTCTCTCTCCTACTCTGCTACTCCATCACCCGGCCCGGTAGGTGCATTGGTATCTCTGTCATACTCCAGCCCCAGCGGGCCGCCACAGATATTATTCTCTCTCTCTCTCTTCCAAAATATTCTCCCTCTCTCTCTCTACTTGTCCACACTCCAGCCACGGCGGGCCGTACCCCCACCCCCTCTCGTCCACACTCCCTTCGGTCTTAAGCACCCCCCCCCCCCCCCCCCCCCCCCGTTTTCTTCCTCCCCACCCACCCTGGCGGACCACTGGCCTACCCCCCCCTATCTACACCTAGCCTTAGCTCTCTCTCTCTCTTGGGAACAGCCACGGCGGGCCTTAGGGAAAGCTCTCTCTCTCCCTCCCTCTATCTCTCTCACCCTCTCTTCCTCTATCCTCTAAACCCCCACCATATTCTCTCTCACCTCCCCCCCCTCACAACCCCTATCTCCCTCTCTCTCCCTCTCTTTCCATGGTGGGAACCACCCCTAAGCCACAATTTCTCTCTCTCTCTCGTTGACTATACCTCACCCCCCCCCCTCCTTGTCTCGCCCTCTGTCGGATACCCCCTTCCGGGCCTCGCGCTCGTTCGCACGCCCCGCGAGCTCTCTGCCATACACAACCCCTATCCCCTCTCCCCTCCCTCACCCCGCCCTCATGCTCTCTCTCGCACTCTGTCTCGCCCGCAGGCCACACCCGGCTCCCGGCGCTCATGCTCTCTCTCTATACACAGCCCGTGCAAGTGCCGCTTGACACACACAATACACACACACACACACACACACACACACTGCACACACACCCCCCCCCCTCCGTCTCTGCGTCGCCCACAGCACTGCTGAAAACCAAAATTTTTAAAAAAATATGTATATATTAATACACACATACAACCCCCCGTTCCCATGCATGCATACGCACACACATGTAAATACACACACACACACACACACGCTTCCATATACATATACACGCACCCATACATACACACACACGCATATACGCATGCACCACACATAACATAAAAGAAAACCGAAGGAATTCTACGCCATTGACATCGACAACAAAGAAGACAACTCGAATCACGCGCCGCCGACAACAAAAAGAAGAAATGCGCCGAAGGCATGCCCCGGCCGACCCCAAAAAGACGTACACACTACAGCGACGCACCGGCAACACACCATTCGCCGGCATCACGCAACCACGATGCCATTTTCAGTAATTTGTAGGTTATGATCATCATTTCTTCAGTTTTTCACCCAAGCCTTGTAAAATTCCCAATTTGTAAATTCCCTCTCTCTAGGTGATGGTCACAAAGGCCCACCTAGAGGTTTTCAATTTTAAATAACTCCCAAGACAAAGCAAGGGTCAACCATACCGGGCCCACCACCTTGCTTTGTCTCGCCAATTAGCTTACCCTAATCAAACCGGGATTACCCTAATCCAAGCAGCCAACACCTATAAAAGGGCACTGAGAGGTCACAATCGGGGGGGGGGGGGGGAGCAGTTCATGAGAGGTCAGCATTTGGTAGAGTCTTAGTGAGAAGAGTTGACACTATTGGCATCACAGGGAGGGGGCTTGTGTGATGGTTTGCCTTGGAAATTGCACCATGTGAAGGGAGCCACGTCCACCTCTCGACTCCAATGGTCGATGCACACACACACACACATACGTTCTTGGTAGCAAGTTTCACAATCATCGAGTCGTCTTTAGAGAACGCACCAAGTAGTTTCACCATCTTTTCTCCCTACCTCTCTATCACCACGGTGTGCCGCCTCGCTGGAAGGAAGGTCATTGTAAATACTGCATAAATAATTCTCCCTCACACCCCCGAGAGTTTTCATCATTTGTCAATCTCTCTCTCTCTCTCTCTCTCTCTCTCTCTCTCTCTCTCTCTCTCTCTCTCTCTCTCTCTCTCTCTCTCTCTCTCTGTGTGTGTGTGTGTGTGTGTGTGTGTGTGTGTGTGTGTGTGTGTGTGTGTGTGTGTGTGTGTGTGTGTGTTAGTTTGCGGTGTTCACATCATCGTGGTCTGCATCCTAGCCGCTCAAAGCTAAGTGGTGCCCCATGTTCGCTTTATCGTGACTGGCCCGAGACGTGCCATTCAGCCCCCGGCGTTTTAGAGGCCATCGGGGTTCAGGGTTCGCTTTGCTCCCGTCAATGGTATTACACTATATACACATGCCTATTGGTTATTATATTACATGTTCCCCAAATTATAGTCTTGGGTAGTTTGCTAAATGAACTTTGATGATGAGCTTTACTACTTTTTATTTCTCTTAAATAGAAGATTTTGTAGCAATTGTGCACGTTGTTTGATATTGAGCTACAAATAACCATCTTGGTCCTATCAACAATCAATCAATTGAGAGATTGGTTGTTGTTGTGACAGTTGAAGCTTTGGTTCTGGAAGCTTTGGCAACCCACTTGTAGGATGATTTATCTAATAGCCTCTCAGGTGGCCTTTTCTTTGGTTTCTAGACCCATCTAGTCATAGGTGGTTGCATCCTTTGCTTGTTCTTTGTAGGCCAATGGTGGAATTCGGGGCTTGTATGTAGTTTCGTTGCTATGGGAATAGGCACCCAAATCTATTTAGGATTGAGATTTTGGCACCCAATATTGCCTGAACCTTGCATACTTATTTGATGAGGGGCAAATCTTGTTGTTGCAACCATTGATTTACGGATGCCCGTTTGATGTAGATGTAGTGCATTGACATGGTTTTGCTAACTTAAAAGATTGTGGTTTGCTTTACACTCCTCTTTAATGAAGGCAGAAGATATTTTCAATTGTCCACCCTTAAGAGAGAATTCCAAGACCTTAGTGTCCCAATTTTAAACTGCTTTGAACGTCCTCATTCAGTGAACTCTCACTACCATTTCTTCATTCATATGTTTATCTAGAATTCAGAAAAAAGTGTGCGAGCAAGGAAATCTATGCATTACAAGATTGAGATTATTCATACCCAAAGTTGGAGCAAATTCCTTGTGACAAGCTTTCACTTTGGCTTGATAGTATTCCAAGGGTTGTGTAGTGTCCTTCTTGTAAGTAAAGTAGCTCATCGTATTGATCCTAGCACCTGTATTTGCTAAGGCATTAGCTCTTATTCCATCTTTCAATGTCATCGTGATTCTAATATCAAGTTTGTCTAACCATTCATCATCCACTTCTATTCATCCTCTACTAGGGCTTAACTAAACTATAGATCTTGAACCTGCAATGTGTTCACTGTCATGAGTTCTTGGGCCGGTTGCATTGCTCCTTTTCTTTTCCATACCTTGGTGATGTGAGCTTCATTGATGACCTATTGATGCTTGATCCTACATTCTTTTGTTGCATACATTTATTTTCGTAGTTCATTGGTTAGTGGCAGATTATATTATGTATAATTGACACCCATTGGTCCAATTTGTCATGACTTCTCCATCTAATGTGGCTAATTTAATAGCCCCACTAGGTGAAATATTTTCAACCACAAAAGGACCATGTTCTTTTTTTTTGAAATTGGGAATGTGCTATTTTAAGGAATATATCAATACAAGATCTCCTTGCTTGAAGATGTTGGTCAATAGATGTGAGTCAAAAAACTATTTCTATTTTATTTTTTGAGAATAGATGTGTGCAATGGCTGCAAGCCTTTGCTCATCTAACTGTTCAAAATTTTCTAAACATTCATACAATTTGTGACCCATCCACTCTAGTTTGATTGCAACTCAAAACACTGGGAGTAGAAATTCCATGAGTAGTATTGCATCCCAAGGAAGTAAGGATCCAAGTAATGGTATCAAAATTTTGATACATTTATGAAATCTTATGGATATAAAATGAGTCAAGAGGATTGTTGCTTATATACAAAGAAGCTTAGCAATGGATCACTTATTCTTCTTGTGTTATATGTCAAAGACATTCTTATGGCTGGGAAGAACTCTCATGAGATTGTCGATTTAAAGCATATGTTGGGTCCAAATTTTGCTAAGAAGGATTTGGAGAAAGCTAGTTACTTTCTTGGTACGTGTATCAATTGTGGCAGGTCAAAGGGCATTCTTGAGTTGTCTCAAGAATCGTACATGAATAAGGTATTGCATCATTTCAATATGCAGAGGGGGAAGGCATCTCGTACCCCAATGCTAGCATATATGAAACTTAGATATGATGATTTCCCCCAATCAAATGTTGAGAGGGTTGAGATGGCTAAGATTCCACATTCTTTAGCATGGGTAGACTCATGTACGTGATGGTGGCTACAAATCCCAACGTTACATTTGTAGTGGGAGAAATGAGTTGTTACATGGCTAACCTTGGCAAAAATGTTGGGATGCAATGACGTGTATCCTTAGATACTTAATAGGTACAACAAATAGGTGCTTATGCTTTGGGAATATAGTGCATCCGTCATTTTATACGTAGATGCAGATTATGTAGGGAATGTAGACAACAAGAGGTCTACATCTGTCTATGTTTCCATATGCAAGAGGAGCTATTTCTTGGAGATCATGTCTTCAATATTTCACATTCTCTTGTGCTTAGAGGTTGAGTATGTTGGAGTGTCAAAGGCCAACAACAAAGCTTTATGGTTGGCATGTTTAATGGAAGATCTAGACAAGGTGAGTAGATTTTAGTGTTGCATTGATAGTCAAAGTGCCATTACTTTTGCAAAAAATCCTATGTTTCATTCCAAAATGAAACACATTGAAATGAGGTATCAATTCATATGTTGGTGGTAGACAAAGAACTTACGCTTTTTGTTTGCTTGTGCGGTGTAGAGTGTTAATATTGTGATGTTGTTCCATCCCCACCATCATGACTCGTCTCTATATACACTCCCTAAATATAAAGAGCATTGCCAGCAATCACTTGCCTTTAAAATGCTCTCTTGGGAAAAATAAAAGACATGTTCAAAGCCTTAAAGTCATTTGGCTCAAAAACTTATGTTTAAACATCGTATAAAAGCAAGAATGCTGAAATAGAGATCAAGCTAAGCAGCATAGAGAAAATAAAATTCATTGTCATCTAGAGGAGTCTAGTGAATATTATCTTCTTTGAATTGAAGACTACATGAAACCAAGAGAAGTTAAAAGTAAAACCCTACTTGAATTGAGAGTTACTCATAGGATGGGATAGTCCATCTGAGAGACTGGTGTAATACACCTAAGAGACTTGGAAGGGTACATTACAAAGATCAGGTGTCTTCATAACTAACAACAATTATAATTTTCACTCACGATTCATGCTTAAACATCTTTATTAAGATTGCAGGATCCTTCAGTATCAATACTCATTGAACACACCTTCGTAATCATGGATTATGTGCAAATAAAAGGACAGCTCAACTTTCCTGCAAAATAAGTTATGAGGATGGAATAAAGTGAGGTGGAGGTTTATAGGAAAGTAGAGATCATGGGCCATTGATTTGATGCAGCACCTTATCCTCAAAAGCATCTTCATTGCTCATTTGCAAATTTCTTGGTGCGGGCGAGGTTCAATACCCAGCAGAGACATTTGAAGTGGGAAAAAAAAAACCCAAAAGAGGCCCTCCTTTTATTAAAAATAAAAAGTTATATTAAGTCTAAGCATCAATGAAAATTGCTTGTATTAGCTTATTGCAATCGAGCACAGTGCCTTTTGCTGCTAGTCAGGTGGATCAAGGCTTACAATGATTGCATCAAATCTATGGAGTTGGATCCTAAGCATGGAAATCAATCATTTCATCTTGGAAACACCATACGCAAGAGTGCTCATTAGCTTGCTATGTTCAGCTGGAGAAAATTGGCAAACGTAACTGTCTTGAAAAGACTAGCAACTTTATAGCAAAGCATCTAGAGTAGTCTCAAACCTTTCTCGATCAGAGTGGTTTCTACTAAAACACTAATGAGTGATGACAAGGATTTGAAAGCCATGAGGCTTGTTCTGCTGGGCAATGTAATGGTCATGGCCTAGTGCTTACGAATCTCTACAAGGAGATGTGGTAACAAAGCTAGTGCAGAGGTGGATGAGGTCCAAGGTAGATGTGCACAATGAGCAAACACATTGCATGACTTGAATGGTTGGAAATAGCCAATGACACCTGACAATAGCAAATTGGATAGAAGGTGAAGGGGTAATGAAGGAAGATGTCAAAATCGAGCCCAATTGAGGCAATAATGCATGCAATCTTTGCAGACTCAGAGTGAGATGAAAGGGAAGAATCAGCTGCCTATCTTCAAGAAGCAACGAGGTTGCATGGTGGGCGCGCCAGTGTTTGGCATAGAGAGAGAGAGAGAGATAATGGATGTTGTATTGAAAAAGAGAAAGAAAGAGTGGGTGCTACACTTCATGAGGGTGTGCGTGGTGTGGCAGCATGCAGAGGATGCATATGACCTCGCCAGCAATAGGTGGAAAGGAAAGAAGGAGATAGATTTCATGCAAACTGCAGTGTAGAAGTATGAGGTGGAGAGAGAATTAGAGAGAGGGAGCGAGAGTTGGTTGGACTATAGAAAAAAAATGGCCGATGGCTGCTCGTGTATGTGTGTGTGAGTGTGTGTGTGTGTGTGGCGTGAGATCAAAAAGATGACGTCCACACTATGTGGTCGGGTGTTACCACAGTCGTGAACCTCACAAAAGTAGCATGGTGGTCAAAACAGAACTAGGGAGTGAGAGTGAGTTGGAAAGAAAGCTTGATCCACTGCATGTGGTGAGGTGGTTGTTGAGTCCCAGAGGGGAACACTGCAGGGGAAAAGTCGGTAGGGGAATATAGCCATCATTAGCCGTCCAACGTTGTTGGTGCATATGTTGCATGTTTTTTTTTTAAGTGTTTGTGGGCCAAAAGAAAAAAAAGGAGCGAAAGTAATTGTAAGGTGCCACTGGCATGCACAGAGAGAGAGAGAGAGAGAGAGAGAGAGAGAGAGAGAGAGAGAGAGAGAGAGAGAGAGAGAGAGAGAGAGAGAGAGAGAGAGAGAGAGAGAAATTGTGATCTACTCCTCTCAAGCCATGCATACATCATGTGCCAAATAGACATGCAACGGTAGCCAGGTGTAGCTGTAGTAGGTAGTTGGGGATGGTGGGCAGCAACCCTGCATGCCAAGATAACTTGAGGAAATAAGAAACAGTTTTAGGTGGTGCCTTAAATTAAATAAGAATGTGGTAGTGGCGAGTTGAAAAAGGGTCACTAGGGTGAGTTGGAAGGGCTACAATGTTTGTCAATGATTGAGTAGAGTGTTGCCACCTTGGCATGCAAGTCAAGTGCTATAGTCGTGTGTGCATATGTACCTGACAAGAGAGAAAGAGAATAAGAAGACACTTCGGCAATTGTCGGTGGATGACAACTTTGTCACCGTGATCTCCTTGTACCCTGGTCTCCTCAAATGCTCTAGTACATCCTCAAATGGTGGAGCAAGCCATCGTTATTGTTCTTTTGTTTAATAACAATAATTAGGGTTTGTTCTCAGAAGGAAAAATAGCGTCAATGCCTCATTAATAATGATGGCTTTTGAGCTAAAGATTGGACATATAGGTCTTTTGAGTTCTCAGGGGATCTTTCTAAAGACTTCAAATCTCCTCTTGCACTAGAAGCACTCTCTTCCCATTACAATAGGGAGAGACTTATTAACTATAATTAAGAGCCTAATTATACTATCCTTCACAAGACCTAATTAATCCATGGATCAAAGTGGTATTGCTTAATTAAACTACATAATGATCAAACTAAGAAGAAGAAAAAAACAAACAAACAAATAGTGGATTTGACCAACAAAGTGATTGTTAATAGAATTGCAAAAGTAAATTAGCTTAGCTTTGGGGTATGATTGCTGTCATGATTCTCTTTATCGATGTGATATCCATATTGCCAAGAGCGTTTTGCTAGCTTTGATACCACTGCTACAAACGGAAGTGCGGAGTCCTTACAAAATACCTCAAATAGCATGGTAAAAACAATAAAACACCACAAATATGCATACCTCACAAATCGCACGAATTGTATGAGCACATAATCGAGAGTAGTCATAGACTGAAAGAGATAGAGAGAAAGACATAGCACACAGGCACGTGCCAATGCACCTCCTAAAGCCGATTGCTACACCAACACCGCGAGAAAGAAGAGAGGATAGGATAGAAGAAAGACACACGCATTGGGTGCAATGTCCCCCCATGCCCTAGAGTGAGCTGGCTTCCTCTAGGCGCGTAATTATATTAATTGATAAAAAAGATCAGCTCATAAAATGAGGCTATATTAATTAATAAAAAGGGTCAACTCATAAAATGAGGCTATTTACATTCCACTTTGTGGATAAAGGAACTTTATTAAAATAACTACAAAACCCAATGTCTTATTGGATCATTCCATGTCCTGCTAGCTGTTGTCAGCCACTTGCCCACCATGACTCAGCTGCCTTGACCTGCTACATCACGCACACATGACCATAAATGTTAGTGTCAACTTTCTTGTCATCCAGACAGAGGTTCTCTCAGTGCAGCAAGTGCACTCTGTGGAAGAGGATGCAGATTCCCAGGTTGTGTCCAAGTTTTTTAAGGAGGTTTGTGTGTGGTGGTTGAAAGCTATGTTGATAGAAGCGGTGGTGCAGTGGGCTATTGAGCAGGTATAGGATTTGCTTGAGGAGGATCTCACTTTACATGGTTGGGAGGCAGGGCATGGTATGTTCAATGTGAGTGATGGTATGTCTAATGTTAGTGATGGTATGCTTGGTGGCGGATTTTTTGAAGTGGGCAATTTGCGGATGGGTGCATGGCGCAGTGAGGATATGCTATTGGCAGTTTGCATGTGTGGTTGGCTACATGCCATGGTGTGGCACTATGTAAGCCCGATGCAGGTGGATGAACAAGACCATAGCCAAGTGTTTGACCCAAGTGGCAGCCATGTTGTAAAGCAAGGGTTAGGAAACCCGCTTGAGCAAAGCTGGCGGGTTGACAGGTGACAAGTGACAGGTTTTGTACATATGGTTGTGTGTTTGGGGTGCTTTAAGTTGTCAGGTTGGTGTGGTAGTTTTTTCAAGTGCTGTAAATATGCTTTTGTTTGAAGATAAATGTTCAACGAGGGGGTGGGCAACGATGGTGCAAGCAAAGTTGGTATGTGTGGGGAAGTGTGTTACGTAATGCTATGGGTGCTAACAGACGCACGACCAAGTGCTTAAGCGGGTAACAAGGCCCTCGACAGGCTAGTGGCAGTGGAAATGTATGGTTAATGCAGTTTTTTAAGCCAAAAGGACTCCAAGGTGGGCCACTTGGGATGGAAAATCAAAGTGTCTAAAGTGTTGAGTTGGTGCTCTAGAATGTAGTTCTCAAGATGCTCTAGAGGCCCGTCCAGACAGCTCGTCAAATGGCGCCACGGTGTAAAAGCTATTCCAGTCTAAAATTAGAAGGCTTTGCAGACCCTTGATGGATAGGGTAGACAGGGATAGGTGCTCATAGCTGGTGTGATGGGCGGGACTGTAGAGCTCAAGTTGTGGAGCATGCCATTCTTCTCGGATCTTCAATTGGAGCTCTAGAGGGAAAGTTATGGCCGCTTGAAGGATTATAGGGGGTCGGGTATGTGTCACCTTGTTCGCTTTGGGAAGCATGCCATCTAACATTTTTTGGGCCTCAACAGGGTTCTAGAATGTAGTATGTAGAGTATGGGGTTGGTAGGAACTGATGGTTCAACAATCAGAGCTGCAATGATCAAGATATGCCAGCTTAGGTTTGGTGGCAATTGCCGGCAGAGCGGTCCCATAGGTTTTTTCAGCTTTTGTCACCTCAGTTGACGGGCTCGAGAATCTTGAAAAATGGTGGGACTGTCATGACTTGGAGACGACACGATGGGGACTTGGCACAATTTTGCGGCTCGGTCACCTGACGAGTGAGCGTCAAATTGGAAATTCTCCAAAACTGGGACAAAAAGGTCTCTTTTCCTACTCATTTTTGTGAAGTTTTTATGGAAGTTGGAGGCCCCAAAGGGGATGCCTCACCTGCTACTACTACGTGGACCCGGAGAAAATCCCACATGCAGCATTGACATCCAAAAGGGCAGGGTATAACTCCTAAAGCGGGCACACTACTTGGCATCATGAACATGGAGAGAGAGAGAGAGAGAGAGAGAGAGAGAGAGAGAGAGAGCTCTCTTGATCCTAGGCTATTGCGCACGCACTCATGCGTTGCGCACGACAAGTTGTTGTGGCCCTGCGGGCACCCCTGTGGCGAATATGGCGGTTGTTTTGGCTCTCGTCGACAAAGGTAGATTGTGGATGCCCGATAGGTGGCATTTTGGCAGTGCTGACATGGCAAAGACGCCTATGGGCGGGTTCACACAGGGCAGTTGGCCCCCCGACCATATTTTTGAAGGCAAGGGGAGGGTAGCGCTAGCGCTAGTGCCCCCCCTCGGGATGGAATGAGACAACAAGGGAGAAAAAAGGAGTCTACCATCGTCCGAGCTTGCCAAATAAGGGTCCAATCAAATGAAAGATGCTAAAATCGATCGATTGCTTCTTTAAAACACATTTTTTAATCTATTTGGGGGGGCTCTTGGTAGTTTTGGCCGACCAGGGGGTCTATTTGGAGCAAAAGAGGAGTTTTTTTAAGCCCGTTCCCACGGAGAGATGTGCCCACGGAGCCATAAGCCAATTGAAGCCTATGGTGCAGCGGGGAGACAACGAGGGCTCGGTCCCCATGGTTTTTTGCAAGTGAAGCTTTGGATTGTGTTTTGTACGCCGATCCGGCCATGCTTTGGCGCTCGTGCTTGTGTAAAGGATCTTTTTTGGATGAATTGAAGCCTACATTTCTGTGATTTTGTGTTGGTTCTCCCCTTCCCCCTTCTCTTTCTCCTACTCTCGTCTTTTGCCCACAGTGTCGGCTTGTGGAAGTGTGTGCCCACCCAAACCGACGGCTCTTATGTGTGGAGAGGGTGAGTCAGAGTGTTGGTCTGTGTGGTGAGAGGGTAGAGACGAGCAGCGGTGAAATGTGAGTGCGATATGGTGTTTTGTTCACGTGTGTGTGTGTGTGTGTGTCATGTTGTGTGCAAAACGATGGGTTTCTTGTGGATTGCGTAAAGTTTCAAAGATGAACTCTAGTGGATAGGGGTGTTGTGTATACCCTGGGCTATAAAGAGGTAATTTGTTTGTATGTTGGGTGTGTTCCCCCATTCCCCCTCTCCAACGTCTTCAATTTTGATTCTAACTTGATGATATCCTAACTTAAGATCAATTTTAGAGAAGTATTTAGCTCGTATCAATTGATCAAAAAGATATTCCTTGTGAGGCACTAGGGATCTGTTCTTGATTGTGAGATTATTTAATGGTCTATATCAACACATAGTCACATAGAGCCATCCTTTTTTTTCTCTAATAAAATTGGGGATGCCCATGGTGAGCTTTTGGATTAATGAAGCCCTTATCAATGTATTCTTTTAATCGTTTTTCTACCTCTACGTGTCGTGCTTCTCTTACTCTATAACATGGATTATAGATAGATTTTATATCATTTATTAAATTAATAGAATGACCAATTTCATCTATTTTTGCAGACCAACATGTGAAACAAAGGTTTTCTTTTTTTTCTCTCCCAAAGTCTTCTTGACTAAGCCTAGACCCCTTGATCATTTTATTCTTAAAAGGTGGCTTCTTGTCCTTAGAACCTTAGAAGAAGAAAATTTTCTTTTTCCCTTCAAAAATGGGTTTTTTTGCTCTCCCAAAGTCTTCTTGACTAAGCCTAGACCCCTTGATCATTTTATTCTTAAAAGGTGGCTTCTTGTGGCTTCTTGTCCTCTGAAGAAGAAAATTTTCTTTTTCCCTTCAAAAATGGGTGTGATGGTCCAGTTTCCTTACCTTTGGGCTCACCATCAACCGGATTGGAAGTGCTCCCTAAGCACGTGTGGTCTTCATAGATTTGAGAAAATTTAATTGCATCTTCTAAGATCTTAGGAGCACTCCTTTTTACTTCTGTGTTGAAATGTTTATCCAAACTTCTATTGAAACCTCTTTCTTGTCTTATGAAAGTCATCAATACCTTGAGGTTTAAGGATGGTTTCACAATATGAACAATAAATGTTTATCCAAACTCCTATTGAAACCTCTTTCTTGTCTTATGAAAGTCATCAATACCTTGAGGTTTAAGGATGGTTTCACAATATGAACAATGGCCTGCCTCTTTGCAAAGCCTTATCCAATCATCCCAATTTCTTTCTAGTTCATAGAAATCTTTCAAAAATACCTTTTCAAATTGAACCCAATCTTATGGAAACTTACTTATTTCTTTGAGTCTCATCCACCATTTATAGGCTTTGGGGCCTAAAGTGAAACTTGCCTCTAGCACTTGGTATTCTAGAGAGGTGTTTTTGAGCTTGTGCAAATCTTGCCATTTCTAGAAGTAAGTGTAAAAAGAGTTTTTATTTCTTTCTTTTTTCGCATCACTAAACTCCTGTGGTTCCATATCTTTAAGAATTGGATTTCCTCTAGACCTAGCAACATGGTCTTGAGAAAACTCCTGTGGTTCCATATCTTTAAGAATTGGATTTCCTCTAGACCTAGCAACATGGTCTTGAGAAGGGATATTCTTTTATTTAGGCACTCTCACCTTGACATCCCTTGATGTAGATGGAGTGTCCAACATTAAAAGCTCTTGAATAATTTTTCCTTTCTCAAACAATTGACTAAGTTTACTTGATTGTGTTTTCATAACATTTAATGCACTATGCCATAGATCAATTTCTTGCTCGTTGTTGTCGTTGCTAGCCTTGCACACCATCTCCCCATCGCCTTGCACCCGCCTCTTCCCTCCCCATCTCTATCCCCTCCCCCTCCTCCTTCCTCGTGTTGTGCACTAGTCTAGTTGTACGCTACCCTAGCCTTCACCGCCTGCCATAGCCATCCAATCCCCCCCCGCCACCCCTTCTACATTGCTGGTGGGTTGTTCTCAGCTTGTCAGCAATCACTGCAACACATCCACCACTCGCCGTCACAAAAGCAGACACAAATAGAGACTCATGCTCCTCCATAGAGGGACTCTGACAAAGCCCCCTTGATCGACCTTGTAGAGCCTACCATTCGACTTTCTCTTTTGCCAGCAAAGCAAGCGAGCCTTGCACCTCAGGGGAGGGTACTATTAGATAGAGTTTGAGACTTCCAAGATTACTGCCAAAGTCATTTCGATGAGCCCCTTGGCCATATGAGCAGTCAAGGCTCATTTTCGACAATGTTGCCATGGTTTCGACCGAGCTTTGGATGTTCTTGTCAAGGAGGCCGATTTGCCCATTTTGCTCTACTTCCCCAACTTGTACCATCCAATTCTTTCCAGGATTGGTTCTGAGATCGGGACAATCTTAGAGATCTTGCGCACGACAACTTCAATTGATGCCAAGGCTACATGTGTTCCTATAGTACGCGTTCTAGTTCGTGAAACTCATACCCTCCCGAAGGTGGTTCCTCTACCTAGGGTGAGTGGTGGGTGGTTACATTAGAGGGTGGAGTATTTGGGACTCTTGAACTAGCGCTTCATTTGTAGGCAGATGGGCCACTTAGAGAAGGCATGTCCTAAGAGATTACTTGAATCAATTTATATGGTAAGATCTCCAAAAGAAATCTCGGTCTCAACTCTTTGTACTTCACCAGTTTCTATTGTTTCTCTGTGATTTCTGCTTGAATTTACTCTAATCGTGCCTAAGGGAACTAAGTCTAATTCATTCTCATCACAAAACTTGGTGGGTGTGATCTCACTGACACACACATCTAAGGTGGCCAAAATTTGAGTCCAAGGGCTCCATTTTTTTCTTCAGAGAATGGCTTAGGTACATATTTCGGATCTTCAAATGGTCTCGCTTTCTTGTTTTTGTCCTTGACAAAAATGTCACAGACAGAAGCTCAACACATCCACGGGTGGGCTTTAGAGTTCAACCACGCAGGTATTTGAGACTCTCAGCAATTTCCGAATCAAAATCTTCTACGGGTGTTCTTCGTACATCTCTATAGTTGTGGTCATTCAAGTTGATGCATGTAGTGGTCTCCATGTGGTGCAAGTAGATATAATCATAACCCTAGTCTTGAACCATTTTTAATTGGCGCATGAATGGCCTTCCTAGAATAACATCATAGTTATTCTCGGTATCGAAATCTATTATAGCAAATGTATGTTCATACTCAATTCCACAAGAAGTCATTACAACCTGTTTCAGGATACCAATAGGTTTTGCACTATAGTCATCAACTAATTGCAGTTCCATCCTACTTTTCCTAAGGCAAGTTTTTCTCGTTTCTAACAAATCAATTTCGTATCTATGGCAACCCCCGCTCCACTATCCAAGATAGCAATGGTTTCTACTCCGTGATGCTCTATGGGCAGTGTGGTATTTTCTTCTTCTCCTTCGCAATAATCCCCAACCTTGTTTATGGAAATTGGTTTTGCTTTCTTTTTGGGTCGGTTCCACTTCTCTATTTCAAGGTCAACTTCGACTAGTTTTTTATTCCCAATTCATTTTTCAACATCATCCCACATATGTGGTCATATTTTCAACAATTTTGCCATAGTAAGAAAGCATCTCACTCATGTGGACATAAATTCTTGCAACCCCTGAGAATCTATAATTAGTCATAAGGTCCCTCGTTGTGATGGTAGGACCATAATATCCGATTTTCCTTCATAAGGACCCAAGTAGGGAGGCAACTTCCTAAAAATTTCCTCGTGACTATCCTCCAATTTTTATGTACCTTGATCACCATACGTTGACTGAATGTCGACGTCAATCATGCCTTTGTCAAGGTCAACTTTTGCAATAGGTGTTGTCCCCTCATTTCAATTCTCATCTCTCACTTTCATGACCATCTTCCAAAGTTCTTCCGACCAACTGTCTCTAACCTCTGGCACATTAGGTGGTATCTCCATCGTAGGCATATTTATCTGTAGTGTTCTCTACTACTTAATATGTTACATCTTTCTACCATGTGTCTGCTTGTTCCTCTTTTGGATGGTGTTCCAATTCCTTCTCTTCATTTCACTCGTCTACTGTTTCCTTTTGGTTTTTCAAGTCTCCAGATGGATGGGAACTATCCTCTCTTGGACGGGCATTGTCGGTGAGGCTCCATAAGAGTTTGAGCAGTTTCAATCAACTTTTTGCACATCTCCACCCGGAGCTTTTCCCATTCCGCATTAGGATAAGTCATTCATGTATGTTCTATTTTTTGGGAAATTGTCCAGTCTTGCTTTGTAAGGCTTCAGAATTGCTTCCAAGGGCTCAAATTTTTTGTCGACTAGCACCAAACCTCCATAAATAACTTCTTATGGAGTGGTCTCATTTGGGTTCAATTTCGTCTCATGTATTCCTCTAGTACAACACTAGACTTGGGTTTTGCTAATTGTTGTGATTGCTCTCGAGCTTGGGATAGCTCAACTGTAATAGCCTTTAACTTCCTATGGTATTGAGCTCTCACTCTATATTGTGTGGCTTTTCTAACTAATTTTACACCAATAGATTTGTGAGAGTCGCTACCCTGCTTTCTCGTCTATTGTTTTTTGTTTTGCTTGCCCTCTCATCATCGCTTTCAATAGTATTTTCATCTCTGAATCTCATCCGCACGATGATGGTAAAATCTCCACAATTTTCATCGTCACCTTTCCTTTTTTCTCTGGGTTTTGAGGGCATTATGGGTATAAGTATTCAATTCTGCATCCTCCACAATATCCTCCCTCACTTTTCTTCCCACGAGGAGTGCTAACTACCGCATTTGGTTGATCTTCTGGGCAGTCTCTAGCCCAATGGTCTCAACCACAACTAAAACAAGGTCCCGAAGGTCTTTGTTGTTTAAGTTGTTATGCATATGGTCTTTGAGGATATGACTTTAGTCTTGACTCACATTGGTTAGCTATGAACATCATTGTCCCCTTACTTAGAAGTTAGGGTAAACCCTTCGCCTTGATTTAAGTTGCTCTTCATCAACTTTGAGGCTCTAGAGGATGAAATGGCCACTTCTTGGTCATAGGATTCCATGACCCTCGATAGATAAGCATCACTATGATGACAATGTCCGTGGTGTTCCTCCTCGTGAAACATCTGTGTTGGTACTAAATCACTCTCTTTCAGATACTGATCGAAATATACATACCTCACTACTGCTTGATCATCTCCCGATAGTGGGGGTTAATGGCCTAACACCAATCTTGGTCTTTCTACTCTTGGTTGTGGGCTCACTGGTGTTGAGGTGTATCTTGGTGGTGGTGCTGCTGCTCTATTGGGTTGATACTGAGGGTTTGTTGGCATGTTCTGCTGATATTGAGGGCTAGGCGAATAAGGCCTCTCCCTAACTTGCCCTCGATTATAGTAGCATTCCTCGGTTGCATGATTCATCCACTTATTCTCAATGCCACACCGCTTCTACTGAGGATATGGTTGAGGCAGCATAGTACATTGTGGTGTCAAATGATCTCCTCCACATGTTAAGCATCACCTCAAGGGTGGTACTCTCTGGTTTTGATTCCCCAACTTTTGTCCCATTCTCCTCACAAGCTCCTCGGTGTTCATGGGTGTTTATGGTTGCATTATTTTTTTTGTGGTACTTGATCCACTGGTTGCAGATTGAGAATCTGTTGAATTTACATATGTGTCTCTCGTTTAAAGGAATGAATCTGCGACACACTATTGTGCTTGATTCTTCTCATGGAAAACTCCTCTACAAAATCCTGTAGCAATGGTTCTACATTCCCATAGTCTTCCTTTTTTAAGGGTTGGAACCAAGTGATGGTGGTGCCTAAGGTCAATCCAAAACCTTTAAACTAGATGTGGAAATTCATTACGTATTCAGCTCTCAATACCTATTTGAAAGATGTTGAATGGGCAGAGGGATCTCTTGATCCATTGTATTTTGAGCCATGCATTTTGAAACTTGGGACGAGTGCATGGGCTTTGGCTCAATGACATATCTCACCATTCTAGGAGCTCCTGCAAAAGCTTCCTCATATGAAGATGCTGTCATTCTTAGCATAGCCCTTGGTTCTTCTCTCATATGTATATATGGCCTTGCCCTTTCAGCATGGTGTGGCTTGCATGACCCTGTAAAGATCGTATAACCACCTCTAATAAGCTTTAGTTCTGACAAGCTACTCCTTCTCATCCATGGATCTAGAACTTCTCATTTTCCTAATCTTGTTCTATGAGTACTTTGTACATGGGGTGGAATCTCAGTGACTCGGTCCATAAAACTCACCTCCTTTTCCATCTGCTTTTTGCGGGCCATCTAGTTTAAGTAGATGACAAAAAAGGGTTCTCCCCAATAGGAAATCTTTTCCATGTCTTTCGTGTACGCATACCTATACTCATGTCTCTTACTATCCACCAAAATAAGTCGTTTCCCTGTTTCAAAATGATAGACATACATGTATATCTGTTTGATCTCAATAAGTCCCATAGGACTCACGTCTTCCCTGATGTAATAGTTCTCCCCTTCCTTGGTTGTAAACTTGTATAATCCCACAATAGGATCATCTACAAGCTCTCTTTCCAACTCTTTCATGGATATGAATCTAGCACTTGGGTCATTCTCCAGTGGAGGTCTCTCGATTCCCTCATAAACTTTATCTTTAGTTCTAGTCCTCATAGCATCAACAAGGTCAGGACTATCCGTCCTAAGATAGGCAACCCCTCTCTCATCAATACATCGGTCTTCATAATCAACAGCTTCAACCTGTTCTCGGAACTCAGGGTTTCCCAAGTCCTTTTGAACAAGCACTTATGATGGATGTCCACATAGATTCTAGCCCACTTACCATTAATGTAATGGTAGTACAATCGTTTAGTGAGGGGAATTTTTGGCTTTCATGAGGTGCCCTCCCCATTTCTCTCACTACAGTAGCTCATTTCAGGTGCTTTTTTTTCCATTAGCACAATGAAGACTAGCTCAGAAGAAGTGTCAGATACCTCTTCCTCCTACACAGTTGCTGAAGGCTCTAGGCTCATTTGACTAACACTCTCTTCCGTGGATCCCCTACTCACTTGGTCCTCGGTAGCCTGGCACCTGACCGGTACCAAGCTTCTCATCTGAAGAACATGAACAATTTAATGATTTCAAACCTCACCTGTTACCCAGAATTATTTAGATCCTCTATGCTTTCTTTCGTACTCCAACTCCTCTTTTGCACGAGTCTCCCTTCTTGTACAAAGCTCATTAAAAACTTGAACACAGATGGAGTTACGACAAAGTGGCAATTGATGTACGCACAACTTTAGTCAATCACATGACTTCATGCACGACTTCAATGATCTTCAAACCTAGTAATGCCCTACAGGTCTTGCTTTAGAAGGTGAAACCAAAAACTGATTGAAACTTTTTTATCCTAACACTCTATGGGAGAAAATTGCGATTTTCTCCTGTCTAAGGTCTTTTGAGGTGTTTTTTCCTTCCAACTATCTCGAAGACTCTCTACCCAGTCCAAACAACTTACACTTGCAAGAATTTCAAAGCTTTGACCCCTTTGATGGTCTCATGAGTCCTCTAACCTTCTTTTGGCCTATTTTTTGAGTGGGATTTGGCTTAATCTCATGCACAAGAGTGTAATTCTAGATATAACTATGTGAGTGTGTTCCTTACCCTAGGGAATTTCTCTGGTACCAATATGGGCTTTTCAAACCTAATGCAGCTAAGGTCTGGGGACAAAATTGTGATCCCTACTATCACTCTTAGCCAAAAAGTTCTCTTTCTAGCAAAAGTTGAGGAAAAAATGGTGATTTTTCCATTATCTCCTGCTTTTGGTCACCTTTTCTAGATTTGGTCAATTCCCAAATGTTTTACCCTTATTCAAGAGTACCTGTGCCAATTTTCAATTCAATTAAATAAGTGAAATGATCCCAAGCTCTATTTCTTTACTTTTTTTGGCATGAAAAGTCTTGGCTCCAGACTCACTTTTTGATATTCAGTTCGTACCAAACTTCACACAAGTACTTAAACACATTAGTCAAAGACAGTGGTGAAGTATCATGCCCAATCTTGTCCTTTAGCTTCATCTGCAAGAGAAAATCACGATTTTCTCTCACAGATGCTAGTTAAGTATTTTTTGAGAATTTTGGTTAAGGGTGAGCACTCACACACTATTGTTCAAGCAAATCATGCCCAGACTCATTCAATTCCTTGGATGCATTATCCTCCTTTAAACTTTCCTCACCTTTGGCAAAAGGTCCTTTCCATGATATGCAGATCTAATGAGATGCTGAGAGTACTTGTTAGACTTGCTTACTTACCCTACTCGTAAAACAGAAAAAATCAACCAAAAATAGGTTCAAAATGCTTGACCTACACTCTCTAGCTAACTCTAAAAAATATTATGCTTCATGCGTTTTCTCGCCTAGTGTAAGCTTTACCCCTCTACCAATCAATGAAGTCTTGCATTAAGCTCCAATCCTATCTAAAACACTGATCCTAACTATCTAATACTTTTGTAGCGATAAACTCACCACAATCATACACGAAACAAACATATCACGAAAACCCTCGTCTCCTTTTCTAACCTATTTGACCTAAGAGTCTACTTAAGGCAACTCTGGCAGACTCATCTGTGTTTACTCTAGTCTAGGTACTCGTTCCTCAGTAATGGCGCCAATGTCTGGCAGGGCCCACAAGGGTCAACACCTATCGCATCTCTGAAAGAGATGGAACAAAATGTCAATCCTGGGAAGCAAGTGACTCGACCAGGGCATGGAGGCATGCCAAGAGGTTGTCAAGCTCTTATCTAAAAACAACACACTCCACTATGACACTCAATGTGTACTCTAACTATTGAAATTTGTGATTCTCTTCTTTTTTCCTCTCACCTACCCACATGAAAATCCTTGAGCAAATCACCTCCAACTAACTCCAAACTTCATAAGCAACTTACTACGACCATATAGAACATGATTGGGATATCAGACTTGCAATACGATATCGAAAAAAAATGCAATTTTTTGTTGGTAGCCTGATGCAAGTCATCTTTTTGGATTTTAGATGTGCCTATTAGGTTCTCCTAAGTGTTGGGAATCACATTTTGCAATTGAATTTTTTTCAAAATGACACTTGAATAGAGGGAAATGTCACCTGGAAGGTTGTAGATGTAAATGCTTGGTTTTCACACAACGCTTGCAATGTAGATATCCACACGTAGAGTTTGACAACACAAACACAATGGTGCCCTCGGAATTTCAATGTGACAGCCGTGTGGTGCAATGTGAGCGATTGAAAAACACAATAGAAAAGAGATAACACACGACGTACAGAGAGAATCCTTATCTACTCACTCCTTCAATAAATGATCCTACAAAAAACCTTTAAATGTTGCCTTTTATACCCTGACTTTGGGTTTTATGGCTCAAAAGTTAGATTTGGCATAATAGCATAAAAATTTACATTTCCAGCTTCAAAGGAACATGCAGGTAGTAGATACAAGGTTTGGAAAAGATATCACTATCATTTGGAGTTACAGTTACAATTACAAGAGGGATGAAATAAATAAATTGAGATCCTTGTTGGAATCTTCCAACATTTGCGATTAGACTTTTCACTTAAAACACCTTGTTGAACTCAATCTCAAGGACATGAACACCTTCCGGGGGATAGGATCTATGAGGATTACGCAAGAATCAAGTTGGAAGAAGATATGTAAGCATTAAGAAGGTTAATTATGTATAAACTTGAGCATCCATAGCTATAGAGACTTGTGTGGGAGAGAGAGAAGATGATGAGCCTTGAGCTTCCTTTTGGCTGAGAATAACCTGGAGCTTCAAGAGCCAGGAAGACAGAAGTTTCTCTGCTCTCTCTAAAACAACCCTATAAAAAAATGAAGAAAAATCCCTCTTGCGGTCCTCAAATGAAAAACTTCGAACTACCAAATTGTTCATCGCACCGTTCCCAAAAGCATTGTGGTCCATTACATAGGCTTTGAGTAGATCAAGTGCAATGGAGTTCACAATTTCACTTTGCCCATCCGCTTGAGGATGATAGGCTAACGAGAAATTGAGCTTTGTTCGAAGATTCTCAAAGAGTCCCTTCCAAACATTACTGATCATTCTAGAATCTCTATCAGAAACAATACTTGTTAGTAAACCATAATACTTAAATATTTGAAAGATGAATAGTTGTGCCATATGTGGAGCCTTAATAATCTTTTTGACTGGTAGAAAATGAGCTTGCTTGCTAAACCTATCTGCAATTGTCCATATCCTTGTATTCCCATAAATAGACTTTGGTAAGCCAAAGATAAAATCCATAGCGATACTCTTCCAAGGAGAATCGGGAATTGGGAGTGGCTGGAGCAAACAAGGTTGCTTCCCACAGTCATACTTGATCTTTTGTCAAGTAATGCATTGGTCACATATTCTTGTATGTCCTTTTTCATTGTAGGCCATATGTCTCAATTGCATTCATTGTTGCTTGAATCCCTCTATGCCCAGCATATGGTGGAGCATGTGATTCATACATGACCTTATCTCTTAAACTTTTAGTAACACCTAGCCAGTAGCCATAGAGGAGATAGCCATCTTGAGCCACATATGGTTCTTGTGTCTTCCCTAGTACTATGACAGACATAACATCTCAAAATTTGGTTCAGTAGCATACGCATCTACCATAGAGGTTAGATCACTGTGAGAGGCTATTGACACAACATTGCATTGAGGTCTATGTGAGAGTACATTGGTAATTGTGCTTGACAATAATATGAGCAATGTGAAAATGAAATTGCGAAAGGAAATTTGCCCACCTCATTTATTTGTCAGAAAGCTTGGTTTGTGTCATGAAGTACTTGAGACCCTGGTGATCCGTTTGAATGGTGAAGGGCGTCGCAAGTAAGTAATGCTTCCATGTACCCAAGGCATGTAAGAAATTTAGACACTCTTTTTCATAGATGCCAAGAATCATCTCATCAGAGTGCAATCAACGACTCTCATATGCTATGGCATGCCCTTCTTGAAGTAGTATGGCTCCAAGGCAATCACCACTTGCATCAGAATGGACCTTAAATGGCTTTGAGAGGTCTTCTAGCACTAAGACAAGTTGAGACGTGAGTCTCTCTTTAAGCTTAGTGAAGGATTTTCTCTCCTTTTTGTCAATCCATACATACTTGACATTGTTCTTGGTCAAATTGTGTAATGGTCCTGCTATGGCCGAGAATT
Organism: Adiantum capillus-veneris; assembly: GCF_014529385.1. Classification (NCBI taxonomy): domain Eukaryota; kingdom Viridiplantae; phylum Streptophyta; class Polypodiopsida; order Polypodiales; family Pteridaceae; genus Adiantum; species Adiantum capillus-veneris. Next base: position 33,485,258 of record NC_140948.1, on the reverse strand, counting down.
TTGTAATGAATCTTATATAGTATGAGCACATTCCAATAAAACTTTGTAGCTCATGTAGATTCCTTATTTCAGGCCATTTATTTATCACCTCAAGCTTTCGTGGATCCATACAGATACCATCCTTTGAGATAATATGACCTAAATATTAAATCTCTTCTAAGAAGAATTTACTCTTTTTACGATTAATGAATAATTTATTCTCTTGCAATGCTTGAAACTTTGCTTTGAGATGCTCTTTGTGTTCTTCTTAAGGACTTAAAGTAGATTATAATATCATCAAAGAAGACTCTAGTGTAAGCCCTATGTACACAAAAAAATATTTCCATCATTCGATTGAATGTGGCTGGAGCATTTGTCAACCCAAAAGGCATGACAAGATATTCATACAAGCCAAAGGTGGTCTGAAGGCAGTCTTGTGATCTTTTGGTACAATCTGTATTTGATGATAGCCACTTTTAAGGTCTATTCTAATAAAGTAGGTAGATCCTCATAGCTTATCAAACAACTCTTCAATCCTTGGGATTGGAAATCTGTTCTTTATTATCATCTTGTTTAATGCACGATAGTCTATACACATTCTATATGTACCATCCTTTTTGTGCACTAATAAGACATGAGAACAAAATGGTGGAGAGCTAGGTCTTACCTTTCCTTTTTGCATAAGTTCATTAAGTTGTGACATAATATCCTCTTGTTGAGCTAGTGAGACTCAATAAGGAGGCTTGTTAGGAGGAGCGCTTCCTAGTATGAGCTCAATCCTATTGTCGTCATCCCCCCCCCCCCCCCCCCCCCCCCCCCCCCCCCCTAGGAGGTAACTCTCCTCGATGTCATCGATAAAAATATCAGCATGTTCATTTAGAAATGAATGGAAATCACTTTCTACTTTTAATGAACCATTAGAAGAGGCAGCATTATTTTTAAGAACATCCTTCACAAATATCATGTAAGTAGAAATAGAACTCTTTATTGATTTGTCAAAGGAGTCATGAGATACAATGGGAATGGTGTGTCCCTTCTCATTGACTTGCAAAGTGATGCCTCTACCCTTGTGATGAAATGCTACCAACCTCTCTGGAAACTTGTTGGAAGCAACCATACAATCAACCATGGTGCTCCAAGCAACACACTCTCATTCTCAAGTGGATAGATGAGAAAATCCTCTTTTTCCACATACCCTTGAACATGAAGCCTTAACTTTCCAATCAAAGGTGTGATTGGAGTCTCTTGGCCTTCAAAGGGTCCTTCAACAACATGTGTTTGTCCCATCTCATGAGCATGTATCCCTAGCTTTAATGCTAATCCCATAGATATATAACTGTTGGTGGAACTAAAATAAAAGAGGATGAGTGCATCATGTTCTCTCACTTTCCCCATGCATAACATAAGGGACTTCTAGGTGGACGGCCGTCCTCTTCTTCAATAGACACCATTGAAATTATAGGGGGTTCCTTCCTTGGATGCTTTTAAGGGCATGTGTGGTAAGATTGACCTTGTTCACTGCATTTAAAACATCTATTACCCTTACGATAACGCTCTATATCTTCAAGAGATAATCGATTCTCACCTTGCTAGCCAGATTTGTCTTTAGGCTTCCCACTTTTGGTAGGTACATTTTGATTTGAATTTTGTCCTTTCTCCTATGGCTTGTCTCTCCCATTCTTTGGATTTGAACCCTTGTCATCCGAATCTTAAAATTTGATGTTGGAGGCTACCATTGTGTGGTGGATAACCTCTGAAATGGCCCGAGGTCTTTGTGTATTGATATAGTTTCTAACAATCTTCATGGAGCCCAACACAAAATTGTTTCTTTTGCTCTGAGAAGTTAATGCGCTTGTATACCATAGCTTTGAGATGTAGATCCCAAAACTCCTCCACATATTTTTGCATGTTCTCTCCATCATCAAGCTTTAGTCTTTGCCATGCTGCAAACACTTGGTTGAAATCCCACTGGATAAGAATTGCTTGATGATAGCAACTTGACCTGTTTTCCAAGTCTTTGGAACTTCATCCTTTGAGCGTAGGCTTGCCCACCATTGACGAGCTGATTTTTGGAAATGCATAGCAACATGTCAAAGTTTCGATGACTCCGAAAAAAATTCATCGCTGGATAAGCTTAAAACTTTGTTCACATTGCCAAAAGTTCCATTGAAGGAGAGGAAGGTTATGCTTTTACATCCTTCCTTGAACTTTCTTAGGCAAGGTGCTCTCTTCTAGGCAGTTTGAGAGCATCGATGTCCTCTCCTCTTGTGTGCTTTGGAAGAATTGTTATTTGAGTAGGAGAAACTCTTAGATTTAGATGAGCTTGACAATGACGGAGAGCTGGATGGTTTCTTCTTTCTCCATTTCTTTTCGGGCTTCTTCTCACTCTCCCCAGAAGATGAGAAGATTGAGAGCTTGAAGATCTTCGTCCCCCAAAGGGAGGCAATGGTGAGGGAATTCTTTGATGTCTCCTAGGATGTACATATTCATCAGATGACATAGGACCATCTTATTCATTCACAAGACATTTCTCCCTTGTGTCTTTGTGTTTCTTCTTTCCCTTTGCCTCATGTTTAGGCCTTCTTCCTCTTATTGTAGCAGATGAGTGCTTCTTCTGCTCAATAGAATTTACTCTTTTAGAAGTCTCTTTATGAGACTTCATAGGAGAATCCTCTTTGGGAGCAGGGACAATAAGATTCCTTGTTTAAAACTGTGTTTGGACTACAACCTGCAAAGCAGGATTTCTCATAGCTTCTTGTACCCTGCGAGCAAGAAATTCAACTGCCCAAATTCCATCAGCAGTTGCAGCATCATTGGCAAATCCAAACTGGTGAAGTCAATCACTCTCTCCTCTTCTTGATTGTGTTCAGACATGGTGACAGTGCCTTCTAAATCAGAAGTTCCTTGTAAAATATAACTATTTTGTGTGAAAAATCACAGTTATTCCCCTTTTTGAATCAAGAAAAAGCTCTTTGGATCTTACACACCCTTGGTTTAAAATCTTTTAAGTAATCAAGGTTGAGAGCAGGGTTATAACATTGTTCGTCTTGAAGCTAACAATATCCTTCTGAGCTTTCTACATGCTCAATAGTGATAAAACCAAAGGTAACCCCCGTAAAGTTCCACTATTGATACAATAGTTCCTAGGGTGTTTAAGTTGCAAAATACTCGAGTTATATTCACTTACAATGTTTCAACCCTTCATGATCAATCCTAGAACCACGCTTATTTTAGAAAGAAAGAGATAGCCTAGATGTGCTTTGATACCATGTCAGCGAATTAGGATTAAAGTGCAACGTAATTTATAGATTAACCAATCAATTGTGTAACAGTGGTCATATTCAAAGCATGAAAATTTGTGTAACATTGAGCATATTCGAGCATGAAAATTGCAAAGCATGCATTAACTTAGATTCAATCACACATCACATACATGTACCAAAACTGCGAGAGAGAGAGAGAGAGAGAGAGAGAGAGAGAGAGAGAGAGAGAGAAGAATTCGACACCAGTTGAGGGCCAGACTTTGTGGAGCCAACCCCCTCCAAAAGGACTTTGTATTAATAAATTCTTATTTTTAAGAAGAGCTTCTGATCAATACAACTGTGGCTAATCACACTTTTAACCGCACATATTGAAAGAGATGAAAACTATAAAATTTGGAAGAGTTTGCGATTAGAATTTTCACTTAGAACACCTTGTTGAACTCAATCACAAGACCATAAACACCTTGCGGGTGATAGGATTTGCAGGGATTAAGCAAGAATTAAGTTGGAAAGAAGATGTGTAAGCATTAAGAAGTAGTAACTTATATAGTTAATTATGTATAAACTTGAGCAGCCATAGCTATAGAGACTTGTGTGCAAGAGAGAGAGAAGATGATGAGCCTTGAGAAGATCATGGAGAGCTTTCTTTTGACTGAGGATTTCCTGAAGCTTCAAGATCCAGGAAGACAGAAGTTTCTCTGCTCTCTCTAAAACAGCGTTGTAGAAAAATGAAGAAAACTCTCTCTTGTTGTGCTCAAATGAAATAACTATGAACTACAAAGTTGTTCATTCCGCCATTTCCAATAAGTAAGGTGGCCCTTTTCATAGAAACACCTTCTTTTTTGAGTTATTCCAAAAATCCTTGCCCTAGGTTCTATTAAAACAATTTTCTATTTGTAGAGCTACTCCTTTCACCTTATCTTTTGCATGGGAGGCTTGTGGACCACATCCCTTATCTCCACATAGCTTTAGGTTGGAAAGTGTGGATAATAACACCTTGGCTCCCATTTCTATCTTTTGGTTATCCTTCTCACTTTTGGAGGCTTTCGGGATCCGTTTTGGACTTTTTTGGACTCGCTAATATCCCGTCTTTCCCCCATAAGATCCCAATTGAATCCTTATCCAATTCGGTTGATACTTGTGAAGAATGCAGTCAAATTTTGGAACTCTCTAGTTCACAAACACATTCCTCTATTGTACATAATTGGCCCTTCTACTATTTTTATTTTCTCTCACTAAAATGACCAATCCTAGAGAGAGAAAATTCATTTAAGTAGACCAAAAATGAAATTTGGTGATAGATTGACGTCTGAGCTCAATGCAAAAGAGTTAAGCAAACTAGAGGACTCGTGGAAAAAATCCGACAAAGTCTTCTCAATACAAATATCAAAATCTCAAGCCAATCAAGAAAAAATCAACGAAAAAAGCATCAAGAGTGCTCTCTGGGCATAAACTGGCATATACTGCTCAAAAAAACTATCGAGAATGACTGCCAACTTGGCATTAAAGCACGTATACCTGTCTATACATATCCTCTCGCAAGGCCATGAATGGGGATCTCTAGCAACCTAATCAAATGGTCGGGAGTGCCAAAACAAGCCAAAATAGGCTCCACAACAACGTACAATGTTTGCAACACAATGTACATCCAAAACGTAGAACCATCACTGCAAACCACAGGACACACACTCAAACATGCACCAATGGGTATGCAAGCATAAGCACATAACGAGCTCCTTTGCGAGGAGTAAAACGCCCTCAACAAAGCACAAGCGCTTTGACTGCTAGTCACACATAAACCATATGAATCCAAAGCTCCCACTAGAACTGTCATGGTTTTCACTGGCAAAATGTCACGTGAAAACTTGTAAAAGAAGCTCCACATGTAGTGCCAATGCTGACAGTCGACAACTTTGAATTGGTCAAAAAATGAGTATCTGTCTACCAAATCTACCCGCTTCTTCTTTACCCAAATCTACCAAAAATCCTCAGATCTCAGGCTCAACACAAGTTGAAATCGCATCTTCAGCTCATGATTTATGCATTCAACTTTGAGCACCTATCGTGCTTTCAAAAGTGCATCAAACTTGCACACTACACGAAAACAAAAAATATAAGATTTTCTGCATACAATCAGTCTGAGCTGAATATCAGAAAAATGGTGAGGAAGTTTCTTCGGCAAAGTTGTAGACCATGTCAAATCAAAGGGGTGCAATGGGTGGAATTTTCAAATCTGCAATCTACAAGGAGAGAAACGAATTTGAATACAATGCTGCTGCGCGCATAATTTTTAGGGCAGCACCTTCATCTACACACTATCTTTCACATTCTCTTATGAGCTTCTACAAGAGCATACATTACTCTCAGCTGACCTACAAGCTCCCATTGCGTTCTCACAAAGCTTCCAAGCTTTCTTGATCTCTCCGCCACCAAGAGCGACCAAACTATCGCCTCAAAGCTCTCAGCGCTGTCGTGCTCTCCGCGATCGCTATGCGCTCTGATACCACTTGAAAAGTGTGTAAATACAGTGCATGAGAGAGAGAGAGAGAGAGAGAGAGAGAGAGAGAGAGAGAGAGAGAGAGAGAGAGAGAGAGAGAGAGAACATGAACACGATGTGGGTGGAGATCTCAGTGAGGATTCAGAATTACCTCACTACTCCTTATTGTTTATATGATCAAAAGAATAGATAAGGTTAGTACAATTAGTGTGATGGGTGTCTGACATGTTTGCCTAGACCCTAATATTCCTTTTGAGCCTAAGAAAATACTAGACACTCGAGAAAAGAGAACTAAACATGCAATATATAAAGAGTGTTTGGTCACATTGAAAGATTCTTGTGTAGAGAGTTCTATATGGGAGCGATTAAGCACTCTCCAAAAAAGTTTTTCCAACTTTAGGACTATTCCTTCCAATTAAAATTTTGAGGACAAAAATACTTTTTAAGGGGGAAGGAATATGAAGTATCCTATAGCTTAGGACATGCGTGTGCTACACATGAGCTAGAGGTCATAGCTCGAGTGGGAACCTCCTCTTGGAGTCTTAAAGGGTTAAGGCGATAAGTAATTAAGCAAGGTGTCATTATACTTTGGACTTTACACATGCAATGGGACGGCGATTGCCCATGAGCTATAAGAAAGGGTGAGGTGGAGCTCGGTGTGTGTGTGTGTGCGTGTGTGCGTGTGTATGTGTGTGTTTTGGTAGCCTTGATCTCTACGTAGCTTCCTTGCAACAATAATTATTGAACACTCTCTTCCACAAGCTTCAACCTTTGCGTAGCTTGCTTGGTTACTCACTCTACATTACACTGGAAGCTACGTAGAGAGCAAGGCTACCAAAACACACACACACACACACACACACACACACCAAGCTCCACCTTGTCCCTTTTTCATAGCTTGTCCGTCCCTCTACATGGGTAAATGACCTCTAGTTCATGTGTAGCATGCACGTGCCCTAAGCTATAGGATACGTCGCATCCTTGTTGCCTGGGAGTTCCATGTTGACATAAGGCATATCAATGGCACTGTAGGAGTTAGGAAAGCCCTGCTTGTGAGCAAACCCATCCTTCTAGAGGTGCCACTCTACTTCGCTTTGTGGCCATTTGGAGAAGGTTCTCCTATTCTTTTGACATAACATGCACAAATCGACATAGCATGCACAATGGGGCGGCCAACCACAAATATGCTAGCAATTGAATGCGATGGCCTTCCAACCCCAAGTAGGTATACCGACATCGTCACTTTCTTCTTGAAAAGAAGCTCTTGGCTTGGAATAGCCTCCAATATTAGCCATGGAATGGACTATTGTTGAATGCAACATTGTGGAATGCGAAGTCGTCACCTATCGTATATTGAAGAAATGTTTGCCAAAAGTGATGGCTTTGGGGCTTCACGTAGCTGTTGCCTCCATTATACGCTGAAAATGCCGCTTGCATATGACAAGCATCACATGCACTTCAACATATGCAAGTGAATCCTTCATGCTATCCAACTCACTTACTTTCAAACAAGAAATGGTGAGCATGGCTAACTCGCAGAGAACCAAAAATTGTTGAATTGCGACATTTCGTGATCATGACCATGAGAGCCTTAACAAGCACATAGGTGTCTAGCATGAGACTGCGTACGAGTGTGTGCTTGTATTTTTGGGGAGAGAGAGAGAGAGAGAGAGAGAGAGAGAGAGAGAGAGAGAGAGAGAGAGAGAGAGAGAGAGAGAGAGAGAGAGAGAGAGAGAGAGAGCGGTTAGTGCCAAGTTGCCTGTAGTACGATATTGTGGAGAAAGAGAGAGAGGAAGGTTTTCTTTTGCATGCAACTGGTTGTTAGTGCTGGATTGGCTATTTGTTTGGCTTATGTGACAGTCCCAAATTTTGAAAGGCCCAATAAGGCTGGGTTCAGACGAGCTAGTGGAAGAGGAGTGCCTCCATCATGGTCCATGGTCATTGCCCCGATAGAGAGAAAACAATTTTCAGACCCACACATAAATGGGCGAGGCTCCCCCTCAAAAGATTGTCTTTGCCATTCTCTTTTCAATAGCATGTACAGATATTGCAGAATGAACCAACATCAATGGCTTCCTACAAAAGGGCTCTGTTGCTTGGCTATAGCTCATTTGTCAATTACCTATGTGGAAATCAGAGGTGCATATCGCCTCTGCATCTTGTGAATAAGGGGGGAGGTGGCAGATGAAAAGAGGAAGATTAATGCCGCCATCGTCTGAACCCATCCTAGGCCTATATCTTTATACGATCATAATGGTATTCATAATGTATTCAAAAAAATTAAAAGGTATTCATAAATGGCTTCAAAAAAATTAGAAGGTATTCATAATTCAAAGATTCTCTCAATAACAACAAAAACGATGCGCTAGTCTAAAGTATGTAGAAACGGGCAATGACAAAGCACATAGATTTGTAACAATATCAACTGGACGTGAAAAGGATGGTACAACTTTGTGCACGCGTGCGTGTGTGTGTGTGAGAGAGAGAGAGAGAGAGGGAGAGAGGACACCTTAAAGAAAAGAAAACTCTAAAGAAACAAGGTGAGAATTCACAGTGGCCTGCATAATGGAAAACCAGGCTTTAGGTTAATTTAAGCAAAGGAAAACATCAATTACCTATCATTGCCCTAACATAGTGCAAATGTTGTGCACAAAAACAAAACAAACAAAACTTGGAGAAAAAGATAAGTGTTTGAGTTCATTCAAGTTAGAGAAGGTGCTACATCAACAATAGTCACAAAAGAAGAGATTGATAACAATGATCTATACAAGCACAACATATCGCAGATAGCATTTTATGCTGATTCAAATTTGCTATGCTCCTCGCTAATTCACTCCTTCAAATTGAAAGGTCAAAAGGCCAAGGATGGTGGGCATTTTGGCAATGTATTCACGGTGGGCGCTCAAGCAATCTACACAAAGTATTCATGACCAGCAAAAAACTGCAACCAAGCGTGTTAATGAGCTTGTACAAGACGGAACGTGCGAGGTGCACATGATCAGCCAATAACGCAGACCACTGCACGCACAAATTGGCATGCGTAGGAGAGAGAGAGAGAGAGAGAGAGAGAGAGAGAGAGAGAGAGAGATTTTCTCTTCATCGCATTCCTGCAGTGTCATTGTGTGTATCATTGTATAGGTCTCTTCCCCTATGCAGTACTCAAATCAATAACAATTTTTTATATTAAGTTTCCCTTATCTGAGGGAAGCAAGCAGGATCTTATTCTTTCAAGATGTTACTGACCGCAACACACACCTTGCAAGACAAAACCTCAACATTCACTCACATTCATGAATGCCAATGCCTCATTTTTTGCCGTTGGCATTGTATATTTGTGACAATGCATAAATCAATAAAGCTCTAGACATTTCAACTTTGGTCTTGAAGACGTTTTTATGTAGTTCTTAAAAAGAGGTTGAAAAAAACTCTAGAAATACGAAATAGCAAGAGCAATCTTACAACCTGCTATGAAAGACTATGTAATCTCTCTCTCTCTCTCTCTCTCTCTCTCTCTCTCTCTCTCTCTCTCTCTCTCTCTCTCTCTCTCTCCACACACCCCTTGATGTATGTTCAATGAGATGGACACGGAAAAAAAAAGTATAACAATGCATACATTAGAATTCAAGTGCCATGAGGTGCAACCATGGGATCGACGACTCAGATTCAAATCGGGGCTGCCACTGCCATCGATCCCAAAAAACTAATCTTAGGACTCAGATTCAAATAAGGGTTGCCATTGAATCTCTGCTGTCCTAGAAAACTAATCTTAGGATGCCCCACCCCCTCACACCTTGCCAACTACCATTGCCTTGAGTGCTCTTTTTGTATGTGTTCCCTTTGCATCGTGCCACTTCAATGTTGTTGGCAATCTTTACCGTTGCACTTGCAGAGCTCCTTGGCAAGCATATAACTCTGCCTTCGTAAATGTGGCGGACAAGATGTCTTATGTGAGGCAAGAATGCACGCGAACAAGAAGAGTCAAGGCACACAACGCAGAAGTAGGCGTGCTAATGCAAAGATAGGCTTAGTTGTATGTCGCCACAATATCAAAAATATCGCTGAAATGGCGAATCTGGCAACAATGAATGTTGTGAAGATGCAAAGGAGAGGTGGATGCGAGGCATGCAAGATTGGTCTCTCTCTCTCTCTCTCTCTCTCTCTCTCTCTCTCTCTCTCCATCCCACATATTCATTCACTTGTACTTTTTCTCCCTTTTTTTTTTCTCCTAAGGTTTTCGACTCTTTAGAGTTTCTTTGGTAGTGAATTTATTGCAATTATAACTACCTTGTAGAATACAACGAGTTAGATATAATCTGCGAACTAAGTGTTTCTTGTGCATGATCACACATTTTACTACTATTATAAGTCATAACCATACGATTACAAAGAGCTATTATAATCCTCTAACTAAGCGTTTATTGAGGATGATCACACATTTAAATACTAACAAAGGTCATCTCCATGAAGGGTCGGAGAAAGAGAAAGAGGCCTTGAGCCCTTGAAATGGCTATTATTGGAGAACAGAGGTGGATACATTGGCTCTCTCTCTCTCTCTCTCTCTCTCTCTCTCTCTCTCTCTCTCAGTCGAGGTAGCATCCTAGATCAACCGTGAAGGGGCAGCGCAAGGAGGGGGGCTGGTTGTTTGCTATGGTGGCAGGTCTTGAGGGGCAAGGTGGGGATCCTTATCAAAAGACTTCTTTAAACATGAGTTCTTCTTCTTGCCTCGAGGATTCAGCAAGCTCCTATTAGCTCGTTGCCATGTCCGGGAAATCCATGTAGCAGCTGGATCAGGGAGGAAGCTTGTTAATTGAGCTAAGATGAGAGAGAGAGAGAGGGAGAGAGGGAGGGAGGGAGGTGTGCGTGCGTTGGTTTGCGAGCACTATAAAGAGCCCTGTTGATGTGAGGAGTATGTATGTGGTGACCACGCTCTCTCTATCTTACGTAGCTGCGGTGATGGGATGGGTGGCTAGCTATCCCTCTCGCACGCCATTCATTAACACACACAGAACAAATATAATTTTAAACTTGTTCCCAATTACTGAAAAAGGTCTCTCTCTCTCTCTCTCTCTCTATCGTGCACACTCTCCATGAGTGGCCAGACTCCAGATTACAATGGTCGGAGTAAGGAGTGATTGCCACTTGTCAGGGGGGAGCTGGAATCCCTCCCCCTTTTATTATAGGGGAAAATAAAGCCAATCGAAATAAAGAGCTATGTGTGCGTGTTGAGTCTCTCTCTCTCTCTCTCTCTCTCTCTCTCTCTCTCTCTCTCTCTCTCCCCCTTGCATGCCTTTTGAATAACAGGCCTTGAGTTCAACTCTCCTCTTCGTATAGATCTTTAAGGTCTCTTGGGATAGTTTCCTACAACGTTGAAATTCTCTCCTTCTTCTTCTTCTTCTTCTTCTTCTTCTCTCTCTCTCTCTCTCTCTCTCTCTCTCTCTCTCTCTCTCTCTCTCTCTCTCTCTCTCTCTCTCTCTCTCCTTTGCTTTGCCTTCATGAACCTCTTGGTGAGCCCCACATGGCGGATTGTGAGCCACTGGCTGAAATTGTAAAATCTTGGCTAGGTTTTTAGCTTGCCTTCAAGAAAACCATAAATATTCCACAGGTTTTGGTGCCATTATCGTCAAAAGCTTCAAAATTTGATTTAAAACCCGGGAGAATTTAAAGTTTGACTGATCGAGAGTGAAATTTGATTTAAAACCCGGGAGAATTTAAAATTTGACTGGTTGAGAATGAGAAAAATGTATTTTGCTAGCCCTGGCTCGCACATGCAGTCAGGCATTCGTTTTGTCTGCGCTTGAAACGGATTTTGAATGCCTCCCCCCCCCCAGCCCGTTCAAGCGTCATTCAAGAGGCGAGAAAGGAACTGCTATGGAGATGATGGATATGCAGATTGGGAGCGCGACCGACTCTCTATGTGTATCACACAGAGCCCACCGTGCCGCTCTTCGGAGGTTGCTCATACCAATCCCCAGCAGCAACAGTGAGGTTAGGACATCAAACACAATAGTTGCTCTGTCATGCGTGCATAGAGATCCAACATGAATATATGCGTAGCAAAATTTTGGACCGATCTTCATCTGCATCATCATCATCAGCATGTCATTTTCATCATCATCTCCCTCATCATTGTCCTCAAATACAGTCGGGTGTCCCACTGTGTGTGAATAATCAGGCGCTCAAGGTGAGGCTCGAGAAGGAACTGTTGGTGAAGTTAGTAGATGGCGAGGCCGAAGTGCCAAGAATCCATGGCGACCTCTGGAAACCCATGTTGTTGGAGTCTCTCACTCCTGGTCCCAAGTTTATCTCTCTCTCTCTCTCTCTCTCTCTCTCTCTCTCTCTCTCTCTCTCTCTCTCTCTCTCTCTCTCTCTCTTGCCCGCACAATGTACGATGATTGCTCTCGCGTGTACACTCAGCACTGTGTCACATTACGCAAGGCACGTTGGACTGAATTTAGAAACCTGCCGTGTGCTGACACGTGGGTAGGGGGAGGGGCCGCAATCCCTTCCCCTATTATTATAGATGCTTCTAATTTCACTTTCTAAAATCGCCATGAGGATTTTTGGGCTCCATATATTGACGCTTTATCCTGGTAAGATGATGACTTTCTTAATACACTATTTTGAGATCACTGCTACATGATAACAATCATCACCGCTGATATATAAGAAGGTATGTGTACGAAGAGAAAATGATACACAGAGACAAATGATAGCAATATGATCTAGCCTTTTAGCTTCCTCCAAAATTAGACAATGAAATTACAGAAAGACAGGTTAAATGTGTGAGCATCTATTGGTGTGTGATAGACGTTCAAGCGTATTGGTCACTAGGCAATGTAGAAGTACCATGCTCATGTAAATAATCAACAACCAAGCAATCAACCAGCTGTGTAAAATAAAATCTCAAGAGAGGATTGGTAGATAAAACACAGATATTAACTGCAAGAGGTAGTGTAGCCCAACGTAGTAGCAACTCTACAATACCATCGCCACTACGTACAACACTATTGAAAAGTATCTAAGCAAATAAGCCATATACCTACTTCAGTCTTCCTTTCCTTCTAATGATTCAAACAACATAAGATGATACTCAAGGATACTCAAGACCTCTTCCTTGTTGCCATAGCTAACTCAATAGCCTGCAGGTGTTTATCACCATAAACCTGCCAAAGTTGGCCACACACCCAAGGTCCATGCGTTTGCATAATGAGCCTAGCAAGCAAATGTCTTGTGTATATACATAAAACTAACTTCAGGAAGAAAAGGGTCCTTGAGCCCAAAAGAGTTAAAAGAGGAGAGCGTATCAAGGCTTCTGTTGCCATACACACTAGAATCAAGTAATCACAGGGCTGGAATCAGACAAGAGTGAAAGACAATTTAAGATGAAAACTTCTCAACCATGAGCGAAAGACAATTTACTGCAGCCCGCCTTCTCCACAGTGTTGCACAGCTCAACAAGCCTTCTCACCACACACCTCAGCAAGCCGCATCGCCATCACCGATTGGGACTCTTAATGCTCGCGGCACATCACCACTAACCCCTCATTGTGTATTGAAGACCTCACCACCGGCCTACCCACATTTCGTGCTCTCTCGCGAGTCGCAGGTTCTCCATACTGTCCACAGCTCATGTTGCATTGTATTAAAAGCTCTAAAACGTGCTCTAAACCCTATTTGTCCACATGGACGCCATACGTCAAAGTACGCCCAACCCAACCCAATACTAAGGCCTTTCTTCAGCAGGCCAAAAATAAAAGAAAAGAGAAACACCTCTTTATATTATATAGACACAAAATGTCTTTTGACTTTCCACATTCATATGTGTTTTGACTTTCCACCTTCATTTGTCTTTTCATTTCCTAAACCCACCCTTCACTTATGTACTTAATATGTTTTGAAAGAATTTTTATTTTTCGAGATTGGGGAGATCTATTGGGCACTATTTTTTTATTGTACTTTCAATTCTTTAGATAGAATCTTCCAAGGTGCTTTAGCTCCCTTAATGAGAAACGTCTCGAAATTGCCGTCAAGGACCGGCATCAAAGTTGCAAGAGCTCGGTAGCTCGCTCTCCTCACATGTCGGTATGAGCTGCCACGTCCATCGTCTTTGTACTGCTTTGCTGCCTCGTCGTCGTCACCAACTAGCTATTTGCCTAAACTGACAACCCCATGGACTGCAATGAGCTGGTCTCGCTGGACCTGCGTGCAAAGGGGAGCTCGCGTGCGAAGGAGAGAAAGATGGCAGATTCTAAGCAAGAAGCAGCCTGTCCAGCTCCGAGAGAGGGAATCTCTCCTTCGGCCTGCGCACACACACACACACACACAGAGAGAGAGAGAGAGAGAGAGAGAGAGAGAGAGAGAGAGAGAGAGAGAGAGAGAGAGAGAGAGAGAGAGAGAGAGACTCTACTAGTCTTGGATATGCTGCCTTTGGACGACTAGCCTCCCACAAATGGCATCCCCCTCTCCTGTCTCTCCCCCTCTTTCCCCTATCTGTTGCCACAACACGCAGAATATATATATATATATATATATATATATATATCTCTGCCTGCTACAACATGTACACCTCTCTCCTCTGTCCATGTGCAAATTTGCAAAATGCCCTTCAAATACCCCTGGTTGCGAGACTAAATCTCTCCAAAAAAAATAAATATTGTAGCTTTTCTTAACAACACATAATTTGTGACAAATTACATGCTAGGTAGTAGGCACTCAAAAACGGATCTCAATTGCCAAAAAGCAATAAAGATCAGAAGGTAATTTTTTAAATTTGAGGGGTATTTTCATAATTTCCATCAATTAGAGGGGTAGTTTGGTAATTCTCCCTAAAAGTTAACTTTTCGTAAGAGAGAAAAAATGTGTACTGACAGCTGCACGTGGACCTCCCTTTTGGCCTTCCCTTTTTCTTTTGAGCCCCAAGCCAAGGGATCTTTGTTGATTCCCTTCCTTAATGAGACACTTTGGCAAATTTATTTAGGCCTATCTACTAACATAATATGGCAGAAGCCGTGACCTTTTACACGTGTCACGTTCTGCGAGATGAAAGCTATGAGCCAAAAGTGGGGGAGCGAAAGAGAGAGAGAGAGTTCAGAGGGGGAGCGAAGGAGAGAGAGAGAGAGGCCGCCGAAGGTGGCCGGTAGTACTCGTATCTTTATACGGTCACCAAAACTGGAAAAATACATTTTTCCTAGCCGAAGAAAATAAGGGCAAACTTGAAGTTCTATCGGTTTCTAGGTCAAAATTTGAAGCTTTTGCCGGCTATAACTTGTGTAAATTTGCCAGTTTTCTTCAAGGCAAGCTCAAAATCTAACCGGGATTTTATGATTTTAGCCGGTTAAAATACACTATACCCCGGTTTTTTTCTAACACTGACGGTCACCACCCCTCCACACCACCCCTCCACTTTATCGGGCCTATGTGGCCACCCTGGGCTACTCAAATTCCTCCATTCTCGTGAAAATAGCCTTCGTAAAAAGGATAGAGGGACTATGTTGAGAGGGACTCAGTAAAACGCGAAATTAGCCGGATGACAGACTCCCGTGCCGACGACAGGGTGGCTGCTGAGGCATCGGCAGCCGCTCAAGATGAGGGGACTCGTGATGGAGACTCTGATGCAGGCCAGCGCAACCCAGATGTTAATGATCGCGGCCAAGAAGAAGCATCGTCAGTAGCTAAAGATGAAGCGAAAGATCTTGTGGCTAGTGATAACTACTCTGATTCAGGCAAACGCAAGCCAGATGTGGATGTTCTTGCAAAAGGCATCGCTTCCGTGTTGGGTCCTGTCATGAACAACTTTGATGGTGGAGTTGAAGGGGTTCTTAAAAGCCAGAGCGTTCTGGCAAGTAGTATAGATCGTTTAACCCGAGGTACTCTTCACTCTTCACATAGGGCAGTTGGTCATTGTTAAGAATAAAATGTCCATTGTGCATATTCTAATCAAAGTAAATAGCAGTCATAACTAAGACTTATCGGTCAGGTAGCTCAGAAACTGATCATTGGATATAGGATAGGGAAACTTGATCTAGGCATTGCATGATTGGACGTTTTACTTTTTATGTATTAGTACTATTACTATTTTGTAAAGGATCATTGTTATGCGCATTGTGGCCCTGCCAAAAGTACAAAGAGTAGTGAATTGTTTTTGCATATGTGGGAGCCTTTTCTTATGAGAGAATCAACTTTTTTGGTTGCTATCATTCTTAAGTTTAGGGATTTTCTTGTTTGCAGTTCATCATTCTATATGATGGTTGGTGCAGTTCTTTGGTTCCTCGTCATTGGACATATAGTTCCTTAGTAGCCTCGGTTGTTCCTTTACTTGGACTTCCGTCGCAGCTTGGCGTTTCTGTCATGTGGTATATGATTGGAGGTGTAGATTTTTGACTCTTTCCTTGAGGGTGCACACGTCAGAGTTGGGAAATGATCTGGATACGAGTATTTCATACTTTTTACCCTTAGTTTTGGACATATAGTTCCTTGATAGCCTTGGTTGTCCCTTTCCTTGGACTTCCCTCGCAGCTTGGAGTTTCTGGCATGTGGTATATGACCGGAGGTGTAGATTTTTCACTCTTTCTTTGAGGGTGGACACTTCAGAGTGGGAAGTGATCTGGATGCCAATATTTTATGCTTTTTACCCTTTCCTTGGACTTCCATCGCAGCTTGGAGTTTCTGGCATGTGGTGTATGACCGGAGGTGTAGATTTCCGACTCTTTCCTTGAGGGTGGACACTTCAGAGTTGGAAAATGATCCGGATATCAATATTTTATGCTTTTTACTCTCCATACTCTTGGAGCGGTCAGCAACAGTGGATGCTGGTTGTGCGACTTGTGAGTTGGTTTGTTTGAGGAGATTCTTGATAAAGGTGGATTTACTTTCAGCGGACAACATAGTACTTTCCGGACGTCTTTCGGGGGTAGTAGTTTGATTGTATAGTGCAGGATACTTTTCCATTGCAAAGTATGTAGCAGATATCCTCGTCCACAAAACCCTCTCTTTATAGTTGCAGATTGCTCACTTCAGCTCCCTAGTCCGACTTCCTTTCCAGCAGCTGAGAGGGGGTGGTAGAGTTCAGGTATCTCTCCGGATTTGTCTAGTCGGTCCCAATTTCTCCCAGGGATAGGTGCTAGGGAGTAAGGGTTGTTTTGTGGCTTTGCAAGGCTAGTGTGAGGTAGGGTTCCCATGTCGGGTTGTGTCTAGCCATGTTTAGCCTTGGGTTTTAGGCTTAGTTCCATGGCCTTGCAGGCTCTTAGTAGTGCCCTAGGTATTTTTCCCCAGTGCCCATGGGCATCAGATGCCGTATTTCCCTATTTCCTAGGGTTGTGAAGACTAAGCTTGGGTCGGGCAGATCTCTGGATGGCCTAAATAGGCAGGCGGGGGGTTCACATCTTGAGGCATACAGATCAGCCCCAACAGGGGGCGCCCTCCCTTGGGTGCCCTAGTGGACAGCCTAATAAGGCCAGTGGGCGGCAGAGATAGCAGCCCAGCCTAGCGTTTTTGGGGCATCTGCTCCTGTAGCGTGTTTGGGCTGCCGTGGGGGTGTTGCACATCTCCACACACCGGCAGGTCTTCCCTCACCTTGTGATGGTCAGCTGGAGTTCCCATCCCCAACGTCTTTCCTCAGGGCATCTTGAGGAGGGCATGGAGAGGAGAGATTCCCGATCCCTGGAGGGCAGCCATGCTTTGATGGTTGCCTTGAGGCACGTCCTTCTCCTTCCATTCGTGGAGTGCTGGCCAGTGTGTTGGTCGAGCCTATGGTCTCGTGAGTAGGAGCAATTGGCAGTGTTAGTAGCAGTCGCAGTTGTGTGCACCTCGGGTCTATCCATTGGGCATGTTAGACTTTAGTTCTATGCCAGACCACCCTTGGTCACTTGTATGAGCAGATTGTCATCAGCATGGAGAGCCTTTCCCAGATCTCTCTCTCTCTCTCTCTCTCTCTCTCTCTCTCATTCTCAAATGTCTTGTCTCTAATCTCTCTTCTCCACAGGTGTGCCTTGTTCATGTGTCTGGCATTGCAGGTGTTCTAGATCAGAGTTGGGGTACCCACCGGATCACGAGCCAGTTCTTGTCTTCATTGCATCTTCTGCTGCCACCTTTGACAACTTCATTGTATCGGGCGCGCTCCCGTCTTCATCGCTCTATCCTACAGGGCATAAGCAATAAGGAATTCAAGATCACTTGTATCGTACAACTTCATTGTATCGGGCGCGCTCCCGTCTTCATCGCTCTATCTTACAGGGCATAAGCAATAAGGAATTCAAGATCACTTGCACGAGAAGGATCAATTTTTTTTCGAGCCAATGTTTTTCTCAAAAGTAGTGTCATATAGTGGTGGATATCTATAGCTGCCCAAGCCGCACACTCCAAGGACTTGGCAAGCTTTCAAGAATTTTTTTGTCCAAAGTTATATGGTTTCTGACACCATCCTTTGGAGTGTTGCTTCTGGCAGAGTGGGGTATCCTGAAATGCTTGCCATGGAAACCCTAGCAGATTACGACTTGAATTTTTTGGACATCTCTCACCAAGTGTCTTTTCTCGAGCTGATAACCTTGGAGTCGTTGAACAGCTCATGGCCCGGACTTGCATGGTTATTTGCGGGGGGAGTGTTCATCGACGGCTTTATGTTTCTCTATCATGTAACATGCATCTGTCCTACAAGAAGCAGAAGCAACAGAAGAAGAAAGCAACAGATTTCCGCTGGCTTGCTGACGTGGCAGATTGTACGGATTTCCGGATTTCACGTTGAACTGATGACGTGCCAAATTGTACGGATTTCCGCGTTTTGCGTTGACTGTTGACGTGGGAGCTGTACGGAATTCCGGAATTTACGCTGAGAGCTTTTGAGCATTGCTTTGGACCAGAAGCTTTTGAGTTTTGAAGGCTTTTCAGTGTAACTGCTTTTTAGGCCAAGGGTCTTCAAATATGAGGTTAGGGCTCATTCTCTGGCATGCTTCTTGGAGAAGGTGCAGAGTCTGGAGTACCGGCTTGTACTGTGTTGATGCAATATTAAGAAATACCGAAAGGGGTGCCAAGGTTTGGGGCCAATACTCTCTAGGGTGGATTTCTGCCACTTCGTGTCGTCTCTCTCTCTCTCTCTCTCTCTCTCTCTCTCTCTCTCTCAGTTCAGTTGTTATTGAAGTGCTAAAAGTGTGTTCTTTTCTATTAGCACGTGGTGCCCGTCTTGTGACAGTGGTATCAGAGCACCAAGCGTGCGCTTTTCTGAAAGCATACCGATCTCACAAAAGAGCAGCCAGAGCAAACCAGATACTTTGGAATTTATTTGAGGTATCTTCCTGCTCTGACCTCGGACTTATTAGCCACTCCCACCCTTATTTCATTGCGCATCGGGCGCGCTCCCGTCTTCATCGCTTTGTCTTACAAGGCATAAGCCATAAAGAACCCAAGACACGGATTCAACAGAATATTTGCAGTTTCTGCTCAATGAGCTTCAAGACATTCTTTTGTCACGTGCACATCTAACCCTATGTGTACGTGGACAAGCTACTTCATGACATGGGTTTAGTTCAGCTAGATTAAGAAGTGATCTGGCACTTCTGTGAGTCTGTTCGTAGACCGTGCATGTCCAGACACTTAAATTAGATGCATATCCTCTGGTTGCACACAACATGATCATCAGATTTCCATCAGAACCCATCAGGAGCATTTTTACAGTGCATAGACCTATTTTCCCTATTTTAGCCAATTTTCACTTATTATTTTTAAGTGACTTTTGTTGGGAACTAGGTAGGGCAAAGTTAGCAAGCAAGTACATAAGGAAACCCTAACGCTAGCACTTTCTGGCAGAAGAGGCAGCAGGGACTTGACATCCAACAGTGCACCTTCTCAAGGAAGATCCCCCTGGCAAGAAGACTCAGTGTTTTCAGCCATCAACAAGAAGCGCCATTATTTTTCCTTCCATTGCAGATCAGCCCTAGCGTTTTGCATTTGTAGGCAAACCTGGCGACAACAAGACTCACCAGATCAGTAGCATTTTTGTAGCAGGACACACATCTGGCGTTTTTTAGTTTGCAAAGCACCCTAGTGTTTTTGCAGATTCGTCGCGATAGGACCACAGAAGCATCGGCGTTTTTGGTATCAGAGCTTTGACAGTGTTCTGTATCACTCAAGGAAAAAACCACATAATTTTTCTTGCTTGTTGCGGTCGCACGTAACCCAAGTCAACTTGGGCGTCTCGATTCCTAATCGTGTTTTTGAAGAGTGACAGGAACGAAGGGTTTGTCCAGCCTCCCCTTGTTTCTCTTTTCACTCATTGAGAGCGATTGTGCACTTAGCGGCCGGCCAATCGACGTTAATCGACGTGAGGTGGGAAAAAGCAACCTTGGTGTGAGCGCAAGGCCGCCAAGGGGTGCGCCCGCGGAAAAGAGAAGAGCTTGGGTAAAGAAGAACCTCAACCTCAAGACTCAAGCTCCAACAACCCAAGACCCATAAGAACCCAAGTTGTTTGTGAACTTAAGAACCCAAGACTTCAGTGTATGGTCATCACCCGAAGCGGAATGGATACTTTGCATGGAGGTGATGTGTCACGTGACACATACAACCCTATGTGTCCGTGGAAAAGCTACAGCACGACAAGGGTTCCGTCAGTCCAGTCTGTCTAGATTAGCAAGTGTTCTGGCACTTTTGTGAGTCTGTTCGCAGACCGTGCATGCCCAGGCACTTAGTGTAGATACATATCCTCTGGTTGCACACAGCATGATCATAAGCATTCACATCATAATCCTTCATAATCCTTCAGGGGAATTTTCGAGTGCATTTAGCCTATTTTCCCTATTTTTGACATTTTTCACTTATTATTTTTAAGTTACTTTTGTTGGAAAGTAGGTAGGGCAAATTGAGTAAGTTTGTATATAAGCAAACCTAGGCTAGCACTATTTGGCAGAAGAGGCAGCAGGAGCACCTTGCTCAACAGGCAACTTCTCAGCAAGACCAACCCCCGCGACTACTCTGTGTTTTCTCCACAGAAGACCTAGCATTTTTGCATCAGATCAGACTTGGCAATTTGTGCACAGCAGATCAGCCCCAGCGTCGTCAAGACAGCATATCAGCCTAGCGTTTTGCATTTGCAGGACAACCTGCGACAACAGCAGATTTTCAGTCCTAGCGTTTTTGCATCTGCATTATACCCAGGCGTTTTGCAGATTCTCCTCGACGGAACCTCAAGAACCATCAACGTTTTCAGTTTTCAGCCCTTAGAGTTTCCAGTTTCCAGCGCGTCGTCGTTGCATCGTCGTCACCGACATAGAGTCAAAATTCAGCAGATAGAAGATTTGCAGATTTGAGCGCTTAGAGTTTCCAGATTTCAGCGCGTCTCGTCGTCGTCCTCATCGTCGTCAACATCATCGGCAAGTCCAAGCATTGTAGAGATTTGTGCAATCATAAGTAGACCGCTCTCGCCATAGAGAGTGGGGCCTTCGGAGGAGGGTTTTACGTCTCTGGTGTCGTATTATCTTCTCTCTCTATCTCTCAGTCTCATACACTTTCACGCAGTGTCCATTCACTTTGTTTGTATACATTGCACTCTCTCACTAAAGGAACGAAAGGCTCTCCCTTCCGTAAGTAAAAGGAACCTTGAGCACAGTTCGGAGCACGCATCTTGAGCAAAGTTCAACATTCATTCCGCTGCACCTTACATTGGTATCAGAGCTTTGACAGTGTTCTGTATCACTCAAGGAAAGAACCACAAGAATCACAAATTTTTTTTTGCTTGTTGCGGTCGCACGAACCCAAGTTCGCTTGGGTGTGTCGATTCCTAATCGTGTTTCTGAAGAGGGACAGGAATCCCAAGAAAGAAGGGCTTGTCCAGCCTCCCCTTGTGCCTCTTTTCACTCATTGAGAGCGGACCGTGCACTTAGCGGCCGGCCAATTGACGTGAGGTGGGAAAAGGCAACCTTGGTGTCAGCGCAAGGCCGCCAAGGGGTGCACCCATGGAAAAGAGCAGAACTAGGGTGAAGAGAAGATCCTTCTCAAACACAGATTGCAAGCGAAAGAAAACCTCAAGAACTTGAAGACCCTCAAGAACCCAAGAATCCAAGTTCCTCGTGAACTTAAGAACCCAAGACCACAAGAACCCACGACTTCCGTGGATGGTCATCACTCGAAGCGGATTGGATACTTCGCATGAAGGTGATGAGCATGAGAGAGGCGAAGAAGAATTTTCCCCACCAGGAGGTTTTTCCGACCCTCCCCCTTCCCCATCTACGCCAAGGATTGCACTAACTCCTATGGAGGAGTTGGAGCAATTGTTTATGGAAAGACAGTTAGAACGCGAAGAAAGAAAAGCAGAAAGAGAAACAGAAAGAAAGGCCTACGAAGAACGAAGGGCAGCCATAGATCGTGAATACGAAGAAGGAATGGCAACCATAAGGCGTGAAGCACGATTGGAAGCCAAAGAAAGACAAGCTGAATTTGATCGCGAGAACAAAGCAAGAAAAGAGAAAAGCGACCAACACATGAAAGAGTTCTTGCGACTCTTTTCAATTGTGCACGCGCAGTTTGAACAAAATCAGGAGAAGGAGAATCTCTTGGTCTCGTCTTCTCCAAAGCATGATACACAGGATTTGCATGATGATAAGCATGATGATTTGAATGATAATGATGAGCATGATAATTTGTTTGGCACTCCGTCTATTTGTTCATCTACATTGCATGCACAGTCTTTTAGGAAGATTAGGTTTTTTCCATTCACTTTACATGGAATATTTATGTTCATGTTTTTGTGTTGGAAGTGGTTTCAGGAATTTTCAGCCATGGAGATTCTTGAAGAAGAAAGAAGCATGACACTCGACGAAGTTGAAGCATTAAAGGAGCCACACAAGACTTTGTGTCGCTTTCGGCGCGGCCCAAAGAAGATAGCGTTGTAGACTTTTATGAAGTTCAAGTACCGCACGACCCACACATCAGAGTGGGCCGACGAAGAGTCTCTTCCAGGATTCTGGATGCTATTGGTGATCTCCCTGGACGCCATACAGTCCGGTACCAGTACCTCACTTTGAAAAGGAGGGGATGTCACGTGACACATCCAACCCTATGTGTCCGTGGACAAGCTATAGCACAACAAGGGTTCCGTCAGTCCAATCAATCTAGATTAGCAAGTGTTCTGGCACTTTTGTGAGTCTGTTCGCAGACCGTGCATGCCCAGGCACTTAGTGTAGATGCATATCCTCTGGTTGCACACAGCATGATCATAAGCATTCCCTTCAGAATCCATCAGAATCCTTCAGGGGAATTTTCGAGTGCATTTAGCCTATTTTCCCTATTTTTGACATTTTTCACTTATTATTTTTAAGTGTCTTTTGTTGGAAAGTAGGTAGGGCAAATTGAGTAAGTTTGTATATAAGCGAACCTAGGCTAGCACTATTTGGCAAAAGAGGCAGCAGGAGCACCTTGCTCAACAGGCAACTTCTCAGCAAGACCAACCCCCGCGACTACTCTGGCGTTTTCTCCACAGAAGACCTAGCGTTTTTGCATCAGATCAGCCTTGGCGATTTGTGCACAGCAGATCAGCCCTGGCGTCGTCAAGACACAGCAGATCAGCCTAGCGTTTTGCATTGCAGGAAACCGGCGACAGCAGCAGATTTTCAGCCCTAGCGTTTTTGCATCTGCATTATACCCCGGCGTTTTGCAGATTCTCCTCGACGGAACCTCAAGAACCATCAGCGTTTTCAGTTTTCAGCCCTTAGAGTTCCAGTTTTCTGCGCGTCGTCGTTGCATCGTCGTCACCGACATAGAGTCAGAATTCAGCAGATAGAAGATTTGCAGATTTCAGCCCTTAGAGTTTCCAGATTTCAGCGCGTCTCATCGTCGTCCTCATCGTCGTCGACATCGTCGGCAAGTCCAAGCATTGTAGAGATTTGTGCAATCATAAGTAGACTGCTCTCGCCATAGAGAGGAGGAGGGTTTTACGTCTCTGGTGTCGTATTATCTTCTCTCTCTATCTCTCAGTCTCATACACTTTCACGCATAGTGTCCATTCACTTTCTTTGTATCCATTGCACTCCCTCACTAAAGGAACAAAAGGCTCGCCCTTCCGTCAGTAAAAGGAACCTTGATCACAGTTCGGAGCACTCATCTTGAGCAAAGTTCAACATTCATTCCGCTGCACATTACATGATGAGCATGAGGGTGGTGAAGAAGAATTTTCCCCACCGGGAGGTTTTTCCGACCCTCCCTCTTCCCCATTCACGCCAAGGATTGCACCAACTCTTATAGAGGTTTTCGACAAAATGATGATGGACACGCGAAGCAAGAAATGCAGAAAGAAAAGCAGAAATGGATCGCAAGTACAAAGAAAGAAGAGCTAAAATAGAGCCTGAGCACAACGAAAGAAAAGCTGCATTGGTCTTACTTTTTTCTAATGTGCAGGCACAACTTAGAGAGATTCAGGAGAAGGAGACTCTCTCAGTCTCTTCTTTTCCAAAGCACGATATATGATTTGCATGATAATGATAAGGGAGATGATAAGCATGATGATTTGCATGATCAAGATGTGAATATTCACGAGCATGATGATTTGCATGATAATGATGTGATTGTTCACAAGGATGATGGTTTAGTTAATACTTTTTCTAGTGAAGCTAACCTCATTGCAGATTCGATCAATCACGAAGAACCGATCTTGGCTCTCGAGTCGAGGTCCAAAGAACCCCCACAGGAAGTATTATGTGTTCAAATGATTTGTAAGGTGCAGTGGAAATGAATGTTGTATTTTCTCAAGATTAGTGATCTTTATTGCTCAAGGTTCCTTTTAGTTCTTAGGGAAAGAGAGAGCTTTCCGTCTTGTAGAGTGCTGTGGTCACGAACAAAGTGAGTGGATATTGTGCGTGCAAGTGAATGAGACTGAGAGAAGGAGAGAGAAGAGATACGACACCGAGAGGTTGTAAAACCCTCCTCCGAAGGCCCCACTCTCGTCGGCGAGAGTGGTCTACTTTGATTGCACAAAGGTGTACAATGCGAATGCAATGGACTGATGCAATGGGACTATGCCGATGACGACGACGATGACGACGGCGGCGGCTTAGGCTGAAATCTGGGATCTTCTTGGTGGCTGGAAATGACTGTTTCGGGCTGGTTCCATGGCTGAAATTTACTGTCTTTGCCGGGATGATGAGGATCAAAAACGCTGCTGAAATCTGCTCTTTGGCTGCGTTTTTGGATAGAAGTTTCTTGCTGAAAAACGCTGGGACAGCAGAGATCTTCTTGCTGAAAATGACTGTTTTTGCAAGTGTTAATTAACCCTTACCGGCTGCGGATAGTCTGCTGCAAGTGATGATGAAAACGCTGATCCTACTGAGGGTTTCCTTGCGTTAGTAAATGCTGAAATCGCTGCAGATCTGCAACTGAATGCTAGGGTTAGTGAGATCCTACTGCTGCTGCCAATGAATGGTGAAAACGCCAGGCATGAGAAACATGGGGTGGCGATGGCTAGGCTAGAAAATGCCAATGGAAGGGGAGTATTGTGGCGATGGCATGGGAGGAAGTGGCCTCGCCAAGGGTTGGAGAGGGTCTTGCTGAGAGGGTTGACACGTGTTGCTTGGGGAAGCCTGCTGTGTCTTTGCTCATCTGCCAATTTGTGCTAACTTGGGTTTGCTTATATATTAACTTACCCAATTTGCCCTACTGAGTACCCAACAAAAGTCACTTAATTAATATGTGAAAAATGTTAAAAATAGGGAAAAATGGGATAAAGTCATCTGAAAAATCCCCAAACTGACTCTGATGGAAATGCTTATGCTTATTGAAACCGGCCTGTTCACTTCATAAAGGGCGGTAGGCTTTACTTCAAACCTTGATTTAGCTTTCACCCATTATTAGTCGTCTATTCTACTTGTACTTTCAAGACACAACACGGGGGAAAGGGATACAGGCTGCTAGAATGCACCTGTATGAGAAAACCGACACCAGATTGGCCCCTAACTTAGGCGCCCCTTTCGGTATTTCTTTATTGCTTAAAAGAGGGAATAAACGCTGTGGTTCCCTACAAGCTGCCCCGCACAAACTTGGCTGAATTTCCACTGTTCCGGCCTGATTTCGGTAGCATAACTGTACTAGGATCCTTCACAGTCAGTATTCCCACGCATTGAATGACTTTCCCGACGCATACGGGCACTTTGCAAAACCTGGCGAGAATCTGCAGCACGCCGAATTCTCCGTTTTCAGCCCCGAAAATGCGCCAGATCACCTGTATAGCGGTCCCCTCGCGTCCCCGAACCTCCTAGGGGTATTAGGGACCGTTTAGGGCCAAAACCCTAAACCTGCAAAAATACACAGCAGGCTGTAATTTACTGTTTCGGGCTCCGTTTCGCGTGCCGGTCGCATCCGTAGCAAGTCCTCGAGCTCCCGCACCTGTAGGGCTACTTGCCCTTTGAATCGGACGAGATTTCTAGCGTGAAACCTCTCCGAATTCACCTGTACCTGCGGGGGATTAGCCGCTAGCTAATCTAGTACCTGTGCAAGAGGCTCTTGCCTCGGCAATCGTGCATGAACCCACACAACTGTACATTGGTCAATTGAAAAGCCCACTAGTGGGGCATAACATACTGCCATAGGGGAGAGAGAGGGCAGCGCGTAGCGTGCAGGGCATGACTCCTGGCACCGCACTGTACATAGGAGGGAAAGCAAGCACTCCATAGCTCTTAAGCTGTGACAAAAATCTGCAAATGAGCCCTTCTCCTCTCTAAAATCAGCGCCCCCTTCTCTTGCATGAGGAAAGTGCACCAGAAGGTGCCACTTGGCACATTTACAAGCATTTTCCCGTTTCGGGGTTGCCGCCTAAAAATCTCCCAACCGGTTGCCCAGTTGACTTCACGGCAGAGGAAGAAAATGTTCCTCTAGTCATACCGGAGGTAATGACGCGAACACATTTTCAGGTCCCAAAATAGCAATTCCCTAAATTTTAGGAGATGCTGCCATTGTATCTGTAACATACTTGGACAC
Source organism: Adiantum capillus-veneris (assembly GCF_014529385.1). Classification (NCBI taxonomy): domain Eukaryota; kingdom Viridiplantae; phylum Streptophyta; class Polypodiopsida; order Polypodiales; family Pteridaceae; genus Adiantum; species Adiantum capillus-veneris. The sequence continues at coordinate 33,458,573 of NC_140948.1, read as the reverse complement.
TCCAAGTCAAGAATCAATCGCGACAGCACCAAATAACCACTTCAAAACAATTCACAAATCACAATAGATTTGCACTGGCCCGGCGGAGTTCCGTGCCTAGAGATATTGGCCCCAGAGACTGGTGCCCCTTTCGGTATTTCTTTTTATATTAATCAATTATCAAAGTACAAGAGAGCGGTTAGGGTTTCACTCTCAAACTGTGCGTCCAGATGCCCTGAGGCCCTCACCACTAATTTAAAGGTTACAAGGGATGCCCAAAAGCAGAGCCCCAAAAGCTTCAAATCAAAAGCAATTGCTCTCTCTCTCTCACAGAGTCAAAACTTGAAAGCAAAAGCATTCTTTCTCTCTTTCTCATATTGTAGAGAAAAAGCAAAATTTGCGTCGCTCATCATTTTCCATTTTTTTTTCTTTTTTAAAAAAATAGCCTACGCGATTTCTGAAAATTAGGGTTTCTGGCAGAAATTAGGGTTTGTAGGAATTTTAGGGTTTCTGCTGTCCGCCACGTCATCACTTTGTGACATACCCCCCTCTTGAAAGCATTGTAATCGACCGCGATTACGCCTGCAAAACCGACAAAAGCCATAAACCGTCTTAGCAGACACTGACTCTTAGTACCTACGTACTAGGAACACACATCTAGCACATGTACAAAATCGACAGTCACATCACATGACATCACAGGACATCACCAGACATCACAGGACATCACATGACATTCAACATTCATTCGGATCTTAGACCATGATTTATCGGCAATGTAGCTAGCAATCACATCTAGGTCCAATCGGGACCTCATCGATGTCCGATTGACTAACCCCTATTGCAACCATGTCTATTCGAGATCAATCAGACCAAAATGCTGCAGTCGTCTATCAGTTCCTGCACTCAAAAGAAGTCAAGAACAAATCAGTATCGTTATCAGGAATTCCATTTCATGCAGTCATCCAGCAGAATACTGTCAGCTCTCAGTATCTCTGAAGCTCAAAGAGACATCAGGGACTTTAGTATCAAAATCGAGGCATCTATTGACAAAGGAGCGGAGTAACTCCCCTCTTGTGCATCCCACTGCACCAGATCTCCGGCCAAGCTGAATTCTGGGTTCCGTTTGGAGTAGACTATGCTAAACCAAAACATCGAGGTAAAGTTTCACACTTCGAGGAGTATCTGCTAGGTCCTCCTCCTCCATCCACTTTGCATCAAATGCAAGAAAGTTCTTGAACTTAACCAAGAACCGCCTTTGGACTTTACCTTTCTTCGTATCATTATGTGCCAAAATCTGTTCAGGAACAAGGATCTCCTCCTTTTCTTCCACTTCGGGTTGCTCATCAGGCTCCCCATCGTCAGGCACATCACCCTTAACAGGTTTCAAGAGACTCACATGCAATGCATTGTGAATACTCCAAGTATATGGCAGTTTCAATCGGAAGGAGACATCATTTATCTTGTCAGTGATCTGGAAAGGTCCGTAGTATCGCATACTAAGCTTTGGAAAAAAAGCCTCTCCTTTCCCTTTTTCTTTCGTAGGCGTGCCTTCTCAAAAGTAAGAGCACCCAATCATCCTCCTTCGATTTCAAGTCGCGACGATGGCGATCCGCTGCCTTTTTCTGTCGTTCTTGAGACTCCTGCAAAGTCTCACGAACCTTGGCAAAAGCCGTACCAAATCTCGCGAATACTCATCCGCTTCAAATATCTAATCTTTCGTGCTCGGGAAGGATGGAACCTTCGCAGCACTTTCAACAATCTCACATGGCGTCTTCCCCGTCGAAGAGTGTATCGTGTTATTGTAGGCAAATTCCACCAGAGGTAAGTTCTTTTCCCATTGAGTCTTCTGATCCGAGATACAAGACTTCAATAAATCTAAAATCACTGAATTGGCAATCTCAAATTGCCCGTCAGTCTGCAAGTGGAAGGATGACGAGAACTGCAACTGCGTGCCAATGTTCTCCCAAATTGCCTTCCAAAACAAACTCTTAAATCTGGGGTCTCTGTCGGAGACAATTGTCTCAGACGTGCCATGTAATCGGAAAATCATCGTGATCATTCTGTTTTCTTGGGAGATCAAAAATGAAATCCATTGCAATACTTTCCCAGGGGTGGGTGGGTATGGGTAAAGGCTGTAACAATCCGTGTGCCTTATGCCTGTCAAACTTGACCTTTTGGCATACCAAGCAACTGCGCACAAACTCTTCCACATCCTTTTTGAGTCTCGGCCCAAAGTAGTATCTCTCTACCCCCTTCATGGTGGTAGCAATGCCGCGGTGACCTGTAAAAGGTGGACAATGGCATTTAGTCATAACCTTATCCCTCAACGGTTGTGTAACGCACAACATAGTCTTTTTCATCAAGTAGCCTTCCCGAAGGGAGTATCCAGCTACTGTCTTCCCATCCCGTATCCGTGTGAAAATATCTGCAAAATCTGTATCTGTGGCATACTGATCGACCATATCCTCGAAGCTCCTATGATGTATCGCGGAAAGAGCCAGACCAACGGTTTTCGAGACAAAGCATCTGCCACCACATTCTTCTGTCCCTGCACATGGACAATCTGGAAGTGGAACTGTGACAAGATGTTCGCCCACCGCATCTGCTGTTCCGAAAGCTGCTTCTGTGACAAGAAGTAGCGCAAACTCTGATGGTCTGTAAAGACAGTAAAATCTGCTCCGAGTAGGTAATGCCGCCACTGAGTAAGAGCATGGATAACCGCCAAAAGCTCTTTCTCATAGATCTGTGCTGTCATCTCCGGCCTAGAGAACAAACGGCTCTCGTAAGCTATGACATGGCCTTCTTGCATCAAGACCGCACCCAAACTACGACCACAAGCATCACAATATACTTCAAATGACTTCTGCAAGTCCGGCAAAGTCAAAATAGGTCCCGTAGTCAAGTTCTCTTTCAATGTCCGAAAGGTAGTCACCTCTGTGGGTCCCCATGAAAAAGGTACTCCTTTCTGTGTCAAGGTATGCAAAGGGGAAGCAACCTCTGCAAATTTTCGTATGAACCGCCTTTAGTACGAACACAGTCCCAAGAAGCTTCTAACTTCATGGACATTCCTCAAATCGAGCCAATCATGGATAGTCTTTATCTTGGCTGGGTCCATTTGCACTGCTGCTGCTGACACAATGTGTCCCAAAAAGTGTATCTCTGGTAGGAAAAGTTCATCACTAACTTGTGATCTCGTAATGCCTGAAAGACCTGCAGCAGATGATCTCTGTGTTCTGCCTCATTCTTGGAGAAAACAATGATGTCGTCAAAGAAAGTGCCAACAAATAGCCTGTACTCTCGAAAAATCCTGTCCATCATCCGGTTAAATGTCGCAGGAGCATTGGTTAAGCCAAAAGGCATCACCAAAAACTCAAATAACCCAAAAGTCGTCCAAAAAGCTGTCTTGTAGACATCTCCTGGCGCTATCCTGATCTGATAATATCCACTCTTCAAGTCAATCCTGCTAAAGCACGAGGATCCCTGTAACCTTCTTGATGGTGATTTGTTGAGAGCTCTATAATCGATGCACATTCTCCAAGATCTGTCTTTCTTCAAAACCAACAACACTGGAGAGCAATACGGTGAAGTACTAGGCTGGACAAGACCCTTTTCCAAGAGGTCTTTCACTGGGCTCATAATCTTTTCATTCTGTACTCGGCTCACATGATAAGGTGGCCGATTCGGTGGCGTGCTTCCAGGTATCAGATCAATGGTTTGATCTTCAGGCCCTCTGAAAAGCAATCGGCATGAGTGTGGAGAAAAATCTTGGCGTTCTTTTGATCAGGTCAAAACATATTCAACCTTTATCCAGCGTTCAATTCTCTCCCAAAAGAATGAGTAAGAAACTGAAGTTCATCAAGTACAATCTCTAAGCCCTTCATTTATCAAAGTCGCTTTCTCGGCCCGGTAGTCAACCTCGGCGTAGTTCTTGTGGTACCAAGGGATCCTGAGTAGAACGTCACTCGCGTGCCCTGAACACCCCTGTCATTGCAAACAAAGTTTGCCAATGCTCGGTGTAATGGCAACATCCCATCCGGGTGCCAATCGAACTACCTCTGCATGTGGCGTCAGTCTGTCGGGCGTAATTCCAAATCGAGCCGCCAATTCCAAGTGAAAAGAAGTTGGCCTTGGCTCCTTCAAAAGAGCTTCCTGATCCTTCACTTTGCCCCAAAAAGCGGCAAAGTTTGTACTTTCATTCATTTGATTCGGTGCAAGTCCCACGCCATGTGGTACTAGTTCAGCTTTTCTATCTGCCTTTTCTGCCACATTCCTCAGCTGCTCTCGAACTCTCAGACCTGTGGTCATCTTTATCATTCTGTTCTTTCTGTGCCTTTTTAGGGCACTTCGCGGAGATATGTCCATGTTCCCCGCATCCAAAGCACTTCCCCTCTCTGATGAAGCGAGCTCTCTCCTCAGGAGTAAGCTTGGGTCGTGCATCTTTTTTTCTCTGGGTTGCTCTTTTTCTTTCTACTTTCATTCCCAGAAGTCTGTTCGGTTCGTTTTGTCATGGCCTTACTGTGGGGTAGGTCAAACTGCCAGAGTGAATGGCAAAGCCCCGCTTCGCATGACTCATCAACTCCTAAATAGAAGCTGACTTCTATTCCAAGCAGTGATCTTGGATCTCTGTAGGTAGACCCAAGGTAAACCGTTCAATCTGTTCTCTGAACAAGATCTTCTTGAATGAAGAGGCGGGTAGAAAAGAGCTCCAGAATCTTTCACAATAAGCATTGATTGTATCTTTCTTGGTCATCCGAAGATGGTTCCAAGCAGCTCGTATATCTCGTTCATACTCTTGCGTCAACCAAGAAGAAATAAAAAGCCTCTTAAATTTCAGCCATGTAACTGGCGCAGTCTTGTTTAAAAGAAGCGTGGACCACCAAGTACGAGCATTCCCCTTAAAGTAAGAGGCAGCTCTCCGAATCTTAAAGTGCTCTGAATAGCGTCCTCCCGCGAAAGCGATATCAAACTGCTGTATAAAAGACAAAGCCTTCGAAGCATTTGAGTATCCTGAAAAAGTATCAAACTTGATCGAGTGGCCACCTTCCTTAAACTCTCGGACTTTCTTGCTTTTATCTTCGAGAAAGTCATACTGGTTGGCTTTGTAAAAATTCTTCTTGTTCGCATAAAACTTTCCGTCATCGGAATCTAAGCTGTCTGTACACGAGTCCTCAGTAGAACTGTCAGTCTCTGGGCGAGATGTAGCCTTCTTTGCCTTTTTCTTGCCCTTTCCGAAGCTTTGTTTCTTGCTTCGCTTTTTGCTTTTTCTGTCTTCTTCGCTCGAGTCTGAAGATGTAACAAACTTGGACACTCCAAGTCAAGAATCAACCGCGACAGCACCAAATAACCACTTCAAAACAATTCACAGATCACAATAGATTTGCACTGGCCCGGCGGAGTTCCGTGCCTAGAGATATTGGCCCCAAAGACTGGCGCCCCTTTCGGTATTTCTTTTTGTATTAATCAATCATCAAAGTACAAGAGAGCGGTTAGGGTTTCACTCTCAGACTCTGCGTCCAGATGCTCTGAGAAGTGAGGCCCTCACCACTAATTTAAAGGTTACAAGGGATGCCCAAAAGCAGAGCCCCAAAAGCTTTTAAAATCAAAAGCATCAGTTCTCTCTCTCTCTCTTAGAGAGTCTTTTCTCTTTTTTTTTAATAAAAAAAAGCAAAAGCAAAATTCGCGTCGCTCATCATTTTCCAAAAAAAAAATTTTTTTTTTCTTTTTTTTAATAATCCGCCTCCGCGATTTCCGGAATTTAGGGTTTTTGGCAAAAATTAGGGTTTGCAGGAATTTTAGGGTTTCTGGCAGAAATTAGGGTTTCTGCTGTCCGCCACGTCATCACTTTGTGACAGAAGAGCTAGAAGTACTGTCAGAAGAAGAAGAAGAAGAAGAAGAATTGGGTACTCCTTCAAATCGAACACGCTTCTTCCGTTTCTTTGCTTTGTCAAAAGTCGACCGACGACCCAAATATCCCGGGAAGTCAGTGCTTTTCTTTTGCTTTTTGCCATGCTTTTTATCTTTCTTTTGCACGTCAAAAAGCTGAGCAATCTGTGTATCAACCACGTTCTCCAGTTCCTTCTCCGTATATTTCTTGGAGGTAGAAGGTTTCTTGAGAGCGGGTTTCGGGAGTGGTGTTGTGGTTCTCTGCCACTCCGTCTGTACCTCTTCCAAAGAGGTCTGGTTTATATATTTTGCCATCTTCGGGTCCTTGGCAAAATTGAGCATCATCTTTGTTGCATCGCCGATCAACTGGCGACGCTCCATCTCTCGCCGCTCCTCCTAAGTAGGCCAAGGCGGGCCATATTCTCTGCCGGAATCTTCGTTGTGATCCCTGCCCGCATCTCTAGATGCAGAGGGAGTCGACTGATCATTGCCTGAAGCCATAGGTGCCACGGAATTTTTTTTTTCGGGAATCGGATTTCCCGTAGAAGAGAAATCGGCCGTGCTCTGATACCATTGTAATAGACTTGGAGACTCCAAGTCAAGAATCAATCGCGACAACACCAAATAACCACTTCAAAACAATTCACAGATCACAATAGATTTGCACTGGCCCGGCGGAGTTTTGTGCCTAGAGATATTCGCCCCAAAGACTGGCGCCCCTTTCGGTATTTCTTTTTATATTAATCAATCATCAAAGTAGAAGAGAGCGGTTAGGGTTTCACTCTCAAACTGTGCGTCCAGATGCCCTGAGAAGTGAGGCCCTCACCACTAATTTAAAGGTTACAAGGGATGCCCAAAAGCAGAGCCCCAAAAGCTTCAAATCAAAAGCAATTGCTCTCTCTCTCTCTCACAAAGAGTCAAAACTTGAAAGCAAAAGCATTCTCTCTCTCTTTCTCATATTGTAGAGAAAAAGCAAAATTTGCGTCGCTCATCATTTTCCAAATTTAAAAAATAAAATAAAAAATTTTAATAGTCTCAGCGATTTTCGGAAATTAGGGTTTTTGGCAAAAATTAGGGTTTGCAGGAATTTTAGGGTTTTTGGCAGAAATTAGGGTTTTTGCTGTTCGCCACGTCATCACTTTGTGACAGTATCTTTCTAGGTCATCTGACCCCCTTTGTACACTGTAGCCACACCCAAAACTGAAATGTAGCCTCTGTAGCAAAGGATTCCACTTTGGCTAGTCAACGACCCCACTTTGGCTAACCATAGTCTTTGTCCAACCTTAGTGCTCTCTTGCCCTCAGGCCTGGACTCCCTCTTGACAGTTCCACACTAGCTATGCAATGCAGGGGAGTTAGATTTCCCGAGGGGTGTTTCCAAAAAGTGAAAGTAAATAGATAATAAGAAAGAAATCAACAAAAAGGATAGATAGTAGTCACACGCTGGTGACATACCCCCCTCTTGAAATCTCAAACGTCCTTGTTTGTATCTATGTCGTACATGCTTACGGTCAACACTGATGCATTCACACCTGTCGACACATGTACGACACATACATGCTCATTGTCAACCCTAGTGTATTCAACACCTTGTCGACACATGTATTGCCTGCGTGTGAACCTTGTCCCAATGACATAGTGGTAGCTGCGCACTCTGCCATTGCTTTGAGTCACTAACTTTCCAATGACAAAACGGTAGCTACACATTTTGCCACTGTCTTATAGTACACGTTGGGCCCAGTAACACTTTTGAGCATACCCAAACAGACAGTTTAAGAATGCAGTTACACATGTACCCTTCAATAGAAGCAATTATTGTATCCTTGACAAACTGACAAGAAATACTCACTTCTATAGCACTAACCAAACTTTTGGACATTCCATAAGAGCAATTGCCAAATTGACAGTTTGTACAGCTCTAACATTCATGTAACAGGTATTTGATTTGAGCTTACTTTAAATACGATGTACATCATTTGTTTCAGAAGCCATTGTGACACTGAAAATCCATGTAGCTTTGAAACTCAAGGGGTCAAGGTAGGTTGCAAATCGAAGGCTTCAAGGTAAAGTGATAACACAGTTGGTGACTCTGCAAGTTCACCTTCTTCCATCCACTTAGCATCCATTGATGGATAGTTTCTGAACTTTACCAAGTAACGCCTAGCAACCTTGCCTTTCACTTTCCTTTCTTTGTGTGCCAAAATCTGTTTGGGGACCAAGATCTCGTCAAGTTCCTCGACTTCCGGCTGATCTTCAGCTGGCATATCTTCTCGCACATCACCCACATAGGGTCTGAGAAGACTCACATGAAACGCATTGTGAATCTTCCAACTGTCAGGCAATTTCAGCCTATATGCAACATCACTGATTATGTCGCACACTTGAAAAGGCCTATAGTAATGCATGCTGAGCTTTGGAAACAGTCTTTCCTTGCCCTTCATCTTCTTTAACCTTGCCTTTTCAAAGCGTAAAAGCACCCAATCACCAAGTGAAAATACCACTTCACGACGATGACGATTAGCTGCTTTCTTTTGCTTTGCCTGAGTCTTTTCTAAGGCCACTTTGACCTTCTTGTACATTTCATCCATGTCTTGAACATACTTATCTGCTTCAAATATCTTGTCCTTTGTATGCAGTATGGGAGGAACTTTCTTGCCACCTTCAACTATTTCAAAAGGTGCCTTGCCAGTTGATGAATGCACTGTATTATTGTATGTATACTCCACCAATGGCAAATACTGCTCCCACTTTCCTTTATGCTCTGACACATAGCACTTCAGCAGATCTAGGACAGTAGAATTTGCCTCTTCTGACTGCCTATCTGTTTGAGGATGAAATGACGAAGAGAATTTGAGCGTTGTGCCCATATTCTCAAACAAGCCTCTCCATAACAAACTTGTCATGCGTGGATCACGGTCGCTAACAATCGACTGTGGCATGTCATGATACTTGAAAATATTGCTCATAAACAAGCGTACCATCTGATCTGGCTTTATCTTCTTCCTGACAGGAATAAAATGAGCCTGCTTGCTGAATCTGCAAATGATGGTCCAAATACCATCGTTTCCTGTCTGTGTTCTCGGAAGATCGAAGATAAAATCCATAGCAATACTTTCCCATGGTTTATCTGGAATAGGTAGTGGTTGCAATAACCCTGGTGCCTTTTGCCTGTCAAACTTGACCTTCTGGCAAATTAGGCATTCTCGCACAAAGGCATCCACATCTCTTCTCAATGTAGGCCAATAGAAGAATGTCTCAACCGCTTTAACTGTAGCATTGATACCACGATGCCCTGCATACGGTGGGACATGACTCTCTTCCATAACTTTGCGTCGCAATGGCTTTGTGACACACAATCTGCCATGCATCATCATGAACCCATCTCTGAGAAGATAGTGTTCATGACGTTGTCCATCCATTAGCTGCTCGAAGACCCTTGCAAAATCTTCATCATTTGCATACTGTTCCCTCATATCATCAAGTTCATGATGATAAGGAATTGACACAGCTGAAATTTGTGGCTTCCTTGACAAGGCATCAGCCACAACGTTCTTCTTGCCTTCCACATGCACAATCTGAAAATGGAACATGGACAAGATATTTGCCCATCGCATATGCTTCTCAGATAACTTTGTCTGTGTCAAGAAGTATCGCAAGGTCTAATGGTCCGTTTGGACAATGAAATCTGCACCTAGCAGGTAGTGTTTCCAACTTAAGAGCGCATGAATCACAGCCAGTAACTCTTTCTCATAGACCTGCATGGTCATCTCTGGCCCTTGCAAAATTCTGCTCTCATAGGCTACTACCCTGCCATCTTGCATTAGCACTGCACGAATGCTACTACCACAGGCGTCACACTGGACCACAAATGACTTCCTAAGATCGGGCAACACAATGACTGGATCTGAAGTCATCTTTTCCTTTAAGAGATTAAAAGCTGAAATCTCTTTCTGTGTCCATCTAAAGGTGACTGCCTTCTTTTGAAGAGCATGTAAAGGTGAAGCAGTCTCAACGAAATTTCGGATAAACCTTTTGTAATAGGAGCATAGTCCCAAGAAGCTTCGGACATCATGCACCGTCTTCAAATCTGGCCATGACTTGATCGCTTCAACTTTTGCAGGGTCCATTCTGACACCATCCTTTGAGACAATGTGTCCCAGAAAGTGGATCTCTTCCAGAAAAAAATTCACTTTTCTTTGCATTGATGAGCAACCTATGACTACGTAGCTCTTTGAACACAATGGCCAAGTGATGCCTATGCTCCTCTTCATTCTTTGAGTAGACTATCATGTCATCAAAGAATGTACCAACAAACTGCTGGTGTGGACGGAAAATTCTGTCCATCATCCTATTGAACGTAGCAGGAGCATTTGTGAGACCAAAGGGCATCACTAAAAATTCGTAAAGGCCAAAGGTCGTTCTAAAAGCAGTCTTGTGTACATCCTCTGATCTAATGCGGATCTGATGGTACCCACTCTTTAGATCTATCTTGCTAAACATAGCTGCTCCTTCTAATTTGTTCATAATATCATCAATTCTAGGTATAGGGAACCTATTCTTGATGGTATTTTTGTTCAGTGCACGGTAGTCGATGCACATACGCCATGAGCCATCCTTTTTCTGGACCAACAACACTGGAGAACAGAATGGGGATGAACTGGGCTGAATCAGCCCCTTTTCTAACAGCTCCTGTACTTGGCCCATTATCTCTTTCTGCTGAGCCGCACTAACCCAGTACGAAGGCTTATTTGGTGGGCTACTGCCTGGCACCAAATCTATCGCATGGTCCTCGGGTCTCTCTGGCGGTAATTGAGACGGTAATGAATCTGAAAAACAATCACTATACTGTTGTAAAAACATTGACCTTTCTTTATCTAGCACAAATAAATTTGATTCATCACAATCTGACACTTCACGTGCAAAAACCAAGTACGCAAAAAGATGCTTTTTCATTACAGAAGTAATAGTAGAAGGTGATACAGTGGGAATAGACTCCCCTTTAAGCTTTACATCCAGGATGTGAGTCTTTCCCCTGCTCTGTACAATGATCTTTTTGTTGTAGGCATCCATGATTCCTTGTACACGAAACAACCAAGGAATACCTAACAACACATCACATCTGTCCAGTGGCATGATGTAAAATTCTTCAGCATCTACATAGGACTGGATATGTAGGCGCAACTTTCCAATGATGGGTGTCACAGCCTCTGTATGGCCAGAACATGCCAAACCTGCCTCTGCTGTATACCCCATCTCTTTAGGTCTGATTCCCAACTTTGAAGCGAATTCTGGGGAAATGAAGTTGGCTTTGGCACCTGGATCAAAGAAGATAAGCACTGTTTGATCCTTGACCTTTCCCCATGCTCTGGAAAGCTCACTTGCATCTGAATTTGGCTTGTCGCCCACCATATTTGGCACTAGACCAGCCATGGGCTTCTTTCCTTTCCTGTCCTCCTTGTCTTCAGAATCAGCTGGCCTTTTCGTTGTAGGACAATTGTAAGCAATATGGCCAGGCTGCTCACAGATGAAGCATTTGTTCTCTGACCTCAGGACCTTTTGCTCTTCCGACTTGCGAGGAAAACGTCTTTTCCATTTCTTTGCTGGTCCCTTTTCTGATTCAGCCGAAGCTTTGCCTTTCCCTGCGTTGGCTGGCTCCTGAGTCCCTTTTGGAGCCTCATTGGGAACGTGCTTCTTCGCTGAATTTTTCTTGGCTGATCCTTCCTTGACGCCAGTATTGAATTCACAATCTTCTCCCTTGAGCAAACCATTGTCAGTGTTTGCTACCTCGATGAGCTGCGTCAAAGTAGTGACTTTAGTCTTCGTACAATACTTTCTCAATCCTTTGGGTAGGCCACAACAGTATTTTTCAATCTGTTCTGTCAATGGCACAAACCTATAGGAAGTTACTGGAAGTAGAGCTTTCCAAAACTTCCGATTGTAGTCATCCAGATTCTTGCAAGTAGCAGCATTAAGCTGGTGCCATTCTGTCATGACATCTGCTTCAAAGTCATCAGATAACCATGCTGCTGCAAAAATCTGCTTGAAGTAAATCCATGTGGACAGAGCTTGCCCTTGAAGCAATAAAGTTGTCCACCATTGTCCCGCATTCCCTGTCAAGAAAGTGGCTGCCTTGCGGACCTTTGAAGCCTCTGTAAAGTTTCCCCCTGCATAGGCCTTGTCAAACTGCTGGAGGAATGAGAGAGCCTTCTTCCTATCATCAAACCCTGTAAAGGTCGTGAAAGTCACACCTTTGCCACCTTCTTTGTACGGAGTTGGCCTCTCCAACGACGTTAAGTTGTCATATGGAAGTGACTGAAACATGGGAACACTGTTAGGGTTCATTTGTGTTCCTTGACCACAATTAAGTTGACCTGGAAATGCCATATTTGGCTGCTGATTTGTAATTCCAGCCATACCAAAATTTTCCTGTGGCATCCCAAATTGGCCCTGAGTGCTTTGAAACCCTGGTAGCATGCCCGTAACACCATACATGGGGTTAGGCATCATTGTTTGAGCACCCTCGAACACTGTTCCTGGCGTGTAAAACTGATTTCCAGGTGCATGACCAGTCATGCTCTGGAATACCGATCCACCTCCAAAATAGCCAGGGTGTATTGAAGGTGGTGGGAAGACCTGTTGCATACCCTGTAGGTTGCTTCCCTGCCCATTAGAACTAGCTATAGGCTGCTGAAAAGTGGTTGGCTGAACTGGTACAGCTTGAAAGATTGGCATCTCAGCCACTTGTTCTTGCACCTTAGGCACAGGTTGTGGAGACTGCATGTTCTCCGTCAAGTGTACAGGTGTTTCCATTGACTGTGCAGTATGAATCACCTGTGCTTGAGCCATAACAGGCTTTTGAATATGATCGAGTGACCCAACTTGTTGAAACGGAAGAGGAGGTTGCAGAAAGGCTAAAAAAAGCCTCGGGTTCTGCATTACTTGTGTGAACATAGCCACAGCAGTAGCCAACTGGGTCCTGAATATATCATCATCCGTCTGTGGTGGTCTTGAAGACTCACCCACTTCATGTGTCTGTTGACCCTGTGAAGAGGAAACCTGTTCAGTCACATCATCTGGTTTGTCAACCATAATTGCAATTCCCTGTGTCTGGTCTATGATCCCCTGTGTCTTCAAGCCCAAACTGACCAAGGCTCACTTCTATGGGAAAAAGTGATTTAATCCCGTCGATGGAACCATGAAACCGGCCTGTTAACTTCAAAAAAAGGGCGGTAGACTTTACTTCAAACCTTGATTTAGCTTTCATCCATTATTAGTCGTCTATTCTACCTGTACTTTCAAGACACAACACGGGGGAAAGGGATACATGCTGCTAGCATGCACCTGTATGAGAAAACTGACACCAGATTGGCCCCTAACTTAGGCGCCCCTTTCGGTATTTCTTTATTGCTTAAAAGAGGGAATAAACGCTGTGGTTCCCTACAAGCTGCCCCGCACAAACTTGGCTGAATTTCCACTGTTCCGGCCTGATTTCGGCAGCATAACTGTACTAGGATCCTTCACAGTCAGTATTCCCACGCATTGAATGACTTTCCCGACGCATACGGGCACTTTGCAAAACCTGGTGAGAATCTGCAGCACGCTGACTTCTCTGTTTTCAGCCCCGAAAATGCGCCAGATCACCTGTACAGCGGTCCCCTCGCATCCCCGAACCTCTTGGGGGTATTAGGGACCGTTTAGGGCCAAAACCCTAAACCTGCAAAAATACACAGCAGGCTGTAATTTACTGTTTCGGGCTCCGTTTCGCGTGCCGGTCGTATCCGTAGCAAGTCCTCGAGCTCCCGCACCTGTAGGGCTACTTGCCCTTTGAATCGGACGAGATTTCTAGCGTGAAACCTCTCCGAATTCACCTGTACCTGCGGGGGATTAGCCTCTAGCTAATCCAATACCTGTGCAAGAGGCTCTTGCCTCGGCAATCGTGCATGAACCCACACAACTGTACATTGGTCAATTGAAAAGCCCACTAGTGGGGCATAACATACTGCCATAGGGGAGAGAGAGGGCAGTGCGTAGTGTGCAGGGCATCACTCTTGGCACCGCACTGTACATAGGAGGGAAAGCAAGCACTCCATAGCTCTTAAGCTGTGACAAAAATCTGCAAATGAGCCCTTCTCCTCTCTAAAATCAGCGCCCCCTTCTCTTGCATGAGGAAAGTGCACTAGAAGGTGCCACTTGGCACATTTACAAGCATTTTCCCGTTTCGGGGTTGCCGCCTAAAAATCTCCCAACCGGTTGCCCAGTTGACTTCACGGCAGAGTAAGAAAATGTTCCCCTAGTCACACCGGAGATAATGACGCGAACACATTTTCAGGTCCCAAAATAGCAGTTCCCTAAATTTTAGGACATGCTGTCATTGTATCTTTCTAGGTCATCTGACCCCCTTTGTACACTGTAGCCACACCCAAAACTGAAATGTAGCCTCTGTAGCAAAGGATTCCACTTTGGCTAGTCAACGACCCCACTTTGGCTAACCATAGTCTTTGTCCAACCTTAGTGCTCTCTTGCCCTCAGGCCTGGACTCCCTCTGTACAGTTCCACACTAGCTATGCAATGCAAGGCAGTTAGATTTCCCGAGGGGTGTTTCCAAAAAGTGAAAGTAAATAGATAATAAGAAAGAAATCAACGAAAAGGATAGATAGTAGTCACACGTTGGTGACACTTATGCAGTGTGCAACCAGAGGATATGCATCTATATTGAGTGACTGGGCATGCACGGTCTACGAATAGACTCACAAAAGTGCCAGATCACTTCTAATCTAACTTGACTGGACTTGACGGAAACCCTGCTATGGTGTAGCTTGTCCACGGACGCATAGGGTTGGGATGTGGCACATGACATCACCTCCTTTTTAAAGTGAGGTACTGGTACCGAGCTGCATGGCTTCCTTGTAGTCTACCAACAACTCTGGATAATCCTTGAAGAACTCTTCGTCTATCCACACCGCTTCATGGGTTCCTCGATCTTTGAACTTCAAAAAATACTGTCGTACTTGTTTCTTCGAACCATGGCGAAACTGATGCAACAAAACTTGCTCCGGCTCCATGACTTCTGCTTCATCTATGATCTCCGGTTCTTCTTCTTCCGAAACGTCCTTTGGAGGTGTTCCTTGAAACACTTTTGACCAAGAAACATGGAAAACGTTGTGCATTGACAATGAGTTAGGTAACTTCAATTTCATTGAAACCTCGTTAATCTTTTTGATGACTAGAAATGGACCATACACACGAAAAGATAATTTAGGACATTTCTTTTCAACTTGCTTAAGACGCTGTTTCATAATTCGTAGATACACCCAATCTCCTTCCTTGATCGAGATCTCCTGACGATGCTTGTTAGCCTGGAGAATAAGATTCCTGAGCCTTGCTTAGCCGAAGCTTCACACTCTCAGAAATCTCATCCAATGACTGACTCTCAGCATTGGCATCAGGCATTTGACTGACCGATCGAGTCAACAATGACTGGAATCGGCGGCCAAAAGCTGCCTCATACGGAGTTCGAGCAATAGCAGAAGAGAAGGAATCATTGAGAATAGCCTGTACCAATGGGAGATAGAGCTCCCATTGAGACTGCTGATGATGAACATAAGACTTCAACACATCAAAAGCCAACTGATTATAAATTTCCGTTTGACCATCTGATTGTGGATGAAAAGCGGATGAAAAATTCAACTTTGTGCCAAAATTCTCAAAGAGTGCACACCAAAAGTTGTACGTAAACTTAACATCCCTATTTGAAACAATGGACTTTGGCAAACCACAGAGGGGGTACCAATGCTTTATGAACAATCGTGCAACATCTTGTGCAGTAACTGTGGCCTTACAAGGAATCAACATGGAGAATTTGCTGAAGCGATCAACAATAGTTAAACATTGAGTGTTCCTTGAATGCTGACTTGGTGGTAAGTTCGTCACAAAATCCATAGAGATATCTTGAAAAGGTCCCTCGGGAATAGGCAGCGGAAGCAAGAGGCCTTGCTGCTTACCCCGAGGAGCTTTTACTTTTTGACATATAGTGCAATGTGTGACATAACTAAACACATCTTTTCGCATTTTAGGCCAATAGAAAAAACGTTCAATCTTTTCCAATGTGGTGTTCATACCCCTGTGCCCACCCGTGAGAGAGTCACGTGCATCATGCAATATGGCTGAGTCATGTGCTTGATAGAGGGCAACACACATAGACGCTGACGAAAAAATAACAATCCATCACGAATGAGATAGTTGCTGGGCCCTTGGGAAGCAAGAGCCTGCAACCAATACTTACCAAACTCCGAATCTGCATACTGATTCTTCATGCTGTCAAAAGACTCACCCTGTATAGAAAAGGTGGTTCTTGACTCAAGAGCCAAAATCTGTCCTTTCGCATTTGCAAACAGGGTTAGCTTTTCCAGGCACATACTCAATCAAACCTCCAAATTGCTCAAAAAATTGTGACCACCGCTCTTGACGATCACTCCAATGTGCACTAGGCATAGACTGTAGCCACTTGAGGGCTTGATGATCTGTGCGCACTGTAAACTCTCTACCATACAAAAAATGATTCCAATGCTTAAGAGAGTGAACGACAGACAAAAGTTCTTTATCATAAACTGAATAATTCTTTTCCACACTATTGAGCTTCCGGCTAAAAAAAGCTACTCGGCGACCATGCTGTTGGAGCACAGCGCCTATGGCGACATTGCTCGTATCCGTCCATACCTCAAAGGGATCATCCCAAGAGGCAAGGATAAGACACGGTGCTTCTGTCACCGCAACCTTGAGAGCTGCGAAAGCCTCAATGGCTGCCTCGGGCAAGTCTACGCGCTGACGGCGAGTCTTTACCCCTTTCAAAACATCAGTCATAGGTGCAACAATGCGTGCAAAATTCTCTATGTGCGAACTATATGCTTGACATAAACCAAGAAAAGAACGCACATCATACGCAGTTTTGGACAGATCCCAATTACCAACCTGTTCCACCTTCGCGGGGTCTAGCTCGACGCCTTCTGCAGAAATGATATAACCCAGATCCTAGTTTTTTTCGTACCCGTGTGGTTGCCTAGCCGTACTTCCGTACTCGGATGAGTACGGAAACGTATGGAAAGTGATTTCGTACCCGGCAGTAAATTTGGGACAAAATTTTTTTGCCTACAATTTTTTGGTTGCGCGAGTTGGGCTGTTGACTCTGTTATGCAGGCATTGCAGCACATCAGTGAGTTGCGAGCTGCAAACCAGCGGCCAGCCCATTCTCTCGCCCTCTCTTGCTAACCTTCAGCTTCTCCCGTGCCCACAAGCTAGTCTCCAAAATCTAATTTCTGAACTTTCTATGGTTTTGTGTTTGTGTATAAAGTTTAAAACATGGTGGTGTAGTATGTAGGCTTTTAAGTATCCTATGTAGTAGGCTATCTGACGTGTGGAATTTCCAAGTAGTCTCATCCGTACTTATTCCGTACTTCCGTACCCGTGTGCGTGTGACGTGTGGTTGACGTATGGAAAAACTATGACCCAGATAAGTGACTTCAGTAAGAAAAAATTCAGACTTCTTAGTTGCAATGTACAATTGACACTCATCCAAACGAGTTAGTACCCTTTCAACATTCCCACGATGCAGAAAAAATGAGAATATCATCTAAGAAGATGAACACACATACACCTACCATATCGCCGAAACGACCTACCATGAGACGATTGAACGTACCCATGGCTCTTGTCAATCCAAAAGGCATAACAATATACTCCCATTGCCCTCGCTCGGTGCAAAAGGCGGTCTTGAAAATGTAGCCTTTGAATACCCGTACCTGATGGTATCCACTTTTGAGATCGACCTTGCTGAAACCTTTTGCCCCATTGAGCCTATCCAAGATATACTCTATGCAAGGCATCGGAAACTTGTTCTTGACGGTCATCTTGTTTAATGCCCTGTAATCAACACACAAACGAGACGAACCATCCTTCTTGCGAACGAACAAAATAGGGACAGCAAAAGGACTTACACTAGGACGTATGAATCCTCTAGCCACTAACTCCGTGAGTTGTCGCTCTAACTCTTCCTCCTGTGACTTGTTCAAACGGTAGGGAGCCTTACTGACCAGCTGCGCTCCCTCCATAAGCTCGATGCGGTGGTCCTCCGGCCGCTCTGATGGGAGACGAGGTGGAAGATCATCCTGCAAAAAGAGATGTTTAAATTTCGTAAACAACTCCGAATACTTACCTGGAGCCTGAATGCTCTGGGAAACTGGAGCAGCATAAATGAATGCCGCTTGTGCTCCTCGTCGTAATTCACGCTTTACCTGCACATGCGAGATGAGAGGCAAGGAATGCAAGCCCTCCTCAGTACGAATGATGAGGGGGGAATCTGTTTTGGCATGCAAAGTGAGAGTGAGAGCCTCCCAATCAACGAGAGGATTCAGTTCACGAAACCATTTCATGCCTAAAGTCATATCACATCCTGAGAGAGGAGACACAAGAAATTTCCCACGAAAAGAAGCTTGCTGAACGGTAAACATCACATCAAGGCACTCCTTCGTGATAAGAGAGTCCATACCAGGAGCGAAGCCATAAACCTCGAGAGGAGATTTCTGACTAACCTCTAGGCGGGCTCTGTCAACAAGAGGGGGACTAATCACATCATGCATACTGCCTGGATCAAACAATACGACAAAACGCTGTCCTTTTACATGACCATAACACTTCATGAGAGATTCATCAATGTGTGTGTCAGAGTCATGAGAAGATGCAGGTTGTGTTGTGAGAGTTTGTGGTAGTTGCGGGTGCCTTTGGTTCTTTAGGTAGGACTGTCTTAGGACAGTTTTTCTTAATGTGACCCTTAATGTGACATTGAAAACATCTACCTTCTTTAGCATAAATCACTTGTTCTTCCGCCGTGATGTATCCTCCTATAATTCCTTGAGAAGCTTTTTTATCAGGGGTTAGCTTAGGTTTTGCAGGTGCTTTAGCTTTACCCTTAGATTCATTGTTAGAGTTCTTTTCCGAGGAATTAGAGGAAGAAGGGCTAGAAGAATTTCCATTCTTACCATTTTTACCGTTCTTACCATTTTGTGTGTTTTGAGAATTCTGAGATGTTCCTTGAGAAGACTTGTTCTCCTTAGGCTTTCCCTTGTTGTGCTTCATCTCCTGGGCGAGAGCGATTGCTACCGCCTTGTTGAGATCCGCCGGGTCAAAGACTTCAACATCAAACTTGATGTATTCGTCTAACCCAAAGAGAAAAGCCTTTGCGCTCATCATCCGACCTGCGTAATTGAGTGCCTAGCTGCAAAACACGGTTAGAAAACGACATGACTGACATACCATGTTGCTTGATATTATGCCAATCCTCTTTCAATCGTGCGAGGTATTGAGGTGGCATAAACCGCGTCTTGAGCTTGTCTTGGAAATCAGCCCAACTAAAAGAGAGGGACGTGAAATCGTCGGCTGCCTCTAGGTGCGCGGCTAGCTGTGCCTCTTGCCATGCATGGTACCAATTTATGGCATCACCGGCAAGGTACATAGCTGCTGTCAAAACTTTGCTATTTCCTGTTTTCTTAGTTGTGGCAAAATAAGCATTAAATTGATGCAACCAAGAATGAATCACCGTAGTATCCATCTTACCATCATACTTACTGAAAGTCAACTTTTCGGTGACGGGGTTGTTGGAATCCACATCGTGGCTTGCACCACTAGAGGAACTCCCACGATCTTTGGGTGGTTCGGTCTTCGAGGCTAGCATGTGGGAAATAAATTCTTGATGGCGAATCTCCCTTTGAGCTTCTCGTTCATCGCGCTCGCGTTCGAAAGCAAGCCGATTTTCTTCTTGTTTTGCGGCAAGAGCAATGCGCTCACGTTCCTGAGCAAGGCGATTTTCTTCTTGTTTTGTGGCAAGTGTGGCGTTTGTTTCATCGCGCTCGCGGTCCTTGGCTTCTTGTGCTTCTGCTTTGCTTGCAAGTTGTGCCAATGCAACTCGATTCGTTTCTTTTTGTTGTGCCATCATGTCTAACATCGACTTGACCATCATCTCCATAGGAGTGAGGACAACTCGTGGCGTAGATGGCGAAGGGGGAGGGTTGGAAAAATCTCCTGGTGGGGAGAATCCTTCGTCGCCTCTCTCATGCTCATCACCTAAATGCGAAGTATCCATGCCGCTTCGGGTGACGACCATGCACTAGGATCTTTGGTTCTTAAGTTTACGAGGAACTTGGTTCTTGAGGTTCTTGAGGTTTCCTTTTGCTTGCAAATCGCGTTGGAGAAGGATCTTCTCTTCACCCGAGTTCTACCCTTTTCTGCGGGCGCACCCCTTGGCGGCCTTGCGCTCACACCAAGGTTGCTTTTTCCCCCCCCACGTCGATTGGCGGGCCGCTAAGTGCACGGTCCGCTCTCAATGAGTGAAAAGAGACACAAGGGGGGGCTGGACAAGCCCTTCTTTCTTGGGATTCCTTTCACTCTTCAACAAAACACAATTAGGAATCGCCATGCCCAAGTAAACTTGGGTTCGTGCGATCGCAACAAGCAAAAAAAATTCTTGTGATTCTTTCCTTGAGTAATGCAGAACACTTCCAAAGCTCTGATACCAATATAAGATGCAGCGGAAATGAATGTTGTATTTTCTCAAGATTAGTGATCTTTATTGCTCAAGGTTCCTTTTAGTTCTTAGGGAGAGAGAGAGCTTTCCGTCTTGTAGAGTGTTGTGGTCACGAACAAAGTGAGTGGATATTGTGTGTGCAAGTGAATGAGATTGAGAGAAGGAGAGAGAAGAGATACGACACCGAGAGGTTGTAAAACCCTCCTCCGAAGGCCCCACTCTCGTCGGCGAGAGTGGTCTACTTTGATTGCACAAAGGTGTACAATGCGAATGCAATGGACTGATGCAATGGGACTATGCCGATGACGACGACGATGATGACGGCGGCGGCTTAGGCTGAAATCTGGGATCTTCTTGGTGGCTGGAAATGACTGTTTCGGGCTGGTTCCATGGCTGAAATTTACTGTCTTTGCCGGGCTGATATGAGGATCAAAAACGCTGCTGAAATCTGCTCTTTGGCTGCGTTTTTGGATAGAAGTTTCTTGCTGAAAAATGCTGGGACAACAGAGACCTTCTTGCTGAAAATGACTGTTTTTGCAAGTGTTAATTAACCCTTACCGGCTGCGGATAGTCTGCTGCAAGTGATGATGAAAACGCTGATCCTACTGAGGGTTTCCTTGCGTTAGTAAATGCTGAAATCGCTGCAGTCTGCAACTGAATGCTAGCGTTAGTGAGATCCTACTGCTGCTGCCAATGAATGGTGAAAACGCCAGGCATGAGAAACATGGGGTGGCGATGGCTGGGCTAGAAAACGCCAATGGAAGGGGAGTATTGTGGCTTATGCTGGAAATGCTTATGCTTATGTAGTGTGCAACCGGAGGATATGCATCTATACTGAGTGACTGGGCATGCACGGTCTACGAATAGACTCACAAAAGTGCCAGATCACTTCTAATCTAACTTGACTGGACTTGACGGAAACCCTGCTATGGTGTAGCTTGTCCACGGACACATAGGGTTGGGATGTGTCACGTGACATGATTAGTAAGCACGCATTGTTCAAGTGTTTCATTCGTGATGCTTTCCTGTATTTTAGTCACCGTCCTTATGTAATCCCTTTTCATAGGCATGCCATATTGTACGATGGACACGATTCACTCATGAGTGAGCACGGATGTATGCGGAACTCTCATGAAAAGATGAAATGTTTGCACCCAAGGAATTCACATTCCATGTCTCTTCCTTGGCATGACACAGTATCAGAAAGAGCACAAGAAGGATTGAGCATTAAGCATCGGCATTTCCATTGTGATTTGCCACAATTGATAGATTTAGATCGGAAAGACAAGTTTCGGCCCCATTGTTTGCATATGTTTGATGAACAGTTTGGCACTCCGTCACTTTGTTTATCTGCATTGTATGCACAGTTTTTTCGAAAGACTAGAATTTTTCCAGTCACTTTACATCCAATGGGTATGTTCATGTTTTTGTGTTGGAAGTGGTTTCAGAAATTTTCATCCTCGAGATTCTTAAAGAAGGTAGACTCATGACTATAGACGAAGTTGGAGCATTGAAGGAGCCACATATGACTATGTGTCGCTCTCGGCGCGGCCCAGAGAAGCAAGCGTTGCAGACCTTTATGAAGTTCAAGTATCGCACGACCCACACATCAGAGTGGGCCAGCGAAGAGTCCTTCCTAGGATTCATCCATACGTTTTTGGCGATCTCCTTCGACGCCATACAGTTCGGTACCGGTACCTCACTTTGAAAAGGAGGGAATGTCACGTGCACATCTAACCCTATGTGTACGTGGACAATCTACTTCATGACATGGGTTTAGTTCATGTAGCTTAGGAAGTGATCTGACACTTTTAAGAGTCTGTTCATAGACCGTGCATGTCCAGACACTTAGAGTAGATGCATATCCTTTGGTTGCACACAGCATGATCATCAGATTTCCATCAGAACCCATCAGGAGCATTTTTACAGTGTATAGACCTATTTTTCCTATTTTAGCCAATTTTCACTTATTATTTTTAAGTGACTTGTTGGAAAACTGGGTAGGGCAAATTAGCAAGTCAAGTATATAAGAAACCCTAGCGCTAGCAGTTTCTGGCAGAAGAGGTTGCAGGGACCTGACATCCAACAGTGCACCTTTTCAAGCAAGACCCCTTGGCAAGAAGACTCAACAATTTCAGCCATCAACAAGAAGAGCCAGCGTTTTTCCTTCCATTGCAGATCAGCCATAGCGTTTTGCATTTGTAGGCAAACCTGGAGACAGTAGGACTCTCCAGATCAGTAGCGTTTTTGCAGCAGGACACACATCAGC
Source organism: Adiantum capillus-veneris (assembly GCF_014529385.1). Lineage (NCBI taxonomy): Eukaryota > Viridiplantae > Streptophyta > Polypodiopsida > Polypodiales > Pteridaceae > Adiantum > Adiantum capillus-veneris. Next base: position 33,435,868 of record NC_140948.1, on the reverse strand, counting down.
CCTAGCGTTTTGAGTTTGTAGAGCACCCTAGCGTTTTTGCACATTCGTCGCGACAAGACCACAAAAGCATCAGCATTTTCAGTTTTCAGCATAGATACACCGCAGTAGAAGTCTCGAACCTCGCAGATCTCACCTTCCCGCAGCTAATCCTCGCCGCACGGTTAGATCAGCCAAAGTTTGCAGATTCAGCCCGCTATTCGCAGATTTCAGCACCTGCGTTTTCAGCGCATCGTCGTCGCGTCGTCGTCATCGACACAGAGTCAAAATTCAGCAGATACAAGATTTGCAGATTTCAGCCCTTAGCGTTTTCAGTTTTCTGCCCGTCCCCGTCCTCATCGTCGTCGACATCGTCGGCAAGTCCATTGCATTGTAGAGATTTGTGCAATCAATAGTAGACCGCTATTGATTGACAACATTTTGGTGTCGTATTCTTCTCTCTCTATCTCTCAGTCTCAGCACCTTCATTCACAGTGTCTTTTCACTTTTTTTGTGATCATTTGCACTCTCTCACTAAAGGAACGGAAGGCTCTCCCTTCCGTAAGTAAAAGGAACCCTTGAGAACAGTTCGGAGCACTCATCTTGAGCAAAGTTCAACATTCACTTCCGCTGCACCTTACATCTTTCGCGGCATCCTCAGCAGAATCTTCGGGTGTTGCAAAGTTTTCAACAATTTTTGAATTACATGTTACCCCCTCTGATGCCTCAGGTGGTACCTCCTCCTCCTTTACCAGAAAGTACGAGAGCTTCCAACCGGCAACCTTCCCAGCCGTCTGTTCCGATCGGGGGAGTCGTCAAGAATATGGTGCAGCCATCTGAGCCTGATCCAGTGCAACCGCCTTTGCCACCGTCGTTGCCCCCACCTCCACCGTCACCATCGCCACCAGGCTACACTAGTTGGAGCCCATATGGATACCCTTATTATCCATACCCAGGATATCCGCCTAACCAACCCAAAGATTTCAAGGATGGCGGCACGACAAATAAATTTTTCACTTTTTCTGGGGTGAAAGATTGGAAGAAAGCATTACAATTCCTACAGCAATTCGACAACATCTATGCTATGGGCAACTATATAGAAGAATCCAAGATTTCTCGAGCAGCGGGATTTCTTAAAGATAATGCTATGCAATGGTGGAGTTCAATTGCGACACACAACCGCATGCTCCAAGGACCTGGCAAGCTTTCAAGACAGTTTTTGCATGCAGTTACATGACTTCTATGTTTGAAGTCCCGATTTTGGCAGAGTGGGGCAACTTGAAAATGCTTGCCATTGAAACCATGGACGACTATAACCAAAGGTTTCTCGAGGTGTACCTTCCGGTGTTCTTCTTTAAGTTCATTTCCTTAGAGGACCAGTGCGAGCACTACACCATTGGACTACCATCACCATTGCAGGAATATTGTCTCTCTAAGCAAGTCTCTACCATGCAAGAGCTTATGGATCATGACGCGGTCTGCTACAATGATGAAGGGAAAGCTAGAGTTTACCATAGAAGAACCTCCGGTTACTAACCACAACTCTCGCCAACAAAGAACAAATTCTCGAGAGTCTCTCGAAAGTCAACCACAAAGATCTCGATTGACACCTCAACAACGAGACACCTTACTACAAGAAGGCCGATGTTTTGGATGCTTTCAAACAGGACATAACTATTTTGGTTGTCCCCAACGCACTGACAGACCTGTGGAGCCGACTCGCGCGTCGACGGTCGATAGAAACCCAGGACCATCTCCAACCAAACGAGCTAAACCGGCCGTTGGATTAGTACTTGACATCTATGGCATACGCCTTGAAAGTACAAAGGAATTGTGTCGAGCATATGGCAAAGTCAACGGTTTGAAAGCCCTAATTTTCTTTGACCCAGGCGCTATAGAGAACTTCATCCATCCACAATTCTTGAAGCAGATGGACTTTGATTATGATGCACAGGGTGGAGAAATTGAAGCTAAGCTAGCCACAGGGCAAACTCAGAAAGTGGTACCACTCATTGGTGCTCTTCCAGTGACTATCGAAGATTATCATGGAAAAGCTGATTTCCACATTTGGGCAATTGTGACGTTCTATTAGGCATGCATTGGCATGACAAGAATGATGCGACTCTTTAGGTTTGGAACCGAACCATCACTGTGATGCAGAAGGGCAAGCCAGTCGTCCTCAAAGTTCGGTTGTCCGAACAAAACCCTGAATGAACTCTCTAGTTGTTTTATAGTTAGATACTTTTGAACTTTGTTTGAGAAAGTATTGTTTGAAACTTTGTTTGAAATGGATGGTATCTGTTTTGAACCTGTCTTGGTGCCGATTTGAAATGTTTGACTCTGGTTTTAATACTGGTTTCATCGATTGGTGGAGGGTGAGAAATGATGTTTGAGAATGCTTGTTCATACTCATGGCCCGGACCCTTGTACCTCCAAACGACGCAGGCTGCGGTTTGGGGGGCGTTTGGTTGTAAAAGGCCTCTATATCTCATGGCCCGGACCTTTTTAGGTTATTTGTGGGAGGAGTGATGAGGGAATCGTTGAACAGCTCATGGCGCGGACCTGGATGGTTATTTGCGGGGGGTGTTCATTGGCGGATTTATTTTTCTATGTCTTGTAACATGCATATGTGAGCATTTGTGTTGCATTGTGATGTGCCAACCACTGAATATTCCTAATTGGATGAGATTGCCTGGGTATGTAATTTTAGTGCATCAAGACACCCCTGGAAGATCAGTACGGTATGGGTGTGATGGCTAATTTTACTACGCCGGAATATCAATAGTTCCGATCTGGACGAAAGGAGAAGCCAACTCCTTGATCAAAAGAGCTGAAAGGAGAAGCTAACTCCTTAACAAAAAGAGCAAACTGAATGTCCCTCGGAATAAACCTCGGAAATTTTTGGGCTTACTTGAGTTGTTTTGCAGATATGCTATAATCGCGGATGCGGGCGATTACTCTCTTTCAAGAAGGGGAGATGTCTCAAACTGTTGACGTGTCAAAGCTCTGAAGAACAGAGCTACCGACCGAGGGGCCTAAACCCTAGAAGAAGCAGAAGCAATAGAAGAAGAAAGCAACAGATTTCCGTCAGCTTGCTGACGAGGCAGATTGTATAGATTTTCGGATTTCATGCTGAACTGATGACGTGGCAAACTGTTCGGATTTTCGTGTTTTGCGCTGACTGCTGACGTGGCAACTGTAACGGAATCCCGGATTTTACGCTGGCAGCTTTTGGGCATTGCTTTTGGACCAGAAAGTTTTGAGTTTTGAAGACTTTTCATTGTACCGCTTTTCAAGCCAAGGGCCTCTAAATATGAGGTTAGGGCTCATTCTCTGGCATGCTTCTTGGAGAAGGTGCAGAGTCTGGAGTATCGGCTTGTACTGTCACAAAGTGATGACGTGGCTACCGAGAGCAGAAACTGTCAGAAACCCTAATTCCTGCAAACCCTAATTTCTGCCAGAAACCCTAATTTGCAGAAACCCTAATTTCTGGAAACCCTAACCCTAACTTGGCGGCTGAAATGCCACGTGGCAGCAGTACGGATGTTTCCGGATTTTGCGGAGCTGAAAAAAAGCCAGCCTAGCAACGTAATTTTGCTTTTTTGGGCTCTACGCTTTGGAGATAGAGAGAGAAAGGGAATACTTGCTTTATTTTACTCTCTTGAGAGAGAGAGAGAGAGAGAGAGAGAGAGAGAGAGAGAGAGAGAGAGAAGTTTTGCTTTTATTTTTGAAAGCTTTTGGGGCTCTGCTTTTGGGCATCCCTTGTAATCTTTAAATAAATGGTTTAGGGCTCACTCTGCAGAGCATCTGGACGTAGAGTCTGAGAGTGAAACCCTAACCGCTCTCTTGTACTTTGACATTGATTTAATACATAAAGAAATACCGAAAGGGGCGTCAGTCTTTGGGGCCAATATCTCTAGGCACGGGACTCCGCCGGGCTAGTGCAAATCTATTGTGATTTGTGAATTGTTTTGAGGTGGTTATTTGGTGTTGTCGTTATTGATTCTTGACTTGGAGTGTCCAAGTCTGTTACAGTGGTATCAGAGCACGGCCGATTTCTCTTCTACAGGAAATCTGATCCCCAAATATTTTTTCCGCGGCACCTATGGCTTCATGCAAGGACCAGTCGACTCCCTCTGCATCTGGAGATGCGGGCAGGGATCACAACGAAGATTCCGGTAGAGAGTATGGCCCGCCTCGGCCTACTCAGGCGGAGCAACGAGAGATGGAGCGTCGTCAATTGATTGGCGATGCAACACAGATGATGCTCAATTTTGCGAAGGACCCAAAATTTGCAAAATATACAAGCGAGACTTCTTTTCAGGAAGTGCACGAGCAATGGTAGAAAACCACTACACCACCCCGAAACCCGCTCTCAAGAAACCTTCTGCTCACAAGAAATATTCAGAGAAGGAATTAGAAGAGGTGGTTGATGCACGGATTGCTCAGCTTTTTGACGCGCAAAAGAAAGCTAAAAAGCACGGCAAAAAGCAGAAAAAGGGCACTGACTTCCCGGGTTATTTGGGTCGTCAGTCGACATTTGACAAAGCAAAGAAACAGAAGAAGTGTGTTCACTTTGAAGGAGTACCCAGTTCTTCTTCTTCTTCTTCTTCTGCTGACAGTTCTTCTAGCTCTTCAGATTCAAGTGAAGAAGACAGAAAAGGTAAAAAGCGAAGCAAGAAACAACGCTTCGGAAAGGGCAAGAAAAAGGCAAAGAAGGCTAAATCTCGCCCAGTGTCTGACAGTTATACTGAGGACTCGTCTACAAATAGCTCAGACTCTGATGACGGAAACTTTTATGCGAACAAGAAGAATTTTTATAAAGCCAACCAGTATGACTTTCTGGAAGATAAAAGCAAGAAAGTCCGAGAGTTTAAGGAAGGTGGACACTGGATCAAATATGATACTTTTTCAGGATACTCAGATGCTTCGAAAGCTTTGTCTTTTATACAGCAGTTTGACATCGCTTTCGCTGGAGGATGCTACTCAGAGCACTCCAAGATTCGGAGAGCTGCCTCTTGCTTTAAGGGGAATGTTCGCACTTGGTGGTTCACTCTTCTTTTAAACAAGACTGCGCCAGTTAAATGGCTGAAATTTAAGAAGCTTTTTATTTTTCTTGGTTGACGCAAGAGTATGAACGCGATATACGAGTTGCTTGGAACCATCTTCGGATGACTAAGAAAGATACAATAAATGCTTACGGTGAGAGATTCTGGAGCTCTTTTCTACCCGCCTCTTCATTCAAGAAGATCTCGTTTAGAGAACAGATTAAGTGGTTCACCTTGGGTCTACCTACAGAGATCCGAGATCACTGCTTGGAGCAGAAGTCAGCTTCTATTCAGGAGTTGATGAGTCATGCGAAGCGGGGCTTTGCCATTCACTCTGGCAGTCTCACCTACCCTACAGATGAGGCCATGACACAACGAGTCGAACAGACTTCTGGGAATGAAAGTAGAAAGAAAAAGAGCAACCCAGAGAAAAAGGATGCCCGACCCAAGCTTACTCCTCAAGGGCGAGCTCGCTTCATCAAGGAGGGGAAGTGCTTTGGATGTGGGGAACATGGACATATCTCTGCGAAGTGTCCTAAAAAGGCACAGAAAGAACATAATGATAAGGACGAGGATAGGCCTGAGAGTTCGAGAGCAGCTGAGGAACGAGGACGAAAAGGCAAGATGAAAACAGGACTGGTTCCAGATTGTGTGGGTACCGATCCCAACACTATGGACGAGAGTACAAAACTTTTCCGAGCTTGGGGCAAAGTGAAAGATCGAGAGGCCTTGGTCTTCTTTGATGGAGGAGCCAAGGCAAACTTCATTTCACCGGAATTGGCGGCGCGGCTCGAGATCACTCCTGATCGGATGGGACCACTTGCGGAGGCAATTCTAGCGGCACCCGGCAGGGACGTAGCCATTACACCTGTCATTGGCAAACTTCGGTTGCATTGTCAGGGGTATTTGGGGCATGAGGACTTCTTCATAATGCCTTTGGAGGGTTGTGATATTCTCTTTGGGATTCCCTGGTACCACAAGAACAACGCCTTGGTCGATTATCGGGCGAGGAAAGCGACTTTGACTACAAAGAAGGGCAGAACCATTGTACTTGATATTAGACTCAACAGTGAGTCTGTCCCTATTGTATCAGCTTCGGCCATTTCAAAATTAACGAAATCTAGTCTGTTTGTACTCGATCTTTATGAAAGAATTGAGCGATAAGGATAGGACAAATATGTCTAAACTTGATAAAGAACGCCAAGATTTTCTCCATTCTCACGCCGATCGCTTCTCAAAAGGCCTACCAGGCGAGTTACTACCTGCTCGTCCTGAAGATCATACCATTGATCTGATACCTGGAAGCACACCACCAAACCGGCCACCTTACCGCGTGAGCCGAGCACAAAATGAAGAGATTATGAACCAAGTGAAAGACCTCTTGGAAAAGGGTCTTGTCCAGCCTAGTACTTGACCGTATTGCTCTCCAGTGTTGTTGGTTTTGAAGAAAGACGAACCTTGGAGAATGTGCATCGATTATAGAGCTCTCAACAAAATCACCATCAAGAACAGACTTCCGATTCCTAGGATGGATGGTATACTCGACAGGTTACAGGGATCCTCGTGCTTTAGCAGGATTGACTTGAAGAGTGGATATCATCAAATCCGAATCGCGCCGGGAGACGTCTACAAGACAACTTTTCGGACGACTTTTTGGTTATTTGAGTTTTTGGTGATGCCTTTTGGCTTAACCAATGCTCCTGCGACATTTAACCGGATGATGGACATGATTTTTCGAGAGTATAGGCTATTTGTTGGCACTTTCTTTGATAACATCATTGTTTTCTACAAGAATGAGGCACAACACAAAGATCATCTGCTGCAGGTCTTTCAGGCATTACGAGATCACAAGTTAGTGATTAATGCAAAGAAAAGTAAATTCTTCCTACCAAAGATACACTTTTTGGGACACATTGTCTCAGCAGCAGGAGTGCAAATGGATCCGGCCAAGATAGAGACTATACGTGATTGGCCCGATTTGAAGAATGTCCATGAAGTTAGAAGGTTCTTGGGATTGTGTTCGTACTACAGGCGGTTCACACGAAAGTTTGCAGAGGTTGCTTCCCCTTTGCATATCTTGACACAGAAAGGAGTCCCTCATTCGTGGGGATCCACAAAGGTGACTACCTTTCAGACATTGAAAGAGAAATTGACTACAGGACCAATTTTGACTTTGCTGGACTTGTAGAAGTCATTTGAAGTATATTGTGATGCTTGTGGTCGTAGTCTGGGTGCGGTCTTAATGCAAGAAGGCCATGTCATTGCTTACGAGAGCCGATTGTTCTCAAGGCCGGAGATGACAGCACAGATTTATGAGAAAGAGCTTTTGGCGGTTATCCATGCTCTTACTCAATGGCGGCATTACCTGCTCGGAGCGGATTTTACTGTCTTTACAGACCATCAGAGTTTGCGCTACTTGTCACAGAAGCAACTTTCGGAAAAGCAGATGCGGTGGGCGAACATCTTGTCACAGTTTCACTTCCAGATTGTCCATGTGCAGAGACAGAAGAATGTGGTGGCAGATGCTTTGTCTCGCGAACCGTTGGTTCTGGCTATTTCCGCGATACATCATAGGAGCTTCGAGGATATGGTCGACCAATATGCCACAGATACAGATTTTGTAGATATTTTCACACGGATACGGGATGGGGAGACAGTAGCAGGATACTCCATACGGGAAGGCTACTTGATGAGAAAAACCATGTTGTGCGTTACGCAGCCGTCGAGGGAAAAGGTTATGACTGAATGCCACTGTCCACCTTTTACGGGTCACCGCGACATTGCTACCACCATGAAAGGGGTAGAGAGATACTTCTTTTGGCCGAGACTCAAAAAGGATGTGGAAGAGTTTGTGCGTAGCAACTTAATATGCCAAAAGGTCAAGTTTGACAGACACAAGGCACAGGGATTGTTACAGCCTTTACCCATACCCACCCGCCCCTGGGAAAGATTGCAATGGATTTCATTTTTGATCTCCCGAGAACACAGAGTGGTCATGATGGTATCTGGACTATTATTGACAGATTTAGCAAACAGGCTCATTTCATTCTAGTGAAGAAAACAGTCAAGCCGGATCACTTAGCGAGACTATTTGTGGCCCAGATCTTCAGATTACATGGCATGCCTGAGACGATTGTCTCCGACAGAGACCCCACATTTACGAGTTTGTTTTGGAAGAGAATTTGGGAGAACATTGGCACGTGGTTGCAGTTCTCATCATCATTCCATCCGTAGACTGATGGGCAATCTGAGATTGCAAATTCAGTGGTTCTAGATTTATTGAAGTCTTATATCTGAGATCAGAAGACTCAATGGGAAAAGTACTTACCTTTGGTGGAATTTGCCTACAATAACACGATACACTCTTCGACGGGGAAGGCACCATTTGAGATTGTTGAAGGTGCTGCGAAGGGACCCTTCCTGAGCACGAAAGATAAGATTTTTGAAGCGGATGAATATACGCGAGATTTGGATATGGCTTTTGCCAAGGTTCGCGAGACTTTGCAAAAGTCTCAAGAACGACAGAAAAAGGCAGCAGATTGTCATCGTCGCGACTTGAAATTGAAGGAGGATGATTGGGTGCTCTTACGTTTTGAGAAGGCACGCCTAAGAAAGAAAAAGGGAAAGGAGAGGTTTTTTCCAAAGCTCAGTATGCGAGGTAAATGATGTCTCCTTCCGATTGAAAGTGCCAGATACTTGGAGGATTCACAATGCATTTCATGTGAGTCTCTTGAAACCTTTTAAGGGTGATGTGCCTTATGATGGGGAAGATGATATGAAGAATAAAGGTAAAGTCCGAAGGTGGTTCTTGGTTAAGTGCAAGAACTATCTTGCATTGGATGCGAAGTGGATGGAGGAGGAGGACCTAGCAGATACTCCTCAGATTGTGAAACTTTACCTCGAGGCTTTTGGTTTAGCATAGTCTACTCCAAACGGAACCCAGAATTCAGCTTGGCCGGAGATCTGGTGCAGTGGGATGCACAAGAGGAGAGTTACTCCGCTCCTTTGTCAACAGATGCCTTGATTTAGATACTAAAGTCACTGATGTCTCTTTGAGCTTCAGGGGTACTGAAAGCTGACAGTATTCTGCTGTATGACTTTATGAAATGGAATTCCTGATTATGATACTGATTTGTTCTCGACTTCTTTTAAGTGCAGGAACTGATAGACGAAATGACTGCAACATTTTGGTCTAATTGATCTCGAATAGACATGGTTGCAATAGGGGTTAGTCAATCGGACATCGATGAGGTTTCGATTGGACCTAGATGCGATTGCTAGCTACATTGCCGATAAATCATGCTCTAAGATCCGAATGAATGTTGAATGTCATGTGATGTCCTGTGATGTCTAGTGATGTCTTGTGATGTCGTGTGATGTGACTGTCCATTGGTACATGTGCTAGATGTGTGTTCCTAGTACGTAGGTACTAACAGTCAGTGTCTGCTAAGACGGTTTATGGCTTCTGTCGGTTTTGCAGGTGTAATCGCGGGCGATTACAATGCTTTCAAGAGGGGGTATGTCACAAAGTGATGACATGGCTACCGAGAGAAGAAACTGCCAGAAACCCTAATTCTTGCAAACCCTAATTTCTGCCAGGAACCCTAATTTGCAGAAACCCTAATTTCTGGAAACCCTAACCCTAACTTCTGGCTGAAACCCTAAAGTGGCTGAAACCCTAACTTGGCGGCTGAAATGCCATGTGGCAGCAGTACGGATGTTCCGGATTTTGCGGAGCTGAAAAAAATCCAGCCTAGCGACGCAATTTTGCTTTTTGGGCTCTACGCTTTGGAGATAGAGAGAGAAAGGGAATACTTGCTTTATTTTACTCTCTTGAGAGAGAGAGAGAGAAGTTTTATTTTTATTTTTGGAAGCTTTTGGGGCTCTGCTTTTGGGCATTTCTTGTAATCTTTAAATAAACGGTTTAGGGCTCACTCTGTAGAGCAATCTGGACGCAGAGTCTGAGAGTGAAACCCTAACCGCTCTCTTGTACTTTGACATTGATTCAATACATAAAGAAATACTGAAAGGGGTGCTAGTCTTTGGGGCCAATATCTCTAGGCACGGAACTCCGTTGGGCCAGTGCAAATCTATTGTGATCTGTGAATTGTTTTGAAGTGGTTATTTGGTGCTGTCGTGATTGATTCTTGACTTGGAGTGTCCAAGTATGTTACATGTACTATGTTGATGCAGTATAAAGAAATACCGAAAGGGGCGCCAAGGTTTGGGGCCAATACTCTCTGGGGTGGAATTCTGCCACTCTGTGTGTCGTCTCTCTCTCAGTTCAGTTGTTATTGAAGTGCTAAAAGTCTGTTCAGTCTGTTCTTTCTATTGGCACGTGGTGCCCGTCTTGTGACAATTTGTGTTGCATTGTGATGTGCCAACCACCATTGAATACTCCTTATTGGATGAGATTTTCCTAGGAAACCAACGACAGCTCCAATTTGGAACGAGACTCCTTATTGGATGAGACTTTTCTGAGAAGCCAACGACCTAGGATATCAAGAGCTCTAATATGGAACTAGAAAACTGATTGTCCCTCGAATGACCCTCGGAATGACCCTTGGAAATTTTTGAGCTAATTTGAGTTGTTTTGCAGATATGCTGTAATCACGGATGATTACTTTCTTTCAAGAACGAAACAAAAAAAGACAAGTAGTATTTGATCGCGAGAACAAAGAAAGACAAGTAGACTTTGATCACGTGAACAAAGCAAGACAAGAGATGAGCGACCAACACATGAAAGGGTTGTTGCGACTTTTTTCTAATGCGCAAGCGCAGTTTGAAAAGGAACAAAAGAAGAGACTCTTTCAGTCTTTTCTTCTCCAAAGCATGACACATAGGATTTGCATGATGATTTGGATGATAATGACAAGCATTTGCATGATCAAGATGTGATTATTCACGAGCATGATGATTTGCAGAAAGATGATGTGATTGTTCACAAGGATGATGGTTTAGTTGCTGCTTTTTCTAGTGAAGCTAACCTTGTTGCAGATTCGATTAATCACGAAGACCCGATCTTGGCTCTCGAGTCGAGGTCCAAAGAACCCTACAGGAAGATTCAATCAATCACGAAGAATCGATCTTGGCTCTCGAGTCAAGTTCCAAAGAACCCCATAGGAAATATTATGTGTTCGAATGATTAGTCAGTACGCATTGTTCGAGTGTTCCGTTAGTGATGCTTTCTTGTATTTTAGTCACCGTTCTTATGTGATCCCTTTCCGTAGGCATGACATATTGTACGTTGAACATGATTCACTCATGAATGAGCACGGATATATGCAGATCTCTGATGAAAAGATGAAATGTTTGCATTCAAGGAATTCACATTCCATGTCCCTTCCTTGGCATGACATAGTATCAAAAAGAGCACAAGAAAGATTGAGCATCAAGCGTCGGCATTTCCATTGTGTTTTGCCACAGTTGATTGATTTAGATCAGAAAGACAAGATTCGACCCCATTGTTTGCATGTGTTTGATGAACGGTTTGGCACTCTGTCACTTTGTTCATCTGCATTGCATGCACAGTTTTTTCCGAAAGAATAGTCTTTTTCCAGTCACTTTACATGAAATGGATATGTTCATGTTTTTGTGTTGGAAGTGGTTTCAGGAATTTTCAGCCTCGGAGATTCTTGAAGAAGTTGGACGCATGACTATAGACGAAGTTGACGCATTGAAGGAACCACAGATGACTTTGTATCGCTTTTGGCGCGGCCCAAAGAAGCAAGCGTTGCAGACCTTTATGAAGTTCAAGTATCGCACGATCCACGTATCAGAGTGGGCTGGCAAAGAGTCCTTTCTAGGATTCCAGACACTATTGGCGATCTCCCTCAAGGCCATACAGTTCGGTACCAGTACCTCACTTTGAAAAGGAGGGGATGTCACGTGCACATCTAACCCTTTGTGTACGTGGACAAGCTACTTCATGACATGGGTTTAGTTCAGTTAGATTAAGAAGTGATCTGGCACTTTTGTGAGTCTGTTCGTAGACCGTGCATGTCCAGACACTTAAATTAGATGCATATCCTCTAGTTGCACACAACATGATCATCAGATTTCAAGCATTTTTTAAGTGAATAGACCTATTTTTCCTATTTTAGCCAATTTTCACTTATTATTTTTAAGTGACTTTTGTTTGGAACTAGGTAGGGCAAATTTAGCAAGCAAGTACATAAGGAAACCCTAGCGCTAGCACTTTCTAGCAGAAGAGGCAGCAGGAACTTCGCGTTCAACAGGCACCCTCTCAGCAGGACCCCCACCAGGACCCTAGCGTTTTGCAAAACTGCAGACCTAGCGTTTTTTCCACAAGAACCAAGGGCTGATCTGCTGTCTCTTGTTGTCGCCGAGGCTGATCTGCCATGCGAAAACGCGAGGGTAGATTCCACAGCAACACAACAAATCAGGCCTAGCGTTAGCAGATTTCTCCAGCAGGACAGTTTTCAGCCCTAGCGTTTTTGGTTTGCAGATTAGCCTCGGCGTTTTGCAGATTCATCGCGACGGAACCTCAATAAGCACCAACGTTTTCAGTTTTCAGCAGTCAGACAGACCTCGCAGATCTCACCTTCCCACAGCAGATCCTCGCCGCACGGTCAGATCCAGTGCAGTTTGCAGTTTCAGCCCGGAAAACGCAGATTTCAGCATCTGCGTTTTCAGCACGTCGTCGTTGCATCATCGTCATCGACATTGTCATCGATATAGAGTCAGAATTCAATAGATAAAGATTTGTAGATTTCAGCCATTAGCATTTCCAGATTTCAGCCTGTCTCGTCGTCGTCGACATCGTTGGCAAGTCCAAAGCATTGTGGAGATTTGTGCAATCAATAGTAGACCGCTCTCGCCATAGAGAGTGGGGCCTTCAGAGGAGGGTTTGACAACATTCTGGTGTCGTACTCTTCACTCTCTATCTCTCAGTCTCAGCACCTTCATTCATAGTGTTCACCACTTTGTTTGTGTACATTGCACTCTCTCACTAAAGGAACGGAAGGCTCTCCCTTTCGTAAGTAAAAGTAACCCTTGAGCACAGTTCGGAGCATTCATCTTGAGCAAAGTTCAACATTCACTTCCGCTGCACCTTACATGTGTCTTCGGAAGGTTAAAAACGAAATCCATTGCAATACTTTCCGAGGGGCGGGTGGGAATTGGTAAAGGCTGTAATAATCCTTGTGCTTTATGCTTGTCAAATTTGATCTTCTGGCATACCAAGCAACTACGTACAAAATCATCTAGGTCCTTCTTGAGTCTCGGCCAAAAGAAGTATCTCTCCACACCTTTCAAGGTGGTATCAATGTAGCGGTGACCGGTAAATGGTGGACAATGGCATTTGATTAGAACCTTTTCCCTCAACGGCTGTGTAACGCACAACATCGTTTTCTTCATCAAGTAGCCATCCCGAATGGAATAAAAGGAACCCTTGAGCACAGTTCGGAGCATTCATCTTGAGCAAAGTTCAACGTTCACTTCCGCTGCACCTTACATGTGTCTTTGGGAGATCAAAAATGAAATCCATTGCAATACTTTCCGAGGGGCGGGTGGGAATTGGTAAAGGCTGGAACAATCTTGTGCTTTATGCCTGTCAAATTTGACCTTCTGGCATGCCAAGCAACTACGTATAAAATCATCCACGTCCTTCTTGAGTCTCGGCCAAAAGAAGTATCTCTCCACACCTTTCAAGGTGGTATCAATGCAGCGGTGACCCGTAAATGGTAGACAATGGCATTCGGTTAGAACCTTTTCCCTCAACGGCTGTGTAACGCACAACATCGTTTTCTTCATCAAGTAGCCATCCCGAATGGAATATCCCGTTGCTACCTTCCCATTTTGTATTCGACCGAATACATCAGCAAAATCTGGATTTGTGGCGTAATGATCGACCATGTCCTCGAAGCTTCTATAATGTATCGTGGAAATAGCCAAGACCAACGGTTTCCGGGACAAAGCATCTGCCACCAGGTTCTTCTGTCCTTGCACATGGACAATCTGGAAGTGAAACTGTGACAAGATGTTTGCCCACCGCATCTGCTTTGCCGATAGCTGCTTCTGAGACAAGAAGTAGCGTAAACTTTGATGATCAGTGAAGACCGTAAAATCAACTCCGAGTAGGTAATGTCGCCACTGAGCAAAAGCTCTTTCTCATAAATCTGTGCTGTCAGTCCCGGCCTTGAAAACAATCGGCTCTCATAGGCAATGACATGGCCTTCTTGCATTAAGACCGCACCCAGACTACCACCACAAGCATCACAATATACTTTGATTGACTTCTGCAAATCCGGCAAAGTCAAAATTAGTCCTGTAGTCAATTCCTCTTTCAATGTCTGAAAGGCAGTCACCTCTGTGGATCCCCACGAGAAAGGGACTCCTTTCTGTGTCAAAGTATGCAAAGGGGAAGCAACCTCTGCAAACTTTCTAATGAACCGCCGATAGTAAGAACATAAGCCCAAGAAGCTTCTAACTTCATGGACATTATTCAAATCGGGCCAATCACGTATAGTCTCAATCTTGGCCGGGTCCATCTGCACTCTTGCTGTTGAGACGATGTGTCCCAAAAAGTGTATCTCTGATAGGAAAAATTCACTCTTTTTTGCATTTATCACTAACTTAGATCCGTCTTTCTTCAAAACCAACAACACCGGAGAGCAGTAAGGTAAAGTACTCGGTTGGATAAGACCCTTTTCCAAAAGGTCTTTCACTTGGTTCATAGTCTCTTCATTCTCGGCTCGGCTCACACGGTAAGGTGGCCAGTTCGGTGGTGTGCTTCCAGGTATCAGATCACTGGTATGATCCTCAAGACGAGCTGGTGGCAACTTGCTTGGCAGGCCCTCAGAAAAGCAATCGGCATGAGTGTGGAGAAAATCTTGGCGTTCTTTATCAAGTTTAGAGATATTTGTCCTATGTTTATCATTTAACTCTTTCAAAAAGATTGAGTCAACAAACAGACTGGATTTCATTAATTTGAAAACAGCCAAAGTCGATACAATAAAGACAAACTCGCCCTTAAGTTTCACATCAAGTACAATGTTTCGGCCCTTTTCAGTAGTCAATGTCGTTTTCTTCGCTCGATAATCGACCATGGTATTGTTCTTATGGTACCAAGGGACTCCCAGGAGGACATCGCAACCTTCCAAGGGCATTATGTAGAAGTCCTTGTGCCCCAAATACCCCTGACAATGCAACTGAAGTTTGCCAATGACAGGTGTAATGGCCACGTCCCTGCCAGGTGCCGCTAGAACTGCCTCTGCTTGTGGTCCCATCCGATCGGGTGTAATCTCGAGCCGCGTTGCCAATTCAGGTGAAATGAAGTTGGCCTTGGCTCCCCCATCAAAGAAAATCAGGGCTTCTTGGTCTTTCACTTTGCCCCAAGCTTGGCAAAGTTCTGTACTTTCATCAATCGTGCTTGGGTCAGTACCCATGCAATCTGGAACTAGTCCTGCTTTCATCTTGCCTTTCGTCCACGTTCCTCAGCTGCTTTCAAACTCTCTGGTCTTTCTTCATTCTATACTTGCTGTGCCTTTTTAGGGCACTTCACGGAGATGTGCCCATGTTCCCCGCATCCAAAACACTTCGTCTCTTTGATTTAGTTGGCCCTCTCCCGAAGAGTGAGCGAGGGTCGTGAATCCTTGTCTTTCTTTTCCTGGGGTCTCTTCTTCTTTCTACTTTCATTATTAGAAGTCTGTTCGGTTCTCTGAGTTGTGATCTCATTTGTGGGGTAAATCAGACTGCCTGAATGTATGGCAAAACCCCGTTTCGCATGACCCATCAATTCTTAAATAGAATTGAATTTTTGTTCTAAACAATGATCTCGGATCTCTGTAGGAAGTCCGCAGCAAAACCGCTCAATCTGTTCTTTAAACGAGATCTTCTTAACTGAAGAGGCTGGTAGAAAAGAGCCTCTCAATATGCGTCCAAAGAATCTCTCTTGGTCATCCAAAGATGATTCCAAGCAGTTCGTACATCTCGTTCGTACTCTCGAGTCAGCCAAGAAGAAATAAAAAGTCTTTTAAGTTTCAGCTATTTAACTGGCGCTTTCTTGTTCAATAGAAGGGTGGACCATCATGTTCGAGCATTTCCCTTGAAGAAAGAGGTAGCCCTCCGAATCTTGGAGTGCTCTGAGTAATGCCCTCCAGAGAAAACTATATCAAACTGCTGTATGAAGGCCAAAGCCCTCGAAGCATCTCGGAACCCAGACAAAGTGTCAAACTTAATTGACTGTCCATCTCCTTTAAATTCTCGAACTTTCTTGCTTTTATCTTCGAGGAAGTCATACTGGGTTGGCTTTATAAAAATGCTTCTTCTTTGCGTAAAATCTGTGATCGTCGGAGTCCGAACTATCTGAAGACGAGTCCTCTGTGGAACTGTCAGAAACTGGGCGAAACTTAGGCTTCTTTGCCTTTTTCTTGCCCTTTCCGAAGCTTTGCTTTTTGCTTCGCTTTTTCCCTTTCCTGTCTTCTTCGCTCGAGTCAAAAGAGCTAGAAGAACTGTCAGAAGAAGAAGAAGAAGAAGAAGAATTGGATACTCCTTCAAATCGCACATGCTTCTTCTGCTTTCTTGCCGAGGCAAAAGTAGATTGACGACCCAAATAACCCGGGAAGTCATTTCCTTTCTTCTGCTTTTTGGCTTTGTTGTTCGCGTCGAAAAGCTGAGTAATCCGAGTATTAATCACCTCTTCCAATTCTTGCTCTGTAAACATCCTTGGAGTAGGAGGTTTCTTGAGTGCCGGTTTGAGGGGTGGCTCTGTGGCCTTTTGCCACTGGGTGTGCACCTCGTCAAAGGATGTCTGAGTCAAACATTTTGCAAATTTCGGATACTTCGCAAGGTTGATCATCATCTTTGTCGCGTTGTCAACCAATTGTCGTCGCTCCATCTCTTCAATCTTTGCCTGAGTAGGCCGAGGTGGGCCGTACTCTTCGTGAGAATCTTCTTCGTGATCTCTTCCCGCATCCCCAAATGCAGAGGAAGTCAACTGTTCTTTGTTGGAATCCATAAGTGTCGCGAGAAAGGGATTTGATTTCCCGGTAGAAGAGAAATTGCCGCGCTTTGATACCACTGTAACAAACTTGGACACTCCCAAGTCAAGATTCTACCGCGACACAATAGAGATTTACTTCAAAACAGATCACAATTCACACTTGATTCGACACGGTCCGACGGAGTTCTGTGCCTTGGGATATTGGCCCCAAAGACTGGCGCCCCTTTCGGTATTTCTTTTTGTATTAATCTGTGTTCAAAGTACAAGAGAGTGGGAGGGTTCTCACTCTCAAACTCTGCGTCCAGATGCTTGAGAAGTGAGGGCCTTGCCCACCTATTTATAAGTTACAAGGGATGCCCAAAAGTAGAGCCCCAAAAGCTGTAAGTGAAAAGCCTTCAAAAATAAAGCAACTTATTACCAAAAGCTGCCAATTTTTCAGCCAGCGCAAAAAGCTGATTTCCGTACATTGTCAGCGTGAAAAGCGGAGATCCGTACAGCAGGCCACGTCAGCACTGTCTCCGCATTTTGTGCCGGAAATTCCGGACTGCCACGTCAGCCAGTCTTCCATGTTTTTCAGGCCTGTCCAGACAGTGAGTGTGTCTGGGTCTGTTGCCCCACTTGGTAATGTGTGTCCAGGGCCATGCCACGTCACCAGTTTGTGACAAGCCACCTTCAGCAAGTGAACTGGTTTCTATCCTTGCTGATAGCTCCTTGTCAACTCCAGTGCAGTGCTTTGTTGCTCATCTTGTGGAATCCTCCTGCAGTCTCTTGGTGATGTCAGTTGCCTCTTCTCCCTCATCTTCCTCAGCAACTGCCCTTTTCCTGTTTATCCATTGCCTTTTGTTGCTAGATTATATCAGCGGTCGGGCAATGCCCGACGTTAGACCTCTTGCAGGTGCTCGTAACTTTGATGGTTCAGGTTACGAGCACCTGAACTTTGTCCTTTTCACCGCTCGTAACTTTGATGGTTCAGGTTACGAGCACCTGAACTTTGTCCTTTTCACCGCTCGTAACTTTGATGGTTCAGGTTTTTGATGTACAGTAACAGAGTGTGCTTTTGGTGAAGGTGCCTATCTTTTAGAGGTTGCTGTCATCCTCTCTCCAGTTAGCTTGCCAGGGCACTGTTTACTCTCTTTAGGAAAGGTTTTTTTAACCTCGGCTTTCAGTTTTCTAGAGTGTGCCATGTGGCTAACTAGTTGTATCCAGTAGTTTCCAGATTGTTGCCTTTGTGCCTGCTTTGTAATTCTGTGATGTATTTGCCCTCAGAATCGGCACAATTTGGGCATTCTAAGGGATTTTTCAAGTAGTAGAAATCAGCCCCTTTCTTTTTGAGAAATTGAGAGAGAGAGAGAGAGAGAGAGAGAGAGAGAGAGAGAGTGCAAAGTTTTGCAGAGCTTGACAAATTATTGGAGGACGTACCACATCCTTATGCTACCCATCACGCAACAAGGCTTTCTGGAATTCGCAAGCGAGTTATCACTCTTAATACAAGTCTCCGCATTATACAAAAGCGCATGGAAATGATACAAAGATTGCTTGCTGGCTATGGTATTTACTATTGTGCTTCTCTCATTATCTTTTTTTAACCATGAGCACAGTGCTTCATAGGTACATGACATTGGCCTTTCCATATCAGCTTCAAAAGCTTCCACTAGCTCGCAGGATTCCTCGAAGTTTCAGTCAACATCTAATGATGTTGCGCTTACGGAGGTTTCACCGAGCGAAGTATCTTGTCCTAGTGCTAACAGCCGTAGTAATGATGATTCTGGAAATCTACCGTTGGGAGGACGGGAAGATGTTAGTCTTCAAGAGCAAGGGGGCTCAACAGAGGACTCGAAAGATGATCTTGTTGTATCTCCAGATAAGGAGGTCTTTACCGAGCAAGAACTGGGTGGTGCAAGCATTGCAAGAGATGAAGTAGGGGAAGCGGATGTAAAAGGAAATTAAGCGGTCTGTTTCTCTCTTGTCCTGAACGACCAGTGAGCTTTGTGCTGGGGATAAGCTTGCAAGAGGTTCTGTCACACTTCAATGATAAAGATCAGTAAGTTTGCATAACATTCATTCTTAGGCAACAGCAATGTTTATATTGGATTGACTGATGTTATTTTCTATTTTAGGATCCTCGTACCTCAACATCTTGGCCAAGATGCACCTTTGTGGGACTCCTCTAGCACAAAAAGTGGGTTGCCATCACCGACAATGACAACGTGCAAATTTTTTTCATGGGCTGTGTATTGTATGTTGTTGGACCTCTTGTGGTTCATTGTTTCTAATTTAAAATGTGAAATCATGGCCTTACTTGGAAGTCTGCAATCAGACTTGTGGTGAGTAGTTGGGTGCTTGGATGTCAAAGTGCCCTATTTAACTTATTCTGATCGTGACGATGGTGAAGACATTTGTATAGGTTTCTTATTCAAAAGTTATGGTTCTAGAATGATCACCTATCAAGGGTTGAAAATACAAAATCAACTTCGAGGTGAACCGACCCTTGCTTTCAAGCTTACAATATAGACACAATTTTTTAAAATCATCTAGGCAATGATGTTTTGGTGTATTTATTGCTATGGATGTTTGCTCATACATGGCGTAACTTGTTTAAACAACCTCAAGTATGCCTCGAAATCATCAAAGCTGAGACAATTTTGTCTCTCCCTCTCTCTCAAGAAAGGAGGGCTTGGACCCTTGTATTATGTACTCAAATCACAAAGCCCGAAATATATGCAGGTGCTGGATTTCGCATTATATCGGCGAGCATGTAGTCTGACATTGGTCATCCTTTTGTAGACTTTCCGACCTCATCATTTTGAGTGGCCTGTTTTTGCAACTGCTCTTCTCTACAACTCTCATCCACCTGTCACCATTCAGGTTTTGTTTGTATTGTTCTATTTTGTAACCCAACAGCCCTCATGGCTTTTATACGGTAAGCACATGTTCGATTTTGGCAAACTAGCACTCATTGCGTTCACTTGGCAAATTTATACCGGCCAACTGTGGTAGATTGGTTATGTCATTTCCCTCTTGAATAACAAGTCTCGAGTTCAACTCTCGTCGGTTGAAGTCTCTTGGGATAGTTTCCCACGACGTTAAAAATTCACTTCTCTCTCTCTCTCTCTCTCTCTCTCTCTCTCTCTCTCTCTCTGTGGGAGCATGCCTCGAACAATTGGTATGATGAAGAGTGTAGAGAGATGAGGATCATATTATAGAGAGAGGTGCTCATGGGTCCTACTACACATAGACAATCACGGATTACCTTTCGCCGCCTAGTGCGACGAGAGAAGAGGGCTTACCTATCTCAGTTAGAGTGTGATTTGTATTAGTTGTTTATGAGTCAGGACTCTAGTGAGGCATGGAGGCTTTTCCATGAGCACCCCACCGCCGGCCATCACTTCTACGGACATGGGGGGAATATGCTACATCTCTCTATATAGCATCGGGACAACCACCTTTGCCTAACCCTCCAGAGGCATGCCTAGATAAACGTTCTCTCTTGATTGCTGAGAGGGTAAGGAAAGCCATGAAGACAAGAAGAGCACAGGATCATGATGGTTTGGTAGCATAGCACTTCATCCATGTCAGAGATATGCTTGTAGAGCCTCTTGCTATGATGTTTAATAGAGCCATGTATGAGGGTTTTCATGAGACTTGGAGTATGTCCATGATTGTGCCTATCTTCAAGCGGGAGATCCTATGCTTCCCACACCATCATGGTTGGCCACCACTCTCTGGCTAGGTTGTATGCATCAATTCTTGAGCATGAGTTGAGTGGATGGGTAGAGAGAGAGGACGCACGGGTAGCACGTAGGCAGGGTTCAGGAGAGGTTTCTCCACTCTTAACCAAATTTTGACACTCAGAGCCATTATTGGGGAGGGTAGACACCATGGCAAGAGGATTTATTGTAGCTTTGTGGATTTCTGCAAAGCCTTTGATACAGTTCCACGAGCCAGACTCGTATGCAGATTGCAGGACATGGGGGTGCCCACATAGTTGATTTGGGGGATCTTAGCTTTATATAGGACAATGGTAGGGTAGGTACGCACTACTCACTGACATGGTTCACTCCACCATTGGGTTGAAGCAGGGCTGTCCCCTATCTCTGACTCTCTTTAGGATATATGTAGAGTTTTTAGATTATGTACAGACACAGGGTGATAGAGGTGCTCAATTTGCAGGGACATAAATTTTGGTGCTATTTTATGCTGACGATATTGTGTTGATCTCAAACTCTCCAGAGGGGATGCAACGTCATTTGGATGCATTGCATGCATTTGCATAGGACAATGGATTTTCTATGAACCTTGGTTAGACCAAGGTAACGGTGTTTAATACTACGGCGCAGTGGGTAAGGAGGTTTGCCCTCACTTTTACATATGGTCGAGAGACTGTGGAGTACCCAGATACATATACTTATCTTGGGACGTTTTTCAATGGTCCAGTATTTTCCCTCAGGTGTGCAGTAGATACGAGATTGACTAGAGCCTATGCAACATTGGGGAGACTTGAGAGGATATGTTCGCACGTTTAGTTCCAAGAACCTCGGACAAAGCTTTGGCTCTTTGACACTTTGGTCACTTCGGTCACTTCGGCCATGCTGTACGGAATGGAGATATGGGGCTCCTTAGTCGATCATCATAGCAGAGGTGATAGTACTGATGGATGGAGATGTATGGAGAGGCCCTTGGTGTCTATGATTTCTCGGATGATTAGGGCAAAGGCCTCAGTACCACATGATTAGGGATAGTATTGATTGATGGAGATGTATGGAGAGGCCCTTGGTGTCGGATGATTAGGGCAAAGGCTTCAGTACCACATGATTAGGGCCAAGGCCTTAGTACCACATGACATTGTTAGAGCGAGCTAATACCACATGACATTGTTAGGGCGGAGCTTGCTGCTCCTCCATAGGTCACTCACTCGATCAGTTTCATTTATGCATAGCACTTGGGCTCTCCTCAGAGACATATATGTTTGATTAGCACAAGAGTCTTCGTGACACTTGGCATTGCAGGGAGATAGATCATGTTGGTATGCAAAGATGGCATCTTGGTTTCAGTTACATGGCTTTAGTATGGATCGACTACCTCCATTTCAGTACTCTTTGGATGCACCCTCCATCTTCCTTACAGGGCAGAGATTACCAGGCTCATCAGACAAGACTTGATTCAGTTGGATACGAAGAGGACATGGATACAACCTACACATGAGTTGGGTACGAAGACGGCTTTCTATAGAGAACATCTTCTCCAGCTTACGGAGGATGGTTTTGTGATCAGACCAAGATACATGGATACTCATCTATCCTACAGGATATGATGTGCTATTGATCAGATACGCACATCCTCACATAAGCTAGAGATCAAGATAGGTAGATTAAGAGTAGTACCTGCTGAGTCCAGGATTTGTCAGTTGTGCCAGATAGAGCCCGAGACAGAGCTACATTACATGTCATTGCCCAATATACTATGAGATACAAGGCCGCTTTCACTATCTATTCAGAGAGTGTTTTGGACCACTTTCTAGAGTCATGAGATACCAGGATCAGAGATGCCTCGGATACTAGAGATTCACAGACATAGAGAGGACCTCTTGAAGAGGGGCACAATGAGAGAGATCCAGCGACAGTGACAAATTACAGATTTCTTTCAGTCTCACAGATAGAGGAGTTCGAGGAGCCCCCACAACATAGTATCACCAGAGGCATATAGCTTGATCGGGCAATAGAGTTGGGGTGGTCTCGTCGCCCACAAATGAGGGGGCCCTCTCGACATTGACGCAGATTGCGACAGAGGATCCATACCATACTAGCGCAGCATAGGAGCCGACAGAGTGCTTACCTTGGAGGACATTGAACCTCTATAACGTTCTGGATACTGATGTATATGTACATGATGCCTCTACCGTCAGAGAGCTCCATCGTATCAGCTCATCCCCTTTGTATCAGCTTTCACCCCACCCCTACCCACTATTTTCTTTTCAGTTCTTTGTACTTTTTGTCCCCTTAGATTCACCACATGTAACCTTTTGGTCTCATAGGTCATTTTGACCTTTTGAAGACCTTAATATTACATTTCATCTCTCTCTCTCTCTCTCTCTCTCTCTCTCTCTCTCTCTCTCTCTTTGTGTGTGTGTGTGTGTGTGTGTGTGTGTGTGCGCGCGCGCGCGCTCAATCAAAGCAGCTAGTTGATGTGTTGCTCCTCTGTCTCTCTTTCAGCTTGGTGATTGACAAAGAACACCAGCTTTGGACCAGCAGCAAAGAAAAAAAGATATGACACATAACTATGTGACATTGCCAAAAAAAAATTTAGGTTTAATTTCATGTCCAGCCACGTGCAAAAGACCCAATGTTAGACGACTTAAAAGATGTAGTGTGAACTCAAGTGTACAAAACTTATTTTACATTGAAATGAGAAAGGTGAAGATATAGCTAAAAGCAAATAGCTGTGTTTTTCCATCATGTGTCATGATTTACCATTTTTCCATCTATGTGATGATGGACAACTTCTTAGCACTAATAAGCCTAGAGTCCCTTGCAAGCATTAATGCAACTTGCACGAAGCAAGAGTGGAACATTTGCAAAATCAAATCATGTGTCTATGGTGGTTATCTCTTTAGGACCTTGGGTGCTCCTGCTTAATCATAACATATCTTCTTTTAATGCTTACATAAGCCCACACCCCTCCCGTCGGCGTCCGTCCTCAGTAAAGCGTGTGTTGGCATGCAATGATTTATAGCTACTGGAAATTTACAGCATTACATTTTGAGTTTCTTAGCATTGAATGTTCTGGGACCCCTCTTGCATCAAAAAATTTATGGCTTACACTTGTTGAAAAGTGTGTGTGTTGACATGCATCATTTTACACTATTTTGACAGTTGGAAGATCAGCTCAAACTGGAAGATTTTCCACTTTCAATAAGATCGACCGGCCTGAGTTAAACAAAGACATTGTCCAATGCCAAGGCATTGGCATCTATAAAAATCAGTAAAAGTCGAAATGGGAGTTTTTTGTTGCACTAGTGTGAGAAGAGAAACAATATGGTTTAATTGGCCGGAGATGTCGAGTCCCACAAGTCCCACAAGAAGTTTTGAACAAATTCTCACAATAATTCCCACATTCTGACTTACCTCAACATCATGAGCTTCTGTGAGGGAGGCATCGCATACCTAGCTAAGTACGATTGGGGGCAGGGGACTGCCGGCCCGGTGGGGGGGCTGGCGATCCCCTGCCCCCAATCGTACCTAGCTAGGTATGCGGTGCCTCTCGAGCATAAGCTCCATGATGTTATGCATTGTATGAAAAAGGCTCCGTTTTCTTACATGAGAAAAGTTCCAAATCCTCTGATCCACAATACAAGGTCTTGGGTAGGTTTACTTAAATGCATCAATGATGCCATTGTTGAAATCATGGAGCAGTGAACAAGGAAATATGGATTGAATGCCTGCTTGAATTCATGGGTGACTTACCGCCACATAGATAGACCTTCGTTATAAGTGTTACGCAAGTGAACAATAATGGTGCAAGAAATGTACACAACAATGGAGCTGGCCAGGATAAAACTAAAATAGAGCAGGCCAGGCTGGCCAGGATAAAACTAAAATAGAGCAGGCCATTAATACATCCCAGCTGCTCAAGCCTTGGACCTAGGCATTCTATCCCCTCAATCCCTCCAAAGGCCTTTGGTTGTCATTTTGGAGGGGTACACTCTCTCATTTTTATTTTTTATTTTGCATGAAAGCATGGAGGAATTGTAAAAGGTAGCCATTTTAATGAAGGGATGTAGCCCCCTTCTTTGGTAAAGTTTCTCTTACTAGGTACTCTCTTGTTGCACTAAAACACTCTTTTATGCATTAAACAAAACTTGACTACTTCTTTTGTGCCCAATCTAGCCTTGGCAAGTGCTTTTCCTTTGCATTAATATATTATTTGACAATGTATTGTACATAATGTGCAAAAGACAATTCCAAAATTGCAGTCAATCAATATTTTAGTCGACCACATTTTGAACGTGCATGGCCACCTCCAATCGGAGATGTGTTCCACTTTTTTGGGGGTTGTTATCAGTTTATCTAGTAGGGTGTATTTTGTGGGGTGTTTTTGTGTTTTGATTCATTAGCCTCATTTTCAGCTTTGATTGCTTCCATTGAGCTCGTGCACTTTTGAAACTTTTGAAGAATGGAGACTTTGACACCTTCCAATTGAATTTTGGGCAATCTTTGATAGGTGTTTCATCCGACAATCTTTTGTCATAAAATCTAATATCTAATATCTAACCAACCCAAATGATTTTCTCATATTAAACTGATCACTTAATGTGGGAGAATAAACGGGAACAGGGGTTAAGATATAGACATGTGCTTACAAATCTATCTCTACACGGGGCCAATGATAAAGGGGCCCAAATGAGAGATGGTCTATCAAAGAGCAAGGCTAACCAATGGATCATAAGACCTTAGGGTTAGCTTCATGGAAGACCTCCAATAATGTGTGTAAAAGTCCTTTGACCTTAGGTAAGCTAGGGCTGAGCTTGAGGCACAGGAACCCGACCCAACTTGAGGTGCTTGTCCATTTGTCATACTTGATGACTTAGGTGCTTAAGGTAGATGATTGAGGTGCTTGATTATTGAGATGCTTGAGGTGCTTGACATGCTTGAGATGCTAGGGTTGCACTTGAGGTGAGAACCCAGTCCAAGCTTAAAGTGCTTAAGGGCCAAGCTTGTGGTGGGAACTGGGCCTATGCATGAGGGGCTTGAGGTGTCAAAAAGTCAAATATTCAATCCCTACAAGGAGGGGGGGAGCCCTACATGAGGGGGGATGAGAGAGAACGCCCACACACTCACACAAGGCATGCATGGTACAAAGAAAGGAAAAGAGACGCTTGTCAAGTTCCTCCTCATGTTGCCCTCATGGTGTGCCTGAAGCCTATTGGTTGGCCACCAAAGGGATCCAATGATAATTTAGGATATTTAATTAATTGAATTTTCATTTATCAAGCCCTCTCTCTCAAAGGGGAAAGGGGGACACTTGTCCCAAGGCTACCCTTGTTGCTTGTAATGCCTCCTGCTTGTGATTGGCTAGGCCTGGAGGGGTCCAATGAGCTTCAAGCATGATCTACAAGGGGGGTCGACCCAAGCAAGCTAGGGGGTTGCTTAGGGGATATACTCACCCACACACACGCACAAACACTCTCATTGTGTGCTATGCAAAGTGAAAGAGCTCCCTCTCCTTCTCCAAGCAAGTAGAGGTTGAGAGGCTACACCAACACTCTTGGCTATGGAGTGCAAATCCAACCAAGAGCCATGCTTCAATGCTTAAGCTTGCCATCTCCTTCTTCATCATTACTATGCTATTATGTATGCTAGCAAGAACAGTTATGATAAGCGAGGAACTAATTCTTTCTCCTATGAAATGTTTCTTCTTTCTCTTCCCTACCCTCATTCCCTGCTAGCTCTCTCCACCTTCGAAGGTGTTTGAGGTCTGAATGAAGTTTGGGATAGTTAAAGCTTTCTTCAAGTTTATGTTATGCTTGTGATGCATGAAGATTTCCATCTTCATTGCATCACCTAGGTTACAAGGAACACAAAGATTGTATTGTAACAAGTCTCTCTTAATGGGAGAAATCATAATACAAATGCCTATTGGAGGGAAGACCGGCTCCACATAAATCCGGTCCTCAACTGTTGTTATGTTCTCTAAATTCTCTCTCTTGCAAAATTATTGTTCATGCCATGCCAAGTTAACTAATTGCTATGATTATGTTGCTATCTTCAATTATGTTCACCCGCTATGCTCACAAAGTCATTTCTCAAAAGTACTCTCATTAATTTCTGGTACTCTCAAGTTAAATAGGCCAATTCCATTACATTGGTATCAGAGCATTTGGTTTCTCTTTTCTTGCTTAAGAAGAGAGGTTCTTAAGTAGCCTATAAATGGTTGATATTGTTAATTATATAAGGGTAAGTGGAATTGGGATCTATTATCGGTTTTGTTGAGCCCACTATGTGGGGAATGGTGCACACCTCGGGAGCTTTGGACTTAATAATGAAGTCTTTTTAGACTTGCCTACAACTTTACCATTATTGAGCCATAAGAAGTCCGAAAGGAGCTAGCCCTCGGTAGCTCTGCTATGTTAGACCTACTCCTCTACTCTCTATAATTAACCACTTCGAGCCGTGGGTGTAGATACTTAAGAGCCGATTTTCAAAGGCTAAGAGGAGTGGCAACTAAGGTTTTGAATTGCCAAAGCATACACTAAGTACATACATAAATTTTGTTAACATGGCTGACAATAATCAAGAGAGTAGAATGAACATTGATAGCTTTGATTTTGCACATGAAGGTGCTAATGATGATGCTCCCATGTTTGTTAATTTATCTCGTCACTAGGTTGCAGCAATCTATGGGCAACCCTGCTTTGCAAGCCGAAGTTACTCAACAACTTCATGTTTATGGAATTTCCCTTCCTCTCCAAGAGGAGAGAGAGCTTAGGAGACCTCTTGAAGAGATCCCCAAAAGAAAACTCTCTCCCATTCGAGAGAAAGAATCCAAAGAACAAGAAAGCAATGAAAGTTTAAGTTCCTCTGAAGATGTGGCTCCACAAAGACGGCGGTCTAGACGATCTCCCACTCCTCCCAAAGAAAAGATCAATACATAGTCCTTCTCCTCATCACTCTGAAAGGCAAGAGAGGAAACAAAGAAAGAAAAGGGCTAGGAAGAGGTCACCCTCTTCTCCTTCTTCTTCACCTTCCTCCTCTTCCGACGAAAGTTATGGATATTCTCCTAGAGAATACAAGAGGGGAGGACATCGCAAATCATTTCCTGCATGGCGAAGGTCACAAAAGCTAAAGAAGTTCAAGGAGGGAGGAAAGAGTATCTCTTTTCTCACCTATGATGGCACCTTTGGTGCTACCGATAAAGTGTTGGCCTTCATCCAGCAATTTGATGCGGCCTTTGGAGATGAGGGCTTGACAGAGTCCTCCAAGCTACGCCATGTAGCTATGCACTTCCAAAAATCAGCTCGTCAATGGTGGGCTAGCCTTTGTGGCAATGGTGAAGCCCCAAAAACATGGAAAACTCTACGAGTTTCCATCATGAAGCAATTCCTTGCAAGCGATGCAAAGGACAAAGTGCTTACCGAATGGCGCAGCTTGAAGCTTCTCTCCCATGAGTCTATCCACAAATATGTAGACAAGTTTTGGGATTTACATCTCAAGGCTATTGTCTTTCAAAAAATAGACTTTGCCAAGCAAAGACAACAATTCTGTGCGGGGTTACCTGAAAAGATGGCCAAATACATCAACTCTCAACGTCCTGGTACTATTAGCGAAGTAATCCATCACACCATGGTTGCTTCACGCATCAATTTCCATCAAGGGGCTAGACGTAATGTCAAGCCCATGGAAAACAAAGACAAAAATGATGCAAAGGGGAAAACCAATGTTCAAAACTCTTCCCAAGTCACTTCCAACAACAACAACAATCGGTCCAAGGAGAAGGGAGTTTACAAAGGTAAAAAAAAACTCTCTCCTGAAGAGCTTGAAGCTTTTTGCAAGGACCATAAGTGTTTCAAGTGTGGGGAGCAAGGACATGGCTATCATTCTTGCCCTAAGAAGAATACTCACAATGAGACTCCTAGGGCTTCCACCATCGAAGCTCCAAAAGAGGATGCTCATTGCAAAGGATCATCACTTTCCTATGCTTGGAGAAAGTTAAGAGAGCATGATGCCTTCATCTTGTTTGACCCTAGCTCTACTCTCAACTTCATATCAACGGAGTTGGCCACCAAGTTGGGCATTCAAGATTTTGAGATGGGAGATATAGTAATGGCTGACGCAGCTTTCAAGGGACAGCAAGCCTCCATTACTCCCTTGATTGGGAAGTTGAGGCTTCATGTCCAAAGCTATGTCGACAAAGAAGACTTCTTCATCTCTCCTCTTCAACATGAGGATGCTATCCTAGGGGCGCCATGGTTTGATCGCATGGCTGCCAACATAAAGTTCCCTGAAAGGAGAATCTACTTCACCTACAGGGGAAAGAACATGTATATAGATGCGAGTGAGCGTGGTCGCACTATTCCACTTGTAAATCCTCTTGCTTTTGATAAGTCAATGAAGAGCTCAATTTCTGCGTACATGATTTTTGTCAAAGAGTCTCTAAAAGATACTAATGTTTCATCAAATATAAATGGTAGGAATCAAGAAGAGTTAGACTTGTCTAATTTTCTAAAAGGATTCCAAGATGTGTTCATCGATGATATCCCTATGGACTTACCTCCAAAACGAGGGGATGATGACCATTGCATTGAGCTCCTTCCTGGAAGCTCACTACCTAGCAAGCCTCCTTATCGAGTCTCACAAGCTCAACAAGAGGAGATCATGAGGCAAGTACAAGAGCTGGTAGACAAAGGGATGGTGAGGCCTAGTTCCTCTCCAGTCCTTTTAGTGCAAAAGAAAGATGTTACATACCGTTTGTGTGTGGACTATCGAGCACTAAACCATATCACTATCAAAAACAGATTTCCCGTGCCTCGGGTAGAAGATCTATTTGATAAGCTACAAGGCTCTACCTACTTCAATAAGATTGACCTTAGAAGTGGCTATCACCAAATAAGGATAGTGGATGAAGATATCCTAAAGACCGCGTTTTGCACAACATTTGGTCTTTATGAATATCTAGTCATGCCTTGTGGCTTGACTAATGCACCAGCTACGTTCAATCGTCTGATGGAGAAATTTTTTAGACCTTATTGCAAATTCACTAGAGTGTTCTTTGATGATATCATCATCTACTCCAAGTCTTTGGAGGAACATAAGCAACATCTCCAAGTGATTTTTCAAGCACTGAGGGAGAAGAAGCTTTTTCTCAACCAAAAGAAAAGCGAATTCTTCCTTCAAGAGATTCAATACCTAGGTCATATTATCTCTAAAGATGGTATTTGTATGGATCCATCAAAGTTAGAGGTAACAAAAGCATGGCCTAACCCAAGAAATCTACATGAGCTAAGAAGCTTTATTGGTATGTGCGCATACTATAGACGCTTCATGGCAAAATTCTCTCAAGTAGCAGGACCACTACATGACTTAACTAAGAAGAACGTTAAGAATGTATGGAGTGCTAAGGAGCAAAATGCTTTTGATAAGCTCAAAGAGAAGCTTACTTCCCAACCAGTCCTCGTACTTCTGGATCTCTCAAAACCATTTGAGGTCTAATGTGATGCTTGTGGTGATTGCCTTGGAGCAGTTTTGCTTCAAGAAGGGCATGCCATAGCATATGAGAGCCGAAGGCTCAATATTGATGAACGAGTCTTGGGCATTTATGAGAAAGAGCTTTTAGCTGTTCTACATGCCCTACATATATGGAAGCACTACCTATTGGGGACTCCATTTATCCTACGAACGGACCACCAAAGTCTCAAGTATTTCATGACACCAACCAAGCTTTCCGACAAACAAATGAGGTGGGAAAATTTTCTTTCGCAATTTAATTTTCATATTGCTCACATTGCTGGTAAGCACAATCAAGTGGCCGATGCACTTTCACGATGACCAAAAGTTAATGCGGTATCTATAGTACCATGAAAGTGGACATACAAGAGTATGTTTCAAAACGTGTAGTATGCCAAAAGACCAAGTATGATAGAGGGAAGCAACCTGGATTACTCCAGCCATTGCCTATCCCAAATTCACCATGGGAGAGTATATTCATGGATTTCATCTTTGGATTACCCAAGTCTATCCATGGGAATACAGGAATATGGACAATAGTTGACAGGTTTAGCAAGCAAGCACATTTTATTCCTGTCAAAAAGACTATTAAGGCACATCAAATGGCAACTCTCTTCATATCTCAGATTTTCAAGCACCATGGATTACCCACATCCATCGTGTCAGATAGAGATCCTAGAATGACCAGTAATTTCTGGAAAGGTCTCTTTGAAAATCTAGGAACAAGATTGAATTTCTCTTCGGCCTATCACCCACAAATGGATGGCCAAGGTGAGATAGCCAATCTTACGATACTCGATCTACTCAAGACTTATGTTACCGAAGTAGATCAACGCTCACAATGGGAAAAGTACTTACCTCTTGTAGAGTATGCCTACAATAATACTGTACATACTTCTACGGGAAAAGCACCTTTTGAGATCATTGAGGGAAGATCTAAAAGTCCATTTCTACTCAAAGTCATGGGAAGATCTTCGCCGCCGATGAGTATAGCTGTGACCTACAAGAATCTTTTCAAAAGATTAAGGAGGCTATATCCATCTCTCAACAAAGGCAAAAAGCTGCTGATAAGCACAGAAGAGCCTTAATGTTCAAAGAAAATGATTGGGTCTTACTCAAGTTTCCTAAGGCTCGATTAAGGCAAACGACGGGCAAAAATCCTATCGGCCATCAAAAGTATTATGCTAAACTAGCAAAAAGATACTATGGTCCTTTCCAAATCTTGAAGTCCATCAATGAGACGGCTTATCAACTCAAGTTGCCCAACCATTGGCTCATACACAATGTCTTTCATGTAAGCCTACTTAAGCCCTACAAAGGAGATCCACCAACTGAACCAATTATTGAAGACCCTCCCGAAGTTGAAGACCAAGAAGAGGTGCTACAACCCGAAGCTGTTCTTCGGCATGAAGACAAGATACTACGACATGGTAAGATTATCCGACGGTATCTTATTAAGTTCAAAAATTATCCTTTTGAAGATGCTAGATGGATGCAAGGAATACAGCTTAAGGATAGTATGAACCTTGTCAATGCTTACAATGCTGCATTAGAGTAAGCAAATGTACAAATTTCTTTTAAATGACTCATGTTTTTGTCTTATAAGACTAGTCCTCTTTTTAATTGTGCACAAATTTAACTACTATGCATGCTTAGAATCATGTTTGTGATGACGACGTCTCTCAAACACCAAGTAGAATTTGTCACTGTACTTTGGGAGAAAATGGACTAAAGAGCAGACATTCTTGCGACAAATATGTCTCCCAAGCACCAAATGGAATAGTCATCCATCTTGGAAAGATGTCATAGGGTAAAAAGGGATCCTCTACCCGCTAAGTAAAATTGACTAATGACTAAGGCTTTATCTCTTCTACCTCATAGTCGAGGATGACTATGATTTCAAGAGAGAGGTAATGTCATAAAATCTAATATCTAATATCTAACCAACCCAAATGATTTTCTCATATTAAAATGATCACTTAATGTGGGAGAATAAATGGGAACAGGGATTAAGATATAGACTTGTGCTTACAGATCTATCTCAACATGGGGCCGATGGTAAAGGGGCCCAAATGAGAGATGGTCTATCAAAGAGCAAGGCTAACCAATGGAGCATAATACCTTAGGGTTAGCTTCATTGAAGACCTCCAATAATGTGTGTAAAAGTCCTTTGACCTTAAGTACGCTAGGATTGAGCTTGAGGCGCGGAAACCCGACCCAGCTCGAGGTGCTTGTCCTGCTTGTGATGCTTGATGACTAAGGTGCTTGAGGTGCTTGATGATTGAGGTGCTTGAGATGCTTGATTATTGATATGCTTGAGGTGCTTGACATGCTTGAGATGCTAGGGTTGCACTTGAGGTGAGAACCCAGCCCAAGCTTAAAGTGCTTAAGGGCCAAGCTTGTGGTGGGAACTGGGCCTATGCATGAGGGGCTTGAGGTGTCAAAGAGTCAAATATTCAATCCCTACAAGGAGGGGGCGAGCCCTACATGAGGGGGGATGAGAGAGAACACCCACACACTCACACAAGGCATGCATGGTACAAAGAAAGCAAAAGGGACACTTGTCAAGTTCCTCCTCATGTTGCCCCTCATGGTGTGCCTGAAGCCTATTGGTTGGCCACCAAAGGGGTCCAATGATAATTTAGGATATTTAATTAATTGATTTTGCATTTATCAAGCCCTCTCTCTCAAAGGGAAAAGGGACACACTTGTCCCAAGGCTACCCTTGTTGCTTGTAATGTCTCCTGCTTGTGATTGGCTAGGCCTGGAGGGGTCCAATGAGCTTCAAGCATGAACTACAAGGGGGGTCGACCCAAGCAAGCTAGGGGGTTGCTTAGGGGGTATACTCACCCACACACGCTCACAAACACTCTCATTGTGTGCTATGCAAAGTGCAAGAGCTCCCTCTCCTTCTCCAAGCAAGTAGAGGTTGAGAGCCTACACCAACACTCTTGGCTATGATAAGTGAGGAACTAATTCTTTCTCCTATGAAATGTTTCTTCTTCCTCTTCCCTACCCTCATTCCTTGCTAGCTCTCTCCACCTTCAAAGGTGTTTGAGGTCTTGAGACTGAGGCTTGGGATAGTTAAAGCTTTCTTCAAGTTTATGTTATGCTAGCAAGAAGAGTTATGATAAGTGAGGAACTAATTCTTTCTCCTATGAAATGTTTCTTCTTCCTCTTCCCTACCCTCATTCCTTGCTAGCTCTCTCCACCTTCAAAGGTGTTTGAGGCCTTGAGATTGAGGCTTGGGATAGTTAAAGTTTTCTTCAAGTTTATGTTATGCTTGTGATGCATGAAGCTTTCCATCTTCATTGCATCACCTAGGTTACAAGGAACACAAAGATTGTCTTGTAACAAGTCTCTCTTAATGGGAGAAATCATAATACAAATGCCTATTGGAGGGGGGACCGGCTCCACATAAATCCGGTCCTCAACTGTTGTCATGTTCTCTAAATTCTCTCTCTTGCAAAAGTATTGTTCATGCCAAGTTAACTAATTGCTATGATTATGTTGATATCTTCAATTATGCGCACCCGCTATGCGCACAAAGTCATTTCTCAAAAGTACTCTCATTAATTTCCTCTACTTTCAAGTTAAATAGGCCAATTCCATTACATCTTTACATCCATGTTTAATCTTGGATGTTGGAAGGTTGCTGAGTAGACTCTCTCTCTCTCTCTCTCTCTCTCTCTCTCTCTCTCTCTCTCTGTGTGTGTGTGTGTGTGTAATAACAGATCTTAAGTTTAACTCCCCTTGTCGGATAGATCTTTAAGGTTTCTTGGGATAGTTTCCTACGACGTTAAAATTCTCTTCTCCTCTCTCTCTCTCTCTCTCTCTCCCCCCGCCCGGCCCTCCCAAACAAAAAAAAACACACACACATACCCACATAGTGTCATACTATATTCAATATTCATGGAACACTCATGCAGTAATGGAATGCATGCACAAAAATAAATGCAAACATAATGTTATAGATACATGTGTATCATTTGACTTTAAGCATTCTAAAAAGTTTGGATAATAAACTATGTTTTTCTTAGACAAGAATATGAGTTGTGGGTTTTGAGAGGCGGGCATGTCTAGTCTAGCTCTCTTACTATTGCAATACATATTTGTGGGTTTATATGGCCAAAAATGATGAAATGCAAAGAAATGTTGGCACCTCTACATCCATGAGGAGGGAGTCACTTACTCTTGATAGCTTATTGTAAGTAAAGTAGGTTTTATAGCTAACACATCGGATCATGAAAGATCTAGATTGCTTAGGATAGTAGTTAGTCTAGGTGTTTCTAAGTAACACTTTTGATAGGCATAGTGACAATTGTTTAAACATATTCAAAACTAATCACTTGATTGTTTTGTTTTCATAAATGTAAGTGAGATCTGTACTTTCTTGAATGTGCTTAGGATAATTAACATTGAAGATGAAGACCAAGGAAACCTAATTTTTTAATTTTAAGTTCCTGATCTAGATTGCTTAGGATAGTAGTTAGTCTAGGTGTTTCTAAGTAACACTTTTGATAGGCATAGTGACAATTGTTTAAACATATTCAAAACTAATCACTTGATTGTTTTGTTTTCATGAATGTAAGTGAGATCTGTACTTTCTTGAATGTGCTTAGGATAATATTCATTGAAGATGAAGACCAAGGAAACCTAATTTTTTAATTTTAAGTTCCTGATATGTAGCAAACTGGAATACACTTGGCATTCTTACTTTGAAGGGAAAGACTTTGAAATATAAAAGAAGTTTTGGACTAACTGTCTTGAGGTCGTTTTGAGGTCTAGAATTGTGTGTCTTTTGAACATGTAAAAGTGTTCTTTTGTGGATAAGTAATTGTTGGGATTTATGGGCTTTTGCTTACACTTATGTTGCTTCGTGTGAATCACTACAAGCCCTCTTAAATTCCAATGTCAAATTATCGGCGTCCATGGCGGGCGTCGGTATATGTGTAGGTAAGTCTGGAGGGAGATCAACTTTTTTTAAAAATTAATTTTTGAGTTTTCGATGTCTGTAAAGGTAGTTATTCCGGCACTTGTATCGAGGGACTTTCCGATGTATATACCAAAGTGTTTTCCGATGTCTCTACCGACACTTGTACCTGTGGACCCTGCAAAAAACGAACCCGTTGATCTTTCCCTGCGCATTTTCCTCATTTTCCGCCTCTTCTCTTGCCCTCCTCCTCCTCCTCACCTGCTGGCAGATCTGTTGCTCAACAAATTGCCGGAGGTGAGTTTCTTGCTTGTGGACTACTCCCCAACATCAAGGTGAGATTCTTTTCAAGTTTGCTTGTAGGTTTGTGTGTATGTGTGTCTAACATAGTATGTGAGTGTGTGTGTGTGTGTGTGTGTGTGTGTGTGTGTGTGTGTGCGTTTTTACAGGTTTGAAGACGTTTTAAGACCCTTTCTTGTTCAAATAGGCCGCATGTGAGTGTTCGAAAGTTTTATGTATATTTATTTAATTTAAAATTATATTGTAGATTGACAAATTAAAATTTTAATCATTAGGCTTTCAATGCTTTAATTTTTTATGCAATTTTGTTTTGAAATTATGCTTTGGAAATATTTTGTTTTGAAATTATGCTTTGGGGTAATTTTGTTTTGAAATTATGCTGTGGGAAAATTTTGTTTTGAAATTCTGCTTTGGAGAAATTTTGTTTTGAATTATGCTATGGAAAAATTTTGTTTTGAAATTATGCTTTGGAGAAATTTTGTTTCGAAATTATGCTACGGGAAAATTTTGTTTTGAAATTATGCTTTGGAGAAATTTTGTTTTGAAATTACGCTACCATCTTATCACCATCATGCGATTGATGAGGTTTAAGTTATAGGTTTCAGTTAGGTTTAGGTTTAGGTTATAGATTAGGTTAGGGTATAGGTTATATGTTACGTTATCGGTTATACGTTAAGCTAGGTTATGTTAGATTAGGTTTAGGTTATAAGTTAAGTTAGAGCTAGCAACAAATAGTGAAAAAAACGCAAACAAACTTCGAAAATGACTCGTTTACTTCAAAAAACGCGAACGGACTTTTGTTAGGTTAGGTTTAGGTTTTAAGTTAGATTATGGTATAGGTTAGGTTAGATTAGTTTATACGTTAGGGTTAGGGTTATAGCTTAGGTTAGGTTAGGATATAGGTTATATGTTAAGTTATAGATTATACGTTAGGTTAGGTTAGGTTATAAATTAAGTTAGATAAGGTTTATGTTATAGGTTAGGTTAGAGCTAGCGGCAAATAGTGAAAAAACGCAAATGAACTTCGAAAATGACTTGTGTACTTCAAAAAACATGAACGAACTTTGGTTAAGCTACGTTATAAGTTAGGTTTATGTTTTAAGTTAGGTTAGGTTGGGTTATGCTATAGGTTATGTTAGATTAGCTTATAGGTTAGGTTACGTTAGGGTATATATTTTATATGTTAGGTTATAGGTTATATGTTAGGCTACGTTAGGTTATATGTTATGCTATGTTATGTTATAGGTTAGGTTAGATTAGGTTTAAGTTATAGGTTAGGTTAGGTTAGAACTAGCAGAAAATAGTGAAAAAAATGCAAACGAACTTCGAAAATGAATTGTGTACTTCAAAAAACGCGAACGGACTTTGGTTAGGTTAGATTATATTAGCTTATATGTTAAATTTCGGTTATAAATTAGGTTAGGTTATAGGTTGGGTTAGAGCTAGCGATAAATAATAGAAAAAACGCAAACGGACTTCAAAAAGACTCGTGTATTTCAAACAACGCATTCGGACTTCGGTTAGGGTAGGTTATAAGTTAGGTTTAGGTTATAGGTTAGGTTTATGTTATAGGTTAGGTTAGGTTATTGGTCATGTTAGGTTAGGTTTAAGTTATAGGTTGTGTTATAAGTTATATTAAGTTAGGTTTAGGTTATAAGTTATGTTATTTATGTTTAGGTTATAGGTTGTATGTAAAAGGTTGGGTTAGGTTAGGTTGTACATAAAAGGTTAGGTTGTATGTTAGGTCAGGTTTAGACTATAGGTTAGGTTATGTTAGATTGTATATACATGAAAGATTAGGTTAGTTTATAGGTTAGGTTTATGTTATAGGTTTCAAAAGCGCACTTGGACTTCAAAAGCGCACACGACTTCAAAAACAATAATATAAAGTCATTGACCAATAAAGACAAGATTATTACCCGGTGGTTTTAATCTCCAAGCACCTCTAGATCTAGGTGTGCATGGATTAGGCATGGCTAGAGAATGTGAAGTTGTTAGAGCTAATGACAAATAGGTGAAAAAACGCAAACGAACTTCAAAAATGACGTGTACTTCAAAACGCAAACGGACATTAATAATTGAAGTGAAATAATGCAATCGGACTCAAAAGCGCACACTAACTTCAAAACTCCTAATGTATAGTCATTGATCAATAAAGACGATATTATTACCCTGTGGTCCTAATCTCCGTGCACCTCGAGACCGAGGTGTGCAGGGATTGGGCCTGGCTAGAGAATGTGAGGTTGTCATGTATTGTCACGTAGTTAGTAGTGTGTAGTTATAACAAGAGTGCTTTAATTATTTGTTGCATCATTGGTAGATAAAGTATGGATGATAGGATGGCGTGTCCTTGTGTGCATTGCAAGCATCAGATATTTCAAAAACAAAAAACCTGCGACCAGTACATACGCAATCACGGTCTCTTTCCAATAGAGCGACTACAAGACCTGCATCCAGAGACAATAGATCAAAATCTGCAAGTAGATATTGCTTCCACTTCATCCCAGAGAAGACAATTTACAAGGAAAATTTATCCCTGCAAAGGTCGTTCGACACTTTCCTATCATTGTAAGAATAAAAAGCATGTTCAGGTGCAAGTCTATAGCCGCTTTGATGACATGGCACTCAAATACTAGATCGACAGATGATGTGATGTGGGTACCTGCTGACTCTCGTGCATGGAAGCACATAGAGGAAAGTTGACCTACATTTAAGAATGAGCCTCGATGTATCCGCTTAGGTCTGGCAATGGATGGAGTAAACGCATTTGAATTAAGAGTTTGTTATGGAGCACGTGGCCTATTTGGTTGGTCAATTATAATCTTCCACCATGGCTAGCTATCAAGAAGGGCCATCTATTGTTGTCACTGATTGTCCCAGGAAAGTACAAAGCAAAGAACATGGACGTCTATCTAGCACCACTTATAGAAGAGCTCCAAATCTTGTGGACATGAATTGATGTGGTTGATATGTCCAACCAATTGGGCGACGGAATGTACATGTGCAAGGCATTCTCATGTGGACCATGCACGATTGGCCAGGCTTCAGTGAGTGTTCAGGTAAGTGCCTTTGAAACCCACACACACATGTTATTTCTGGCTATGCCAACACTTTTATATTTTAAATTTGTGCTTTTTCATGCTTGAGTTACTCGGGCAATTATGCATGTCCAAAATGTGGTCCTTCACTTGGCTTCCACCGCTTTGAGCATTTGAGCAAGATAGCTTACAAGGAGCATGGTATATTTTTGCTTGAAGGACATGAGCTATGTGAACCAAACATATACAAACATGACATGCATCCAATGAAAGCGAGTGATTGGAAAAACATATGGCTGGAGAGGGGAGATTTCATGCCACCTAGAATAAAAAGACTTTCTATTTTCCATGAACTCCCGTATTGGAGTGACCTACTGATTAATCATCTGCTCGACCCAATGCACATCTTCAAGAATGTGGGGGAGATCATATGGAAAACCATCACTAGGAAAAGGGAGAGCAAGGCCCAAAAAGATGACCTGTAGGCTGTGGGTCGAATGCCAAGAGATGTGGCCTCGACTTAAACCCAAAGGAAATTTTGCTATACCAAAAGGACCATGGGTTTTACAACTTCCTTTTTGAGCTCCACATGATAACATTAATTTGATAACTTTAAGTCTATTTCAATTTTGTGTCTGCAGTATCACAAATATGGAGCTTTGTGGTCTCATGGCAAACACTTCAGAGTGCAACGGATCGAAGAACAAAGGGTCACTTTCGACAGTGGTGTTAGGGCAAGCTTTGTCCAAGAAAGTAGGAGTAGTGCCAGGGATGAGAACACAGAGACTAGCCAACTTGAATACTTTGGCTACATCCAAGAAATCTTGAAGATTAGCTTTAGAAAGTTTGATATTTTTATCTTTGATGTCAAGTGGTTCAAAGTTATTACCAGCGGCTCTAATGCAATTGTGTGCAAAGACAAGAGTGGATTGATTCAAGTGAACTCTAGGTGGGTGTGGACATATGCGTGGGATACATTCGTACTTCCACAGCATTATGAACAAGATGTGTTCACACTAGATCCACTATGGAGAGAAAATGATGAAAATGATATGTCTAAACCGCGCTGGCACTATGTTGTTTAAGTTGCTCCACGGAGCAAGCAAGTGTGTGAAGGATTGGACATTGAGGTTGAAGAGGTAATTCATGAACAAATTGCAGGACCGACGGATGATATAAGTTTGGATTTTGAGATGGAGGTCAGTGGTGAGCATATGCTTGAGCCTAGAGATGAAGTGTCAAATACTGAAGCTGATGTGGAGAGCGACAAAGAAGTAGGGTTGATGACAAAGATACAAAAGTACAGAGTGAGATAGATATCTTTGGTGCATCAGATCTCATAGAATATAAGAGATTAACTAATGATTTTTTCTAGTAACTCTTTTGTAAAATTCTTTTTATTAATCTACAATACACTTTAGATTCATTCATTTGTGTTGGCCATTCGTTTATTTGTTATTTTCATTGATTAAGCGTTTCTTCTATAAACTAATGTATTTTGTGGGCGTTATTTGTGTATCTATAGCCATGGCCAATGACGATGAGACATACTCTCCTAGTTTTAGTTTTCCTGTAACTCCGGCCGGCATGTCACCCGAGAAGATGAGTCTCTTTTTGACACAGTTCACACCAGAGCAGATCGTGATGGCACAGAACCTTTGGGTAGCAGGTTCCTCTAGACCTAATACGACGACCCTATTCCTGGGACTAGTGTGGTTCCTACACCTACCGGACCCACACCTCAGTCGAGTTTGTCCCCTATGCCTAGGACTAGTGTGCCCCCTACACCGAAGGGCGGTTCATCCTCGAGACGAGGTAGGCGTCGTTCTGGAGCTGTGGCTGCTGTGGTAGCGGATCTACCAATGCGTTCACACAACCGAGAGAGCACCCCCCACTCTCTTCAGTAGATAGTTCACCGATTGGCACACCACGTACACCTTGGGGATCACACGAGCAAGATTTGGTTTGGTCTGCTTATGTTTATGGTTTTGCATTCCGTTTGCGATTATGATTTGTTTCGCAATTATGATATGGCATAGAGGTTATGGTTATGGTATGGCACATAGGTTTTGGTCATGGTTTGGCAATCAAGTTATGGTTATGTTTTTGCAATGATGGGTTGGCAATCATGGTATGGTTAGGGTTTGACAATCAAGTTATGGTTATGGTTTTTAGTGATGGTATGGCAATCATGTGATGGTTATGGTTATGATTTTGCAATGATGGTATGGTTGTTATGGTTATGATATAACAAGCAAGTTATGGTAATGGTTATGGTATGGGAAGTGGGTTATGTTTATGGTTTTGCAGTTTTTGAATCATGTTTTAATTATGGCTATAAAATCTTTATACCGTAATGCCTATGGTTTGGGAGTCGACGTTATGGTTATGCTTTTGAAAACTTGTCATGATTAAGCTTTTGATTTTGTAGTTTTGTTATTTTTACAATTTTACTAATGTGTATACACTCGCTCTTTAGTGTCAACTTGTAGATGGAGTGCGGTTGCTTGTGCACTCTTCCTTTGGGCAAAGAGGGCTATTTTCTGTTGTTGCAGTACATGCAACATCAGTTCCCAACCCTCTTTGCCCATTTTTTTTTTCCAGGTTTGGTCATCGGAACAGAGTTCGGTGCATGCGTTGATATGGCCCTCGGAATAAGCATCGAAATATAAAACCATTTCCATCTTAGATAATTGTGTATTCCGACGCAAGTAACAACATGTATTTCAACGTATATAACAACATGTATTTTGACGAAAGCTACCGGTGCATATAGTGATGCTACGATACTGTCGTTTATTATGATTCTTCTTCCATGGCATTTTACTTCTAAAAGAAGCTTTGTCGCGTTGGTATCTGCGCCGATTTTTGCGTGACGTGTTATAGTGAATCATTTCTAGTCTATTAGGATGCCTACATTGCATTGGGCATGTGTATCCCACTCATAAGGACCATATATATCCTCATTTTCCATAAGTCAAAGAAATCTTTGTTTCTCACCATGTTCTTCTTCAAGAAACAAGGAAGAAACCTCTACATCATTATCGCTGCTATCTTCCACCTCACTGCCATCATCTCCATTGTTTTCTTCTTCGCTTGAATACTCTTTTGCATCACCTTCCGCATCGAAATCAACATTCAAAGATTTCTTGCTAGCCATGTCAAACCTATTCTTAACACCCCAACCATGGTCTTCCGAGGATGAGAGGGAATGCACCACTTAGGTCTACTAACATAGTGGATGATGTATTTTTTGATGATGTCATTCATAAAGTCATCTATTGTGTGCCTATATAGGAGGCATGTACACACTCATTTTCATTGTTCAAGTTCATGAACAATTTAGTTATCACTTTGAGTTTACATTGACTCTCTCTCTCTCTCTCTCTCTATATATATATGTGAGCGTGCATGCACATGCGCGTGCGCGCGCACACACACACACACACACATTGTAATAGCTCCTATTGTTACATTTAGTTTTGAACTCTAAAGCTAGGAGCACACATGCACACATGATCTTTTGACAAAATATTTTAAAACTATGACTTATTAAAAATAAGAAATTTCTCAATTTTTTTTAATAAAAAAATCTCTCTTTGCCTACATTTTTAAAGCCAGAGACGCAATAGAATGCTCACAAAAATAGGCTCATAGGAAAATTTGTTTTGCTCCCGTTGCTTCACATTGTGAATGAACATTATAAGAAGGAGTTAAAACTCACAAACTTACCACCTTACCAGCTTAGTTATAACTTAATCTTATCTTCACTAACAACACCTTGGCACTATTTTTCTTGTAAAATCTCTTCTATCTCAAAAAACCTATTATATTATCTCATATTACCAATAGACTCTGAAATTGGGATTTAAAAATAAAAACATGCACACTTATCCTCTAAATCACATTCAAAACTTTGCCCCCCCCCCCCAAAACACACACACTCATAATCTTTTTTTCTCGGCTACCATTTTTGGCAAAAAAGTCGGGAGGGGTTGTGTCTTCTTTACTTCGATAGATTTTAAGTGGATTATTCTTTGCTAACTTTGTATGCTTTCACCTTGGATTTTATCCACTTTTGTAAAGATAGTGGATTATTATGGTTTTTTTCCGCATCCAATACTAAAGATATGACGCGTCTGCAATATACGCTTGCCAAAATGGTTTTGCAGGATATGATGATTGTATGCCTGGCCCCTGCTTGCATGAGCGCGCATGCGCACGCACGCGTGCGCGCGCACACACACACACAATCTACCTACTATACCAGATTGCAAAGCTCTAAGTATTGTGTCTATCACTTTTTAACCAGTCTAGAGAAATTATCCTTGCTACAAGAAGCAAACAAAGCTCTAGATAGAAATTTGAACAGTTTTGAATGCATGGATAAAGGGGTCATGGATGACAACTGCTGGGTCCGTTCTATACTTGCAATCCATGACTAAACAAAAATACTAATGATTTTTTTGTTTGCATGATGGCTGCAGCAGGTAAGGATTCTGGCTTCTTGTATCTTTGAATTCAAGTGCTATTCGAACAATTTTTGGCAGGGATACTCCATTTTTATTTCTTAGATGTAATAAAACATCAAAATTCCATTCCAAATATACATAGTTTTTTTTGTAAAAATTATGTATGTAATCACTTTTATTTGTCTTTGTCATGTCTCTTTTTGAATATACTATTCAAATTGTGAATAAAGTATATAGATTAATACTCTAACACACCCACACAGAGGCACAAGGACATAATTTGCTTTGTCAATTTATGACTAGGAGTATGGAAAAGATACATAATAATT
This sequence comes from Adiantum capillus-veneris, assembly GCF_014529385.1. Lineage (NCBI taxonomy): Eukaryota > Viridiplantae > Streptophyta > Polypodiopsida > Polypodiales > Pteridaceae > Adiantum > Adiantum capillus-veneris. Next base: position 33,392,590 of record NC_140948.1, on the reverse strand, counting down.
AGATTTTTAGGTTTTGACCTAATTATCTAATTGGGATACAAACACATAGTCATTATATCCTCGGATTGATTGGTTTAAAGGTTGTCTGTATTACCTCTTTAACTTTTTAGCTCACTTTTTGTCAGGTATCTCAACTCCACAAATACACCGTCCGAACACGGATTCTTAATTCCCCCAAAAATATAGAAGCTATCAATAAAAAATTGAGAATGGCCCGTGCCAATTTGTACAAACATACCCTTAACTATCCTTTGAGGTACCATGCTAATAGATACATACCTTTTCTTGCTAGAGTTGCTAAAAATAAAATAAAAATTGGGTTGTATTTCTTTATTTGGCTCTTTTTCTCTAATTTATGATGATTTGTCTATTTTTCAGACTGACTCCTTTGCCCTTGGGTTGGAATTTCCTGTTGAGCTTGCTTCTTCTACAGCGAGCGTTTATGTTGTACATTGCATTGGATCAACAAATTTAGGAATTATCCTCATGGTTCTTTACTGCAACTTCTTTCATTTAACAATTGGATCAAACTCTTAGCAGCTCTAGTCAAAAACAAGAAGGAAGGACTTAAATTCTTAGAGGAGGAATTAAAACATTTTCATCTGCTTCAGAAAATTCACACACAGTCACTTGATACCTTTTCCTCCTCAGGTGCAGAGTTAAGCAATTTTCTTGAAAAGTTATGCGAACTCAAGCCGACCTTCATTACTAAACCGGCTGCTCCTATTATTAAAGGCATCTAATTGTTGGATAGAGGAGAGTTAATCAATGTTCCCTTTACCATGAAATTTTTGGATCCTCCAAAATGCTCTACTAGTACTGGGATTTATGGGTGCACAAAGGATGTTATGGATTTCTCCAAGCCAAATGCAGACTACTATTCAGATTCTATTTTGAACATTTACATGCCCTATATCAAATGTGCCTGCAAGCTCCTTGACAACAAAGCATCATGCGAATCAAGCATCATTTGGTTTGATCATGCAGTTTGGTACATTCTTAATCACCTGGATTTATTATTCCCAGACAAAGCTGCAAAATTTCACTTATCATTAATAGGTCCATGGCTGTGTAGACAAGCTCGTAACTTGGTTTTAGCTCAAATTGCTTTCATTCACTTTCGCAACATGATGCTTGAAATTCTCAAAGAGCTAAAAGAAGATGAACTTGGAACTTTTCTGACATCCTATGGCAACTACAAAGGAGTAAAAACTCTTCTCAGTCTGCTTAAACCTAATACGGAAGAAGAATATACCCCATCCCTAAAACAACCTATTTCTTTATCTAACACACCTAATTCGCTTACCTCTTTTTTGACTCCCTCTATTACTTCTAGTTCTAACTTTGGCAGAGGTAAAACTAAAAGCTCAAAGGTAAAACTAAAAGCTACACTAGTAGAGGTAGAGCCAAAAACTTTCCTGTAAAACATCTTCTTCATATGTGATTGTAATATTTTCAGGTTACTACCAATATGGCGGGCAAGAAGATCTTGAATAAAAAGAAGGAGGCTCAGAACCAGATTTTTGTGCATTGTCTTTTTGTTAACAAAATTCTAGAACTATACACACCTAAGTCCATTTTTATGGAAATATTTCATCAACACTTTGGTAATACTTCTCTACTTAATTCAATTTTGTTTGGATGGAAATACACATATCCACTAAAAAATTGGTTTTACAATACTAACTTTTTAAGATTACACAACACCCCTACTTGTAATTGTGTTGATTTTACAGATTTTACATCAAAATTTCATAAATTTGGCACACACATTTGTACTTCAAACTTAGACATTTGCGAGGATCATGAGATTTGCACACTTTTGAACAAAGGATTGAATCATATTCCCCTACGACCACTCAACCCTCACTTAGCTTTTATTGCCCTTCTTAACTGCTTAACCGACTTGGTTAATAAATTGCAACTGGAGGCAGAGGTGATCCACACCCTTTCTGAACTACTTTTTCATAACTTTTCAAACAAAGTAGGTAACCTGAACTCACAGTGGCTTAATACAGACAGTACTTGGTTTACTCTTGATATAATCACAAAAATAAGAGATCTAGCATCTAAATTCTTTATTGTGGGACTAGACGAGGCTGGTAGCACAACATCAATTATTTGTAAACAATTGGTGCGTTTAGCTGCACTTGAAAGATTGAATGGTGATGAATTCTCCATTTTTGCCCTTACCTTAGCTGATACTGGGAATCTACTTACATCTCAACTTCAAGAAATTGGTTACAATATGGATAACAAAAAACTAAATGTACTTTTTTCCACTTAAAAAGCACATAAACATAAGTTTAGATGGATCATAGATACCTCCAGTGGAATCTATATTGAGATTACGGACTGCCTGACCAAATGTCTTAATTTGATCCTAATTGAACTAGAACTCCACTGTGCAACTAAACAAAAAACCACTCGCGAGTTTCTAGGGATCAATTACAATCCATTCTGGATGATTAAGAATAGTATCAAACTATTCGTAAATCTCCCAGGACATATTACACATGTCTATACAACAGACATTACACAATGCTACGAAAAAATTCCCATTTTTGGACCTTACGGTTTGCTTCGGTCTTAGAAGAGCTGATTGATCTTGCCTTTAGAAATAGATCAAAAAACCATTATTTTTCTATCTCCCTCATCAAAGAATCAACATAAGTTGAAAAATGTACACACACTACCCATCTTCATTTTAATCAAATTAGTTTGACAGTTCACCTTCATTGGCTAATTAACAATAATTTTATCCAACTTGGAACAAGTTGTTTTAAACAACAAAAAGGGATTTGTATGGGATTCTCCTGTTCACTAGTACTATGTAATCTTTATATAGCTTACTTTGAATACAAATGGTATATCAAACAATTACATAACTCTGAGAGCAAAAAAGACTCACACAATTTATACATGCTGCAAGATATATGAACGATACTTTCTGTTTACATAATAATTTTTTTGAAGAGCAGCTTATTAACATCTACCCCTTAGATGTGCTTAAAATAGATACTTGTGAAACCATTATGTCACTAGAGGAAGAACCCTTTACAACTAGTACATCTTATCTTACAAGAAAAATCACATTACTTGAACCATTTACAGGGGACTTTACAACAAGATATAGTTGGAAAAGAGATAAATTTCAATTTACTACTATTGAATTTATCAAAGAGAAAAATATTCACCCATATAAAAATGCGATTAATACTTGCCTACGAATTCTATACCTTATTATGTACTCTTCTAGTGATTCCTTCATTGCATTTGAAGAAATCTCTAAACTAGTAAACACATTTATGCACAATGGGTTTCTAAAGCATAAAATACTAAATACCATTATTCAATATCTTAATAGAAATGAATGGCCTGAAACTAAGGCCAATAAAAATACTATCATCAGTTTGATGAGACACTAGCCCCACTCTATGGGTCTACTATCTCATAGAGTGAGTGTGCCTGGGTTTGGACGAGAACACACACACACACACACACACACACACACAGTAATAGCTCCTAATGTTACATTTAGTTTTGAACTCTAAAACTAGGAACACACACCCACACATGATCTTTTGACAAAATATTTTAAAACTAAAACTTCTTTAAAAATAGGGAATTTTTCGTTTGTTTAAAAAAAATCTCTCTTTACCTACATTTTTAAAGCCAGAGACAAAATAGAATGCTCACAACAACAGGCTCAAAGGAAAATTTGTTTTGCTCCCATAGCTTCACATTGTGAATGAACATTGTAAGACGGAGTTAAAACTCACAAACTTACGAGCTTAGTTATAACTTAAACTTATCTTCACTAATGATACCTTGACACTATGTTTGCTTGTAAAATCTCTTGGGTCTTAGAAAACCTATTATATTAACTCCTATTACCAATAGACACTGAGTTTGGGAATTTTAAAAAAAAACACGCATACTTATCCTCTAAATCACATTCAAAACTTCCCCCCCCCCCCCCCCCCCCCCCCCCCCCCCCCCCCCCCCCCCACCCCCCCCCACCCCCCCCCCCCCCCCCCCCCCCCCAACACACACAGAGTCATAATCTTTTTCTCTTGGCTATCATTTTTGGCAGAAAATTCTGGAGGGGTTGTGCCTTCTTTACCTCGATAGATTTTTAGTGGATTATTTTTTGCTAAATTCGTACTCTTTCACCTTGGATTTTCATCCAGTGTTGTAAAGATAGTGAATTATTCTGGTTTTTTTAAACATCCCATACTAAAGATATGACGCTTCTGCAATATATGCTTGCCAGAACGGCTTTTGCAGGATATGACGATTGTATGCGTGGCCCCTGCTTGCGTGACCCGAGGGATTCACCATGGAAACTTACCGCACCATGTAAGTGCAGGGGAGGGGTTTTTTTTTACAAGCTACATAAGAGTATAAGTTAGGGACATGCCCTTAATAATTTATCTTCCAAGCTTAAAAATAAGGGAGGGGGGTATCATACTTAGGGGGGGAGGGGGGGTGGGGACCTAACCCAGTTTGATTACTTGTAATGATCAGTCACCAATGTGCACTAAAACTTGGATGAATTTTGGGGAAGTGTTTTCTCAGGTCACACATCAAATTTTCTATCAAGCCGGTCATAGATAAGGACTGATTTGGAGCAAGTCAAGGGTTGATTTACACTAGCTTTGGATGGGTGAGAATTGGACGAGTAGCCAAAGTGCAAGCTAATCAGATACATAGTTTGAACTCAAACTAAAACACATTGAGGGTACATCTAGTTATCAACAAAAGTGGTTCCTTAGTATGTTGCCATTCCCTATGCTACCTTGAGGGGTTCACCATTCAGTACCCCCCTGTATAACGTGCATTCGCGTGGTATTAGAAAAACCCCTCTTTTAACATGTCTAAATGAATAAAATGACCCCTTATTTCATGATTTTTTTCCAAAATGGAATATAAAAACCCCTTACCTTAATGTATCTCTGTTAAATTGCCTAAAAGTTTTGCATTTTAAAATCCCTCCTTTTGAACTTACGCTATACATTAACATGATCACATAGTGCACCCCCGAGTATGCTATACACTCTTTGCTTATTTTTACTTAGTTAGATCATGTGAGACCTAAATTTTATATGTATGATAGGGGTATGATAGTTTTCTTCATTGATTGTCATATAAGCATATAAAAGGGGGTCATTTTTCCTAATATCAATTGTATGTAGGGGTTTAATCAAAGATGTCCGCTCGTAGACCTGTGGCATCCCGTTTTGTATATAGAGTGAATCCCGGTGCTCTAATATAGCCCGCATCAGTTGTGATGCGCCTATGAGAGTGGCCGCCATAGCCAATAATTCCAAGCAAGGCTCCCAAGCAATTTGAACAGGAGGTTCTTCAGATGGGTTTCGTTCACTTGCAGGGAAATTAGGGCCTGTTCTCTTCATCAAGCCCTTGCCACAGAGTTCAACCTCCTCAACGACGATGTTGACCAACATGATAATTGCTAGAATTATCATGGTTTTTTTTTTAATTCTTCGTGTTTCTTTGTTTAAGAGGTGATTCACACAATTGGTTGGTACTCCTATTGAGTGTGTACGCATTTGGCACTTACACAAACTTCTCGAGCCAAAAACCATATCTTGTGTATAATCTCTATGTCTCGGAAACTAAGGTGTCATGTATGTGACTGCTAGCCACCATATGATGTAGGTTTGTGTGTAATTACTATTTGAGGATTAGATACTACCATGGCCATATGCTGATGAATGACGCTGTAGGTAAGACCTTCTCTCACCGATTCTGGAAAGCCCCAGTTCGTTTTGTAAACCCCAATCTCATGAGGTTAATGGGTAAACCTAAACTCGAGGTTAACTAGAGGATACCAAAAACTCTAGGGTTTGGGCGTGAACCAAAAACCCCGCATGATGGTAGCTTAGAAGTAGTGCTAGGTTGTGAGAAAACCTAAAACTCACGGTTTGTGAGTATACCCAAAAACTTGTTTGTGTCGTGAGAGTGAAGGGGGCGATTGTTGGGGTCAGCCCAACTTAGGTGCCTTGTATGTGTGAACATGATGTAGAGAGCCTTATTTATAGGCTTAGAACTTCTCTTTCATTTTGCTCCACCGGTGCCTCATCTCTAACTCTCTCTACTCTATCACTCGCTCTCCTCACCATGAGCTTACGAGACGCTATTTGCTTCTTCTCCGTGCTCATCACTTACATTATTAAGTGGGAACACAAGCCATGCTATCATCCTCTTTTGAGACTTGCTAGGCAACTAGGTTGGCTGGATGCCGGCTTTGAACTAAGTTATTGTCTGTGGTCTTTGACATGCCCATTGTCGGTAAATCCTTTTTGGTTGATAGGTATTAGTTGGTCTGACATTGGCCTCACACAGGGTTTCCTATTCACAACCTTTATGGTCCTTTGGCTTGGCTGGTTGCAAGTGATAGGATGATAGGAGCTATCGATTATACTTACTTGATTAGATTTTTATCTAATACTAAAGACTTTTTCTAATAAAGGCTACAAAAGACATCCACACTATTTTCTAATGGTTGACAAAGCCTTAAAACTCCCACCGGAATACAATCTTCTCTAAAGACATTATCGGATACTGTTTTGATGAGACTCCCTTCACGTTCTTCATGGAGTTTTGAAGTAACACAACTCTTTTGGCTTCAGATTTGACTTTTTTACTCTTATCAGCTCGGTGAGGCAATATGCCCATACTTAATGGGCCTACTGCCTTAACATTGAATATGGTGTCTGGGTAAGGGTAGGCGTGCACGCGCACACGCACACACTTGGTCACTAATGCTCTAGATTGTGCTAATCTGTCTATTGCTCAGTATTTTTTACATTGGGATAAATATCCTTATTAACCCTTTGCTCTCAAAACTAACCCTGCTAGTAGTGGGTGCTGTGGTTTGGGTGTTTGGTGGGTCCTCACCCCTTAGCATTTTGTCAATTTACTACACACACACTTACTCCTTCCACCATGAGTGAATAAACATGGCAATAAGTGAGAATATTATCAATATAGCCTTGATTTGCTATAGCTTACTAAATAAAGTTTTTTTGCTAAAAACTATTGCTATTCCAAATTTAGTGCCTAATTGGTCTCTCAAATATAATCCCGACCGATACAATACGTTTTTTAGCTGCTAGTAGTGGGAATAACCCTCATCACCTAACATAATTGGGCTTCTTTGTGGGTTTTCACTCTTGCATTAGTTACCTTTGATCTCATGATGTGAGTGCTCTGAAGAGCATATATCCATCCCCTCCCCCTCCCCCCTCCTCGATGCCGCTCTTTGCACTTTGCGTACAATCTTCTACTCACCATTTGATGCCATAAATTTTTTGCCCTTCCCCCCCCCTCTGTTGCACTGAAATGGATGTAGCACTTCTGAAGCAGGTACCAGCCCCTCTGATTTGCCTCGTCTCAGGATTACATACCATGAATCTCCTCCCCTCTACTTCATCCCTTTGCCGACCTGAGGCTTGGCCTATTGTGCTACCCTTTGAAGTATATCCAACATTGCTCCTCTGAGGCCTATTGTGAGTACATGTACAAACATGGGTCCTCGCCTAATGAGCATACATGTGAAGACTTTATACCAATATCTGATGGGATTTTGTAGCCGTACATGGTTGACTGCTCTACACATAACGAGGAGGGATGTTGTCATTTCATTTGTAGGCTCACCTCCTATTTAACCAGGTGAGGGTTTTACTCCTTCACATAGCCTTGCATTACGTAGTTGTGTTTGTTTGAAAGAGAGTTGAGGGTCGTGGTGATACCACCTTCTGATCTATGCATCATGGATATTATGAATTAACCTGCTTTGTCTTAGATGCTCTTTTGTTGTGGCTTTGAATCTATTTAATTCTACCTCTGGTTTATCTATATTCAAAACACTCTTCTATAATTACTTTTGATGATTGAGTAGTAATAATCTAAACAACATGCTGCCTCTCAAGTAGGTGCATAACTGCTTGTCGATTGTTTTACTTGGTTAATACACTGAGCAAAAATCTAGATTATTGACTTATTTTCTAAAACAAAAGTGTTTGAATCTATCTCTGTGTGATACTTACTATGGAAAATTACTTAAACCAGGTTTTTTGTAATAAAAAGAAAGTGGCAATGCCTGATGCCTGATGTTGGGATTACCAATATTAGTTGACCTCTCTTGTATCTCTTCTATTAAGGTCTCTTCCTCGCTAGGATTATGATGGATGGCTCTCACTTATCTGATGGGTTGCTAAAGATCAACATTAGTTGTGTGGAACTTTTTCTAATATTATTTTGATACCATTTTGGTTACTGATTTACTTTTGATAAATTGCTCATAAATGGTACTAGCATTTTGCTGGTTGTGTTGATACTTGAGGACATGGCTCACATGTATTATACTAGCCCTTTGTTGGTTTTGATGATCCTAACAGCTTTGTTGATGCTGCTTTTACATCCTCAATTTGGTGGGGTATAGATATCATCTAAAGTATAATAATATTTTCTTGATGGGTCTCTAACAACCAATTGATGAGATTGTTGGTTACTAATTGGATATGCATTAGCTAACCTTGAATTCTTTTGGTCTCTATAAATTGTTGTTGGGATATAATACTGCATTTTGTATTCTTCATATGGCATTTTGCATTCTGCCATTTTACATTTTACATTTTACTGATATTTTTTCCATATACTATTGGAGTATCTCTGCAAATGTTTGATATGCTCTACCTTGAGGTTGTTTAGGTTCTAGCTTTTTTGGGGGACATAATATTTTGGCGAACAGTTTCTGGCCAGCACTTGTTTGGATTCTAACGAGTAGATTCCAAAAAGACTCTCTCTCTCTCTCTCTCTCTCTCTCTCTCTCTCTCTCTCTCTCTCTCAGATGTGTATGTGCTTTGCCGGTGGTTGTATATGCTTTTAAAAAAGGGAAAAATGGTTCAACCGTTCTACCACCCAAGCTTGGTAGATGGGTTTAAGGTATCTCCATCTTGAATAACCTGTCTTGAGTCAACTCTCCTTGTCCCAAGGTCTCTTGGGGATAATTTCCTACAATGTTTGATCAATTTGCTTCTTCTTCTTCATCATCAAGTGCTTCTCTCTCTCTCTCTCTCTCTCTCTCTCACACACACACACACACACACACACACACACACACACACACACACACACACACACACACACACACACATTGGCAAACACTCCTTGATCAAACATTCATCATTTATAAATCTCTCTCTCTCTCTCTTGCCTCTCTCATGTGCACTCATACAAGCACATAGTCTTCTCAAATGTTGTGCAACAAGGCTAAACACCAACATGAGAAGTGTCGTTCTATTTTGTAACACGTGTGCACTCGTACACAATCATACCTGTGTATACAAACAAAAACAATATACCCATAGCAGGGCACACAGACTCTTTTCAAACGTCATGATATACACTGTGTAACATGATTAGCCAACTGGACAATGATACACGCACAAAAAACGTTCGCAACAAGCTAATTTCAACAATTAACCCTCGATAATAATCAAATTGGATTTTGAACAACATTGAGTAACATTTAAAGACTGCAATAACGAAACCACAGACTAATATTAAAAGGGTTTAAAGTAAACAACTTAAAACTAGAACTACAATAAGATAGATATGGACCAAAACAAAACATTACAATATGCTCTAACATTAGCGAGGAAAGGTGAGATCTAGTTGTCCTCATCGCTAGTGTCATTGTTTTCATTGTTGTTGTTGGCTCCATTGGCTTGTCCTTGTGCAACAATGTATGTCATCTACAAATCCACCCAAGCCTCCACATGTCTTTTGAAGGCTGCACATTCATGTGGGGTGTGAAAATAATGTTCCCCCCAAATCATGATTGCATTATTGGCTAGAGCAACAACTTGCTCCATATCCCCTTTGGTGGGATGTGCATTGATATCAAGGTTGTGCACGACATTGAATACGGCGCTTGTGGCCTCGTTGACTGCACAGAGAGCATCCGTGTAGTTGTGTGCACTCTGTGCTGTGCATACATCATTCATAGCATATACATTATCAAGAATGTAATTAGCATGCACATTGTTGATGGGGTCAACACAGGGTGGTGGGTGGACGCGCTGATTGCGTTGTTCACAATTTCCCCTAGGCATGGAAAATTTGTGAATGAGAGAAAACTAAAGGAATAAAATTTGAAAATAGATACTGAGAGAAACTTGCAAATGAACAAATAAATGAAACTAGTGTTTTTCTAGCTATTTATAAAAAACCCGGAGAGTCTTTACTTCAAAGCTCTTTCGTACCATGTCCTCCGTAATATTTTCACATGAAAAAAAATCTCACTAAAACATTAACCACCTTCAATTGGCTTGCCTTAAAAAATTAAACATAGTTACAAAACACAAAACATAGTGGCAAGCACATAGCACATGATGCTCATTGAAAATTAAAACATAGAATGACTAACGAGTAAGTTTTGGTGTGCCATTACATAGAGAATAAGTTCATATGGAATAATCAATACAATCGGGATTTAGGTTCTCGATGGCTGCAAATCTTGTGGCAGTTGCACTACCGTGGCGTGTGCAGGTGGGGGTCCCATGGGCAATGTGGGAAATAGGGTCCGATACAGAGGTTGACCATATCTTGGCCAACCTAGAACTATAGATGGAGGTCTAATCGGAGGAGGAGTAGATGGCACACTCGACTCCTGGTGATGTCATACAGGAGACGGAGGTGGTTGTGACTATGCTAGACATGATACATTGACCACATGAATAGTCAATCCTAGACCACTAGTAAGCTGCTACTACAATTGAACACATGCCAAAAACAATTTGTGACCCTGGTCAATGCTGATGCAATGTCGTTGTAGATGCTTGCACCCCAAAGCCAAGCCACCACAACCTGCAAGACATTCCAAAATTGCATCCCCAAGCTTTGCGACCAATAACCACATGTTTATGATAGAGCAAACATTAGCGGACATTTCAATGGCACATTAGAAAAATTTTTAATAGACAAAACCAATGCCCTCCTCGACTTGCCGAGCAAATAACTTGCTCTTCTCCACTCTAGGCCAAAATGGTGCTACAAGGGCATCTAGCATCCATGTCAAGTCTCGTACTAGTGGATTTTTAATCATGTCACTATCAAACTTGAATTCATTGTTGTTGTCAGCTGTCACATCTCCTGCTTGAAGATCATATAATGAAATCACTAGGAGGCCTTCAATTTTACGTACGAACATGACCAGCAGCAATGTCTTGACCTGCAATATGGTTACTGTTTAAAACAAAAACAAACCAATGTCTACCAACCATGAAATTTGTGGAGGAATGGTTGAGAACTTACTGGATCTGTGAATTCATCTATCACAACGTATGTGCGTGACACCATTCGGAGTAAAATGATGAGAAGATAAGAAAAAATTGCGCAAGCGAATCTCCTCAGTGATGAGTGCCAAGTGGTCTGCTTGGTATACCATGACTAATGTGCCATTCGATAGTAAAAACTTTGCAGCTAGGGTGAACACATTGGCAACAAGCTTGGTAGAGAATACATTCCATCGGGGTATGTCACCAATGCCGACATTAAGATTGCAATGTGTGGGAAGGTCTGCCCACATAAGTCGCACCCCTCCAAGCCGCTGATCATGCTCCATTTTGTCGGAGTGTGAGAGAGACTTAATCAAATGTTGGATCACTAGAAGGATTTTGTATTACACAATACCATCCAAAAGAAGATTGATTGAGTGCTTCTCAAGTTCAAAATTGAAAATAGATGCCATAGTGTCGTAAACTCACTCAAAAGAGTTTTTTGGATCCATGAGAGCCTTTCATAGATGGTACATATTAGCAAGTACTACGAGATGTATTGGGAGTACTCCAACACTTATAATTTTCTACCATTTTTGCGTCAAAGTGAGCCAAAACCGTGTCAAACACAAAATTTAATCAAATGTTAAACACCACCATACTTTTTAAAAAAAAGCATTGATTTGTGGTTTGTTTTCTCGAAAGGAGGCAAGTGGTTCGAGTGGCCGAACTGAAACTAGGTGGTTGCCATCTCTTTGCCCAATAGCAATGGATATGGTTCGCTCGGGACCCCGTGATTTCAAAGCCTGGGAAGGACTAGATCTTTGTGACTCCAAATGACGTTCGGAGTCACCTTCAAGCTCATAATCTGACTCGCCTCCTTGATGCTTGCTCCTTTCACTTTGAAACTCCTCCAAGAACTCCAAAAAATCAATAATGACTGGCGTCCTCTCTTCTTACCTTGTTTGGTCTATCCATACTGTAGTTTTTGGGCTTCGACATCCCTTGGTCATGCTAGGGAAAATTGCACCGGTGGGAGGTTGATTGATGGTGATACTTCTGCTTTTGCCCTTTCCCTTAACTTTCTTGTGCAATACTACAAGTCCAAAAAAAAGTGAGGACACTATAGAAAACCAAACACATTAGTTGAACAAGAATAAAATTACTTACCGTTGTATGCTTCGGCTTCATCTTTGAGAAACTCACCATACTATTGTATGAAATTTAAGCGAGCGATAATGGTGCGAAAGAGGGAAGGGAGGGGGGGGGGGGGGGGGGGGGGGGGGGGGGCAAGAGATAAAAAAAAATTAACACTAAACATGTTTTGCTATATTACACTCATCAGTAGCGTTAATCTTTTTGCAAGGGATGGGGATTTATAAATAAGGATTGAGGGTTACAAACCCAAGGAGGGTACATAAGTGAGGATTAAGAGGAGGTTAGAGGGGTTTTTGGCACAAAGAAGTAAATACTAAACTTTTTGGTACAAAATGGACCATTTGGGGGAGTAACATCAAGATAAGAAAGGCTTAAAAGAAGGTTCTAAGCTTAAAAGAAGAGTAAAGGCACAAATTGCAAAAACGTGGTGGGTGACTTATTTAAGAGAGGCTAAAAAAAAAGGGGAAAGTCACATGAGACAAAAATTAAAAGTGACTCAAAACTAGAGAAGTAAAGTCTAAATCCAAAGGAGGGGCATATAGAAGGATTTTAGGTACAAGTAGGAGGTTTTAAAGAGGTCAAGAAGGGACACCGAAACTAGAGGTTAGCAATTTTTTGGCATTGGTCACGTTGAGACAACATACAATGGGTTTGGGGAGGTAGGATAATTTTGGTGTGGTGCTAAGGTGAAAAGTGAGAGGTTTAATCAAGGTAGGAGAGAGATTAAGGTTGCATATAAAGGGTGAAAATGAAATTTTGACCACAATGGGAGAGACTTTTGATTTGGGTTTCTTACTTAAGAGAGAGTCTCTACCTCTGTAAGAGATGAGGGAAAAACTTGTAAGAGATGAGGGAAAAATAGGTTTGAAGGAGAGCTTGGGGATAGCCCTTTGCTCTTAGTCTTTGGAAGAGAAGAAAGCATATGGTAAGGAATCCCTCCAAAGAGATATCTCTAATTATATGCCTTTCAAGCTATGAAATGATACAAGCGACCTTTGGTGGGTGGGGTGCCAAGATTTCCAGGGAATGTAGTTGTAAGAGTTAAGACTTTTTTAATAAGAATCCATAATCCCTAAATGAGAAGAGGAGGGTCCTTTGAATAAATTAATGTCAAGGATGGAAGCTTCTATGGTAGAAATGACAGGGGAAATTTTAATATGGTTTTGGAGAGGCGAACCGTAACGCTTGAGGATTTTTTGAAGGTTAAGAAGGGAGCCTTGCCAAATGCCAAAGGCATCATCAATGAACCTTTTGAAATAGAGGAGAGAGGGATGCGAGGGAAGGTTAATACTATCCTCTAAGTGACAAAGAAAGAGGCAAGCATATACTACAACAAAGTTCGAACCCATGGCGGTACCTTTGATTTGGTGCCAACACTTATCGTAGAAGGAGATGTAGTGGTGGTTAAGGACACGAGAGACAAAAGAGAGGATGAGATTCCTTTTGGTAGAGGCAAAAAGGTGTTGGATAGAGACAAAGAGGGCAAGAAAACCTTGTTGAATGGGAATGCTTGAGCAAGAGAGGAGATATCCTTGATGAGTGAAAAAGAGTCCTTAAGGTGTTGCTTCTTTGTGAGAAGGATAGGGAGAAGCTATATGTGCAGCCATTGAGAGGTATGATCTAGAACATAACCCTTGTAAGAGAAAGTGGGGCATCCTACTAAGAAGGTTTGTGGATTTTAGGAAGTAGTTCCAAAAAGGGACAAGGCTTGGGTTTATGAGAAGGCGGCTTAAGGATGACGTCCCGCTCTTTAGAAGAAAGAAGAGCACAATTGACAAGAATGGAGGAGAGAAGAGAGGAGATGAAGGAGAGGGGAGCTGAGGCCACGAGGGTGTAGGTAGAGGAATCTAGGGGATGCTTAGAGGAATCCTCTACATACCAAGACTTAGATAGGATGACAAGTCCTAAATTTTTGTTAGCTGGCTTGATGATAATGGAAGGACCATTTTTTAAAGAAAGGATGGATTTCTTTAGAAAGGAAGGGGGTGAGAAGTGACTAGAACAGAAGGAAGTTTTCCAAAGGGTGTTTAGGTGCGAAGAGAGAGAGAAGAAAATATTCTTGAGGTTTAGAGAAGAAGCAGGGTACCAAGAGGCATAAAAGAGTTGAGGATGGGAATACATCTTTGAAAAAGAGCTTGAGTTGGTAGCTTCTTTCCAAGTAAAAAAGAGAGCGTAAGAGGGAGGAGAGAGTTGGGGGGGGGGAGGGGGGGGAGGGTGAGGAATGTATTTAAAGCCTCAACCAAGGATTTTCTTTTCACAATTAGAGAGAGTACGATTAGAGAGGTTGTAGCAAGCTAGATTAGTGACATTATTTTCTAGCGCATAAACAAATTGATTTTCTAAAACTATCACCTTAAAAAGAGAATGGTTAGTAAGACGAAGCCAATACTTGAATCTTCTTTTAGAAACACCATAAGGAGGAGGATTCTAGAGGGGTGCAATAGGGGAGTAAGGTGGAGAAAAGGGAGGAGGGGTCCAAAGAAGAGGAAAAAGGGATGGTTTAGAAAAGAGCGGATGGACCCACGAAGTAGGGTGCTCAACCTCTACTTCCTCCTCCATTGTAGGTTTTTGGAATGTCTAGGTTTTTTAGCAAGGCTAGATAGGGGATGGGGAGAATTGGGGAGAAGAGGTTATGGAGAGGGGCGGTTAGAAACAGGAGAGGCATTAAGGGGGTATTTGGAGGATTTGAGCAACTGCGGGATGAGCAGGGGAAGAAGGCCTATTGTGGTGGGGTTTTTTCCAAGCACGGTGGTGAAGGGAGGGGGAGAGGGAGACAAAGACATGGTTTTAGTTTTTTTGAAGGTTTGACGGGGGTATTTCCCAAAGTGGGCTTTATGATTAGCAAAGGAAGATGTAGGTTGTGAGGAAGGAGATTTTTTGAAAGCAAATTTAGTGGAAGGGGTTTCACAAAAGTTTTAAGGTGTCTTTGGGGAGAGGAGTTTGCTCATTTGAGTGGTGACCTCATGTTGAAGGATCTCACTCACGGTGTCTTCTTTGGGTAATGCCATTTCTTTGGCAAAGAGAGTCTCTTGGGACCTCTTTCTAGCTCACACTGGATGGGGGATGGGGAGAATTGGGGGGAAGAGCTACAACTAGGAGAGGCATTAAGGGGGTATTTGGGAGATTTGAGCAAGTGCGGGATGGGTAGGGGAAGAAGGCCTATCGTGGTGGGGTTTTTCCAAGCACAGTGGTGGAGGGAGGGGGGGAGGGAGACAAAGACATGGTTTTAGGTTTTTTGAATGTTTGACGGGTATTTCCCAAAGTGGTCTTTATGCTTAGCAAGGGAAGATGTAGGTTGTGACGAAGGAGATTTTAAAAGCAAAGGGTTTTTAGTGGAAGGGGTTTTACAAAAGTTTGAAGGTGTATTTTGGGAGAGGAGTTTGCTCATTTGAGTGGTGACCTCATGTTGAACGAGCTCACTCACGGTGTCTTCTTTGGGTAACACCATTTCTTCAGCAAAGAGAGTCTCTTGGGAACTCTTTCTAGCATTGTGAGCCACCGATTCAATGGAAGTAGCCGAATGTGCTTGTAGGATGGAGTTTTGAACAAAAGAGTCTTACTCCAAGAGAGAAGAATTCTTCCACATAACAAGTTGATTGGCCCATGCTTTCGGTCGAACTCTAGGAAAGGATATGGGTGAAAGCTTTTTAACAAGATCTTCCAAGCATTCTTCTACAAGATCATGAAAGCAATCAAATTTTTCGTGGAGGTTTTCTACAAGGAGAGGTTGGACTCACATAACAAGTTGATTGGCCCATGCTTTCGGTCCGAACTCTAGGAAAGGATATGGGTGAAAGCTTTTTAACAAGATCTTCCAAGCATTCTTCTACAAGATCATGAAAGCAATCAAATTTTTCTTGGAGGTTTTCTACAAGGAGAGCTTGGACTTATATAAACGGGTCAAAACAATCAAGTTGGTATTGTATATTGAGGTTAACAAAATTCCTATGCTCCCTCCATGCCGCACTCTACACTATGATGCTTACAATCTTCTACTCACCATTTGATGCCAGAAATGTTTTTCCCCTTTCCCCCCCTTCGTTGCCTTGAATGGATGGCTACTTCTAATGCAAGTACCGTCCCCTCTGATTTGCCTTGTCTCGGGATTACATACCATGACTCTCCTCCCCTCTCACTTCATCCCTTTGCCGACCTGAGGCTTGGCCTACTGTGCTACCCTTTGAAGTATATCCAACATTGTTCCTATGAGGCCTATTGTGAATACATCAGTGTACAAACATGGGTCCTCGCCTAATGAGCATACATGTGAAGACTTTATACCACGATCTGGTGGGATTTTGTAGCTGTACATGGTTGAATGCTCTACACATAACAAGGAGGGATGTTGTCATTCATTTGCAGGCTCACCTCCTCTTTAACCAAGTGAGGGTTTTACTCCCTCATGTAGCCTTGCATTACATAGTTGTGTTTGTTTGAAAGAGAGTTGAGGGTCGTGGTGATACCACTTGCTGATCCATGCATCATGGTTATTATGTATTAACCTGCTTTGTCTCATGTGCTCTTTGTGTTGGAAACACTCTTCTTTAATTACTTTTTGATGATTGAGTGAGTAATAACCTAAACAACATGCTGCCTCTCAAGTAGGTGCCTAACTGCTTGTTGATTTTTACTTGGTTAATACACTGAGCAGAACAAAAGTGTTTGAATCTATCTTTGTGTGATACTTACTGTGGAAAATTACTTAAACCAGGTTTTTTGTAATAAAAAGAAAGGGGGCAATGCTTGATGCCTGATGACTTGATGCCTGATGTTGGGATTACCGATATTAATTGACCTCTCTTGTATCTCTTCTGATAAGGTATCTTCCTAGCTAGGATTATGATGGATGACTCTCACTTATTTGATGGGTTTCTACAGATCAACATTAATTGTGTGGAAATTTTTCTAATATTATTTTGATACCATTTGGTTATTGATTTACTTTTAATAAAGTGCTCATAAATGGTACTAGCATCTTGCTGGTTCTGCTGATACTTGAGGACATGGTTCTCATGTATTGTACTAGCCCTTTGCTGGTTCTGATGATCCTAAATGCTTTGTTGATGCTGCTTTTACATCCTCAATTTGATGGGGTATAGATATCATCTAAAGTGTAATAATATTTTCTTGATGGGTCTCTAACAACCAATTGTTGAGCTTGTAGAGGTTACTAATTGGATATGCATTAGCTAACCTTGAATTCTTTTGGTCTCTACAAATTGATGTTGGGATATAATACTACATTTTGTATTCTTCAAATGGCATTTTACATTCTGCCATTTTACATTTTACATTTTACTGATATTTTTGCCATATACTATTGGAGTATGTCTATAAATGTTTGATATGCTCTACCTTGAGGTTGTTTAGGTTCTAGCTTTTTTAGGGGACAAAATTTTTTGGCGAGCGCTTTTTTGGATTTCGATGAGAAGATTCCAAAAAGATTCTCTCTCTCTCTCTCTCTCTCTCTCTCTCTCTCTCTCTCTCTCATAGGTGTGTATGTGCTTTGCCGGTGGTTGTATATGTGTTTAAGAAAAGGAAAAAATGGTTCAACCATTCTACCACCCAAGCTTGGTAGATGGGTTTAACGCATCTCCATCTTCAATAACTTGTCTTGAGTTCAACTCTCCTTGTCCCAAGGTCTCTTGGGATGATTTCCTACAATATTTGATCAATCTGCTTCTTCTTCTTCACCATCAATTGCTTCTCTCTCTCTCTCTCTCTCTCTCTCTCACACACACACACACACACACACACACACACACACACACACACACACACACACATTGGCAAACACTCCTTGATCAAACATTCATCATTTATAAATCTCTCTCTCTCTCTCTCTCTCTCTCTCTCTTGCCTCTCATGTGCACTCATACAAGCACATAGTCTTCTCAAATGTTGTGATATATGTTGGGCAACAAGTTTAAACACCAACATGAGAAGTGTCCTTCTATTTTGTAACACGTGTGTACTTGTACACAATCATACCTGTATACAAACACGAAAAATATACCCATAGTAGGGCACATACACTCTTTCCAAATCATGATATACACCATGTAACATGATTAGCCATCAACCGGAGAATGATACATGTATAAGAAACGTTCACCACAAGCTAATTTCAATGATTAACACTCCATAATAATCAAATTGGATTTTGAACAACATTGAATATCATTTAAAGACTACAATAACAAAACCACAGACTAATATTAGTAGGGTTTAAAGTACACAACTTAAAACAACAACTACAATAAGATAGATATGGACCAAAACAAAACATTACAATATGCTAATATGGTGTCAAGGGCTTATTTCTCTAACATTAGCGAGAGGAAGGTTAAATCTAGTTGTCCTTATTGCCAGTGTCATTGTTGGCTTCATTGTTGTTGTTGGCTCCATTCGCTTGTCTTTGC
Source organism: Adiantum capillus-veneris (assembly GCF_014529385.1). Classification (NCBI taxonomy): domain Eukaryota; kingdom Viridiplantae; phylum Streptophyta; class Polypodiopsida; order Polypodiales; family Pteridaceae; genus Adiantum; species Adiantum capillus-veneris. Next base: position 33,373,701 of record NC_140948.1, on the reverse strand, counting down.
GAAACAATGTATGTCATATACACTTCTACCCAAGCCTTTACATGTCGTTCGAAGGCTGCACACTCATGTAGGGTGCAAAAACCATGTTCCACCCAAATCATGATTGCATTATTGGCTAGAGTGACAACTTGCTCGATATCCCCTTTGGTGGGATGTGCATTGAAATGAAGGTCTTGCATGGCATTGAATATGGCGCTTGTGGCCTCGTTGACTGCACGAAGAGCATCCGTGTAGTTGTGTGCAATATGGGTTGTGAATACATCATTCATAGCATATACATTATGGAGAATGTACTTAGCATGCACATTGTTGATGGGGTCAACATGAAGGGGTGGTTGGACATGCTGAACGCTTTGTCTGTGATTTCCCCTAGGCATGGCAAATATGTGAATGAGAGAAAACTAAAGGAATAACTTTTGAAAATAGATACTTAGAGAAACTTGCAAATGAATGAATGAATGAAACTAGTGTTTTTTTGGCTATTTATAAATAACCCCGAGAGTCTTTACTTCAAAGATCATTTGCACCATGTCGTCCGTAATAATTTCACATAAAATAAAGCAAAAAAAAAATCTATCGAAAAGATTAACCACCTTCGATTTACTTGCCTTTAAAAATTAAACATAGTTACAAAATAAAAAACATAGTGGCAAGCACATAGCACATGATGCTTATCAAAGATGAAAACATAGTATGACTAACCAATAACTTTTGGTGTGCCATTACATAGAGAATAATTTTCATATGGAGTAATCAATACAAATCAAGATTTAGGTTTTCGATGGCCTCAAATCCTATGGTGATTGCACTACTGGGGCGTGTGCAGGTAGGGGTCCCATGGGAAGTGTGGGAATAGTGGCCGATAGAGCAATTGAACATGAATTGGACAACCTAGAACTATAGCAAGAGGTCTACTCAGAGGAGGAGCATATGACACACTCCACTCCTGGGTGGTGACATCATGCAAGAAACTCAGGTGGTTGTGACTGTGCTAGACATGATACCTCGCCCACATGAAGAGTCGATCCTAGACCACAAGGAAGCCGCTACTGCGATTGAACACATGCCAAAAACAATTAGGGATCTCGGTCAATGCTGATGCAATGTCGTTGTAGATGGTCACACTCCAAAGCCAAGCTACCACAACCTGTAAGAAAATCCAAAATTGCATCCCCAACCTTTGTGACATTAGCAAACATTTCAATGGTATATTATAGCACACTTTTCAATGGCCAAAATTGAGCATAGAGGTGCCCTTCTTGACTTACCAAGCAAAGAACTCGCTTTTCTCACCTCTAAACCAAAATGGTGGGCATCTAGCATCCATGGCAAGTCTGGTAGTGGCTCTCCAATTATAATACTATCAAACTCTAATCCATTGTTGTCAGTTGCCACATCTCCTGCTTGACGATCATACAATGGAATCATTGGGAGGCCTTCAATTTAATGTATGAACATGACCAACAACAATGTCTCAACCTTCAATATGGTTACTGTTTAAAACAAAAATATACCAATATCTACCAGCCATGAAATTTGTGGAAAAATGGTTGAGAACTTACTGGATTTGTGAAGTCATCTATCACAGCGTATGTGCGTGACACCATCCGGAGAAAAATGGTGCAAAGATGGAAAAAATCACACAAGCGGACCTCCTCAGTGATGAGTGCCAAGTGGTCTACTTGGCATGCCATGACTACTGTGCCATCCGATAGTAAAAACTTTGCAGCTAGGGTGAACACACTGGCAATGAGCTTGGTAGAGAATACATTCCATTTGGGTATGGCACCAATACCGACATTAAGATTGCAATGTGTGGGAAGGTCTACCCACACAAGTCGCACCCCTCCAAGCCATTGATCAGGATACATTTTGTCGGAGTGTGAGAAAGATCTAATCAATTGTTGGATCACTCAAAGGCTCCTCCGTTACACAATACCATGCGAAAGAAGATTGATTGAGTGCTTCTCAAGTTCAAAATTGAAAATAGATGCCATAGTGTCATAAAGTCACTCAGAAGATTTTTTGGATCCATGAGAGCCTTTCGTAGATGGTATTGGTTAGCAAGTACTGTGAGATGTACTAGGACTACTCCAACACTTATAATTTCTACCATTTTTGCATCAGAGGAGCAAAAACTGTGTCAAATGTAAAATTTAATCAAATGTAAGCACCACTGATTTTTTAAATAAAAAAGCATTGATTTGTGGTTGTTTTTCTCACCTAGTGGAAAGGAGGCAAGTGGTTTGAATGGCCAAACGGAAACTAGGTGGCTGCCCTCGCTTTACCTAGTAGCAATGGATATGGTTTGCTCGGGACCACAAGATCTCGAAGCCCGAGAAGGACTAGATCTTTGAGACTCCAAATGACGTTCAGAGTCACTCTGCTCATAATCTGACCCACCTCCTTGATGGTCACTCTTTTCATGCTGAAACTCCTCCGAGTACTCCAAAAAATTATTGATGGCTGGTTGTCCACTCTTCTTATCTTGTTTGGGTCTGTCCAGTGTTAAGTATGGAGCCTGATTTACCCTTGTAATTTTCTGAGGTAAAAGCGCACATTTGTAAGGCCCCCATTATGAGGAGAAGCCATCGTGCGTGAAGGAAAATCACTCACCGGAAACCAAAATTTTGAAGGACAAGAATCAGGGGCAACTTTAAAGGCCTCGAGGACGGAGGCCCCCGAGACTTTTTTTTCGCTTGAGCTTTGGGCGGAAGCTGTAAGTACGTCTGTGTACTTAATCAATCGGTCACCCTCAACGGCATTGAATGGGGGAGTTCCTGAAGAGGCATGGACAGGTAAACCGGTGAATTATGCATTTCTCAAAGTGTTTGGGTGTGAGGCTTTCATGCACATAGATAGAAGCCTAAGATCAAAGTTAGATGCAAAGTCCAAAAAGTGTTTCTTCATTGGCTATGGAGAAGGAGACTTTGGGTATCGCCTATGGAATCCTGAAGATGGTAAAATCTTAAGGAGTAGGGATGTAATTTTTAACGAACAAAATATGTACAAAGATTACTTGGAAAGAAAACAAACCAAAGAAACAGGTGATGAGTACATGGAGCTTGAGGACGGTGAAGACTCAAGGACTGCAAACGGTGACAATGTGCAACAACGTCAACCAAATGAGGAGCCTCAACCTATTCCCCGAAGATCTACAAGAGCAAGTAGACCTCCAGAAAGGTTTGTTCCTTCCTTCAACCATCTCTTGATCTCAGATTCTGGAGAGCCGGAATCATATGAAGAAGCTATGCAACATGAATCCAAAGAAGAATGGACGAAGAGCATGCAAGTGGAGATGGACTCACTACATCGCAACCAAACATGGGAGTTGGTTGAGTTGCCTAAAGGTAAGCGGGCACTTCAAAACAAATGGGTGTACAAGCTAAAGGAAGAAGAAGGTGGGAAGAAAAGGTACAAGTCTAGGCTTGTGGTAAAAGGTTTTTCTCAAAAGAAAGGTATTGACTTCAATGAAATATTTTCTCCTGTTGTAAAAATGAACTCAATTAGGCTTGTCTTAAGCCTTGTGGCTGCTCATGATCTAAATCTCGAGCAAATGGATGTAAATACGGCATTCCCTCATGGTGACTTAGAGGAGGAAATCTACATGCTTGAACCAAAGGGGTATGAAGTAAAAGGTAAGGAGAAAATGGTTTGTAGATTAAAGAAGAGCTTGTATGGTTTAAAGCAAGCATCAAGACAATGGTACTTGAAGTTTGATCGATGGATGTTGGATCATGGATTCACAAGATGCAACTCGGATCACTGCGTCTACACGAAGAATTTGGGAGATGGGAAATTCATCATCCTAATGTTGTATGTTGATGACATGTTGATTGCAAGTGCTAACATGCAGGACATCAAAGACCTAAAAGAGGAGCTGTCCAAATATTTTTCAATGAAAGATTTAGGTGCTGCAAAGAGGATACTTGGTATGAAAATATCAAGGGACAGGACGAAGAAGACAATAAAGCTATCTCAAGAAGATTACATCAAGAAGGTACTAGAAGGGTTTGCAATGCAAAATGCAAAACCAGTTTCTACACCTTTGGCTGGTCATTTTAAACTAACGAAGGATATGTGTCCAAAGACACAAGAGGAGATAGCCTATATGTCTAAAGTTCCATATGCTGCAGCGGTAGGTTCTCTAATGTATGCTATGGTCTGGACAAGGCCAGACATTGCACATGCAGTGGGAGTTGTGAGTAGGTTCATGGACAACCCAGGTAAAGAGCATTGGCAAGCTGTGAAGTGGATACTTAGGTATCTAAAAGGGACAACAACAAATGCTTTGTATTTTGGAGGAAATGATATTTTTCTAGAAGGGTATGCTGATGCAGATGTGGCAGGTGACAAAGATACTCGAAGGAGCACTACTGGCTATGTGTTCATGGTTGGAGGCGCAGCAGTAAGCTGGGCTTCAAAGCTGCAGAAAGTGGTTTCACTTTCTACCACGGAAGCAGAGTATGTAGCAAGCAAAGAAATTCTGTGGCTTCACAGATTCTTAGAAGAGCTTGGATTCAAACAAGACAATTGTGTCTTGTACAGTGATAGCCAAAGCGCTATCCATCTTGCGAAGAACTCAGCCTTTCATTCAAGGACAAAGCACATTGAGGTGAGATATCACTTCATACGCACTCTTTTGGAAGAGGGACAACTAAAGCTAGGAAAGGTGCATACAAGTGAAAATCCTGCAGACATGTTTACAAAGGTGGTCAACAAGGAGAAGTTGAGCTTTTGCTCATCTTCAATCGGCATTCAAGGATAAGAAGCCAGAATGGAAAGCAGTCACAGGTTTGGTTTGGAGATCAGTCTCCAAGTGGGAGATTGTTAAGTATGGAGCCTGATTTACCCTTGTAATTTTCTGAGGTAAAAGCGCACATTTGTAAGGCCCCCATTATGAGGAGAAGCCATCGTGCGTGAAGGAAAATCACTCACCGGAAACCAAAATTTTGACGGACAAAAATCAGGGGCAACTTTAAAGGCCTCGGGGACGGAGGCCCCCGAGAATTTTTTTCGTCGGAATATTCCTTTTCGCCGGAATATTATGGTCGGACGGTGGCCGGAAAGTGGTCGGAAAACAACCGGTCGGTTGGCCGGTAGTCAATGGCCGATGGCGGGTGGTCGAAAGTCAATGGCCGGTGGCCGGTGGTCGAAAGTCAATGGCCGGTGGCCGGTGGCCAAATTCAATGGCCGGTGGCCGAATTCAAAAGCGGACTTGTCTTCTCAAGGGTGGCCACACATGGGCAGATTGGAGGGTCCGATTTGGACTTATTCGCACAAGGGCGGCTACACATGGTTGTCTCTCATAAGAGAGGGCAGCCCTTTTGGCCTATAAAAGGAGGCCATTTCTACACGCATTTTATAGTGTGAAGTTGATGCAACAAGGTGAGTGTGAGGTGGTGAGAGTGAAGAAAGGCGGGAGCTCCATTAAGGGTATAATCCCTTTGTAAACTACTTCTTGTTTTGAAGTACTAAAGCCATTGAGTGGCTGCTTTCCCGTGGACGTAGCCCACATTGGGTGAACCACGTATATCGTGTGTACTCTCTCTCTCTCTCTCTACTCTATAATCTCCTGTATATAAATCTGTCTCTCTCCATTAAGTAATCTACTCAATTATCTATTTAGCTACGTCTTATTTCCTAACATCCACTATAGTTTTTGGGCTTCGACAACCCTTGGTCGTGCTAGCAAAAATGGCATTGATGGGAGGTTGATTGATGGTGACACTTCCACTTTTTCCATTTTCCTTAACCTTCTTGTACAATGCTACAAGTCCAAGAAAAAGTGAGGACACAATAGAAATCCATTACTTACCATTGTATACTTTGGCTTTGTCTTCGGGAAACTTGCCATCTACATAGTCCAAAAACCATGGATAGTATCTCCACGTTTTCTTACCATGGAGCTTCTCTATCCAATCGTCGGGATAGAGACTGCTCTCCTCTCTCTTAGACTCCACCCATGCGTCGTTAGAATGCTCGTGGTATGGACTACGGAGACCTATCTTAAGGGCACCCAACCACCATCTACAAATAACAAGAGGAATAACTCCATTATTCAAAACACAGAATTTTAATATTACATCCTAATAAAACTGTATAGTTCAATACATGTATAGCAAGCATCACATAGTACATGCAAAATGTGATTGCTCTTGTGCATTGTCTGTGGCTCATATGGCTTGCTTCCGCTACACAAAAGCCTTGCCAAAGTGTTTTTGTTGAAAAGCCTGCAGTGCCTTGCCAAGAGACATACCACAATCGTGTGCGACGCGTGCATGTAGCTTGTTAAACGTGGAGTTCTCGGCTTCCATCTTCTCCACCACACTCAATATACCCCTGCACTTTAAGTATTAGTAATGTGGCAATACTAGATAAGACCTCATACTCTAATGTTATTACTCTCACCTTCAAGTTTCCACCAATATACGTGCATTCTCAACCATTATGAGAAGGGCTTTTCCTGCGTCGGAATAGATGCCTCCACCAACGACACATCGCCCTTCACCAATATATCAATCAAGAGACATTTTTTGTAATTTACCATTGGATAATATTTTTAATAAATTAAGGAGAAAAAACAATACTTTCAAAAGCAGATAGTGCTTACTCTGCAGGACTAATGCGTGCCCGTGCAACCTCGAAGACTCTTAAGGGGATCATTTTGCAACCCTTCTCTCCCCAACCCACAAAAGAGATGCATTTTTGGAAAAAATCTGTTCCACTCTCGGGATTGACTATGACTACCATCTCTAGTCCCTTTCGCACAAAAACGTTCTCAGTCTCTTTCGTGCATGTGGTACTCTTTACTCTCCTTGGATGGCAAATTTTGTGTTTTCAGTCAATACATTGCATCAAACTCTTCCTGCAATACAAATCACCAAATCAAAGTGATTTTTAAGAAAAACCTCATGTACTTACCTAATGCATGTGTTAAATTTAGAATTACCTTTCATAGCAGTTGCGCTAGCATAGACATAGGTAGTCAAAGCCATTTTTAATTGTTCATTGTCGTCCCACGAAGTGCCCTCTCAGCTTTGGTCTTATTTTCTTCATTGAATTTTTCCAATAAGGAATGTGGGTTGGCAAGCACTAATTTTGGCATCATAAATATGTCCTGCGCAGTGGTGTGAGGCACATGGACTTGTGTCACCCTATTTTTTATATAGAATTATATTAACAATTAATAACTCAAGTGCAAAAATAGAAGTGTGAAGAAACTTACTTGTTGATCATGATGAGCACCAATAGAAATTCCGCCATCTTTGCAAGGTCGCACTTCACAATCATGCACTCAACCTTTGGTGTAGAGAATTTATCCAGCCACTCTTATAATGCCCAGTCTTTCCATGCATGAAGCTGATGGTTTTCGTCCCATATAATTAACATTTTCTTCTCCATGTGAGAGAGCTCTAGAATATCTCTAATTTGGTCATCAAATGTGGTCAACCTCACTAACTCTCTCCCATAAGTGCCACGCCTATTGAATGGTACAAGATCTTGTCCGAGAAAAGCTTCTGGCACAATGAAGCGAGCCATCGTTGGTTGGTCACCTCTTTCGGCTATAGAGGTCGTTAGTTCTGGCACACAATCATCATTCATGCTAATGGACGAGTTGGCCAATGGTCGTCGACGTGATTTCACCCATTGAAAGAGGCACTTGCATCACCGTCAACACGGATGCTTTAACCACATAACCACTCTCTTAAGTGGTGTGCAAAGGATTTTCTTCTTGAGTGGTGTGAATCATCATTTCTTCTTGGCGGTCCACGTCTTTGAACCGTTTTTTGTTAAAATTGGCATTTTATTCGTTGATAATTAGCGTGCTTATGGCTTCGAAGGGAAAGATGAAGGGTGAGAGTAAGAGAAGAGGTTTGAAGGTAGGAGGAGAAGGTTTGAGAGAAATGAAATGAGAAAGGGTGGGGGAGAAGGGAGGTAATGGAATAAAAAAGGTTTTCTTTTAAAGAGAGAGAGAGATCACTAACGCTAAAGAGAGAGTGGATGTGCAAAAAAATAAAGAGGAGAGAGGAGGGTTTTATTGGAAAAAGAAGGGGGGGGGGGGGGGGGGCGCAGAGCAGCACCACGTGTTGTGGGTCCAAGGGGGGAGGGGCACACTGTCAAAGGGGGGGAGACATCACCATGTGCATGCAGGGGGGCCAGCGCCTGCCACGTGGACTGCGGGGTGCAAGTGCTAGCAATCCATGCGGACACATATGGGCCCGGGGAGCTTTGTTCATGTGGCACACACGGTGCCTGTGTGGCATGCCACGTGGATCGTCGCAGACCAATTGCCAGTCAGCGTTGACTCTGGATCAATTGTAGCCCATGTGGCGTGCCACGTGAATGATGTCCCCGAGGCACACGTGCGTGCCGGCGTAACTTGCGTGGCCATGCGATGTGGGCCAGCGCTCGCGTGGTTACTACATGGCTAGTGAGAGAGAGGGGGGTTTAGGGCCGGTTCCCAAGGGGGGAAGGGGCATGGAAGAGAGAGAGAGAGAGAGAGGGAGAGATGGAGAGAGAAAGAGAGAGAGATGGCGGGTGGTTCTCATAGGGGAAGGGGTTGGAAGGGAGAGAGGGAGAGGGAGAGAGAGAAAGAGAGGGGAGGTTCCCATTGGAGGAGGGAAATGGGAAGAGAGAGAGAGGGGGGGGGTTGGTTCCCATGGGGGGGATGGGAGAAGAGAGAGAGAGGGAGAGAGAGAAAGAGGGATGGAGGCCGATTCCCACGGGGGAAGGGTGTTGGAAGAGAGAGAGAGAGAGAGAGAGAGAGAGAGAGAGAGAGGGGGAGGGGGAGGGCAGTCCCCATGGGGGCTCTTGGCAGAGAGAGAGAGGGTGGGAATGCAATTTTTTTAAAAATTATTTTAATTTGGATTTCACAAATTAATAAATAATACTAATACCTACTAGGATTGATATAAAATTCTCTTTACTCTTCTAAACACAATTAAACACTTTCACTCTCATCTTTTCAATCTAGTGCTTATCTTTTCAACTCTACTATCATGTCATGATTTATAGTCTTCCCTTCTTTTATAAGGGCTTTTCCCTTTATCAATGGGATGATTATTATTGGGGTTAAATATCTATAAGAGCATGTTGCACCACAAATATTTACAGCTCTATATGCAATTGTCATGGTTGGGAGTGAAGAGTTGACAGTGCCAATGGAGAGAAGAAGCAATCACTTGGGAGATGAGTTTATTTTGTGGACGAATCTCTCCCTACAAAGTTTGCGATGCTAGTCAAAGATGACACAGTCTCAAATTTGAGTGGCGTGGCTGCTTCCTTGGTGGATGTTCCCTACATAGACCTTACTAGTCCAAACAAGGAACAACTCTTTGGAGAGCAAGCATTGAAAAACTCTACCAAGGTAAGGAGAACAAATAGTATTTTGTCATTTTTTAACGCAATGACGAAGCCCAACACCTTGATAAAGCTTCTTTCAAAGATTGTGGAAACCAAACAAGTGTCAAAAGTTCCTAAGGTGTACAATGGTAACATGGTGTTTGAATTTTCACCGATCTTAGGAAAGGTTCATCCAAAGGATGCTATGGAACATAAGTATGATCCACACCATTGGACCAAACCAAAAACCTTGAACATCACATTTTCTGGAGTGTGTCGCAAAAGTTAGTGTGCAGGTGCTCTAAAGTATCTCAATGAAAGTTATCCCAAATTGGTTAATTTTGGGAAGTCAAACACGACGCATGTCAATGGTAGTATGCTAAAATTACCTTGCATGAGCGAGTTTTGTGATGAACTTGGTGGCGAGCTTACTTGCCATTATTGTGATAAACCACCCATTTGTTTGAGTACATGCAATTGCTTCGTATATTATGTCATGCCAAGGGATGAAAGCATGAGCAGATTGATGGTACATCAAGGAACTCATCAACATGACATGAGGGATGGTTCCTTGAAAGGGATCACTGATAAAACCAAAGAAATGGTTGCACGAGTTCTCACTGTGGATAGACATGCAAGTGCAAGAAGGTACAAATGTGTGTGTGGCAAAGGAAATGGGACAACAACTTTGATGCAAGAGGGGGGCTCTAGCCATGTACTTGGTGAGAAAAAAATTCTAAATGTTACTGAGGCAATGGGTTCCTTAGCGGAGGACAAATGGTGAGGATGCTTACTTGTTTCTCTTGTTTGTGCATATTATTTCAAAGTAATGTAACTCTAAAATACAGGTTTTGAAGGTCCATGGCTGCAACAAGAAATGGGCCAAGAAAGGAGAGCTTTGGTGTGGACTCCTTGCTGCAGCTAAAAAAAGATTGCACATATGATTTTTTTTAATAAGCAAGTTTTCAAGGCAAAGAGCAAAAGGGGAGCGGTGCTTTGTGTTCAAGATGTCTAGAGTTAGTCTTGCATCTGGATTGGATTTGGTTAATCAAATGTGACAAAGTGGACCTAGAGATATTCAACATGCTTCGGTTCAATTTGATCACACTCACCAGTGGCGGATTGGTTGACCATGGCATGCCACGTTTTTGATCCAAGGTTTGTTGTCTTAGGAACATATTTTTGAAGTTTGGCATACCTAATAAATAATCAACAAGATGTTTACTAATGTGCATGTCTTATGTTGTAGCATGCAAGATCTCCTCACTATTGCAACTTGTGAGATGAAAGAGGAAGACATGGAAGCAAAATTCTTTTGTGGCACTGCATAAATGAAGTTATGGAAGGTCATGGATGTGAGAGAGAGGATTTCCATGGATTCATGGCGGACGAAGCTCAAGCCAACTGGAATGCAATTTGCACTATGTTTCATGGTGGTAAAGACAATGTTCTACAACATCGAGAGCGATCTTGCCTTTTTCATTGGAAACAAAGCATGATGGCACACACCACAAAGTACATTGTCTCTTCATCTCAACAAACTCACAAAGACATGTGCAAAAAGTGGCGTTTAGCCCCCTCTAAAGAGGCAGCTGCAGTAGAGTCTCGTCTCCTTCAACAATGGTGGTGAAATGAAAATTGCATGGATAAAAACATCCTTGCAATGGACTCTTGGTTGTGGTGGGAGGTGCATATTGCACATTGTGGGAGTATCATGACAACAATAGAGAGAAGTGCTGATGGAGCAAACACTCCAAGAACTAACTTGGCTGAGAGCAAGCATGGTAGCTAGCTTGCAGGCCAAGGGTTCAAAAACAATTTCTCATTGTATGACTTCAGGTATGGAAAATGCAATACTACAAAGCACAAAGGCAGTCTCTTACTCTCAAGGTAAACATATTGGAAAGGGTCCTTCACTAGTGAGACTCAAGGAAAGAGTTTCCTCTAATCCATCACAAGCGATAAGAGTAGTAAATGATGCTACATCTAGAATACCCACGTATAAGGCTCGCACCCCTCTTGAAGGAGACATAGAAACCGTTCGGCAAAAATGAGGGCCATCGATTGTGATTGATGTTGAGGATGAATTGTCACATACACCAGAGTACAATGCAAAAACACGTGACCGCACAACACACGAAAGGCCAATGAAGATCATTTTCACAAAAGATTCATGGATAGCAGATGGGAGTGATAATTCCAAAGAGAAGACAAAGTTATGTGTTTTGGAATGAAAGGTCAATGAAGTTGTGTGGGAAATTAGAAGAACCCCTCTTGGTAATCGTGTGACATGTAGTGACACCCCCAACGGTGGAAAAAGATGTGGATAAAATATAGTGGCATGTAGTAAAGGGACTCCTGCACCATCCTTTGAGGGATATAGAAAAAATCAAAATGGGCTACTCAAACATTGGTATTGGTTATGTACCAAACATGTTATTCATTGCTATGTGGTGGATCAACCAAGGCCAGGTCCTCCTCCAACAATTTAGCTAGTTGATCTAGGAACAAATCTCACCGATGAAGAAGTTGATGTACTACTTGAAGGAGGATTTCAAGTGGAGACAGTTAGAAAAGATTGAGAGAGTGAAACAACAATGCGAACTCCTCCCAGGGGTGGAGGTGATTCCTCTTCTGCTTCACCAAAAGTAGGTAGCAATGATTCAATACTAAGAAATGACATAATAGTCAAATTTCGGACTTCCATTTCAAAGGAGGCAGCTAAAGAAATTGGTCTTGCTCTTTGTTTAAAGTCTAAGGTGATTGAAGAGAAATGCATTGTAGAAAAGCACATGAAGTCTTCAAGGTTGATCTTGACATAGTAGACGGACATGTGGGGGTGTATGAGGTGCACATAAGGATGAGTCCTATTGCACATGCCTTGATTTCACCAATAGGGAGGCCAATAAAAAATCTTATTTGTCTTGCAAGCACTTGTGCTTTATCTTCTTGAGAGTTCTTGGATTGAGCCAAAATGAAAACATGTTCATACATCAACCCGTGATAAGCAAAGTACTTGTCTACAATGCTCTTAGCCGTGAACGCACATATCCAAACTTAGAGTAAAGCCCCATGACTGTACAATTTTTTGACATATTTTATCCCATGTATTGTAGTTGACGAAGTTGATATGGATTGAGTAGGAATTGGACCTTTGGCAAAGATGTTTTGGATGATCTTGGTTTATAAATAATTTTGTCTCTCTTTTTGTTAGCATTAATCTTGATGTAAATTAATTTAGGTGTATACTTCTCCTTATGTGTCACACACACACACACACACACACACACACACACATATATATATATATATATATATATATATATATATATATATATATATATATATATATATATATATATAGAGAGAGAGAGAGAGAGAGAGAGAGAGAGAGAGAGATTGTGCGGTAGGGTATGAGGCTATTGAGGTGTCACATCAGCAAAAAAGTAATGATTATTAAATCTACTCTGCTTGGAAAATTATATATATATATATATATATATATATATATATATATATATATATATATATATATATATATATATATATATATATAGAGAGAGAGAGAGAGAGAGAGAGAGAGAGAGAGAGAGAGAGAGGCCAATGGAGGATTAAGAGAGAGAAAAAGCCGAGGTTACATGGGGTAGGGGAAGAGAGAGAGAGAGAGAGAGAGAGAGAGAGAGAGAGAGAGAGAGAGAGAGAGAGAGAGAGAGAGAGATAGATTTTCTATCGTCCTTGGAGGTCAAATATGACCTATGGGACCAAAGCTACATGTGATGTAGTATGTGTATGGCTGATGAGTGACTCTCAATGCTCCAAAATTGTGGTGATGAGAGTTGCAATGGAGAGCCCACACTGTGGCTAGGAGAGGAAAGTGTGTAGGTCTAAGTCATGGCTGAAAATGAGAGAGAAGCAAGTTAGGATGTGACCAAAAGCTGAGCACTCTAGTAGTAGTGTGGTACTTAGACTCTCGACCTTGCAGTGAGCATAATGTGCACAATTGATTTGACTGTTCTCCATTTCCCCAACACCCTGTCTTGCATCAAAGGGAATGGGAGCTAAGCCGAATGGCTACAATAGTGCGTATCTCTGACAAGGGGATATGCTCAAGCATGTAAGTATGAGTACGGTTCCTCTTTTAGCGAAGAACATGGTTTTTTTAATGGGGGCAATATGGGTGGTGTAATAATGAAGCGTAGAGATTCCGACTCAAGAAGTAGGAGCATGTATGGTGTTTGTGTCTTAACTTGGAGAAAGTTTGTAAGAAAACACTTTTGGACATTCTCAAACTCTTTCTCGCCCCACACTTCAATTCCATAGAGAAGAACCGGTGTCACCAATGCATCAAAAAAGTACTTCTTGAGAATCCAATTCCCACATATTACACATGTTCTCAAATGCATAATATGCTCTCTTTCCTGCTACCAAATGATGCGTAGCACATTCATGCCACTTGTGATTGGAGAAAACCTCAAGGCCAAGGTACTTAAAGCTCTCAACAACTTGAAGTGTCTCATTGTTGTACACAATGCATGGCTTCTCCTTATGGTTGGTTTTCACAAGCATAACCTTTGTTTTGGATTCATTCACAATCAGCCCACTATGCAAGCAAAAGCTATCAAGGACGACCATAAGCTTTGGCGGATCTTCTAAAGTGTGTGCTAGAAAGAATGGGGGGCAGAATGAGAGAGAGAGAGAGAGAGAGAGAGAGAGAGAGAGAGAGAGAGAGAGAGAGAGAGAGAGACCGAGGCATATCAATTTGTTGAATATCATGTTGTAATGTTTTTGTGCAAGCATTCATATCCCCAAATACAATAACATCACCTTCGCCTTTGAAATAAATAATATCCTGTTCTAATTAAAAAAAATGGAGGATCTCTATCATGCAAGAATAAAAGGGGGAATCATGATGAGGAATGTAGCAGCCGGCTAAAAAAATGGGTGCTCTTTTTGGTGTCATAATTTTCAGCCATACATAACGTTTATACTTGTCATCTTTCACAATTAATATAAAATCTTCCAATCCTTTCTGAACCATACATTCTGCCCCTCCTTGCCCTCTTTGTTGCTTGAGATTCTTTGACCACATCAATGAATGTACATTGTAATCCTCCAAGCCATTAATCCTTTGTGTATCATGTTACCAAGTTTCAACAAGAAGTACAACATAGGCTTTGCTTGTTAGTTCATCAATGCCAACTCCCACATTCCATGGGAATATATTGCAATTCCAAAAGCATATTTTCATTTTTAACTCGGTCTCATAGGTGACGTATCCCTATTTGCTCGAGGGACTTGCCTCCTCCTTGGGCACATTGTCTTCGTGAGAGATCTTCTTGTTCTCTTATTATTTTCTTTATATGCCTTTATTTTGTTGCTTAATAGAACAATCTTCACATACAAAACATTTTGTATGATCCCTCAAATAGATCCAACTATTATCAAGGATAATCTTTTGTTTGGTCTCATCCGGCATAGTGCATACAATTGGCCGTTCTCCCGAGCAAGGAGCTCCTTGCTTACCCACTCTATGTGCTCCATAGACCATAACTCCGAACATGCCAAAGTGGGTTTTGAAGAAATCTTCGATAACAATGGCAAGAGAAGGAGGCTTCTTTAGATTCTCTTTGAGAATTCCACAAATAAAAATGTGCTTGGAACGTTGCTCTCGTTCCTTCAACTCCTCCACATCCACATTCTCAACATTCTTTGTTTGAGCCATAGCTTGCATGAGGGAGAAATTAGGAACCACATTGCTACCACATACATAAGCCCAAGACTTGTTTGTGTATACATTTTTCATGTCGCATACATCCTGGCTCATGGTGTCAAATTTCTCCTCTTTCAATACATGGTCACGCTTTACTTTTCTCCCGTGCTCCTTAAAAAACATTCAAGTCCACAAGAGAGCGTTTACATTCTTTGACTTCCTCTTCAAGTTGCATCAAACGTGTTGTTTGCATCTCAAATGTCTTCTTGAGATTATCATTCAACCACACGAACCCTTAGCTTGCCATTCTCCATTGCAAGTGCCCCTAAGTCTTCACCTTGTTTGTTTATGGTCTCTTGCAAATGATACCAAGTATGCCATGATCATGGTTTCCGATATTGTTGGTTGAGTGGTTGTGTTGCTATCTCCACACTTAGGAGATTTTAGATCATTTTCTACAATGGTTGTGGACCTTGTTGAAGAAGAAGAACCCTTTAGAGTGCCAGAAGACATTGTATGTAAAATAAGAGATGAGAGTCAACTTTCTTGAACCTGTTCACTTCAGAAATGCTGCTATACAGAATTGCCTTCAAAAACCACACACACACACACATAGATTTTATTATCGTCCTCGGAGGTAAAATATGACCTATGGGACCAAAGTTACATTTGATGTAATATGTGTGAGGCTGATGAGTGAATCTTGATGCTCCAAAATTGTGGTGATGAAAGTCGCAATGAACAGTCCACATTGTGGTTGGGAGAGGAAAGTGTGTAAGTCTAAGTCATGGCTAAAAATGTGAGGGAAGAAAGTTCGGATGTGATCAAAAGCTGAGCAATGTAGAAGTGTGTGGCGCTCAAACTCTTGAACTTGCAGTGAGCATAATATGCACAACCAATTTGAATTTTCTCATTGCCCCAATGCCATGTCTTACATTGAAGGGAGTGGGAGCTAAGGCGAATGGATATGATAGTGCGTATCACTGACAAGGGGATAGGCTCAAGCATGTAAGTGTGAGCTTAATTCTACCTAGGGCCTACACCTATGGGCCTAATTATACATGGGTAGATTACTTTAGACATTTGATCAAATACCCATTGATTGTTTGATACTTGGACATCATCTACCACAAAGGTTTCCTCCGGATTCTCTATCTCCATGAAAAAGTAAACTTCAACTACTTGAAGATCTTCAACCCATTTGAGTCTCTTCATATTTAGTGCTAAACCTTCTAACTTTCTCACATGGAACAACGTCAAGATTGGCAAGCCCTCATAAAAAATCCATGAATTTGCGGTAGGCCTGATGGAAACCTTTCTACAAAGATATGGGGATAATTCTCTCTCTTTCTTTCTCTGTCTCTTTTCAATTAAATACCTCTTTAATTGAATTTGTCAAAGATCACTTATTTCAACCTAACACCTTAAACTTTTCCCTAGGTCCAAAACTTTAATTAACACACGCTCTGATACCACTTGTGAGATCCCCAACCCACTAGTACCAAGATTGGGATGGGATCCTTGATAGGTCTCTAGGCCTATTAAAAGTTAGACTCTCTAAACATGAAAAATCCAAGGAATAGACCTTTACCATTGACAATGGCTTGGGTCTATAGCCCTAGAAGAAGACCTAGTCCTTTCCTCACAGCGGAAATGAAACAATATCCTAAAAATCTAAGACTGTTTCAACCCTATAACTTCCACAATTTGGGCTAAGGTATTCTCAACCAACGCTTTTTTTCCCTAATAGATGTGAGGGCACAGCCATGGTGAAATCCTCTTCCAATTAGAGAAGTTTGCTAAATGTTTTTAGTGCGTGCGAATGGATAGTTTCCTGACTAATCAGGTCCACCCGTCCATGATTGACAACCTTAGTCAATCCCCACTTAGCACCCCTCATACATGATTTTTTGGTTTTCTAATTACTATTACATGTGTTTTAACATTTAAAATAATGGATTCCTTTTAAAACTTTTCATCACAGTAATTCATTAAGACAAGTCATGGAAATCAGCATTGAAAACAATCTTTCTGAAAACAAACATCTTTAGACTTAAGACAAGGTACGGTCACTTATAATATAGATTCCTTGACACGTACTCCACTTGTCTCAAGCACACCTATACATGGGTGAACAATAACACCCTTCCTGATTTATAAATCGGGTAGAAATCCATCACCCAAAAGTTCGGGGCGCTTATACGCCAAACTAGTTGCCCATACAACCGGACGGTTCCCCTAGGATAAAAACGGTATCCTAAGTAGTATCTACAAGCATACACATGTAGGAGGTATAGACTCTACGTACATGTGGGAAATCGACTCATCCATGGCTGACAAGCCATCATTACTCATCACTTGAAGTGAAAATATTTCAAGGAATCAGAGGTGTCTTGAGACAAGCTGTCTTAACGATAACCAATCATTCTTTCCTAAGTCAATCAGCCTTATCCCAAACAATTCCTTCCTAATTTACAAACAAGTGAATGTAGGTTTCTTGGAAGATGTCTTCCATTTCAGCCACCAATTTTACTTTTCCTAATTCCTTACTCCCTCTTTATGTATGCAATGTTAATGTTTAAAGAAAAACTTGAATTATTTAAACTTGATTATAACGAAGACCCACCTAGGACTGATCGGGCATTTATTGTAGTGCCAGGACCTGAATGCTCTCGTCAGTAGGCTTACTACTAGGCTCGGCTTCGTCGTTGTGCCACCCTCTAGCTCTTTTAGGAGCACTACCCTTATCATCAGATGGAGGATTGGCTCAGATCCTTTTGGGTGCCATGATTTCTTATTCTTACAAAAAGACGTCTATTTATTATGTAATTCATTCAAAAACTAAACTTAACCTTCGTATTCAAACTAATTCCTCTTCGTAACCCAATCAAAATTAAATTTGTAGTCCTAGATGGTAATTTCTTGACCTAATAATTTCTTATCTGCTTATATGAATAAGATAACTTTTTCATAACTTCCTTAAGAGTTTTCTGGGCTCCTTTAATTTTCTTATAAATTTCTACATCTTTTTCCTAATTTTTCCATCTTTATTAAGCTTAAAATTTTCTTATTTTAATCTTAATATTTATTATATTATTTCTATCTTAAAGATTGCATTTTTGCAGCTTTATATCAATGGTTTACACTTTCATTAAATTTTTTAGAGACTTTTGATAGTAGATTCTATTATTTTAATTAATATTTAGATAAAAATAAGACTTTTGATAAGTTATAATTACTTAAACTAATTAGTTAATTATGTTATAATTATTTAAGGTAGATATTGATATTTTATAACTATGGTAATTACCTTTTTATCATTCAAAGTAGTTATCTGATTCTTCTCTTTTATTTTTAGCTAAAATTAGTCTGTTTAAGCCTAATTAAATAGCTAAATTTGGTTTACGACCTTAACACTAGAATGGTAACCTAATAGGACATAAAAGTGTTCTTTCAGGGTTTTTGAAAAAAATTCAAAAACCATAGTAGATCCACTCATTTTAAAAAATCCTTTCATGAGCTTATAGTTTAAGAACTACTACATATGAAAAAAATGAGAAAGTTGTAAGATTTCTCATCCCTTGGTCACTACAAGCCTCCAAAGTTGATGGACCAGTGTATTTTGCCCAAACAACAATTTCTTGCGGTTGATTGCATATAAATAAGAGTGGGGATTTTTGAAGGACATGAGATAAAATGCCTCGTTAACTTCAATGGGTTGGTGATCAAAACATATGGTTTCTTTTACCTCACTATTTTTTTTTTGGGCAAAAAAATAGGTACAAAAAAGTTGCATTTTGCCCATTCTGCGGACCTATCATCAAAGTTTCTATAGTCACGCTCAATACAGATACTATATACATGTTTTCTTAGTTCCCTTTGTGCCTTTGGATTCAAAACAAGCCATGGAGCATGTCAAAAGGATAATGGATCTCTTACTAAGTGGAACCTTGGGGGCAATGATAAAGTGCTAAATACAGCAAACATGAAAAAACTGGGTTTAGCATTATGACCTCTAGAAACCCATAGAAACTACTCAATATCTAGCCAAGTTTGTAGTCTGTGATTAGATATGGTTACTACCTACATAATACACACAATTGGCCTAAGAAACTAGCAATATTGAGAAAGTTATACTTGCTACTCTAAAATGTATCGTATTCTTCAGCAATCAAAAAACTCAACCATCATCATATACTATGCTATATAGCATATTAGGTCCCCCAAAAATCAAGGAAGATTAGCTTTATGTTATACATTACACTTACACAATCAAAATTGAATTTGGATATCAAGAAAGCCACCAAAAAAATCATAAAAGTGCTAATTTTGGCCAAAAAACAGGATTATGCAATTCTTGTAAACTGGTCATAACTTTCAAGCTTAACACTTAGCTCTCCCTACAAGCATCAAAACATGTTGAGAACTATGAAGGCCTAACCTTTAGCCATCTAAACCTCACAAACATGAAGTTTAGAGTGGTATAGTTGCCAAAAATTGAAAAAAAAGGCAAAAACAGGACCCGTTTTTTCACACAATTTAGGCTCAAAAATGTTGTGCAAGAGTAAGGTTAATGGTGAGATCGATACTCCAAAAAAATTGTCAAGTTTTTTTCAGCTCATAAGGCAACTTTGTGGATATATAGCACCTAGAAATTCATTTTCATACTCTTCAAACAATTCAAGAAAAATGGTCACTTAACAGGACACAAAAGTGTCCAAGGACATAAAAGTGTCCTGTTTTACCATTGTAGTGTTAAGCTAATTATCATGGCTTACTTATGATGTATACTAACTTTGATAAATTGAATATATTATCTAACTTGATTGGCTATTTTTTCCTCTTTAGTTTAATTAAAATTAGTTTATTTTGACTTAGATAATTAGCTAAACTAATTTTATGATCTTAAGATTATTATCACGGCTTACTTATGATGTACATTAACTCTAATAAATAACTAATGATGTGTATTAGTCTATTTTGGCTTAGATAAATAGCTAAAATCAACTTTTCACCTTAAGATAAATATCACGGCTTACTTATGATGTATATTAACTCGGATAAATAGCACATAATTATCTAATTTAACTAGTTGATTTTTCTCTTTTAATTTCAATTAGAATTAGACTATTTTTTACTTTTAAAAAATCTAAATTGATTTTTTGACCTTAAGATTGTAATTACGGCTTACTTATGATATATATTAACTTTGAAAATGGCACATAGTTATCTAACTTATTTAGCTAATTTCTCCCTTTCAATTTCAACTGGAATTAGTCTCTTTTGGCTTAGATAAATAGCTAAATTATTTTTTGGACTTTAAGATAATTATCAAGGCTTACGTATGATGTAAAATAACTCTAATAAATAACACATAATCATATAAGCTAGCTTACTAATTTTCCTCTTTAATTTGTTGTTCAAAATAAATAATTTTAGCTTAATTAATATCAAGACTAATTTTCTATTAGTGAGATAATTATCCCATGTTCTTAATAGTGTTTTCTAACTGTGATAAATAATTTAGAAATATTGAGTTAATTAAGTAGGATTTTTCATTAGTTTTTTGATTAAAAATAGCTAACTTTAAACTAATTAATTACAGATACTAATTAAAAAATTATGATATAATTTTTCTAGATTTTTAAGAGTCTAATCAAGCTTTGGTAATTATCTTGTACTAATATAAGCTTAATTAGTATATTAATCATTGATTTAAAAGATTAATTTCAATCATAATATGACTTAATAATTAATTAGTCTAATATCTCTCATACTAATCTAAGTAATCAACAAAATATTAAGAGATTAGAAAGTAATTTATAATGTAAACATGTTTAATCTTCTTAATTAATTAGATTAATTAAGAAAATAGAGAAAATTTAGTCTAATTTTGCTAATTAAAAGGGATTAGACTACGTTGATAATCACATAGATTTCTTGCTCTTTGGTGATTTTTGAGTAGAGTTTCTCTCTATGTGAGAGAGAAATGACCAGGTCTCCGAGTCTAAGGGAAATTGTGAAGCAAGGGGGTCGGTCCTATTTCAAGGTTTCTGACACTCGCAGACTGGAAACGGAAGTAGCTTGCATCCCAAGGTAGCCCTACAGCTCTCCTAGCACTCCTTGCTGCTATTCATGTCCCTGGCAGGGGAGTGATGACCCCTCCCAATACTTGCCAGCTTTAAAAATCAAATCTACTAAATTTTGACGTATTTTTTCTTAATTGATAATTATTTGGTAAATATGTGTAAAATATTTGGGAGGCCTTAGTAAAAGTTTATGATTAAATGATTACTGCAACCATCCAATTTTTTGTATGAAATTAATTAACATTGAATCTTCCCGAGGGACTAGCGGGATCAGTTTTTGTCCAAACTTAATTTTGAAAATTTATAGTCCTGGGTTTGGTGTGCTTAAGATTCCAAAAATAACATTTTTAATTGCTTTTGAGATAGTGCTTTACCTATTTGTATGTCCAATGCTTTTCCCTAAAGCTTTGAGTTCATTTCCCTACAGCTAGAAAGGCAGAGACCTTGGGACTGATCGGGCATTTGTTGTAGTGTCGGGGCATGAATGGTCTCGTCAGTAGGCCTACTACTAGGCCTGGCTTTTTCGTCGTGCAACACTCTAGCTCTTTTAGGAACACTACTCTCATCATCTGAATGAGGATTGGCTCGAGTCCTTTTGGGTGCCATGACTTTTTATCCTTAAAAAAAGACGTCTATTTATTAGGTAAATCATTCAAAAAGTAAACTTAACCTTCGTATTCAATCTAATTCCTCTTCTTAACCCAATCAAAGGTAAATTTGTAGTCTTAGATGGTAATTTTTTGACCTAATAATTTCTTATGTGCTTATATGGATAAGATAACTTTTTCATAGCTTCCTTAAGGATTTTCTAGGCTCTTTAAATTTTCTTATAAATTTCTACATCTTTTTTTGAAAAATATCTAGGAGGCCTTAGTAAAAGTCTATGCTTAAATGATTACTGCATCCATCCAAGTTTTCTTAACAATTTAATTTATATTGAATCTTCTAGAGGGACTAGCGGGCTCAGTTTTTGTCCGAATTTAATTTTGAAAATTTATAGCCCTAGTTTTGCTATGCTTAAGATCCAAAAATACCATTTTTAATTACTTTTGAGATAGTGTTTTTACATGTTTGAATGACCAATGCTTTCTCCTAAAGCTTTGAGTTCATTCCCGGCAGCTAGAAAGGTGGAGACCTTACACTGGCAACTTTGTCAATTCCCAAGTTTCATTTGTCATGATTGATTTATACTCAGATTGCATTGCATGCTCCCACTTTACGCTATCTTCTCTCTCAATAGCCTCTTGGTAGGCAGGTAGATCTCCACAGTCAGTGACCAATAGATAGTCTAATCATGCTTGAAATCTCTCAAGGGCATGAGAGACATGTTTAGATCTCCTTGGACTCTAGTATGGACTCTAGTCTCTCAAGAGCATCACTAGATTTCTCTGGAGCACTACTAGTGGTAGGTACATTGCTCATAGATTGAGTTGTTTGTGTGACTGGCTTGAGGCTATGTCCTCAAATCTCACTTTGCAATCCTCAATCTATTTCATGGGATATCTATGCATCTTTGATCCATTAAAAATCACTTCTGAGTTGTGAATAACTCTTCGGGATTTAGGATGCCAGAGATCATATCCCATCTTTCCATCTACACCATAGCCAATGAAGATGCATTTGTGTGACTTGGGATCCAACTTCTTTCTAAGCACTTTAGGCACATTGGTGAAAATGCCTCACACCCAAAAACACGTAGTCTATCATAATTAGGCTTCTTGCATGTCCACATCTCCTACGGAATCTTGTAGTTCAACGGTATACTAGGTGACCTATAAACTATACTCAATGCTATCATTATAGCCTCTCCCCAAAATTCTTGAGGTAAATTTTCCATAGATATCATGGAAGTGACCCTATTTTGAATAGTCCTATTCATGTGCTCAGCAACTCCATTCTAAGTAGGTGTGTATGGCATAGTAACCTACCTCCTAAGGCCTCATTAGTTACAAAAAATCTTAAAATCAACAAAGACATACTCTCCCCAGTTGTTAGTGTGTAAATCCTTCAACTTCTTGCTTGATTGGTTCTCGACCATAGCTAGAAAATTTTGGAATGTAGCAAAAACTTTGTCTTTCCTCTTCAAGAGGTAGACCCACACCTTTCGCGTAGAGTCATCTACGAAAGTCAAGAAATATAATGGCCCCCCTAAAGACTTATGCAACATAGGCCCACATAGATCACTATGAACCAAATCTAGAGGATTCCCTAACTTTTTATCCAATCGTAAGTCTAGTTTGTTTCCCATATATGCAATGCTCTCCCACAAACTAAAATCAGAATCGTAGGGATATAGCCAAAATGTTGCAACTGCTTCATTCCCTTTTGACTTATCACAACTCAATAGAAGGCAGCTTGGCTAAATAGATAGAATTCTCTTTCACAAAAGATACATACAAGGAATATAATGAGCCAGACTTTTGGCCTTTGAGCATGATGAAGTTACCTTTTCTGATAATCCACGAACCATTGTCAAACAATGTAGTATGTCCAACGTCATTGAGATATCCTATTGAAACTAAGCTCTTAGTTATCTTTGGCACATATCTAACACCTTGAAGCATGAACTCAGTACCATTACTCATACACAACTTCACATCTCCATTGCCACATACCTCAAGCTGATGAGAATTACCCAGCTTAATGGAACCATGTTTAGAATCATAACTAGAGAACCACTCCTTGTGAGGAGTAACTTGAGAAGTAACATGAAAACTGGGCTATTGTAGAAGCATAAATGAAGAACCCTCCTTGTGAGGAGTAACATGAAAATTGGCACTTGAGTCATTGATCCAATTCTGCGCATAACTTTTGTCAAGAGATAATAACGCTTCTAGAATCAAATCAGAAGTGAAGACTAGTACATCTGATGATTGAGGCACATTAGGAACATATGAAGACTCAACGACATTGAGCTCCTCTATCTTCACAGTGCTTTTAGGAGGTGTAAGACTTACAAAAATTGATTTGCCCTTTTCTCTTTGTAATAAATGACAATCTTTCTTCATGTGTTTCTTGTGACAATGGTAGCATTCAATGTTCCTCGTGTCACATCCACGACTCTTGCTACGTAAATTCTTGCGATCTTGAGAATGGTCGCAAATGACAATCTTTCTTCATGTGCTTCTTGTGACAATGGTAGCATTCAATGTTCCTCGTGTCACATCCACGACTCTTGCTACGTAAATTCTTGGGATCTTGAGAATGGTCGCAAATGCGACTACGATCTCTTTGCCATTGATGGTTTTTTTGGCTACTTTCACTAGCCATATATGCATCACCATGCCCACTAGTGCCAAGAGATTGATGTTGAATATCTTCCATGAGCAAAGCACTAGTAACATCATTGAAAGAAAGCTTGCCCTAAGAGGTCATTAATGAAATTAAGCCCCTTTAATATTAGCTGCATAGACAAGCTATTGAACTCATTTAATTGTAAATTAACAGTGCTACCTTCTTTCCTATTCAAACGCAGAAGCTTCTTGGTTAACATGTTTGCAGGATTCTCACTTGTGTGCACCTTTCCAAGCTTTAGTTTTCCTTCTTTTAAAAGAGTACATATGAAGTGATATCTCAACTCTATATTCTTTGTCCTTGAGTAAAAGTCTAAATTCTTTGCAAGATGAATGGCACTTTAACTGCCATTTTACAAGACAAAATTGTCTTTCTTGTATCCAAGCTCCTCTAAGAATCTGTAAAGCCACAGAATATCTTCTTCCAACCATCAACCATCGTCCATTGATGTTCAGCCAATGGCCAAATAGCCACCAATTGATCATCTATTGCCAATGTGAAGCTCATTGGGAAGAGGGAAATGCCAAAAGAGAAGTAGCATTGCAACCACAGAGTATTCAAATGCCTCACTACTCCTTATTGTTTTATATGATTTTATATGATCAAAGGAATAGATAAGGTTAGTGGTCAATGTGATGGGTGTCCGACAAGTTGGCTTGAACCCTAACAAACTACTCTCTTTGAAGATTCCAAAAAAACCATTGTGCCAATGTTGAGTCGATGTGCTGATACCAAATTTTATCGATGTCAATGCCAAAGAAGTCGATGCAGAGAAAAATCGTTGGATGTCAATGCCAATTTCCGTCACCAAATGAAAACACCTTCACGATGTCAAACATCGATGTGGGACACCAAGAAAGCCAATGTGCTCTCTCTCATGCTCTATGCACAAGCCGTCAAGCTTGAAGATTTTCCACTGATGCCATAATCCAAAGAGATAATGTTGCTACTATGATGTCGAAGAGCTGTGTGTATGTGTTTTCAAAAGCACAACACCGATGTGTATGTGTGTGCACGCGTGTAGAGTGTAATGGAAATGGCCTATGAACTTTGAGAGTAGCGGAATTAGGAAATTAGGTGAAGCACTTTTGAGAGATTACTTTGTGAGCATAGCGGGTGAACTTAATTGGTGGTAGCAACATAAACATGGTACTTAGTTAACTTGGCATGAACAATACAGAGAGAGTTTAGAGAACATAACAATAGTTGAGGACCGGATTCAAAGGTCTCCCCTCCCATAGGCATTTGTATTATAGTGTCTCCCATCAAGAGAGACTTGGTACAATACAATCTTTGTGTTCCTTGTGACCTACGTGATGAAATGAAGATGGAAAGTTGCATGCATCACAATCATAACATAAACTTGTAGAAAGCATTAACTATCCCAAGCCTCAGTCCCAAGGCCTCAAACACCTTCAAAGGTGGAGAGAGCTAGCGGGGAATGAGGATAGGGAAGAGGAAGAAGAAACATTTCGTAGGAGAAAGAAATAGTTCCTCATTTATCATTACTCTTCTTGCTAGCATACATAATAGCATAGTAATGAAGATGGAGAAGATGGCAAGCTTAAGCATTGAAGCATGACTCTTGGTTGGATTTGCATTCCATAGCCAAGAGTGTTGGTGTAGGCTTTCACTCTCACAAGCTTGGACAAGGAGGTGGTGTTCCTCAACTTTCACCAAGTGAGAATGTCCTTGCAAATGAGTGAGTGTGTGGAGTATATCCCCCTAGCACCCCCCTTCCTTGCTTTGGGAAACATTTCTTCATGCTACAAGCTCATTGGACCCGTCTCCCCCTAGCCAATCACATGCAGCATGCAGTCAAGTACATGGGTAGTCTTTTGACAAGTGTCCTCCTTACCCCTTAGAGAGAGAGAGCTTTAAAATATCTAGATATTTGTTATATGGAAGTAGAAGCTCATTGGACCCCCCTCTTTAGCCCAACCAATAGCATTCAATCACACCATGTGGTTAAGCTTAGTGAGAGTTTGACGTGTGTCTCATGTGCTCTTTTAGAATTCCCCTAACTTTGAGATTTTTATGCATAGGACGTTTCTCAAGCAACTTCCTCATTAAGTGTGTAGGTTCTCTTTTTGCAAGGAAGCTTCTCAAGAAACTTCCTCATTAAATGTGACAAGTACCTCAAGTACCTTAATCATCAAGCATGACAAGCACCTTAGGTGGAGTTCCCACCTCAAGCACAACCCTAGCTTGCTTAAGTTTAGGTCGGGTTCCCACCTCAAGCACAACCCTAGCTTGCCTAAGTTTAGGTCGGGTTCCCACCTCAAGCACAGCCCTAGCTTGCTTAAGTTTAGGTCCGGTTACCACCTCAAGCTCAACCCTAGTTTACTTAAGGTCAAAGGACTTTTAACACTAACCGTTGGAGGTCTTTAATGAAGCTAACCCTAAGGTCTTTTAAGCTTCATTATTTAACCTTGCTCTTTGACATACCATCCCTCATTTGGGCCCCTTTACCATTGGCCCCGTGTTGAGATAGATCCGTAAGCACATGTCTATATTCTAACCCTTGTTCCCGTTTATTATCCCATATTAAATGATCAGTTTAATATGAGAAAATAATTTGGGCTGGTTAGATATTAGATATTTAATGGCATTACCTCTCTCTTGAAATCATAGTCATCCTCGACTATGAGGTAAAAGAGATAAAGTCATAGTCATTAGTCAATTTGTCTTAGCGGGTAGAAGATCCATTTTTACCCTACGACATCATTCCAAGATGGATGACTAATCCATTTGGTGCTTCGAAGACATAGCTGCCGCAAGCATGTCTGCTCTTTAGTCCATTTCATCCTCCCAAGTAGAGTGACAAATTCTACATGTTTTTTGAGAGACGTCGTCATCCCAAACCTGAATTTTAGTATGCATACTACTTAAATTTGTGCACAATTAAGAGAGAATTAGTCTTATAAGACAAAAAACATTTTTCATTTAAAATGCATTTTCATATGCTTACTGTAGTGCAACATTGTAAGCATTGACAAGGTTTATATTATCCTTAAGCTAGGTTCCTTGCATCCATTTAGCATCTTTAAAAGGATAATTCTTTATCTTAATAAGATATCATCAGATAATCTTACCGTTTCTTAATACCTTGCCTTCATGTCATAGGATGAACGCAGATTGAAGTACTTCTTCTTGATCTTCCACTTTTGAAGGGTCTGCAACTATTGCTTCTTTTGATGGCACTCCTTTATAAGGCTTACGTAGGCTCTCATGGAAATCATTGTGTATGAACCAATGGTTGGGAAACTTTAATTGATAAGCCATCTCATTGATTGGCTTAAGAATTCAAAAAGGATCATAGTATCTTTCTGCTAATTTAGCCTAGTACTCTTGGTGGCCTGAAGGATTCTTGCCCGTAGTATGCCTTAGATGAGCCTTGAGAAAGTTTAGCAAGACCCAATCATTTTTCTTAAAGGCTAAGGCTCTTCTATGCTTATTAGCAGTAGCCATTTTTGCCTTTGCTTTGAGATGGATATAACCTCTTTAATCTTTGGAAAAGATTCTTGTGATTCTAGGCTATATTCATCAGCAGTGAAGATCTTCCCATGTACTTTAAGTAGTAAGGGACTTTTGGATCTTCCCTCTTTAACCTCGAAAGGTGCTTTCCCATAGAAGTATGTACAATGTAATTGTACGTATACTCCATAAGAGGTAGGTACTTCTCTCATTGAGAACGTTTATCCACTTCCATGACATAGGCTTTTAGTAGATCAAGAATCGTAAGATTAGTTATTTCATTTTGGTCATCTGTTTGTGGATGATAGACCGAAAGAGAAATTTAATTTACTTCCTAGATTCTCAAAGAGACCCTTCTAGAAATTACTGGTTATTCTAGGATCTTTGTCCGACACTATGGATGTTGAAAAGCCATGATACTTGAAAATTTGAGATCTAAAGAGAGTTGCCATTTGATGTGCCTTAATAGTCTTTTTGACAGGCATAGAGTGTGTTTTCTTGTTAAGCCTGTCGACTGAAACAATCCAAGTTGCTTCCCTCGATCAAATTTCAACTTTTGGTATACCACGCATTTTGAAACATACTCTTGTATGTTTATTTTTCATGGTAGACCAAAAAAAGTATATTTCTACTCCTTGAAGAGTAGATTATGGATTCCCTCTTTCCCCCACATAAGGAGAAGTACGGGATTCATACATGACTTTCTTATTGTATGGGTGAGTAACACATAGCCTATTGTCGTTTGGAAGATAACCATCCTTCAAGGTGAAGGGCTCTTTTTTCTTCCCTAATGCAAAGGTTCTAATTACATACTTAAAGTCTCGATCAGTAGCATACTCATCTATCATAAAGATAGATCATTGCGAGTTGCTATTAACACCATATTTACCCTTGGTCGTTGTGAAAGTGCATCGACCACTTGATTGTGCTTGCCAACATTGTGAGCAATATGACATTTAAATTGTAAGAGAAAATTTTCCCACCTCATTTGTTTGTTTGCGTCATGAAGTTATTGAGGCTTTGTGATCCATTCATAGGATGAATGGAGTCCCCAAGAAGATAGTGTTTCCATGTGTTAAGGGCATATAGAATAGCTAGTAGCTCTTTTTCGTATTTGCCCAATACTCACTTATCCAAGTTGAGTCTTTGACTCTCATATGCTATGGCATGCCCTTCTTGAAGCAAAATAGCTCCAAGGCAATTACCACAAGCATCACATTGGACCTCAAATGGCTTTGAGAGATTTAGTAGTGTGAGCACACGTTGAGAGATAAGATTCTCCTTAAGCTTCTTACACTTTTGCAGTCCATGAATACTTAACGTTCTTTTTATGTTAAGTCGTATAATTGACCTGCTATTAGCGAGAAATTTTTTTATGAAGCATCTATAGTATGCACACATGCCTATAAAGCTTGACACCTCCTGTAGATTCCTTGGATTAGGCCATCCACTTATTTATTATCTCTAGCTTTGTTGGATCCATACGGATGTCATCCGTAGAGATAATGTGACCTAACTATTGAATCTCTTGTAGGAAAAAATCACTTTTCTTTTGATTAATTAAAAGCTTATTCTCTCACAACTTGAAAGATTACTTGGAGGTGTCGCTTGTACTCATCAAGAGAATTTGAGTGGCTTGAATATTTTTTTCCATCATGAGTTTGAATGCGTCTGGAGCATTTGTTAGGCCAAAACTTTATAAATGATCAAATAGATCTTCTATGCGCAACACGAGAAATCTATTTTTCATTGTAATCTTATTTAGTGCTCTATAGCCGACACATATGTGATATGTGTCGTCTTTCTTTTGCACTAAAAGCAATGGTGAACAAAATGGAGAGGAGCTAGACCTCACCATACCTTTTTCCACCAATTCATGCACTTGCCTCATGATCTCCTCTTGTTGAGCTTTTGCGATGTCCTCCCCTCTTATGTTCTCTAGGAGGGTGACCTCTTTCTTGCCCTTTTCTTCCTTGGTTTCCTCTCTTCCCTTTTGGAGTGATGAGGAGAAGGATTATGGGTTAACCGTTTCCTCTTGGGAGGAGTTGGCGATCGTTTAGTCCTCCTTCTTCATGGAGCCACATCTTCGGAGGAATTTAGGGATTCATTGCTTTTTTTTATCTTTGGATTCCTCCTCTCGTATGGGAGAGATTCTTCTTTTGGGGGTCTCTTCAAGAGGCCTCGTAAGCTCTCTCTCCTCTTGGAGAGGAAAGGAAATCCCATAAGCACGAAGTTGTTGAGTAACTTCGGCTTGCAAAGTGGGGTTGCCCATAGCTTGTTTCAACCTAGTGACAAGATAATTAACAAACATGGGGGCATCATCATTGGTACCTTCATGTGCAAAATCAAAGTTATCAATGTTCATTATCCTCTCTTGGTTATTGTCAGCCATGCTAATTAAACTTATGTGTTCACTTAGTGTATGCTTTGGCAATTCAAAACCTTAGTTGCTACCCCTCTTAGCCTTTGAAAATAAGCACTTAAGTATCTACACCCACGACTCGAATTGGTTAATTATAGAGAGTAGTGGAGTGAGTCTAACATAGCGAAGTTGTCAAGGGATAGCTCTTTTCGGACTTCTTATGGCTCAATAATGGTAAAGCCGTAGGCAAGTCTAGAAATACTCCATTATTAAGACCAAATCTCCCCAGGTATGCACCATATCCCACATAGTGGGCTCAACAAAACCGATAATAGATCCCAGACCCACTTACCCTAATATACATAACAAAAACAACCATTAATAGGCTACTTAAGGACCTCTCTTCTTAATCAAGAAAAGAGAAACCAAATGCTTTGATACCAATGTAATGGAAATGGCCTATGAACTTTGAGAGTAGCGAAAGTAGGAAATTAGGTGAAGCACTTTTGAGAGATTACTTTGTGAGCATAGCGGGTGAACTTAATTGATGGTAGCAACATAAACATGGTACTTAGTTTACTTGGCATGAACAATACTTTTGCAAGAGAGAGAGTTTAGAGAACATGACAATAGTTGAGGACCGGATTCATATGGAGCCGGTCCCCCCTCCAATAGGCATTTGTATTTTAGCTTCTCCCATCAAGAGAGACTTGGTACAATACAATCTTTGTGTTCCTTGTGACCTACGTGATGCAATGGAGATGGAAAGCTTCATGCATCCCCAAGCATAACATAAACTTGTAGAAAACATTAACTATCCCAAGCCTCTGTCCCAAGGCCTCAAACACCTTCAAAGCTGGAGAGAGCTAGCGGGGAATGAGGATAGGGAAGAGGAAGAAGAAACATTTCGTAGGAGAAAGAAATAGTTCCTCACTTATCATTACTCTTCTTGCTAGCATACATAATAGCATAGTAATGAAGATGGAGAAGATGGCAAGCTGAAGCATTGAAGCATGACTCATGGTTGGATTTGCAAGAGAGAGAATTTAGAGAACATGACAATAGTTGAGGACCGGATTCATATGGAGCCGGTCCCCCCTCCAATATGCATTTTTATTATAGCTTCTCCTATCAAGAGAGACTTGGTACAATACAATCTTTGTGTTCCTTGTGACCTACGTGATGCAATGAAGATGGAAAGCTTCATGCATCCCAAAGCATAACATAAACTTGTAGAAAGCATTAACTATCCCAAGCCTCTGTCCCAAGGCCTCAAACACCTTCAAAGCTAGAGAGAGCTAGCGGGGAATGAGGATAGGGAAGAGGAAGAAGAAACATTTCGTAGGAGAAAGAAATAGTTCCTCACTTATCATTACTCTTCTTACTAGCATACATAATAGCATAGTAATGAAGATGGAGAAGATGGCAAGCTTAAGCATTGAAGCATGACTCCTCATTGGATTTGCATTCCATAGCCAAGAGTGTTGGTGTAGGCTTTCACTCTCACAAGCTTGGACAAGGAGGTGGTGTTCCTCAACTTTCACCAAGTGAGAATGCCCTTGCAAATGAGTGAGTGTTGGAGTATATCCCCCTAGCACCCCCCTTCCTTGCTTTGGGTGAAATTTCTATGTATGCTACAAGCTCATTGGACCCCTCTCCCCCTAGTCAATCACATGCAACATGAAGTCAAGTACATGGGTAGTCTTTTGACAAGTGTCCTCCTTACCCCTTAGAGAGAGAGAGAGAGCTTGAAAATATCTAGATATTTGTTAGGTGGAAGTAGAAGCTCATTGGACCCCTCTTGAGCCCAACCAAAAGCATTCAAGCACACCATGTGGTTAAACTTAGTGAGAGTCTGACATGTGTCCCATGTGCTCTTTTAGAATTCCCCTAACTTTGAGATTTTTATGCATAGGAAGTTTCTCAAGCAACTTCTGCATAAAGTGTGTAGGTTCTCTTTTTGACTCAAGCATCTTACCCCCCATGCATAGGAAGCTTCTCAAGAAACTTTCTCATTAAATGTAACAAGTACCTCAAGTACCTTAGTCATCAAGCATGACAAGTACCTTAGCTGGATTTCCCACCTCAAGCACAGCCCTAGCTTGCTTAAGGTTCCCACCTCAAGCATAGCCCTAGCTTGGTTAAGTTTAGGTCGGGTTCCCACCTCAAGCTCAGCCCTAGTTTTCTTAAGTTCAAAGGACTTTTAACACTAACAATTGGAGGTCTTTAATGAAGCTAACCCTAAGGTCTTTTAAGCTTCATTAGTTAACCTTGCTCTTTGACAGACCATCTCTCATTTGGGCCCCTTTATCATTAGCCCTGTGTTGAGATAGATCCGTAAGCACATGTCTATATTCTATCCCTTGTTCCCGTTTATTATCCCATATTAAATGATCAATTTAATATGAGAAAATAATTTGGGTTGGTTAGATATTAGATATTTAATGACATAGAGGATATTGATGTTGTGTACATTGATGCAAAAAATGTGATTAGAATTAAGTCAAATAGACACCACTGTTGCATCCAAAATGTGCCAAAACAATCAATGGCTTATGTAAATTTGAGTCCGTATGAGGAAATTATGACAAAAAATGAGTGTTTTGGGCCAAAAAAACATAATTACTAACTTGTTTTTTGCTAATCTACCACACTCTGTGGGTTGAATAACTATAGAAAAATGGTCCCAAATCTCAACAAAATTAGCTCCTAAATAAGCTAAACACAAGCTAAAGATCTCAACTCGACAATCCCATACACGGTTGTAAATTTTCTGCTCCAAATCCTATTGTAAGCACACACCAATCCACTCCAATGTGTGTGCAATCAAAGGGCAAAACTCTGGCTGAATACTCTCCTCCATAAGCACTCAAGAAGGGATACAAATCAGCTCTGAATAGTGCACAAAGCACTCACGATGATGAAGCTCTTTCATTGGCAACCAATCGGCTCTGATCGGCTTTAATACCAATTGTGAAGAGTGTGTGCACGGATGTGTGCGTGCTCGGCGTGGTGTGCAAGAAAGGAGAATGCAAAGAGTTTTAGACGGAGCTCAATGAGGATTAGAATACCTCACTACTTATTATTCTATATAACCAAAGAATGGAGATAGGGTTAGTGGTACAATCAGTGATGGGAGTCTGGCGAATTGGCCTAAACCCTAACATATCCAAGAGATGTAAGAAATCTTATGATAAAATCCATGGATATGTCTTCCCATTTCATTTGAGGTGCATTGATCCTACAAAGATATGAGATTTATTTAGTTTTAATGTGTCGACAAATTAAGCATTTGGTAGCATAACTCAACACATTTTGCTTCAATATTGGCCAAAAGAACTTTTCCTCAAAGTAGCCTCAGTTTTAATGTAACCTAATTGTCTTGCAATGGGAATAACATGTGCTTTTTGTAGATTTTGAAGTTTGATACTTTCATCGTTAGGAACACAAAAACGATTGTTGAAGTACACATCACCATTTTCAACTTGAAAGCTTTGATTTGACATTTGTATCTCTGTTTGATTACTCAAGCTCAACAAATACTGAATCTTCTTAACATAAGGACCTTGTTGTTGGGTAAAGGCCACTATGGCCGACCCGTGTGACTCTAACCTAGCCCATCAACTCCGCCTTCGTATCTCATAACATAAAACTAAAAATAAAGAAGCTCTCATTTCTGTGCACAAGCACGAGCACGGGTGACTGGTATCAGAGCAAGGTTTTTCGATCCTGCTCCTCATCCTTGTGTGCAACCAAGCTTTGGAGGTGGAATCTCAATAGGAAATTGCGCAAGTTGGGCTTGAGAAGATCTTGTAGAGTGGAGCATCGAGCATGAGAACTTGGTAGTGTTGACCATGAGCAAGGCTTGGGAGTAAAATCGAACAATGCTGGATGTTTTTGGAAGCTCACGAGAAGCAACTGGTCTTGGTAGGCCTCGACGCTCTAAGTTAACAAATTGGGGAGTGCAGCTAGTGCAAATCGAGCAAATCGAGAGAATTGTGGTCAAAAGTATGCAAGTGGGAATGAGCAAGGGAATCGATAGCTAGTAAATAGGGTTTTGAAGCTATATATTGAGCCCCTACAGAAGCACTCAAAGGCATGGAGCATTAGAAAACATTGAACACATCTGAGTAGTGAGCAAATTGGGGGAAATAGGAATTTGGCCAGGACCTCACGTGCAAGAATCAAGATTGGAGTCGGTAGCAGAGAATCGATAGGACAACACCGGAAAAATCAAAGGCAAAATCAAAAGGCTAAGTAGGGGGAGCTAAGTCAAACACAATTGGGCCTATGTCATCAGTCGCGCAAGCTAATTTATAGGACATGGGAGTCTTGGAGAGCTTGAAGAATCAAGCATGGCAGACTATTGAGAGTCTTTCCTTTTTGTTGAGATTACCGTGAGCGACAAACAATATGAAATTCGAGGTCTGCAAAATCAGGTAGAGAGCGAGCAAGAAAACACACACATACTGCAGATTGGCATCCAACAGGCAATTTAAGTTCAACATTTATTTTGTTTAAGGTGTATGTGAGGGTGTGTTCACACACACACACACACACACACACACACACACACACACACACACACACACACACACACACACACACACACACACACACACACACACACACACACACACACACACACACGTGCAGCCTCAACAAAGTGTCTGGCCTCGATTGAGAGAGAGAGAGAGAGAGAGAGAGAGAGAGAGAGAGAGAGAGAGAGAGAGAGAGAGAGAGAGAGAGAGAGAGAGAGAGCTTGCTCTCAGCCTCGGCTTTTGATGTCGGCGACACTTCTTGACACGTTTCTTACGGACGAACCATTTCCCATAGATGATTGCGTTCATTGACATGCTTGGGTGAGGTGCCTCTCCGATAGAGGAGTGATACCCGACATCGGCATCGATGACATCGGTCATGTTTTGGCTTCGAGCATTGGCGTTTTTTTTATTTTCAATCGGCGGCGGAAATCGGCATCGACTTCCTAGTCTACACTGACTCACAGGTTTACAGGGGGCTTTTGAGCCCACCTACACCCAGTTACTCTAGGTTTTCAGACATGCAGAGGTACAACGCCTTTATAGGCACTCTTGGCAGTCATTTTGGCACCAATTTCCTCTACGGATGGCTATGCAAAAGGAGACTCTGCCAAAAAAAATAAATTGCGAGTCTGTTTATGCAATTCATGTGTTTTATGACACTTTGAGCACAACTTTTGGCTTGAGATTTTGCTCTTGTTACAAGGGAGGTTATGCCAAAATATCGCAAGGTTTTCTCACTATAACTTTTGACATCCTAATTATAGTGCTCAAGTCTTGCAAACATGGCCTCTTATGCTGACAAGGATATTTCCAATATTAGAAAGTTCAATGGCATGAATTTTTCTATGTAGAAACAACAAGTCCAAGATGTGCTAAACCAAAAAGGCAAATTAGAACCCATGTTTGAGCGTGTAGAGGGAGATGGCTACTTAGAAGCGCACTTAACCGAGCCTGTCTGCTTTACCATAGTCAATGAAGCTACTGCCAAATCCTCATGGGAAAAGTTGTGACACGTATGAGAGCAAGAGTGTGAGTAAGAAAGTGTACTTGATGAATAAGATTTTTGAGGTTTGCATGAAAGAAGGTGAAACAATTTTTAAGCACTTGAATGCATTCAATGTACTTTCCACTCAATTGACATCCCAAGGACTGGAATTTGACAATGAAGTGTGGTCCATCTTGTTACTATTGTCTCTACCCTCTTCATGGGACATATTTTGCACAATGATTAGAAACTCTGCACCTGAGGGCAAGTTGGCCTACGATGTGGTAAATTCCAGTTTACTCAGTGAAGAAATAAGTAGAAAGTCAATGGAGCGTGCAAAGCAAGGTGATGCATATGTTGCTAGTAGCAAAGGTCAGCTAGGTTGCACTCACAACCGTGTCAAAAGTAAAGATGGCAAGAATTATCAAAGCAAATCTAGAGGTTCTCTGCGTAATGTCGAGTGCTACCATTTGCATAAGAAAGGACATGTAAAGAAAAGTTGTCGCATATGGAAAAAAGAGAAGAAAAAGTTTCAAGATAACAAGAAGTCTAACAATGACAGCAAGGGAAAAGCTAAGATTGAGGAGCTCAACATGATAGAGTCTCCTATAATTGTAGATGTACTTGAGGTCCATAGTTCCTCAAATGTTCTCATTTTCATAACAAATCTTAGTCCAGATACTCTTATTGCATGTGATGCTAGATTTAATCAAAATTGGGTTATAGATTCTGGAGCCAATTTCCATGTAACACCTCATAGAGAATGATTTTCTATGTATGCACATACTAGTGTCAAAGTCAAGCTAGGTTGATGCCTATGATCTTGAGATACATGGGGCTGGAGACATCAAGCTAGTCATGCAAAAGGGAATGGAATTCATAGTAAAAAATGTCAGACATGTTCCCAAGTTGCAAAAAGTTTGATATATGTTGGTTAGCTTGATGATTTGGGTTACACAACAACCTTTGGAATTGGTTCATGGTCAATTTGCAAGGGAAATCTTGTGATTCCTAGCGGTCAGAAACATGGAACACTTTACTCTATGTTCGTTTCATGTGTAAAAGAGGATTGTTTATCCATAGTTGTGCTGTCATCAAAGTTATGGCATAGCCAACTAGGCTATCTGAGCTAGAAAGTCATGATTACACTAGCTTGTTTTGGGTACTTTCTTGTGTTGAGTTATTCCAATTTTTCTATGTGCGAACATTGTATCTATGGTAAGAAAACTAGGACGACCTCATCACCACTTAATAGGAAGCGTTTCCAACCACTAGAGCTTGTCTATAATGACATTTGGAGTTGTTTCACCGCTATCCAATGCTACTTGCCATGGTTAGCCATATATCGACTATCCACTCCCAGTAAAAATGTAATGTCTAGCCTTGTAGCTACCATAGCATACATAAGATTTTCTACAGCCCAAGAGTATGGCGCACTTGCCATTTCTTCTCTCTTAGCATCTGACTTGGGAGAATCTTCCTTGCTAAGTTTCAAATATGATGGTAGTGGGGTTCTCATCACTGCCTCCCCCCCCCCTTGCATATTGAAACATTGCAAGACCTTGTGGATATAGGGTTCCTGAGATAACTCGATAATGTCAGCCAAGTCTCTAGAAGGAGCTAGCTATTTCATGACTTTTATAGAAAATTCTACTAGAAAAGTGTGGGTTTCTCCTTCGCAACATACGGATCGAGTCTTCTCCACTTTCCAAAAACTCTTAGCATTGGTAGAGAATCAATTTGGCAAGAAAATCAAATGTTTGAGGAACGACAATGGTGGAGAATACGTTGTTAAGGAGTTTGAAAATTTTTATAGTAAGGGAGGTTTTAAAAGACAGCTTACTGCACCACACACCAAATCAAATGGAACTGCAGAGAGAATGAATTGAACGATTCAAGAACAAGTCACAAACATGCTTTCTATGAAAAATAGGACTCAAGGTTTTTGGGCAGAAGCAATACTCACAGCGGTACACATTATCAACAGGTCACCTAGCACATTGTTGGATTACAGATTCTAGAGGAGTTGTGGTCTGGCAAGAAGCCACATTATGATCGTTTGCGTGTCTTTGGATGCGAGGCATATTCACAAGTGCCCAAAGAGCTTTGAAAAAAGCTAGACCCAAAGTCACATAAGTGCATTTTCCTCGGTTATGGTGCAAATGGAGAGATGGGCTATAGTCTCTGGCACCCAAAAACACGTAAAATAATTCGTAGTTCACATGTTATCTTCAATAAGTTGAAGATGCACAAGAAACATATTAAAGAGGTTGAATACAAAAAGGTCACATTCGAGGACATTGCCTCAAAATTTCTGACAACTCAGAATCCTAGTGATGTACAGTCCACTAGCTGTGCTCCAATTGATAAGCCAAAGAGCAGTAGTCATGCTTTACAACAATCCACTCGATCTCACATCCACTTGAGCGGTTTCTACTAGGGTTGGGATTATGCTAGGTTGATTGACTATGGTGAGCCATCTTGTTACAAAGAAGCCATGCAAATGGACGACAAGGTCAAGTGGGAGTAGGCCATGCAATCTGAGTACAAGTCGATTGTGAACAATGAGACATGGGACTTGGTTGAATTTCCAGGAGGCAAGCATGACTTACCTTGCAAATGGGTTTACTAGAACAAGTTTACATTTGATGATCCTAAGCCTAAGTACAAGGCTAGATTGGTTGCTAAGGGATTCAAGCAGCAAAAAAGAGTTGATTTTGACAAAATATTCTCGCCAGTGGTCAAGATGACTACATTGTGTACAATGCTTGGCCTAGTAGCCATAGGGGACATGGAGCTTGTCCAAATGGATGTGAAGACATCCATTCTTCACGGGAATCTAGAAGAGGGTGTTTACATGAAGTAACCTGAAGGTTTTAGGAAGCCTAATATGAAGGAGCTTGTATGAGAACTCAAGAAAGCACTTTATGGCTTGAAGCAAGGTTCAAGGCAATGGCATAAAAAAATTGACGCATTTATGCGGTCCTAGGGTTTTAGAAGGAGTCAAGAGGATCACTACTTGTATACAATGAAACTCAGTGATGGTTCTTTGGTCATTCTCTTTTATATGTAGATGACATGCTCATTGTACGAAAGCCCACTGAGGATATTTTCAAATTGACGAAAAATCCCTTTTTGCAACCATCTCTTCAAAAGCACTTTAGTACATTACATGTCTGCAAAAAATTTGGCAACACAATCACATCCAGAAAAAATAACCCAAGAGTCACATTGGCTATCATAAGCAAACCATAACCATAACCATAACTTCAATCCTTGACTATAAATCCATAATCATCTTAGAACAAAACTTCCACACTTGTAGTTTAGCTACAATTGCTAACAATAGGTGTAGTTTTATGCCAAATTTACCATTTGACTCGTTGTAGGTGACATTACATCAACACACATTTTTATGGATATCAAACAAGTGGAATCAACTCACCAAAACAATTATTTTACAAAACATATATGAATTTTACATCAAACTCATGATTCCATATAATACCCCTTCTATTTGTATCAATAATCCCCTATCTAGAGAGATTAATAACTCATACTCATGATGGGATAATAGTATCCTTAACACATTTTTTAGCCTATTTAATCAAGTTCATGACTTGTCTAAGTGAGATCCCTCATCCGACAAGTACATATAGTAATGCTCCCAAGATCCTAAGATCCAAAATATTGACTTACAAGTGCAGAAAAATATCAAGCCATATGTTGAAGCATAAGAAAAAATTCTCTAAACGATGTGTAAATATCGGGTTTGAAGGGTTCAATTTAATTCATAGCTTTTTGAGAGATACAATCAAAATAGTGTCCCTATCGTATATAGGATGTAAGAGAAGAGCATGCTTTTTTACGTGTTTATGTGGGCATATACACGCCATACACATGCATCAAGATGCTAAACATGATTAGAGGAGAAATAATGAACATCATACACTTTCAACAAGCCCGTACATCCCTATGTACATGCAAAACACCAACCGAAAACGTAGTTTCCATGCACAAAATGGAAACGGGAGTAGAGCTGAGAGAAATAGATCATGGTTATCAAATTTAGAGCTCCTTACCATAGTTTAAGATTATCTTCGGTTGTCTAAAGGATTTTCATGTTGCCGCAAGAGAGTGGTGAGCTATGTAGAGGTTTATGCCATGAAGTTGCCAATGTAGAACACAACCACCATGAAAGGAGAAGAGTAAGAGAGAGAGAGAGAGAGAGAGAGAGAGAGAGAGAGAGAGAGAGGGAAGCAAAAACTTGAGTGCCATATCCTTCCACCAAAAGCAAAGACTCGTTTTTAGAAAATTAATCCTCTTCTCTATAAACAAACCTAACTGTTAATTTGCTTTAATTGGTCAACTCTTACCCCTTGACAATCCAATTCCATACCTAATGGACTTAATAAAAAGGGATCTCAACAACTAATGTGACTGAGATTGACCACTTCCTCAACATACCATCCCGGCATAATTACGGTACTCATCGTTTCGCCTCCACGTAATTACATTGTAACATTTAATGGCCTAAAAACTTGTGTGTAGCGGAACATAGTGGGCATTTCATTAGAATAGATTCCTAATGAGAATTACAAGAGTGCTTGGGTGGAGAGAGCAAAAAAAAGCATAACACCTAGTTAGATAGCATCAACAATACTTTCAAAAGAGAGAGAAATTAAACTATTGACAACAGTTGAGGACCGGATATGCATGGAGCCGGTCCCCCCTCCAAAAGGCTTTGTATTATGGTTTCTCCCATCAAGAGAGACATTGTACAATACAATTCTTTGTGTTCCTTCAAGACTAGCTAGTGCAATGAAGATGAAAGCTTCATGCACTAAGCAAAACACTTAGTAAACACAACTTTAATTATCCCCGTTCTCAGACCCAAGACCTCACACACCTTCGAAGATGGTGAGAGCAAGCAGGGTATGAGAGTAGATTGAGAGGAAGAAGGAGTATCTTACGAGAAAGATGTACATCTCCTCACATAATCACTCATATTAGCATAGCTTTAGCTTAGTAATTAGCTTGATAGAGGAGATGAG
Source organism: Adiantum capillus-veneris (assembly GCF_014529385.1). Lineage (NCBI taxonomy): Eukaryota > Viridiplantae > Streptophyta > Polypodiopsida > Polypodiales > Pteridaceae > Adiantum > Adiantum capillus-veneris. Next base: position 33,332,841 of record NC_140948.1, on the reverse strand, counting down.
CATGCATTGAAGCTTGGCTCTTGGTTGGATTTGCATCCACAAGCCAAGAGTGTGTCGATGTAGGATTCTATCTCACAAGCTTGGAGTAGGTGATGAGCTCTCCATTAAAGCTTGGGAAGAGATAGTCTTCTCTTTCTTTACACATGAGATTGTGTGAGTGTGTGTGTGATAATGCCTTGCAAAAATCAGCCCCCTCTCTCTCTTGGGAGAGCCCTCTTGCTATTTGCTCTTGCAGGCTCCCCATTGGACCTCCCCAAGTCAAGCCAATGGCTATTAAGCAGCATAAGTGATAGCCTTCTGACATGTGTCCCCCTTTCCCCTTTTGTGAGAGCTTAATCAATTAAACTTAATTGATTTAAATGAATTAAATCCCCATTGGACCTTTCCCCATTCTGACCAATAGGAATTAAGTAGCCCATTGGGCTGCTCAATTCCTATTGGACCCCTTCACGGGCTGTCCAATAATCATCCATGAGACTTAATTTTCATTGGTTCTTTTTATTAAGTGTTTTAAAATTAATTAGGCTAAATTTACTCTAGCCTAATTCTCATTGGTCCACTTCAAGGGTCATCCAAATAGGAATTGGGTAACCTTGTGGGCATTTGGCCTAGGGAGTTGACATGTGTCCCTCATTCCCTTTGTGTAAAGGGAGCTTGTGTGTGTGTGTGTGTGTGTGTGTGTGTGTGTGTGTGTGTGGCCTTCTCTCTCATCCCCTACTTGCTAGGCTCGCCCCCTCCTCTGTAGGGATATTCAAAGACTTTTTTGGTCACACACAAAGCATCCAATTCCCTTAAGGTTGACCTTTGGACACAACCTTTGAATTTTGGAACCTTAGCATTTTGGAAGTCTTAATGGGCTGAACCTTAGGGTCTTTTTAGCCCATTGTTGCACATGGTTCTTTTGCAGATGGCCCCCCCTTTGGATCCCTATTTTCCCTCCTTTGGATCCCTACTGTGGCCGGTCTGCTAGCTTAACCAATATTCTAGCTTTTTCTCCCCTGGCACTTCCCCATATTAAATGATCAGTTTAACATGAGAAAATCATTTAGGAGAATTAGATATTGATTATTATGACATACACTGTTTCTTTTTGTAAAACTCATTCCCGTAAAATCTGTTTTACCTCCGTTATATCTTGCATGCATCCAATGGTCAAAATTAATGTTCTTAGAGTTAGATGATCTTAAAAAGCATGTTACTTTTTGGAAGCACCCAAAAGTAGTGAAAACAAAAAAAGCAGGAAAAACAAAGAAAATCATTTTTAAAAATTGAACAATGACTTCATTTGGTCTACCCAAAAGCCTTAATCGATCCTGCTTTTTGACCAAAAAACAAGAAAAGCATTTAAAAACATACTTTTGCAAGGTTAAACAGTAGCTTCACGAAACTTAGTAATAATAGAATTTGGCATGGTTTTTTGCTAAATAGTGTCAAAAAGCACGAAAATTTAATATTTTTTTCAAAATTGAAAGAAGTGTCTGCCGGAGATAAATTACATGCCCTTAAAAAACCATTTAGCTTTATTTTTCAATGAGACCGGAAAATCAAAATCTTATAGTTTCTTCGAGTGCGCTACATCATGGTTGATGATGATATAGCACATTTGCTTCAACATGGGATGGAGCTTATGACAATGTACCAAAGTTTTGTGGTTATGTGAACAATAATGGACAATTGGGCCACATCAATTTCCAAGTGGCCATGGCCATGGCTAGTTAATTTGGCTATAATCAAGGTTCAAATGAAATTCTTATAATCTTTACCTAATCTTCCATCCCTTTGCCAATGATTTTGAATGCACTTCAATATTAACCATTTTTTTCATCTTTGTTACTACAAAATGCTGTTAAAATTTTCCAGATCTCAAAAGAAAGTCCAATTTTATTGACCTTTCACAAAAATGACAAAATAAATGCAACTATTGTTACTTTGTTTAAAATATCTAACATAATAGTGGATTAAGTTTGCTACAACTTTGGTTGTGATGCACTTGCCTACGCCCTATATACATATCAATCCATAGCTCTAGAGACTTGTGATGAATAGTAATGGTACATATAAAAATGGCTAAAAGAAATCCTTGTGTCAAGCATCTCTAGGGCTACAACTGAGTTTGCAATCCTAGAGAAAGGCAAACAACTTCCACTATGACAATATACGATGGACATAAACTCAACACCTCCAACACTACCACATGATTGCATGATAGGTTTAGTATATGGGAGGATGGTTTGTGATGTGTCTCTTAAACCATCAACCATCGTTGAAGGCACCAACTTGGATAGATCAATCGAGACCTTCAACACAATAATCGCATTATATGAGTTCATATAATGTGCGACCATAGTTTGATGAATTTCGAATCATCCCACAAATGTTTTAATTATCACATGAGACCCAACCCGTTTTAAAAGGGCTTGAAATAAAAAGTTGCTCTTCTCCTTGTTTTGTTAGCCAATGTTGTCAATGATTGCGTGTGCAAGCACTTTACTTGTCATAGGCCTCAATCATCCTTCTCCTAAGAGTCTCCCTTTTAGAGTATTGGAGATAAAATAGACTATTGATGATGGATTTGAGTTGATAAGCATTCATTGGCATGTATTTTGAAACCAAATTGCCCTTAAGATCCTGGGAAGCAACCAAATTGCCCTTAAGATCCTGGGAAGCAACCTAGACCTTGGAGCTCAAAATCATCCCCTTTTTGACAAAAGAGCCACTCTACCCCAATCTCTCTCTCTCTCTCTCTCTCTCTCTCTCTCTCACACACACACACACACACACACACACACATGCACGCACGCAACCTAGAGCAATCCAATAGATCTCATTCATGCCTCAAAACACACTTTTTTTATGGAGAAAGTTTCTTTTTTAAAAAGAGAGTAAGATGTTCAATAGAACTAAAGAAACCTAATAAACTGAGATAGTGCTTAAAGAGGTTGATTATTGAGAAATGAAAATCATGTTGCTTCTTGGCTTGATGGAAGCATATGCTTTACAAAGAAATTGTTCAAAAAACCATATAATTGAAAAAAAAAATGCCTGCATAATTTGGCCTTGTACAAGCATGAGCAAAGTAGACAACGTCCCTCAAGTCCATTTGCGATTTAGCTTGCCCCAGAAACAACAGCCGGTGGTTGATGGAAAAGCTCCTGACAAGACAAAAGAAGAGGTGGCGATTGGTTGGATATCTTATGACTAGCCAAAGACAAAGAATTAAGAGATGTGTCGATTATAAAAGAAAACCTAAGCACCTTCAATCTCGGCTACTACTATCTCAAGCTTAACCTTTCAAGTCACAATTTTTCTTTGGGGCATTGCCTTCTCTCAAGAGTTTTTTTTTTTTTGCCAAGCATTCTTGGGTATTTTGCCCATTTTTGCAGGTGAAAATGTTAGCTACCCTAAAAAAATACACTTCATTAACAAAAAAAGAAAAAAATATTTCATGTGTTGTCATTTCTTGCATATAGATGGTGGAAGGATACCCACACTCCAACATTTATGACCGAGTCTCAAAGCAAGCATCCTTGCAAAGACAAGTTACCTTTTCCAATTCTTTTTTTCCGTTTTTCTTGAACTAGAGAGCAGATGCATGCCACACTTTCTCCCAGCTAGCATGGATCGGCTATCTGTGGTTGTGCTTGAAGCCTCAAGGTTGAGGATACTATGAAAGCATTCACCAATTGCGCTATGGCCTGATGATAGGTACGACATACAATGAGCCATCCTTGTCATTTGATTCAAAGGCACCTATAGAGTGGATATTGAAAGTGGGCTTGTGGCTAAGAAGATCATACTACAATTTTGTGGAGGAAAAACCAAGCAATGAGTCAAATAATACTTGTTCAAGAGCTATCAATTAGTAATTTTTCTTAGATTAATGCTAAATAATGGCGTGTGTTGTAGCAAATGCCCATAGCAAGATGTCGAAGATTGTCACCAATAATTTGATGAACAATCCAAGAAGCTAAATATATAACCTCGTGTGATGTATGAATATCCGAAACTAACACGTTAAACTCTTGCATAATTCGATACTAATATTATTAATAATTGGGAAACTATTAGTGTAGATAACACCATCATAATAGCTTCTAAGGAGCTTTAGCATTAGTGATTTTTAGTCTTTAAGATTCTCCTCAAACCTAACCTTACCTCTTCTGTCGAAGGCCTTACTATGGATAAATCCTAGATTGAAGTCAACTTGTTCTTTCTAAAGAAGCTCTATGTGTCTCAAACAAGTTGAAGCTACACATGGGCATTCTTTAAAAAAAAACAAAAACCAGAAAATGGGCGTGAATATGAGAGAGTGAGAGAGAGAGAGCCATGTGTATATATACATGTATTTAATACACATACATATGTATATGTATGTGTGTGCGTGTGTGTGTTTATATAACGCATACAAATACATATCGTTTTAAAAAATGAGCAAGAGAGCGACGAGAACCTTAGAGAACCGAAGATGACCGGGTTGGAGATGGCTTCCTTTGACGAGGGCTTCCCACTTGGAATCCACAGCGGGGGAAGGAGATTGCTTGTCCTTGGGAGGCTCCTGCTCGGAAGCAGCAGGTATGGTATCCTTGTTGTGCAGGTAAGAGAAGCGACTCGATCTATTTGGACTCTTGTTTTCCGCAGAGGCTACTGCTCTGTCCAGCCAAGAGTGGGTAGGAGACTTCGGTAGGGGTGGGGCAAGATGGCTACTTGAGAATCCATGGATGCCCATCTTTGCTTCATGCTCACCATTGATTGCATCATGTACCGTACCCACTGTGTGATTACCGTTACACACATAATGTGCACCCTGACATGCATGGAGACCGCCATTGCCCCCACAATGAACATGGTTATATGCATAATGCACACCGTTACATGCACATATATTGCCATCATTCAGATAGTGGTTACCACCCTTGTGCTCATGCTGATGATAACCATCACCATTTATGCTCACACACTGATCCTTTTGTCCAACGTTACCCCTGATATGATCATCATTTTTCATTGCACTCTCCGCACGTTTGCTCGCATGAACATCACCACTAGCATATGGATGCCACTTTGCATCCTCTCCTTGGGTTTCAATCCCATGGTTGATCTTTGTGTCATTGGATGCAGGGGCTATGTATGACGCCAACGTGCTTGGACGACTTGCATCAGATGGTGAACTGTTCGTCTCCTGATCGTCGTGTTCGTAGAGAGCGTTGTTGATGATATGAGCGTTGTTGATGATATGGGTCCTTTGTTCTGAGTGATGGATATGTGGAAGAGCATCCCAATCGGTATGGGTAACTTTACTGATGTTTTCATGATTAGTGGAACTATCCTGAGAGGAACTCACATGGGAGGGTGGAGGAGTGAGGCAAGAACAAGGCGAAGCAAGTTGCGGGTGATAAGAATGGGGCATGCCATAGCAACAGGGACTGCCATTGAGAAGGTGCTGCTCATTAGTAAAAATTAATGCAGGATGTGTGTTACCATCTATCAAGCCTACAGGTGATGATGTGCTGTGTTGGGTAACTGTAAGAGAAGAAAGCATATTCGACCGTAAAGCTCTCGCATTTGCAAGATGAAGACCTGCAGGTGAAGGACTGCAAAACCTGCTTTGTGCATCATAGAAGCTCTCATATTCAGAGGCTTCTTCATTGTTTAAATCGCTTAAGGAGCGCTGCATTGCACCATTCTGATGCAGCTGGGGGCTCTCTTTGTAATATCGATCACTTGAGTATAGTGGTCGTGGGCAGGACTCGCCACAAGAATGCATTGCTGCCTGCTTTAAAACGGAAATCCTGGTTCGTTCCCTTTCAGATGCCAAATGTCTGCTCAGGTGTGGGTGAACCTATTTGATCACCCCAAAACAGAGTCAATTCAGTGTGAGTTAAGTGAATGCATAAGAATGCACATTTGGATGCTTGTATGTTATGAGCATGCAAGGATGTGTGTGTTTGAACAATTGTATACATGCAACCGTTCAATCTCATGCATTCGGGCAATTTCTGCCCCCAACACTATAAAGTTTTTATTTGGCCTCTTGATGCACTTAGTGGTGTGTAATTTGAAGACATGGAGATGATTTATCTGTGCATGCAGGTTTCCATGCAAATTCCTGCTTAAAAGCATCAAAAAACGTGATTTCGGTTATAGTAAAGACAATGTGGGTTCTTTAGGTGTTCAAATATCCAAAAAAGCATTCACACTCTGAACTTCTCAAAGGTCTTGCGATGAACTACTTTGCTGACGTTGTATGAACAATTCAACTTAACAAGAGATGACTTACAGGAGATTCATCTTCATAGCTGCTCGACTGCTCCTCACGCAAGACATCCATAATACGTTTTGGGGTGTGCGAGTAGCTTATCGGGTTGCTACTTTTCTTGTGAGTCTGCTGGCCTTTCTGCTGATGATGATGCTTGGAGGAGCACCTCGAGCGATTGGTGCTACGACGGCTGTGGATGCTAATGTGAATGCGGAAGGGAAAGATGCCACAAGCTTTGGGAGTAAAAGGGGGCTCTTCTTCTTCCTCGCTACTAGCGTCAAACTCTTCAATGGCGCTGTGAAAGCTTCCTTCTAGCAACTGCCTTCTCAAAGTAGGCATGTTTGAGGGAGATGCATAAATCAAGGAATTGGCGGTTTTGCACCTTGGCCCACCACTTACTAGCGATGATTCTGTGTATGGCACTCCTCCGTAACTCCTGAAACTTCCATTGCAGCATAAGGGCGATGCAGGAGTGGGCCCCGCAGAAATGCCAAGTGGCAAGAAGCGTCTGCTTGGTGTCTGAGGTGACTCGTATGCAATTGTGTGCGCAGCAGGCAGAAATCTGTGCATAATGAAGTCACGGGCCTCGCTCGGTGTGCTAGTTGGCCTCAATGGACCACTTACGATGAGGCTGTCATCGACACTATATCCGCCTGCAGTTGCAGTGATGGCATCAGAGGCAGAGTCGGAAGCAGCATCATTAAATTCATCATGAAATGCCGATTTTGCAGCAATGGAAGACACTGGTATATTGCGTTGCTGCACGGTAGAATAACGAGCACTAGAAGAGCGTGGGCATTCCATTGCAGGAGGCTGTGCAATTTGTGGCAATTGTGACTTGACTAACGATGGCGAAGATGGTGCCGTGGCATTATGACATTCAAGGCTTGGTTGCTGAAAGAGGCTGCCCAAGCTGGACTTTGCCCGATCTGTGCCGACCGATTGGGTGCTAATGTTGGCGGTGCTGTAAACAGCGGGTGGTGTCGACACGATGCAGTTGGGAATTTTCCTGCGGCCTGGGCTCTGCTCCCACATGAAAGGCACCGCCCCTGGAATACGCAGGGATTCACGGCTCAGCTCGGAGCTAAGCTTATAGAAGGGAGAGGGAGAAGTGCCTCGAACAGAGCGAAGGGGAGTGCTATAGTCTAAGCTGGACCTGCTCGGGCGGTCATCATAGTTGGCACCGCATGGCTTTTCAGCTTGGGGCTTTTCCCATCTCTCCATTGTCTGCCTGGATGTGTAAGGTGCAGTAATTGTGTGTATGCACTGTGTGTGTGCCTGCAGCGCTTTAATCTGCAAGCATGCTTCAATGCACCCACATTGTTCTCTCTCTCTCTCTCTCTCTCTCTCTCTACTTCTCTCTCTACTTGTGTGAGCGCCTGCGTGTGTTTAACCTGCCTATGTACTATGCGCCCACATTGCCTCTGTCCAGTGCGCTATGTGTGCGTGTGTGTGTGTGTGAGGGGGAGAGAGAGAGATCGTGCCCCCTATGCGTCCCCGAGTCCCTCCCTCAACTCTCTCTCTCTCTCTCTCAACATTGGGCTTTGAGTTGCCATGTTAGTACAAGTGCGCACTTTATTGAAGAAAGGGTCTCAGAGTGTCTCTTACAGTTGTGGGTGATAGCCACATTTCTCGCATCGGCAGCAAAGAGCTGGTGAAGACGGGGGGGGGGGGGGGGGGGGTTCACGGGTGTGTGTGTGTGTGTGTGGGAGGGAGGGACGGAGGGAGGGAGAGCGCTCGCCCGCCCATCTCTCACCGCCTTTGATAGGGAGGAGGTTCGTCTGAATAGAGAGCTACTTCTACTCGCAACTTCCTGTAGTTGGTTCTTCACCTATACCAAATTAGCCCTCAATCACGCTTACCAAATTCATTCAACTTTGTTAGCACTGGCTTCCCAAAGAAAGGGAGCGACTATGCGTCTGCCTGTAGACGCCTGGGAAGAACTTTTGAAATGCATTCAAGATAAGAAAAAGGTACAATCTTGAATCACTCCTAAGGGAGGGTAGGGGTCACCCTAGCTGAAAGAAAGCAGCCTAAAAGGGGTAAGTGATATAAAGGAAAAATTCATAAGGAGAGGAGGGAGCAATAACTTAAAATCAAATACATCCTTGTGGGAGAAAATTACATGCCTCCACCTTTGCCATCTAAGGACATTTTGAAGGTCTTTGACTTCCACCAAGGAAGCTGACAGGCAAAGGTACAACAGATGGAGAATGAGCAAGACCAAATAGAGCTTTATTCCTTTCCATCCAAATCTACCAAGGGGGAAGGGAGCAAGTGGCTCTCATTACCAAATAGTAAGGAAAGAAGGTGAGGCCGCATGACAAGACAGAGGTGAGCAAGAGCAATCAAGTTGCATGCCTTGGTCGCAGAGCTCATATAAATCTTAGAGCTCGTCTCTTTAGCTTCAAAAATAGCTAAAGAGATGAAAGACTTAGGGCTGAAGCATGAATCTAATGGTGATCTTTTTACATATACTATATAGCACATAGCCAAGCTACTATTGCCAAACTCCAAATTCATTATGTTCCGTTGTAAATGAGAGACCGCTCGCTACTGTTTCGTATCTTCTTATGCATGTATATATGCTAGAGTTGATAGTTGGAATGTAAGTGTGCGCATGCAAAATCATCCATGGGCTATATAGTCTGTGTCATTTCAAAAACCCTTCCATTGTTGGGCCATGGAACTTCACCTCCAACTTCACAGTGAAGTCATTATTCTATGCATTTGAGTGGTATATATTGAGCCCAAAGTTCGGGAAGACTAATTTATTGAGCTTGTTTCAAATCCTTACATTACCCATATAAACATAAAATTTATTGAGATAGATTTAGTTCCCTCTCATCCACATTTGAGAGGCGGGGGTGTACATGGTTTGGATGAAGTGAGCCTATATTTTCCCAAGTCCTGATCAAGCACTTTCGCTTAATGAAGCTCACATAGTGCATGCCCCCCGAGATGAATCTCATAATTTCAAAGCTTTCATAGCTTTTAAATCGGACATTGTTGCTGTTGAGGATGCACTACTCATAGTCCACAAAATTTACCCACATTGTTATATATTCGAAGTTTTTAGTGTCATTAGCTATTCCAGGGCCCCCTATCAAAAACACGAATATATGATTAAAATGAGTGTATAGCATCTTTTAGAAAGAAAAAAATACTAAACTAAAGGCTTATGGTCATAAGGAACTGAATAATAAGCATACAACTGCCTTTGTATTGATAGTGCATAATGAGTAGGTATTGAATGCTTATCACTTCGACGACATTTGGAGCGGTGCAAAAAAAAGGTAAAAAACACTATTGTTGCTTTTTATCTTGCTAAAGCTTCTTCGTACATATGCATCTGCAGAAAAAAGGAGCTCACATCTTGAGTTGCAAGGGCTTTTCCCTCATTAAAATTTGAACACTTTCAGTCCCTCATGCTTTAGCTTGCTAGTGCCTAGTAGTTGTGTGATGTTTGTAGCATTTCTAATCTCCCATTTGTTGAGAGCACACCTTGATGAAAGGGGGGACTCATTTTGCATCTAAAATCCCACAGGAGTTCGGTAATGCATCTAGATGTAAGGAGCTTGCATAGGCTTGCTTGATCCTCTTGAAGTCCAAAGTAAGCCATTGCAAAGAAAAATTGTCATCTATTGCTAAGCTTTAGCTTCTTGATCACTTATTACATAAAACTTTGCTTGAGACAAATGATAGGCCATAGATTCTTGAGCTTTGTCAAGGTCTCTAGCAAGGACATTTCTTTTGTGTGACTGTTGCCATGATCCATGATCGGCTTCGTTTATAATCTTGCATAATTCTTCTTGATTTTTTAGACTTTATTCTTTACTATGACAACTTTTCCAAGTGTACTATCACTTTAAAATGGAGAGAAATTCCAATCATGTCTAAGAACCATTATTGTTGAGCCTCTTTAAAGTAGAAAACTTAGATAGGAATCCTTGAAATATCTGAAATTCTACCCCATTCTAGGGTTGAAGCTACTTTGTCACACGTTCGTGCTAATTCCCCTATGTAGCCACCCAGCTTTAGGAATGTCCAAAAAGGTGCCAAAATCTTGTCACGCACAGTGATCTTCTTCCATATGCCCCCTTTCAAGGCAAGCTTTGTGTCGTTTATCATATCCCGGGCCATGATAGCCCATTCCCATTTTTGGTTTGTCAAAGAGACAACAAGTTTGGCACACGAGGCTTTTGCATGCACCATGGGGTCAATAATCCCGATTCTACCGTGATTCTTAGGTCTAGCTATCCATTCCCATTTGCCCCATTGGCAAGGAGTTGTGGCTTTCATGTTGCTTTTCCACAGAAACCATTTGATAGGCTTCAAGAATTCTTTACAATTGGTTTTAATTATTTTCAGTAGTGGCGACACAAATGAAATGTATGGTATCATGAAAGCATTAATCACTGTGACTCTGCTATGGAAGGGTAGGAGCACAAACTTCCATCCTCTCATTTTACTGTTTATTTTGGTCAACAGCCAGTCAAATATCTCTTTATCCATAATGCCCACCCCAAGTGAAGCACCTAGTACTTGAACACAATGCCCTTACCTATGACTTCTCCAGACCACTCCGCGGGGGTCGAAGGAGTCGCTTCCTGAGAGAGATATCCATCTTGATTTCTCAATACTACACATTGAGCCGGAGACAGTGGCAAAAAGCTGAACAATCTCAAGGGCTCTTCTTAGCATTTTTGTCTTGGCTTAAAGAAAGAGCAATGAGTGACCAGCAAAGAGCTTTGCAAGCAATTGTTTTCCTCTAGGAAGTGCAAGACCTTGAATTTCCCCTTTCGCCGCACTGTCCTCAAGTGCGAACACCAGCATGTGAGAGCCAATCAAAAAAGCAGTGGGGCTAGGGGGCATGCTTGCTTGAACGAACGCTTGACCTCAAACCCTCACACTATCTTGTTGTTGAAGAGAAGCTCATAGTGACTACCTTGCCCAAGCGTGCTAACTATCGCACACATTCTAGGTTCAAAGCCTAAAGCCTTCAAGACTTCCTCAATGTAGGACCATGAGATTCTATCATAAGCCTTATCTAGGTCAAGTTGGAGGAGGATACATTCTTGCTTGGTGAAATAAGCGTATTCAATGCCAACCATGGCAGCCAAGATGTTGTCATAAATTTTTATGAATCCATGTTGATGGGGGTGATGATTCTGTTCAAGGTTGGAGCTAGTCTTAGAGCACTTACCTTAGCAATGACCTTGTACGCAACTATCATAATGAGATAGGCCACCAATGCTTTAGCAAAGAGCAACATACCAGCTTGGGAATAGGGTTGATTGGCCCTCTTTTCAAGCTAGCATCCAATTTCCCTTCCAGCAGAGCCCTGTTAGCTAGCTGCACTATCGGGATTTCAAGATCCTCCCAAAAATCTTTGGAGAATTTGGCAGTTAGTCCAACCCATTCAGGAGACTTTTCATTCCCCATCGCCTGCAAGGCAATCCAACATTCATCGATAGAGATTGATTTCAGTAGGTAGTATATCACATTTGACCATACCAAGCAGAAGGACTTTGGCCTCCTCGACCCCCTAAGCGCAAACTTCTGACTGACCAATAATTTGACTGAGATGGTTGAGTATGATCTTGGCCATAGAGTTTTGGTCTCTTACTACGTTCCCCCTCTTGTCTATGATTGCTATAATATATTTCCCTTCTTCTTTTGACTTTGAGAACACTGAAGAAATGTGCTTGGTTAGTAGGTTTGGGCTTCAGGGCAAGCTCCTTGGTCAGCAGTTGGGTCTTATTGATCTCCTCAACTTGTAAATCAACGGGACGTGCTTTGGCCTCCAGCCATCTTTTTTGCTCTTCCTCAAGAGCTCTTTCTTTTTGCTTTCTTTTGTATAGTTCCTCTAATTCTTTCTTTAGCTCCTTATTTGCATCCTCTCGAGCCTTTTTCACTTTGGTCCCTGCTCGTTTTATCGTTGATTGGATTCTACGCACCAGAGAGGGCCATGCTCGAGGGTTAGCAGCTCCCAGATCATGCCTTAGCTTGCATAGGGCTGACTTAGCTAAAGACTTGAGGAGGGGGTCCTTAAACAAGAGATGATCCCCTAAGAATAGCTTTTTATTCTTCCCCTCTGGGAAACATTTGTCATTACTAGCCCTTGCTGTGTGAAAATTCAGGGGAAAGTGATTTGACATGCTCTTGGAGGTATCAATACATAGCGTCACAGATGAGGGAAGGTAGTCGGCATGATGGAAAATGTAGCACATGTTCAAACGGGATGCCACGTTGCCATATTGGAGGCTCATGTATGTCAAGCCAGGAGAGCTACTCCAGGGACCTGCATTCCACAAATGAAGAAGCACCCATTTCTTGTAGAGTGCTTGCCATTTGGGTTTTTTTAAACCAGCCAGTAGACTAGCTGATCCCGTCTTGTCCTTGCAAGCTTTAACCATGTTAAAGTCTACCATGATGCACCAGTCACATTCTAGAGGTTGTTCCTTGAGATCCACCTAGAGTTTGGCTCTATCCTTTGCATCACATGGGACGTAAATGCTGATTATGGTGAAGGACTGGCCTGCTCGCTTTATTCTTGTGGTTGAGCACAACCTGTGGCTCCAACTCCTTGTCAAAAATGGAGAGCACCCCACCGAACCCCAAGGCTCCATCACCATAGAACACCAAATTATTCCCAATAGCCGGCCAGCTTCCAACATCAGGAAGCATCAAGATGATGCTCCTGAATTAGCCAACAATTTGTAGCTGCTTTCTTATCTCTTCCCATAAGAGAGTTCTTTTCTTTGTAGACTTTATGCCTTTCACATTCCATGACTAAATAAGTAAGTCATCCATTAAGGGGAGAGTGGGAAAAAATCCTCCACGTCTGAAGAACCATACCTCGCCGCCCCTCTTTTTCGTTGCCCTCCTCCGCCACATTAATTGAGAAGCGGACAGCTTTGAGGTAAGAAAACCCTTTGGATTCCAATCCTGAAGCACCTCAAAGACGTTATCTAGATTGATAGGGGCTTCTTGATTATTTGGAGGGTTCTCCTTGTGGTGGAAGTTGTTCTGCACCAATGTTTTTACTCGTTGCACTTAATCATCGGGACTTGCTACCATCCCTCGTCAATCAACTTGGGGGCCGTGGGCAAGACAGTTTTTTGACGCTTCTTCATGGGAGTTTTAATCACAAGGAATGTAGCAAAGTGCAAACTTGGTGAGTCTTGGCTCTCAGTACAACGAGGTTCAATAGTCGAATGCTTTTGGGGGTATCCTTATGATTTCCCGTCTTGTCCGAGTCAAGAAATTAATTATCCCTGTTGCTCTCACCTTCTCCTTGCTTTTCAACTTCAAAGTCCATGTTGGATACTACCGATTTTTTGAGTGAGGTCGTTTGTGCATGTACAGCTTTATCCTCTTTGACTTCCCTAGAACCATTCAGATGACAGTCTCTAGCAAAGTGGCCAAACCCATTGCACTTAAAACATGCTGCAAAAAACATACCAAATCTAAGAGGGATCACTTTCAAACTTGCACCTACATTGATCACCATGCTTTCTAGAGTAGGTTTACAAATATCCTAGCAGATGCACACTTTATTTGCCGATGTCCCCAGCCTCCTGAGCACCGGTATAAACAGAGAAATACCCAAGGTGCTTGCAAGGTCTCCGCGGTTATCCCACAACCAAATTGGTAAGTAGACAAAATCAACCTAGATGGGGAACAAATCCTTGAAGGCTTCTGGGGATTCAAAAGCCGGGTTCCATGGTAAGACGCAAGCTAGTGAGTGGTTGAGATACAATGGGCTTTTGGCTAGGATCTTGTCAATCACCACAGGGTCGTTGAACCCTAACAGTGTAGAACCCTTTGGTGAGATACTAATTATAATCAATCATTCCGCCATGGTTGAGAATTGTCGCACTAGAAATCCATATGATGAACTCTACCTGTGAGGGTACACTGCCCATAAATCCAAACACCAAAGACGAGCTTGCTAGCGCCGCCAGCTGCTTTTTAATTAGTGCCGACATGACCGACACCGTGCAAATGTGCGTTCTTAGTACAAAAAATTACAAGGGGTAAATCAAGCTCCATACTTAACACCCACGACACCAACAGACTGTTCAGTGCATTGCTACAGAACAACCTCTCTTGCAATCTTCTCTGGCCATAGCCAAGACAATCACCTTTGCCCCACGCTCATTCACCCTTACTCGCCATCACTCATTTACCAAAAAACTTAAAATGTCATACTAGAAGATTTTTCTTTTCTAACTACACCCTTCCAAGTGATCGTTGAGGAAAAGGGGGGTGAGAATGTTTGACATCTAGTAAAAACATGGCATATTTAAGCGCAATCAAAAGTTAGGGAATTTAGGAGATCCGGGAGAAGTTAGGGTCTTTGGACAAATATTAGGTCCTCATTTCTAAAGATAAACCAAGTGCAAGTGTGTAATTAGGTGAGATGGCTAAGCATGTCAAGTGTGCATTGCATAGTCGCAAGAGAAAGGTGTCAATATTAGCCATGGATTGTGGCAATCAACTAGGACTCCTGCCTATGCTTGAGGGTGCTTATAAGCAAGAAAAGTGGCCCCTTGCAAGTATGGGATATAGGATTAATGCAAATGCCAAGTGGTAATGGGAACTTCAAGAGCAGATTCACATTGGTTGTCTTAAGAATAGCAAGACCTTTTTCTATATAAGCAAAGGCTGGGTGGAGAGTGCACACTTAGCTTTTTATTTAATCCTCTTTCTCTTATTTTCTATATTCATGAGCGAATGAAATTCGCCATTGCGGTGAGAGTTTGTAAGTTCATAGTGAGATTTTGCGGACTCTTCTTGTTTTTGTTAAGCTTTGCCCCCAATAGCCTTGGCTAAGAGGTGGCCAACCATACTTTTGAAGAGGAAGAGAGAGAGAGAGAGAGAGAGAGAGAGAGAGAGAGGCCATACTACGTGGAAAGCACTCAGCAAATGGAAAGTAGAAGGAAGGAACGAATGTGTTAGTCATGTTGTGAGTGCTAATTTTCAAAACTAGCCCTTTATATGTCAACTTTAAGGAAGTGCGATCAAGATTTCTAGCCCCATTGAAAGAGCATTTATCAAACCCTTCTTAGTAAGTTGGTTGAATTAACACACAATCGATAAAATACTAAAATGTGTGTGTGTGTGCACGTGCATGCGCATATGTGTGCTTCTTGTTTCGATGTTTGTGTCAATAGACATCCAACACATGTAGGTTTGTGTATGTATTTGTTTGTCTCTATGTGTATGGGTGTCATGTACGCATGTGTATGTTTGTGTGTGTATGAACTATTGCTCCTTCAAACACTCGGCTCTCGTGTTATGAAGCATGTGCACAATGCTTATCTCCAAGAGTCGAACATGGGTTACTCTGCACCAACAAACTTTACCACTATAAGGATACCATAGTCTCTCTCTCTCTCTCTCTCTCTCTCTCTCTCTCTCTCTCTCTCTCTAAGTCATGTAGATTCTTCCTCTTGAAAAACACTTCTTGAGTTCAAACGACTCAACGGATAGGGCTTTGAGATCTCTTGGGATTGTTTCGTAATATCTTTGAAGTCTCTTGGGATTTTCCTATGATGTTAAAACTTATTCTTCTTCTTCCTCTCTCTCTCTCTCTCAAGTCTGGGTTAGAGAGGCCTTGACACCCCCTCAACTCAAAGTCAAGAAGCAAGAGCTGGAAAAGGTACAAGAAGCACCAGCATCAGGAAAATGGGTCGTATACCAAGACATCGAGGCTATCATTGAAGAGTTTTGGGTTCCAAAAATGTTACCATATACACGTGGTAGTAATGTGTGTGAACACACTTAGGACCGTTGATGCATTTTTTCCCTCACTAGGAGGTTTTTTCTCCCATGCATTATATATATGCCCATCATTCTAGGGCTATCTATCTTTTCATTGCACACTAAGTAATACACTTTCTATTGTGTGTCGTGAGCTTCCTTCGTCTTCTCCAAGCTTTGTGTAGTTTCTTGCAGCCTTAATTTCAACAATTGGTATCAGAGCAGGTTGTGTCCTCCCGGGCTTAATCGCCAGCAGCTCTAGCACACGTCTGCTCACTTTTTTCTATTTTTGTAAGCTTTCCCAAGTCGACAAAATTTTTGGGAGAGCATGAAGAGCTTGGTCTTCTCAGAATTTTGATTTGGGCTCATTTCAGCCTCCGTTTCCACAACAAGCAATAATACTGCACATGATATTTTGTCATTTTGTGCAAAATTTTTGTCACTACCATTTTCTGCATAACAGATCCCTTAAAGTCTTCTACGGTTTGTGCTATATAGCACGTGTTGTTCCCGCTTTGTTTCTCCTCTTTTCGGACAGTTTTCACATCAAGTGCATGCATTCGCCGCCCATTGCCGACAAGAACACAGATGTGTTCAAGATGTTTGTTGTTGAGGACAGATTGGATGGGGGCAATTACCCTATGTGGGCTTACATGATGCAACATGTTCTTGTGTCAATTTGTCAAAGGGTGTCTGGAATATTGTGTAAGACATTGATGTATGTTCTGAATTTGAGGATGTAGGCGATGTTGAGGATGTTGCAGGTCTTCCTGCAAGGATTGTTGTTATTAAAGTTCTTTTTCCTACATCAAAATAAGCTCGTTGGGATGTAAAAGATGCGCACGCTCATGCATTGATTGCGTTGTCTGTGAAGCACACTATTACTCCTCACATTCGTCCAACAAAATTTGCAAAACAGGCTTGGGATATTTTGGTTGGTTTTTATGCAAGTTGCAACGAGGCAAAAAATGCATTGCTTCGTAAAGATCTGGAGTCGAAGATTATGCATGAGGAAGATGATATGGACACTTTCCTTACTGGTGTCAAGGATATCAACGAGCAATTTATTTATGTAGGTGAAGTCATTCAGACAATCCCCTTGTGCAGATTGTTCTTGATGCCTTGCCAGATTCTTACCAGACTTTTGCTAGTACTTGGAGACCCAAGGAAATCATGAAGTTGTCAAGTTTGATACATTATGCACATTGCTTTTGCAAGAGTCTCTTTTCAAAAAAAAAAAGGACTAGACATCGTGCAATTGAACTGACTTTTATTGTTGCTCAAAGAAAAGGTGGTAACAGTAATGCAGCCACTTCTCATGGTTCTTCTGCAAGTGGAAAATCACTTGTTCCTAATGCTTCTGTTGGCATCAATTCGTCTGGAAATTCTGGTGATAAGCGCAAAAGGAAGATGCGTTGCCATTATTGTAAAGCTAATGATCACTTGATCAAGCAATGTCCTAAGTTAAAGGCCAAGAGGCTAAGAAGAAAGAGGTTGGTTCCACTACTAATGAAGGTTCCACCACAAATGCAGCTATTGTTGAGTCTTCTGTGAAAGGAGACTGTGATGCTGATGTTGATGCAGAATGGGCTTTTAGTGTAAAGTGCACTTATAATCCTTCTATCCATGATGCATGCATGTCAATTGTTGCAAATTCACATGTGTGGTATTTTGACAATGGTGCTACAAAGCACATTACCTCACATCGTGATTTGTTCACCTCTCTTGAGTCTATCCCTCATGGGAATTCGGTTACTTGTGCCAACAATGCCTCTTATCCGGTACAAAGAATTGGAAAGATTGTGCTTATTGCTGTAAATGGCAGTTCTTTCACACTTGTTGATGCACTTTATGTACTTGGGATTAAGAAGAATCTTTTGTATGTATCTGCACTTGCTAGACTTGGTCTTGTATTCAAATTTGTGGATGATAGATGTATAGTACATGATCGTAGTTTTGGTGATGAAATTGTTGCATATGGCATTTTATGTCGTTTTGGTCATCTAAATTTTACTAGTTGTTGCGTTTGCAAAAATATGATATGGTTGCTTCTTTGCTGCCTCTTGAAGCACCTGTCAAACATGTCTGTGAATGCTGTATTTTGGGTAAGATACAGCGTTCTAAGTTTCCAAAGGATGGTTCAGTTAGGGCCATATGCAGGTTGTAGCTTTTGCATAGTGATGTTTGTGGGCCCATGCAAACTCCGTCCTTGGGAAATTATCTTTACTTCATGACTTTTATTGATGATTATTACAGGCATACATGAGTATATCCGCTTAAAGTGAAGTCCGAAGTATTTATGTGCTTCAAACAATTTTTGGCTATGGCTAAAAATGTATCGAAATGTACTATGGACACCCTCCATTCCGATCGAGGGGGGGATAATATGTCTCATGAATTTAATACATTTCTAGCTAGTCATGGGATAAAACACCAATGTACAGTGCCTTATACGCCTCAGCAAAATGGTGTTGCTGATAGGAAAAACAGGTCACTTACGAAAATGGCACAATGTATGGTCAAAAGTCAATCTTTGCCGCATTTGTTTTGGCTTGAGGCCATCATGTGTGCCACTTATGTACTTAACAGGTGTCTACGAATATGAAGCATGGCATAATAGAAAGCCTTCTATTTAGCATATGTGTATTTTTGGCTATTTGGTATATGCTTTGTTGCCGCAAACACAACGCATAAAATTGGATGATAAGGCTATCAAATGTATTTTTTTTTGTTATAGTGTTGAAAGCAAAGGTTACAGGTTGTATCATCCACAAACAAACTGTATTCTGGTTTCACGGGATGTTGTGTTTATGGAAGATTTTGTTTAGCCCTTGCTGTCATGTACTAGGGACAGTAATGTAAGCTCACAGGACATTTATGACACTTTGTTGCCTCTTTTTAGTGGTCGAAGTTTGGATGTAAATTCCAATGAGGCAAATATACAGCCTATGGGGGTTTCTGAAGATGTTACAATTTAGCCTATTACTAATGCAGATGTACATGATGTACTTGATGAGGAAAGGGCTGAAAATGAGCAGGCTAGAGGTATGCCAAAATGGCTGGTGCATACATTGCATGACAATAAATTGGATGCACCTTTGTCTAGTTGCACTCGTTCAGGCTCTTGCCATGCATCAGATTGTTATGCTTTGGCTGTGTCTAGCTTACATGATGTCGAAGAACCTCTATCTTTTGATGAAGCACAAAATTCAAAAAATTGATGGCTGCCATGCAATTAGAATGTGATGCACTTATAGAAAATGACACATGGACTTTATGTGATTTGATTTCTGGCAAAAAGGCCATTGGTACGAAATGGGTTTACAAGTTGAAACACAAGCCGGATGGTGAGATTGATTGCTATAAAGCTCGACTTGTTGCAAAAGGTTATGCACAACAAAAAGGCATAGATTATGAATAGGCTTTTGCTCCCACTTGTCATATGACTACTGTGGGTTTTCTATGTGCATTGGCATCTCATTTTGGTTGGGATGTACATCAATCAGACATTGTTACTGCTTTCTTGAATGTTACATATTTGAGGAAGTTTATGTAATGCAGCCTCGTTGTTTTGTCAAGAAAGGAAAAGAGGATAAAGTGTGCAAATGTGACAAAGCTTTGTATGGGTTGAAGCAATCTCCTCGTGCTTGGTATAAGAAGGCTGACACTCATTTGGACAAATGAGGCTTTTGTAACAGTCCAACAGAAAGCACATTGTATGTAAAGCGTAAGGGTGATGTACTTCTCATTGTGGTTCTCTATTGTGGATGATTTGCTGATCACTGGACCAAATGAGAGACATATTGCTGAATTTAAGGCTGATTTGAATGCTACTTTTAAGATAAAATATTTGGGACTGTTGCATCATTACTTAGATATACAATTTAAGCAGTGTGATGGTGATATTGCCTTGTGTCAGAAAAGTTACATACAGACATTGCTATGTAAGTTTGGACTTGAGAACTGCAAACCTATTGCCACTCATGAAAACAGGTTTGAAATTGAGTCTTCATGATGCTAGTGATCTTGTTGATGTCACTCTTTACCAAACTGTTGTTGGCTGTCGCATTTATGTATATAACACGAGGCCGGATATTCAATTTGCAATCTCACTGGTCAACAGATTTATGCACAGCCCAAGGTCTAAGAATTGGCCGACTGTCAAGAGGATTTTTTGCTACTTGAGTGGCACTTTATGTCTTGGCTTGTTTTATCCCAAGGGGGGATCATTGCTGCCAAACTTACATGCTTTTTCGGACTCAGATTAAGCTGGTCGTTTTGACCCACGAGTGTCCACAAGTGGTTTTTGTTTTATGTGGCAGCTCATGTATATCATGGTTGAGCAAGAAGCAACCTACTGTGGCCACTTCCAGTTGTGAGGTTCAGTACAGGGCAGTCTTCACAGCTACAGTTGAGTGTGTATGGCTCAGACACCTTATGGCTGATTTGGGTGTTGGACATGACACTACCAACACTATCTACACTGACAGTCATAGCGCATTGACAATTGTGAGAAACCCAATTTTTCGTACTCGCACAAAGCACATTGAGGTGCATTACCACTATGTCAGGGAGAGGCTCTCAGCAGGAGAGGTCAACTTGGCTTATGTGCCAACACAGGACAACCTTGGAGATCTTTTCACAAAGGCATTGTCTCATAAGAAGTTCGAAGCTTTTTGCAAAGCTTTGGGCTTACTCCCCTTTGGGGACTGATCATGTCCTTAGGGCATGACACTTCCCTTTACTCTATGTGCCAGCTCTCGTGACCACATCACTCCAAGGGGGATTTGTTACAATATACATGTGGTAGTGATGTGTGTGAACACACTTAGGACCGCTAGGGCATTTTTCCCTCACTATGAGGTTTTTCCTCCCATGCATTGTATATATGTCCATTATTCTAGCGCTATCTATCTTTCCGTTGCACACTAGGTAATACACTCTCTATTGTATGCCTTGAGCTTCCTTCGTCTTCTCCAAGCTGTGTGTGTTTTCCTGCAGCCCTAATTCCAACAAAAAAACCCCAAGCCACCTTCCCTCCCCCACCCAAGTGACATATGTCACAATGTTCTTGTATCCACATTTAATTTTGTTCACCATGAACTCTTTTAGCAAGAGCCCTGTCATGTATGCTCCCTTAGTCCCAAATGTCATATTTGGCCTCTCTCTCTCTCTCTCCACTTCTGTTATATGCTGATGGTATTGTGTTGATCTCCGAATCCCCAGAGGGAATGCAACGTCAACTAGATACTCTGCAAACGTTTGCCCATGAAAGTGGTTTGTCTGCCAACCTTGGTAAAACCAAGGTTATGGTGTTTAATACCACCCCACAGTGGATCAGGAGGTCAGCACTGACATTCACATACGGCCAGGAGACTGTGGAGTACACAGACGCTTACACTTACCTTGGAGTGGTTTTCAGCGGACCTACATTCTCACTCAGAAGAGCAGCAGAGACCAGACTGACTAGAGCCCACGCAGCATTGGGTAGATTGGAGAGGATGTGTTCGCAGGTTCAGTTTCAGGAGCCCCGGACGAAGCTCTGGCTCTTTGACACCTTGGTGGCTTCAGCATTGCTCTATGGGGCCGAGATATGGGGACCTTCTTTGGATCACCACGGGAGGCCGGGTCGCACAAACGGATGGGGGAACATGGAGAAACCTCTTGTCTCTATGATCTCGCGGCTCATTAGAGCCAAGGCATCAGTACCATGGGCCATTATCTGCGTAGAGCTAGCGGCTCCCCCACTAGTGGTGGAGGCGCTCACCAGATCAGTCTCCTTCATAAACCGCACATGGGAACTTCCCAGAGACAGATATGCTCGCATAGCACTTGAGTCCTCTCGACAATTAGCCATACAAGGAGATACAACATGCTGGTATGGGGAGATGACATCATGGTTTTAGGCGCATGGGTTCAACATAGATAGGCTGCCACCATTCCAGTACTCATTGAATGCACCATCTCTCATTCTTACATGGTCGGAGATCACCAAGCTCATCCGCCAAGACCTGACCCAGCTAGACACCAGGAGGACATGGATACAACCAACACAAGAATTGGGCACGAAGATGGCTTTCTACAGAGACCACCTTCTCCAACTTATGGAAGATGGTTTTGTGACGAGACCAAGATACATGGATACCCACTTGTCTCATGGGATACGATGTGCTATTGGCCAACTACGCACATCGTCTCACCAACTGCGGATTGAAACTAGGAGATACAGCGGAGTACCAGCAGAGGCAAGGACATGCCCCTTGTGTGACATGGAACCTGAGACAGATCTGCATTATACATGCTGCTGCCTTGTCTACTACGAGATACGAGGCTGCTTCCATTGCTTGTTCAGAGAGGGTTTTGGACCACTCTCAAGAGTAATGGGATACGAAGATCAGAGATGCCTAGGTTTGTTCTTGCTCGAGCTGCGCAGACACAGAGAGAGCCTGATGAATGGCAGGGCTAGCCAGTCTCAAAGACGGATCAGAGACTTCTTTAGAGCAGACACGGGACAGCCGCAAGAGCCACTCCCACAGCAGAACTCCCCCTTGTCTCACACCAGAGGCACATTGATCGACCGAGCGATTGAACTGGGGAAATCGGGCGCCCACGAATGCGAAGGACTACACAGCAGCGACGGAGGCTACGTCAAAAGATTCGGAGCACGCTGGCCAGGCATGCACGACGCCCGGTCAGACTACTAACCATGGAGGAAATTGATGAGATTCGCCAGCGACCGATGCTAGATTTTTTGTGATAAGCCGCCCATTTTGCTTAGTTTTTTGCTTAGCTCACATCGACCAATCTAGGATCCCATAGTATATATCTTTGTTTTGTACTGTTGTTAGGTTATTTTCGTTACTCTGACTTTGTATTAGATCCACCACCTTGTAACTTTCTGGTCTCATAGGTCACTATGGCCTTTTAATGAAGACGTTAATATAACATTTCATTTCATTTCATTTCTCTCTCTCTCTCTCTCTCTCTCTCTCTCTCTCACACACACACACACACACACACACACACATCCTAGTTCCCTCTTGAATAACATGTCTTGAGTTCAAGAATCATCAGGTAGGTCACGAAGTCTCTTGAGATTGTTTCGTAGGATATATCTTTGAGGTCTCTTAGGTTTTTTCTTACAATGTTAAATCTCTCTCTCTCTCTCTCTCTCTCTCTCTCAAAGTGGTGGATTGGCCATCCCAGGATACAAGGTCTTGACTTCAAGACCCATTGGCGGATAGGTCTCTCTCTCTCTCTCTCTCTCTCTCTCTCTCTCTCTCTCTCTCACACACACACACACACACACACACACACACATTATTGGGAAAATGATATAATGGGCGTTAGTGGTAGGAAAAAATCGAAAGCTAGCAGTGCAGCTTTCAGCGTCGCAGCGCCTGAGTTTGACATGAAGGGCGTCCAATCCAATCGTGATGGGTACCGTTTTTTTTTGAGGGTGTGATGGCGTTAAACTCTGGGCAGGTCCGCCAACCCCATCATCTCCCCATCTCCGCCCCTGCAAGTCACACGGAGGAGTTGCATTCCATAATTACGTCCATTATATCAAGCAACCAGAAGCCTTCTCTCTCTCTCTCTCTCTCTCTCTCTCTCTCTCTCTCTCTCTGATTTTGCCACTCTACCCACTCATACTTATTGAAAAATATGGTTGTAACAAACCAAGAGTAGTGCCAACAACCTTCATTGATCACTAGACGTAGTAAATCACGCCATCATTTTAATCTTCACTAATTAATTTTTTCAAAACCATGTTTCATACATAATCGCTTGGTTGCTTGCTTGGCATTTGTACCTCAATCATTCTTGTTGTGTAGTAGAGAGTACCTTCAACAAGCCACCCCATCCTTCTGTTTTGCTTGCTTCAATGCAGACTTCCCTTTCCATGCCTCTATCACAAAAAGCCTTCTCTTCTCTTGTATATGACGCCTCATTCATCCACCAAATCTTGTGCAATACAACCGCGGCATGCCAAGTGGCACTTGCATGCTTTTATACGGGGTTTATTTTTGGCAGGCACACTTTCCCTTCAAATTTCAAAGGTTTTACATATTTTCTTTGTTATTTTATTGTATTTTTTTGAAGGACACCTCACATATTGCCTATAAAAGACTGGCAAAATATCCCAAAACATGTAAAATGCCTACCAATAATCAACCACTAGTACAACGGCGCCGACTTCGACGGCGACACCTCCAGTGGTGCTAATGTGGCCCTCACCACCACTGGCATCTTGTGTAATGCCACATGCCTTCAAGGTGCAAGTGTATGATCCTGCCCCATCATGCACCCCTCGTGTCCATCGCTCCCAACCCTCCCCTGTTGTCATCATTGCGACAGGAAGAGAGAGAGAGAGAGAGAACATGGCTCCTTACGTCTTGCACACATGTTCCACCTCCTGCCCTTCTGGTGTAGCCCTCCGTGCTTTTTTCTAAAGCGATGCAAGTCGGGGGACACCGTGATCGTAGTTGGGAATAGAGCAACGCACTGATGTCGACCACAACAATAAAGAATTTGCTCCTCCTCACGCATTGCTGCACAAAAAATCTTTGCCTCTCTTCCAATTCCTCCTAATGCCAGTCCACTCTCTCGACACAGAGATGCATCGGCACTGTTTTGTGTGTGTGTGTGTGTGTGTGTGTGTGTGTGTGTGTGTGTGTGTGTGTGTGTGTGTGTGTGTGTGTGTGTGTGTGTGTGTGTGTGTGTGTGTGTGTGTGTGAGAGAGAGAGAGAGAGAGAGAGAGAGAGAGAGATCACTTCTTCCTGCAATAGCCCACATACAACAAAAAAATTCCAATCCTCTGATATAATTGCCTGCAGCTATCATGTTCCCTGCACTGGCCTGTTCGTCTTGCTCGACATGAATCCTCTCAACTTGGATGCCCCTTCAAGATCCTGCCCTGGCCATGCCTCTCATTTTCGCCTGCCCAGGGCCAGCTAGCACACGCCCCTTGCCTCCCCATTTCCTTGGGTTGTCTCTCACTCCCCTTATGGGATCTCTCCAGATTCGCCGCCTGCCCCTGTGCGTCGACCCCGTCTAGTTGGTTTTCTCTGCGTTATCGCCAACCCCCCACCACATATTTCATACATCCCCCCCCCTCCCCCCTCCAAAAAAAAAAAAACACAAAAATCCCAACACGCACCTCTCTCTCTCTCTCTCTCTCTCTCTCTCTCAACACACACACATTAGTTCTGCTTGTGCACCTTTGTTGCAGGCCAACCGAGCTCTAAGTGTCGTGTGTGTGTGTGTGTGGTCAGAAGAGTGAGAGGAGATGAGTGATAGCTACGGCCACCTGCACATCTATTTTAGTTTCAAAATTCAAACTCTCTCCCTCTACCGACCATTAGCCTGGCAATCTGCACAATTGTCGTTGCATGCAAGTCTCTCTCACCTCTCCCAAACATAGACGAGGAAATATTGACACGTGGCCATTGAGCAACTCTCTCTCTCTCTCTCTCTCTCTCTCTCTCTCTCTCTCTCTCTCCACAATGCATTTCCACGAAGGTATCAGACTCATTGTCTCCCCGTGTCCAATGCACAACCCTGAAGGCGCTGGATGTAACAAAGATTGCCACGTGACTCGGGAAGGGGCCTGAACTCCTCCCTTTTTTATAATAGTATAGATACAAATTTTATCCCACTCTCACTTGTTCACTTTTGAAAATCATATTAGTTTTACTTTCTTGTTTTGTCTCTCACAAAGAAGCCTCTTATTATTAAATTCCTCTCAATAGGTTTATGGGGGCATAGTGAACTTTCACCTTGTTACTTTCATAAAAAGCACATAAATTTTTTACGATAGAAGATAGTTGCAAAGAATGCAAGATCTACCCAAGAAACATCTATGTGATGTAACCCCAAGGTTAAGGGTTCGATCCTCACATGTTGCGTTCTCTTGTGTGTATCCTCCTTCCCTATTTATGTGAGGTGGGAATGTGTAGTTTTAAGTACATGATATGTGTAAAGTTTCTCCCTGCTACCTTCACCTCGCTCAATGGTAAAATAAATAAATGCAAGATCATCGTCAAGAGTCTTGTCTTCATGCTTGCTTTAAACGATAAGCAAGAAATATTACTTGGAATGCTAGTTTGGAGGTAAAGTTTGGAAGTCTGGTCTTTCAAATACCATTCGAAAGAATGAATATTGTTTTAATGCCAATGTATCATCGAAACTGAATCTATAAGTCAAAACAAAGAAAATACATATTTTTGGAGGATCCCATCTAGCATTAATCTTACGAGCGATGCTACCTACAACAACAAGAAAAGAGGAAGCTCACCATGAAGCAAGTCTGTCCCACTCAGTGTTCGGGAAAAGTGTGCCTCAGCTTAGCCTTGAGCCGGTTACAAAATCAAAGTAGCCGGTTGAGGGGAGGGCAAGAAGGAGAAAATTCCGTTTAAAATACATGGAAAATAATGTAATTTTGCAAAAATAATGGCTAGTATTGTAAAATTTCCGGTTCAGATTTGTCTTGAAGGATATCTGAATGTTTGTGAAAATATTTTTTCCCGAACACTGGTCCCACTCTACCGCCTTTCATATTGATTATATATAGAGGTAGGATGCAAGAGCACCACCTTCCTTGTTGCTACCACTTAGGTGGAGCATATGTATGATGTAAAAGCCTTGATGGAAAAGTGAGATTGAAGACCATTAACATCAAAAACAAAATGCATATTCAATTTATACTATGACCACATTACATCTATGGATTCCATCTAATTGTTGGGATATATTTGGGCATTCTATAAAATTTAGAGCATACAAACTGTTAGCCCTGGAGTGGTCTACCTTAAGACTCGGAGGCAGCTCAGAAGAATTGGTAAGAAAATGCAAGAGAGCAGTAGGAGTCTTAAAGTGAGGGGAAGAAGTCAGATACTTCAAGAACTCCATTTTGCATTGGTCCCCCTGGCTGTCCAAAGTTGTAGATCTGCCACAAACTCCCTATTGGATTGAGACAGCCAGGAAACTGAATAATAAGGGTCTGAAGCGGCTTGGACACTTTTGGGACAGTGGCAACAAGAGTTGGAAAACCATGGACCTTTTGGTTATCCAATACCAACTAAATATCTTGGAGGTCTTGCTGGTCCACAAAGTGATGAGGGAGCTTGACAATGTAGTGATGCCAATCTGTGATTCGGTGTTTGACTGGAATGCCTGGAAATGGCCCGGAAGCAGTCTATTAGGGAAACCCCATCCTAAAGGAATTTATCAGACAATGATGCATAAGAAGAATTGGTCAAGCCCCCTGAACAAGCTATGGAAAAAGCAATGGCCGGAGGAAAGGTGGGAGCAAGTATTGGAGTACATATGGAAGCCTAGAGAAGATATGGTCCACCTATTCATGGACTGCCCAACTATTAAAGGCCTCGTAGGGAAAATATGCAAGTGGGTCCAAAGAACATGGAAAATTCCTTGGAGGCAAGAATTCAGGAAGTCCTGCCCTCCTCATCAGCACTCAAATCGTCAGATATTTCTTTTTACGTAATGTATGGCAGACAAGGAACCGTCGTGTGTTTGAAGGAGGTTCTGAGGTGGCAAGCTTCGCAGAAATTACCCAAGAAAGCAAAGTGCTAATATGGACGCTCGGGCGCAAGTAGCACTCGGAGGATTGGTCTAGGACTACTTGTGCATTGTTGCCAGCAGATGGAATGCCTAGGATGGCGTAAAGATCTCAAAAGGAAATTTTTTTGGACCATGTGTATCGGTGGGGGTGGCTGTCCTGATGTAATTATAGTCTCTGGATGATGTCATGGCTCAACAAGAGCATGACCTTGTCATTTTTTGGGCTGCTCAATATAATTCACTCACAATTGTGAGTTTTGCAAAAAATAAAATAAAATAGAGAATACACCATCACCTAAATGCATAAGTTTCTCTCTTAGAGGCAAACGCTCCATTACGACACATGATCGCTATCATCTATATAGAATTGGTAAGTTACTCTCTCTCTCTCTCTCTCTCTCTCTCTATATATATATATATAGATATATATATATATATATATATACCACTTAACTTGTAGCCGATGAACAGCCAGGGCCCTTATAAGCAATTTGAGGCTTGACGTTTTTCAATCACGTGATATTGCTGGCCCTTTCTCATAGGGGAGGCATGTGATTTAAGACACGATGTTTGGTTGCATCCTCTATTGGCAAATGATCATGAAGTATACACAAGATCGCTATCTGACATAAGTTTGCACCCCATCTCAAATTCTCTCTCTCTCTCTCTCTCACACACACACACACACACACACACACACACACACACACACACACTCACACACACACACACACACACACACACACACACACACACACACACACACACACACGCGCGAGAGAGAGAGAGAGAGAGAGAGAGAGAGAGAGAGAGAGAGAGAGAGAGAGAGAGAGAGAAGAAAGAGAGAGAGAGAGGAGGAGGAGGAGGAGGAGGAGGAAAATGGAGCAAGCTATGATCAATTTGTGATAAAATAGGTTATTTCACTTCCCTCTTGAAAAAGCTCTCGAGTTTAAGGTGAGAATATAAGCTCAACTCATGGAATAGGTCTTTGGATGATGGTAAGGTTATTTACTATGATGTTAAGGTTAAAATACACTACACCATGGTTTTTTTCTAACATGCATAACCATTAATATGTATTATCTTAAGTGTTATTTAGATAGCCTACACGCTTATACATAATTAATACTAGTATTAAAAAAGAAATTATCAAGTAAAATTTGTACAAATCTGTAGCAATATGACTAGTTAGTAGTTTTTCTTGGGTCGCATTATTTATTTTTGAAGCTTATGGTACCTACTCTTTTAAAACATCAAGTGCAATTTTGTGAGGGTGATTTGCATAAGCTCAATTTTTTTTAATCATGGTATGCTCAAAGGTTAAGTAGTCAATTTTTGACAGATACTATTTTTAGTGTTAAAAATCCCTTGAAAAGGATTGTTTGATATTTTTTTGTGAATGCACATGGCATTTTTCTTGAAAATATAGAGCAAAGGACACTTGAGTGTCGTTTTTTTTTTGGTCAACCGAACTAATCACTGATGCAAAGTATTGAGCAATTGGTAATGAGTGTAAGCATAGCCATAAGCCCATGGACTTAATCTATGTAATGATGTTATGAAGGCAAAACCATTGAAGGTAACACACTCACACCTTGTTGAGATCAAAGTAGCTCTCGCTCGCGCACTCTCTTTCTCTCTCTCCATGTGCATGTTGATGATAAATTTTGCACCATGAGGAATCGTATCCTATGTGGTATACAAAACTACTAACAATTGTGAGTGATTGTATTAGAATACCACCAAAAAATATACAAATCAACTTTAAGCTCATGTTGAGCCTTGAGTGACAGATGGTTATATTAGAGCCTAGTTAAAATTACCTAGTAACGTACTATTATCGAAAGCCCAATCCTTTAGATAGAAAGGCTCGCCCTAAGCCAATCATCCAAGTTTTACCTTTTTACCTACCACATATAATATCTCCTTACTTTCTTGTCCAGTCTCTAAGAAGCTAGCCACGGAGAGGTCACTATCAAAAACACTAGGAGGCATCTTAATCTTTAGCAATGCGATAAAGACGCTTCCTATCAGGCCCTAAAGTTGCAGGGCACCCTCACTCTTCCTTAGGAACGGTGTTTTTAAGACTGCCTGTCCCATAGAAAGGCTAGGATGCAATTTTCACTTCAAAAGGAAGGGTCAAAATTTTGTTGCCCTTCAATTTGAGTGCGGCAAAATTGTGCGAACAACCCTATAACAAAGGAACCATACAAGGTGTGCTCTAATTATAGAGAATGTCCCTACGATTTTGGAACGGCTTCTTTGGCGAGAATCAAGAAAGATGCTCTTTGTCGCTCATAGGAAAAAAACGGGAACCTGGGCAAGTGGAAGAGAGAGAGGGAGAGAGAGAAAAACATATGCACGCCGCTCGAGCGACAGCGAGACAGAGGGAGCGCAATTGCGAGCCACACGTCAAGACAATCGAGCATTGGGGCAGTCGACAGACACCTTTTGTCAAAGGATTGGAAACCTATCGATCATACTCTCGCCAACAGAGTGTGCCTCACGTGATTCAATACTGACTCGCATTCCTTAAATATTTATTAGGAGGCGGAGGCCATCTCATCTCTTAAATAACGATGATCCAGCTCATCGAAGAGTGCTCAGTCGAGCAAGCGGGAGCAGATGCAAACCGTGGGAGGGATTGGTGAACAAGAACATGATAAGAATGTTTAGGTCTACAGTCAGATGCAAGGCGATGGTTGATCGGAGGTGGGGCTGCACAGAGCTGTCGTACGTCGTGAGAGATTCAAGCAGAGCAGGGATGGCCATGAGCGCTGGGCAACAGGGCGGGGGGAGAGAGCTTAGGAGGAGAACGAGCGTCAGTGCAAGGGCTTCTCTATGAGCATCGGACACGATCAGAGTTTGAGGGGCAACTTGCTTTTTTGATTGGGGATGTGACAGGATCTATCTAGATTCCAACAAATAGAAGTGAAATAGACCCAATATGTTGCAATTAATAGAGAATGAAAATATGTGACACATGAAAAGCTTGAGCTAGAAGCATAGATACTCTAATTGTAAGGTGGCCTATCAAATGCTTGAGGCTACCTAGGCAATTCTACTAAGTTTGAGATAGAAACATGCTAAAAATTG
Organism: Adiantum capillus-veneris; assembly: GCF_014529385.1. Lineage (NCBI taxonomy): Eukaryota > Viridiplantae > Streptophyta > Polypodiopsida > Polypodiales > Pteridaceae > Adiantum > Adiantum capillus-veneris. The sequence continues at coordinate 33,302,135 of NC_140948.1, read as the reverse complement.
ATTGAAAATGCATAAGATTTTCTTTGCAGGGTAAATCGGGAATGTAGCCCTTTCTTGTGAAGGTTTTGTGAAACACTACCCTTCACTTGGGGAGGGCTATTGTGTCAAGTTGCCCGTCTTTGGGAAGGGCTATAAAAAGGTCACCATGCATGTGCAACGCTCGAGCCAAAGGAAGGGTGGGGAAGGTTGCAATTTTCGGGCTTGCTTCCTATCCTGCTTCATGCATGAAAGAGGCAAAGGTATCAAAGGACTTTCTAGTTTTGGCTCACATCTCTCAAGGGATGACTAAGAATATTAGATTAACATTTACAAATTCCAATGAACCCCCTGAGCTTTAGGCACGACTTTCACATGTGGCCACTTGAAGGGTTTTTTTTTTTTGGGTAGTGCTTAGTTGAGCTTGGATTGCATTAAACCAAAAAAGTTATAAACAATCCTTGCCATTTCCTTTGCATATGGTTCTTGTCTCATATCTATCTATACTAACGATAAAGGGAGAGGGAATTCCGGTTCCCCCCTCTTACCACGCGTCAAAACCTCCTTCAAGCGATGGGTGTGGCTTGCAGCTTCGAGAGCACAGAGAGAGAGAGAGAGAGAGAGAGAGAGAGAGAGAGAGAGAGAGAGGCCCACCGGCTGTACTAGTACATATATAATGGGGGGAGGGCTTTTGGTTCCCCCCCTTGGACACGTGTCAACGTCCCCTCACTTTGAGAGTGTGCTCTGCATCTCTTCGGCCAGAGAGAGAGAGAGAGAGAGAGAGAGAGAGAGAGAGAGAGAGAGAGAGAGAGAGAGAGAGACTAGTAGGAGTGCCCAATTTTGGGAAGGAGGTGAATTAAGCGGAATCTGGGAAGATGCTCCCAAAGCTTCAAGGGGGAAAAGGAAAAGGTGAGGGCGGAGGTCGGGTTCAGAGATGGCATGTCGAGGGGACAGACGGACTACAGTCGTCACGAGAGAGAGAGAGAGAGAGAGAGAGAGAGAGAGAGAGAGAATAGTGAGTGCTCCCTCATGACGCTATCGCACTCTGTGAGGGAGTCACGGAGCGGGTGCGATAGTGCCGACGGGGGTCCAATGAGTGTGGGGTCTTTCGTGGAGCAGATGCCCCCAAATGGAGTTCTCCCTCTGGTTCATTCTCTTCAAAGAGGGCTTGAGTGAATGCAGTGCCTGCATTACGTTTTGTCCATACATGCATCGCGCTCAGAAAAAACACTTGCATGCCCGTTCGAAGTTGTGGTCCATGGCCCGATTTGAGTGGAGGTCGCAATAGAGGCGAGTGCAGGTGATTGTGTTCAAGCAGGGGGGGTCTGTGCTGAGTCGCGATGGAGCTTCTGAGCACGCAGGCGAAGAGAAAGGAGAGACGGAAGAGAGAGGAGAGAGAGAGAGGCTCTTTTAAGGGATCTCGTGAGATTCCCGCACGCATAGCGATTAGTGCGATTAGAGACTAGTAGGGTCCAAAAACAAAAGTTTTGAAAAGATTGTTTCTTTTTTTTGGTTGGGCAATACTCACAAACACTGAGTTAGTTATACTACCATTTCAAAAAAAATTACAAAGATCCACCATGCTAGACTCTAGCCATGGCGCCACTTAGCATAACATGGCTACAAAGGGAGCCACACTCTCAAATGACACCATCATCTCTATCTATACTACTATAATGGGGGGAGGGATTTCGGGCCCCCTCCCTGCCACACATCATCACCTCCTCTATCTGGGAGATGTCTTCTGCAGCCCAACCACATAGCGAGAGACAAAGCGATGAGAGAGAGAGAGAGAGAGAGAGAGAGAGAGAGAGAGAGAGAGATGCACGAAGAAAGAGAGAAAGTGGCGGCCTCGGCACTAGTACTATCTAATGCACCTTCAAGGCTCTTTGCCATGCGGAATAAGGAGAGGGATTAGAGGGGTAAAAGAGGGAGACCTAATCCATAGGACATGACACACACTCGTATCCATGAAAAGAACAAAAAGTCATAACATGACATAAGCTTACACCAGGGATTTTAAGGAAGGTGTAAGCTTATGTCATGCTATGACTTTTGGTGCCGAAGATGTTTGACTCTTGAGACGTGTTCGGGAAAAATCAATTTTCCAAACATATAAAATTCCTTTCCTTGAATTTGCCAAGAGGAAATGTTAGAAAATTAGGCTACTTTTTTAAGTTTTTACAGTACTTTTCTCTATTTTGGGGAGGAATCTCTCCTTTTCCCTTTGCCCTCAACTGGCAGGAAATTGAAAACGGCACGATATTAAGCTGAGACACATTTTTCCCTAGCATTGCTCTTGAGCATTAGGAATCATCTTGTATGAGAGGAGAAAGTTACTACCAGTGGCTATTTAGAAATATACGTTAGATGTCGCAACCCGGAAAAAACTAGTTTTTGGGCCTTCATTTCTCACAAAAAATGAAGTAAACAATTATAATTAAACAAGATTTATAATTGGGATGCCCGGATTTTGACATGAAATTAAGGTCCAATTAGATTGAAACCAAGATTTTTCATGATCAACTAGAAAACTTATGTTGCAAATAGGAATATGGGTGCAGTGCTTGAGGCGGGATGCCCAAATCATGCAATGCAAAATGATGTCTCGATGTCTCGAATTAGTTGGAACATAGATCACCAACTTGTGAGCTTGTGAGCTTCTTGTTGTGGTGGTAGAGGGTGGCAAGCAGTTTTTGCAAAGAACCGGGGTTTAGTGTTATTTTCATTGGATAAAATTGTAAAATCTTGACTAGATTTTGAGATTGCCTTGAAGATAACCAACAAAATTTTAGAGGTACTAGTGTAAATACCAGCAAATGCTTCAAATTTTGACCTAAAAATCAAAAGAATTATAATTGTACCCTTATTTTCTTCGGTCGAGAAAAATGTTTTTTGGCAAGCCCTAGTGAGCTTACCATCCGGTGCTAGTAGCTCCACTACCCCGAGGTGATGTATTGCTACTATCTAAACGTGGTGCATCCTTTCTTCTTGATACCCTCTCTTGCCATCGTGAGCTTACCATCCGGTGCTAGTAGCTCCACTACCCGAGGTGATGTATTGCTACTATCTAAACGTGGTGCATCCTTTCTTCTTGATACCCTAGTGGCAAGAGAGGTAAACTCTCTTGCCATCGTGAGCTTACCATCCGGTGCTAGTAGGTATGTACACATGTCTTGTTAATGGGTATCTTTCAAGATATCCCACTCTTGGGATGCATCACGTTTAGATAGTAGCTCCACTACCCCTAGGTGATGTATGGCTACTATCTAAACGTGATGCATCCTTTCTTCTTGATACTTACTAGAAAAACTAGAAAAGTTGAGAAATAAGCTTAGATTTTGCTGCATATTTGGTGGGGAAAAGGCTAAAATTCTTTTGTTTTATAACCTTGGATGAATTTTTCTAAAACGAATATACTTCTTTTGCTTTAAAAGGATTAGCAAAGGCCTCAAATTTTTTATTTTTTATTTTTGCAAAACTCATAATTGTGAGTGAATTATATTGAACAGCCCAAAAAATTACAAGGTCTTGTCATGCTCTTGTTGAGCCATGACATCATCCAGAGACTATAATTACATCGACTATCAGGGCAGCCAGCCCTACCAACCCACCCCCTCGTCTTTGACACACAAGGTCCATAATCTTGTCCTTCTACCGATGGCCAAGATTTTCCCCCCGACCTAAGCATTCCATCTCCTGAAAACAATGTGCGGTTGATAAGAGGCCTCAAATCTTAAGTTTATCAAATGGATGTTTGACATTAGAGGCCTCAAAACTTAACTGGCCTCAAATCTTAAATTTATCAAATGGATGTTTGACATTAGAGGCCCCAAAACATAACTGAACTTGGGAAAGAGAATGCTTAACCAAAAGTAATGCTTTCCATGATTCAAATACCATTGAGACTTTAAAAGATGAGAAAAAATATGGTCTTAACTTCTTGGGAAGGTTCAACTTCAAGTTCACATAATGTGAACACCCAAACCCTTTGCACAGAAACTTAAAGTGCCTCCTTGGAAATCAACGCCCGCCTATCAGGCGAGCCTTTGGAGGCAGGGTTGCTTTTTGACGAGCATTTTACCCTTGTCCAAGTATTTTACCCATTTTTAACATGTGAAAATGTACGTTGTTTTGCAAAAAAATACGCTAAATTACCAGGAAAACAAAATGTTTGGGAAATTTGAAGGGCAAAAGTGCCATCAAAAATCAACCTTGCTTCGAGGATTTGCCAATCCTTGGTGATCCATGGCTTTGAGAAGAATGAAAACGAGAAGTGCAAATTCGGAAGGGACAAAAATTTTGTCAAAGAAAGAAACTAGTGTGTGATCTTCCAAGAAGCAAAGAAGCAACTTGGAAGAATCGAGAATGCGCAATGTTCTAAATCATTAGGAGGGTTGAAACTTGAAAGTAAAGAAGCAACTAGAAGAAAATGGCAATGGCAAGGAGATGGCAAGAATCTTGTAAAGCAAGTGAAAACAAAAGGATATTGGAGAAGTGTGGTTGTGCAAATTTATAGCTTAAAGTGCTGAAGGTGTGAGAGACAAGGAAATGTATCTATACTAATAGATAAAGGGGGAGGGAATTCCGGTTCCCCTCTGTCACGCATCAGCTTCTCCTTCAATCGACGGGTGTGGCCTGTAGCGCCCTGGAACACAGTGACACAGAGAGAGATAGATAGATAGATAGATTGAATTATCGTCCACGGAGGTCAGATATGACCCATGGGACCAAAACCAAAACATTACAACCAGTTCTTCTAAGTGTGGGCAATCGATACATATCAATTAAGGACTGAGGGTCCATCAAAAGAAAAATAAAAGCCTAAGGAGAGGTCCTATGGGGTAGGAGCCAATTTAGGCGTTCGAAACTCTTGAATGACGGCCTTCCCTCCACGGTATACTGCCCACTTGCCTTTGGCTTGTGCTTCACGCACTTTTTTCAACTCTTCACCTTTGTGCTTGACTTGTGTCGGGGTGAGTTCTTCGACGATCCAAAATCCGGTGTCTCTAAGGAGACGCGATTGCTGGAGTAATCGGAGCCGTTCCTCCTTGTCTTTGAACTCAAGAATGGCATGTCCACTAGGAGAGAGAGAGAGAAGCCGCTGGCTATACTAGTCTATCTAGTGTAGTGTATGTACATGTCAAAGTACTCTCTCTCTCTCTCTCACACACACACACACACACACACACTCACTCTCTCTCTCTCTCTCACACACACACACATTAGAGTTACCTTTTCTTGTTGTGAAAGCATTGAGATCTTTTTTTTTTTAATTCACAACGGTGAGTGAATTATATTATACTAGTAGGTCCTCCCAATTTTGCAAAGTGGTGTATTAGATAAAATTTTAGGAGATGCCTTTTGTGTCTTTGAGGGGAAAAGTGGAGGTGTTGGCACGTGACAGAGAGAGGGAGACATAAGGAGAGAGCAAGAGAGCGATTTTATGCTACAAATGTTTTCATCTTTGGTGAAGTTTAACCTCGTAGCAGAGCAGCTAGGGATGCGAGGGTGGACACTTCGAGATTTTTTTCTCCTTCGTCGTGATGGTATCTGACAATCCTATGGTGCAGATGGCAAAGTGAGGGAGGGATGGCACGTAGAGAGAGAGAGAGAGAGAGAGAGAGAGAGAGAGAGAGAGAGAGAGAGAGATCGATCCCATTAGTGTTCGGGAAAAATGTGTCTCAGCTTAATATCGTCCGGTTTTCAATTTCAAAAATGCCGGTTGAGGCAAGGGGAAAAGGAGAAATTCGCCAAGAATAGTGTAAAAAATCCAAAAAAAACCCTAGTTTTCTAAAGTCCCCTCTTGACAAATTTAAGGAAAGGAATTTTGTTAAAATAAAACTCAATTGTTGGCTAGTGCTAAAATCTTTACTTGACTTGGTCTAAGGCCCGTCTGCATATGACTACCCATAATGTGTGAAAATATTGCTTGTATATTCTTCCCTTTGGTTTTATGGGCGAATACCATACCTTGTATTGTCCTTACCTAGAATGTGACCCGCGCGTTGCTGCGCCAAAGAAACATCGCTATCAATACTCTATTCCTACATGTATATTCTATTGTATTTATAAAAGTAATGCATTACACAACCTCTTGAAGAGTCTGACAAACATAAATATATGTAACATTCTACAAAGCATTCTTTGATACCAAGCTTGGGAGCTTCTCATAGACACTGTTTATCATAAGGTGCTAATCCTTTTTCAAAAAACTTAAGAGTGCTCTACTTCTATTGTGGTAGAGAGAGAGAGAGAGAGAGAAAGAGAGAGAAAGAGTCTCCTCCTTCTAATCTATCTTGGTTTAGCAATGCTACCAATGTTGATTATATATATTAGGTAAGTTAGCATGGTGTGAAGATATGAAAGCCGTCTCAAATCAATATAACAATAAAGGTTTTTTTTTAAAATGGAGTGGGTTCTAGAATTGGCTTCAACAATAGGAACACAATTGAATTCAATGTCTCTACTCCATTCTCTTACTTATTTATATCCTTGCATCATAACTTCATGGTAGAAGACATGGTAGAAGTGTACATCATAACTTCTTATATGGCAAGAAGACCATCTTTCCCTTGGTCTTCCTAGAGTTGACAAAAGTGCTACCAATTCGAGAAGTACAAACTGGGTAAGCCAGCAAGTTTTTAAAGATGAAGGCCCATAATTCACTATAACATATGCGCGGTATTATCGCTCACATTACCGCAAAAAAACAAACAAATTTGGAATACGAAAATTCCCGTATGCGAAAAAGACCGCGGCAACATTTGTGGTAATGGTCTAGCGGTAACAGTCGTCGCGGTAATGGCTGCGGCTATATTTTTGCGTCTTTTACTGCAAGTATACCCTCGACAGTTACCGCGTCGATATTATCGCAGGCATTACTGCGGACGGGTTTATTATAATAAAACAGATGATCGTTTGGATTGTCCTTTGTAAGACCATCCAAAAGGTCATCTATTTTTTCATTTATTTAAGATATTTTATAAAATTATTATTAATTACAACAAAATATCACAATTGAACAATACATTGAGCCAAAAAAAGATTGATAATTTCATTTACATAAGTGGAATTACAATTGGGGGAGGTATTGAGCCAAAAAATGATAGGTATTGCATTTACATAAAGGGCAAAAAAAGCCCGCGTGTACAAAATAGAGTATGGTCATGTGGGATAGGGCAAACGGGGCCCGCATATACAAAATAGAGGATGCTCATGGGGGAGATGGCGGCATTTCGCGTGGAACTCCTTGACTCTGCAAAACCAGAAAAAGAAACAATTAACACTTTGTTATTTAATATTTGATATAAAATCAACAATTTGATTATTTAAATAAGATTAAACTTACATGTTGCAGACTTCTGCACGCATTTTCGAACTCCTCTCAAGAGATCATTTGATTTTCAAACAACCAACACCAAGTTTGATACTCGGTATGGTTCTCTCTATATCTCTGCACATCTCTAGTCGGGCGACTCATGGTAATGTTATACTGACAAAAAATAGCAACCAATTAATTAAATAAAAAACATTAGACTTTTTACAATAAAACAAATATTTTTATTTACATATTTGTCTTTCCAAGCCGTTTTTCCTCCCGAACCATAATGCGTATGAGTTTGATGGGATCTGGACTCAACTTGACGTGTATACATCCTCGCACCCGTTGCCCTTTCGTCCTCTTTCTCGCCCATAGCTGTCTCTCACTCCACATCATGGACATTTCCTGGCTGATAGCTATGCTCTGGAGACTCCATTGTCTTCTTTGCAGCTCTCCTCACACTAGATTTTTTGTTCTTGAGAAATGTTTTGACATGCTCTTGCAACCATTGCCTTGAGAATTGTTGCCCCTCAGGGTTGGGGAAACGCATGTGCATGGTTGTCTCTATATATGTGAGGTTGTAGGGATCTTGCTGATCAGATTTGAGAAAACAATTGATATATGTGGAGTGGATTAATTGGTTGACGTGTGTGCGGAATCTCCTGCCCTGCGCTGTCCCGAGATCCACCATACCTCCTCTATGAACCTGGTAGTATAGCCCGCGAGCATCTGGTGAAGGCATGTCATGGTCCTCATCTTCTGCTGGAGCAGGGAGCGGTGACTGTGGAGGAGAATCTGTAGTACTTCCCCCCCCCCCAAAACAACAACTAGCTCCGCTCCCTCGTCGAGATCGACCGGCACTAGCGCGCGAGCTGCCCTGACGCTGACTGCCAGAAGAGCGCCGACATGAATCTGGGACAGAAGGTGGGATAGGTGATGGATAGGTGGACGCCCGTGGCGTCGCACCCAACGGTGTCGGACCCTGGGGCGATAGACCCTGTGAAGGAAAAGTTGAACCTGGAGCTGTAGCTGGAAAACTCTGCAGGTATGGAGTGCCACCAGTTGGAGTAGAGACCTCTGATAATCCAAAAGCTGCTAGCTGCACCGGTGAATAGTGCTGCGTAAGGGTCTGCTGTGAACCTAACCAGTCAGCCCGAAGACGCAATACCCTCTCCACATCTGGATCGGTCACAGGTACGGCAGTGGACCCACCAAGAGCGTCCCGAAACCAGCCGAACCCTAATGATGACTTCTGGGGCGACGGCTGTGAATGATAGGCAGAGAGAGCGTCGGGATATGACATCCCGTCCGCCATGAAATCATCAATGCTGCGAAAGCGTGGTGTGGAAGAAGAAGACATGGTCTGCATTTATTACGACAAAGATTAAACTAGGGTATAAAATTCGAATATATGATTAAAAATTTACACATTGATTTTTTTCAAACATTGGATTTTTTAACATTGGATTCTCTATAGTATCCAATGTTGAAAGAATCCAATGTGGAAAGAATCCAAGGTGTGTCTACAACCTATAAAAGAGTCTTGCAAAGCCTTGAGTGCTAATAAGATATTAGTGTGTGTATTGACTAATAAGAGATTATTGTGTTTATGATTAGTGTGACCGATTGCGCGATCATTTGGATGGCCATTGGGGCCTAATACGTCACCTACGACTTAATCATGGAGGTATGTTTATGTTTTTGTGTTGATTATTGTTTAATTTAACATAATTAATGTTGGCTTGTGTAATTGGCTTGTGCACACACTAATTAGTGTGTGTTAACATACGCTAATTAGTGTGTGCATTGCCTTGTGCTCGCACTAATTAGTGTGTGTTAACATACACTAATTAGTGTGTGCATTGGCTTGTGTAATTGGCTTGTGCACACACTAATTAGTGTGTGTTAACATACACTAATTAGTGTGTGCATTGGCTTGTGTAATTGGCTTGTGCACCCACTAATTAGTGTTTGTTAACATACACTAATTAGTGTGTGTATTGGCTTGTGCACACACTAATTAGTGTGTGTTAACATACACTAATTAGTGTGTGCATTGGCTTGTGTAATTGGCTTGTGCACACACTAATTAGTGTTTGTTAACATACACTAATTAGTGTGTGCATTGGCTTGTGCACACACTAATTAGTGTGTATTAACATACACTGATTAGTGTGTGCATTGGGTTGGGTAATTGGCTTGTGCACACACTAATTAGTGTGTGTTAACATACACTTTTTGTGTTAACACACACTAATTAGTGTGTGCATTGACCAATGCACACACTAATTAGTGTCATGATTGGCCAATCACATTGGTCAATGCACACACTATTTAGTGTGATTAGTGTGTGCATTGGTCAATCCAAATTAGTGTGCATTACACACTAATTAGTGTGTGCATTGGCCAATGCACACACTAATCCCAAACTAATTAGTGTGTGCATTGACCAATCACATTGGCCAATGCACACACTAATCACAAACTAATTAGTGTGTGCATTGGCCAATGTGATTGGTCAATGCACACACTAATCACACCCTAATTAGTGTGTGCATTGACCAATCACATTGGCCAATGCACACACTAATCACACACTAATTAGTGCGTGTTAACTAATCACACACTAATTAGTGTGTGTTAACACACACTAATTAGTGTGTGCATGGCCAAACCCAAATTTAACATATTAGGTTTTGCAAGTAATAAATTTAACAAATTTGACAAATTTAACAAGTTTAAATTTTGTAAGTAACTAATAATTAACAAATTTAGGTTTTGGTGTGTCTTTACTTACATTAATTAGTGTGTGTAATTAGTGTGTAAAGAACACATACACTAATTAGTGTGTGTGTATGCATGTGTGTGCATGCGTTTGTATGAGTGTATGCATGTGTGTATGCGTGTGTGTGTGTATGCATGTGTGTGTGCGTGTGAAAAAATCAAAAAACATAACAACAAAACTTACATGGAATTGAAGAGCTTGTTGAGAGAGGGTAGAAGAGTGGAAGAGTAGAGATGGTGGAGAGTAGAAGAGTAGAGATGGAGGTAGAGCTCAAGGTTGTGAGGTTCGCGCTCTCGGCTTCTATGGAGAAGACGATGAAATTTGAATTTTAGGACTTTGAACTTCGCGGGGCACGCAGGTGCCCCTATTTATAAAAAATTTTGAAAATTGAATTTTTGCGCATATTACTGCGAGATCTACCACCTGCATTACCGCGCTCATTTTCGCCTCTATTACCGCGGCGCAATTTCGGGCCATACACACAGATGGCCACGTTCTGACATTATTACTATTGATCCTCAAAATCTATTGGTACTATGTTTTTCATAAAATATATATAAAATGAAAGTATTCTTAGTACTTTGAAAATGACATTTTTACCTAAAAGTTTAATTTTTACTTTTTACTGATATTTTGTGTCCCTATTTTTTGGTAATTTGATTTTAATTACTGTATGTAATTTATTAATGTAGGTTGCTTGGGATGAGTTTGGCCCGTCCACTGAACCGGATAGATCACGGTGGTTGACCGAGCGATTATCATGCCCATGCATGCGGTGCAAATGAGCCATTGCTCGACTTCGACAGATATGCTTGAGCCATGTAGAAGATTATGGACCATGGGACGATCCTCGCAAGCGTGCACGGATGGAAACAAACAATCCGTGAATTGTAGCGGCTATTGACGTCACCCCTCATTGGCGTGTGGTTGGTGGAGGAAGGGAAAGGAGGGTGGAAGAGCGCATGCGCCAGGAATCCATTAGAGAGGGAGGAAGCACATCAAATCAGCCAACTGCTTCTCCCTCTACGAGTGACCACATCCCATCTCCTTACGTGGATGCAGAAGACGACCATTTGCATAGAATGGTTGAGGATCTCCTTGCACGAGAGGAGGAGCATGAACCAGAGTGTGCATGCGAAGAAGCTTCCGAAAGAACGAGGAGTGAGCTACTCGATTCGGCACACACCGCACTTTATGATAGATGCTCTTACTCCATTTTAAGGGCATCTCTTGAAGTCCTTAACCTTTAGGCGATGTTTGGATGGAGCAATGCTAGTGTCTATGCACTTTTGAGGTATGTATACAGATTGTGAAGGATGCTTGTGGAGTGCATAAATTAGCTTCTAATGTACTTTCTTCTTGTGATAGGTTGCTAGGAAAGATGCTGCCAGCTGGCAATCACATGCCAGAGAATAGACGAAAAGCACACAAAGTGGTGACTGCATTAGGGATGGATTATGATCGCATTCATGCTTGCGTGAACGATTGTGTGCTCTTTCGTAATGAGCATGCCGATTGTGACACATGTCCATCGTGCGGGGAGCCTAGGTTCAAAGAAGGAATGCAGAGCAACAGAATTCCACGTAAAGTTTTGAGGCATTTTCCACTCATACCTCGCATCCAACACATGTTTAGATCGAAGGGTATGAGCGAGCTTTTGAGTTGACATGCAAAAAATCGCTCCACATATGGTATTATGAGAGTGCCAGCTGACTCACTAGCGTGGAATCGCATAGAGGACACATGGCCAGAGTTCAGGGATGAGCCTCGTCACTTGAGGATTGGGTTAGCTAGTGATGGAGTGAATCCATTTGGGCACCGCTCTACTTCATGGAGCACTTGGCCGGTGGTGGTTGTAAACTACAATATTCCTCCTTGGGAGGCAACAAAAAAGGGAAACATTTTACTATCACTTCTTATTCCAGGAAAGCACAAGGTAAAAAACATGGATGTATATCTGCAGCCTCTTATTGATGAGCTTCAAGAACTATGGAGAGGCATAGATGTCATTGACATTTCACGGCCACCACGAGACCACAAAGCCGTCATCAAGTGCATCCTCATGTGGACCATGCATGATTACCCAGGATTTGGAGAGGTATCTGGTAAGTATGCACATGTTAATTGTACTCTTTGCTTTAGGTTTATCATCTCATGTGTAACGTTTGTTTACCTCTTGGCAGGATTGGCAACATATGGAAATAGTGCGTGTCCCACTTGTGGCCCTTCCCTTGTGACAGAGAGACCTCCTCTTCTTGGGAAGGTGATCTATCCCAACAACCATCGCTTCCTACCTCCTTCACATCGTAGATATGCTCCCCCTATCAATGGAGTACAGCCGTTCCATTGGAACATGGCTGATTGGGCGAAGCATTGGGAGGAGCATCATGGTACCTCACCGCCTCCCAATGGGTTGCCAAAAGGTATGTCGAGTTACTAATCTCCTTGTCGCTCCCCTATTGGGCTTCGTTGAAAATTCAGCACTTATTGGACCCTATGCATGTATTCAAAAATGTTGGGCAAGCTATCTGGGATCACATAATTGGCAAGAAGGATTCATTGGGTGCTAGGGAAGATTTAAGAGCCATGAGACGACTTCCCCCTCCCCGCATGGGGGAGCGGGGAAAGATGATTCTCCCAAAAGCACCGTGGATAATGTCAAAGGTAGACCAAGAGCGGACAAAGCAAGTTATTGCATCCATCAGAACTCCAACGGGATATATGCGGTCACTCAAAGGTGCTTTCACAAAAACCAAAAAGGGTGGCTCCACTCAATTGTATGGATTGAAATCCCATGATTGGCATAAAATCCTTCAGGTAAGAGTAGAACAGTTTGTGGTGTCTATGTGTCCTTATATATAGGTTGACATTCACAAAGATGTTTTATTGTTTGTAGTTTGTACTTCCCATAACTATTAGTGGTTATGGGGACACTAAGGTGAAGGCTACAATATTCAAAGTGGGTGAGATTGTGAGGTAATGGGTTTTTTTCAAGTACTATATCATGTTGTGCATGCATGAACAATGGAATTTTTTTTCATCTACTATATTATTTGTGCCCTGTAGATTTGTGAGCTCCAAGGAGATAGAAGTAGAAGCCATACCAGTAGCCCATCAGCTAGCAGTAGAGGCAGTGTGTGCTATTGAGGATGCATTCCCACGTACAATCCTTGTTAGCCAAATACACCTATTGCTTCACCTTGTTGAGGAGATTGCCATTTGTGGGGTGGTTCACTCTAGATGGATGTTCTTCTTGGAGAGATTCTTGAAGACTTTAAAGGATTTTGTTAGATTGAGGTCACAACCGGAGGTATGCAAAATCAATACAATATAGATAGCATTTATACGCTATGGAGTTACTAATAAAAATATGTGGTTTTAATGTTTTCAGGTGAGCATGGCAGAAGGTTGGGTGGTGCAAGAGGCATTTGTGTATGTCTCACAGTATCTCAGCATAGTGGATCCATCATTGCCTCGTCTGTGGAGTGAAGAAGAGGATCCTAGGAAGCACTCAACCATTCCCACTGGAAAAGGCTCACTCTTGGTCATGGATAGAGAGTTTCATGTCATAGTCAACAACTAATCTTTACTCAATGCCACTATCATGACTAAATGGGTCAATATGTACTTGGAAGCACGCGCAGCTAGAGAAAGGGATAGAGATGCATGGAAGAGGTCCCATGGAGGTAGACGTGCACCTCCTTTTCCTAAAGAGCTTGCAAAATATCCTGATTTGATTCAAGTAGAGTGGATCCATAATGCCACGACCAATGCCAAAGCACAAGGAGAACAAATAAGCCCTAAAGAATGGGAGTATGCGCGAGGATGCTTACGCAAGGTGAGTGTGTATATGTTATGTATGCATGTATGCAAATCACTTAATGAAATGCGATGTAACCTCTTATGCATTGTGATTGTAGGGTCTCATTTTCAACTCCATTTGGTCCGAAGGCCGACATTTTCGCACCCGCAAGATAGATGAGCGTTGGACCACTAATGATTGTGGCGTGATGGGAAACTTTGACACAACAAGAGATGAGGTCAGATATTGTCGTACTATAGAGAGAATAATCAAAGTGGATTTCAGATCTTTTCACAAATTCCTCTTTGAGTGCCGATGGTTTGCGGGTGAGGTCAAAAGACATGAAAATGGGCTCATTATGGTGGATTCCACCCAATTCCATCGGGGAAAATCTGACAACTTGGTGTATCCTAGTAGTTGCGAGCAGGTAATTTAGGCTATGTGCAATTAACTTAAATTAAAAATTTAATATATGTATATCAGCTTATTCTTTGTGTGTGACGTATAGGTCTTTTATGTGCCATGTATATATCAAAGAAGACTTTGATATGTCATTCCAGTCACGCCGCGGGGTAGATCTATCTTTGCAGAGACGGACATTGAGCCAATAATTGATCCCATCATACCATCACCACAAGATGCAGAGGAAGATGTAGTAGAAGTTGAAGAAGGTTAGCCAAGCCTTGCAAATAGTCATCTTGAGGAGGAGGAAGAGGGAGAAAGCGATGATGATTCTACAGGAGGTGATGGAGAGGAGGAAGAATCTCTAAACTTGTTTATTGATTTGAATACTATGGGTCTAAATATGGATCCTAGTGCTTGTAGAGATCTTATACAAGATGAGAATTAATAAAACTCTCCATTCTTTCACTTGGTGTAGTATATGATTAATTTGCAAATGTTTCGTTATGTGCTTATGAATAGTATTTGTAATGGTTTTGTTGTGAGTTCAATGATTTATGTATAGAATTTTTAGAGTGAAAGAGAGATTAAGTGAAGTGAGCAAGCATTCTGGAGAGTGTAGGAGTTGTAGTGTGTAAATACATTTTGAGTTGTATTGGATTTAAATGGAAACCCGCGGGAGAGGGAGAGGGGGAAGGGGGTCTCTGGCCTTAGCGGTAATGAACGTTGCAATATTCGCGGAAATGCGCGCGGTAATACCTGCGGTAAAATCCCGCTTGAACATCAAAAGGGTTTCTCTCTCCTTATTTTGAATTCCTCTATCTTGTTTTGCGGTAATGGCCCGCGGTAAACACCACGATCTCTCATAGTGATTGCTACAATATGTAATTATATAACTTTTCATGTCTAAGAGTAGAGTTGTGAAAATATAAGGGCTCATAGTTTCCAATGTACTAGAAAAGATTCAAGTTTCAAAGAGATGAGATGACGTTCTTTTAATATTAAGAATGTGATTATATCTATGATGCTCTCTAGATGCTTCTCTTGGATCTCTATCTATGTTCATAAGCATGGTAATGGTTTACATCATCACCTAATCACAACAATACATAAGAAGCTTAGTAGGATAAAATGTACACTATTTGTTCAGGTACACTTTCACATCATTTGCATCTTAAAATGTGATAGAAATGAAAGCAAGGTAAGGTTGCTCAATTGTTTATTTTTGTAGGAGTTTTGGCCATTATGCTAAGCTGAAGGACGTGGTGTAAAATCATGCATTCCATTGATCTCTGTCTATCTTTATCCTCTAATTACAAAACCAAATTTCTCTTTGAGAGAGCAGATTGTATTCAACCAGCTTGAGCCTATTTCCTTGCACACAATCTATACTATACCAACCATTTGGCTTAATTGTTGCTCTGTTAAATGTTCGATTGGACATTGCGGCAATGTAGGATAGCCTCTTTTTGTGTACGCATTAGGTTCCTTGAAAAATTGAGAATATGAGTATTATACCCTACTTGAGTATACACACACACACATACATGTATCTATGTGTATTTGTGTGTGTGTGTGTGTGTGTGTGTGTGTATGTGTGTATATCTATGTATGTATGTATATGTATACATACATACATACATATACATATATGTGTGTGTGTGTGTGTGTGTGTGTGTGTGTATATATATATATATATATATATATATATATATATATATATATATATATATATATATATATATATATTCTTATATCAAAGATTTGTCACATATGTCTTGAAGCCTCTTGTTGCTGTTATAGTACAATAACTATGACATTCAAAACCTTCGTGCCCCCCTCTCTCTCTCTCTCTCTCTCTCTCTCTCTCTAAGGTCTTGAACTTGAGACCATCGAATAGATCTTTGAGATCTCATTAGATCACTCTTACAACATTTTAGATTCTTCTTTTTTCAAGACGTGTGTGTGTGTGTGCGAGAGAGAGAGAGAGAGAGAGAGAGAGAGAGAGAGAGAGAGAGAGAGAGTTAGAAGATGAAACAAAAATAACTTTATTGTCACCCAAGTTGCCATATATATCTTCTGGGATTGTTCCTATGGGATTAAAATTTTTATCATTTTTCTTCTTCTTCTCTCTCTCTCTCTCTCTCTCTCTCTCTCTCTCTCTCTCCTTCCATTCCATAGATATTCAAGTGTTAAAGACTTGTTGTGTAGCTTTACTGTCTTTTTAGATTGTTCTAATACCCGAAAAATTTTATTCTCTCTTTCTCCTCTTCTCTCTTCTACTTGCTGCATCATTCGTTCGACACTAAAACATTTTTCTCTATGTGTGTGTGTGGGGTTGATTTTTGATAGGCACCTTTGCCTATCAAAATTTAGAGAATTTATTGATTTTAAAGCATTTTCCATTGTTTAACTCTTAGAAACAAAAATGACAAAATATCCAAGAACTGGTAAAAGGTACGTTAACTAAGCAATCTCTCTCCCTATTTGGGGTGTCAATGTGAGGGTTGATTTTTATTGGACATTTTATTTATTTTCTATTGGTGAAAAATGTTAGGTACCCTTTTGAAAATACACTATTACTCTAAGAAAACCATATTATCTTGGAAATTTGACTTGGTGTGTCACTAAATATAATTTTGTATATCATGTGCGTTCAAGGACTATTTTTAAACTCTTGATCTGTGAATTTTTGACAAATAATTCAATCCGTAAAAAAAAATTACAATTACATTTTATGATAACTTTTTGTATGTGAAAATGTGAGAAAAAAAATTAATAACCCCTTCTGCTACTCACGTGATAGTCGGATAAATATTGAGTGACCCTCCGAGAAAATTGAAGGGTGTCCTTGGTGAGAGGGACCCCTATGAGCTCGAAAGGAAAATCTCTCTCTCTCTCTCTCTCTCTCTCTCTCTCTCTCTCTATAACATGGATAACTACTCCTTCATTTGCATTTATTTTCTCAAAGTGAAACTACCCCAAGTCAACACCACACGAGCTGTTTTTTTTTTCAATCTCTTTCAAGAAATAAAAACTTTTAAAACAATATATATCAATATTGGTTTTGAAAAAAACCTCTTGAAAAGAAAAAAGAAATATATCTTTAAAAATTAAATTTTCATTAATAAAATCTCCACTAAATTTATCTCCTTTTTGTTATGTGCATTTAAACCAATACATTTATTCTATGTAGAGGAGAAAGTATTTGGACTTTGTATGACTAAAGTACTTTCTACTACTAAAGAAAAAGAAGTTCTTTTGATTTTACATTCTGACAAAAGATGTGAAAAGCTGCATGTTGTTTCTTACAATCTTACTCTCCCTTTTGCATTTAGAGAGGTTTTCTCTTAAGTGAAGCAATGAGTGACACATGGAGGGTCTCTCCTTCCTTGAAAAATTTAAGCTGCATTATAAAAAGTATAGATAGGAGAATCTGGCTTTAAGCTATATTGTCATGAGGATGATTAATAAAGGCTTTTTGGTAATTCTTAGATTCACCTAAAACTGATTTGATCCCTCCACTTGGAGCTAGTAGTTTTACACACACTAGGTCATTAAACTTGACTATGATTGCTTTTTCTCGCTATAGTCTTCTAATGACCCTGCTATAATTACCCTACACTCTTCTCAATATTAGATTCTAGCTATTGCATGATGAAGCTGATGGTTACTGTGTTGTACGGGTATTTTCCATGAATTTGGACCTGATACTTCCCTCAATGGGTAAATCTGTGCTTTTGCTGGGTATAATGAAAGTGATAGTTTTTTTTGTCTTATGGGTAACTACCATAATTTCTTTCTATTTATGTTGTCCTCAATTTGTGAATATGGGCCTTTTCTTTTCTCTATGCCATGATTTAGTGGATCTAATAGTTATTTTGTCTAATGGTATGGTCGTTTCTTGTTCTAATCATGTGCCCTGTTGGTGGGAACTCACCTAATATATTGGCTTGGGGCTGTTTGTGTGGGAATTCCTATTGCCACCCACATCTTAAAGTATAGAGTACTAATTGTAATTATATATTTTCCCTCGTGAGATGCATCAGAGCCGAGCTTTTGAGTGTCTGATGCTTCCTTCTCTAGATCTCTACCACTCAAGCACGTGAATTTCTTCGAGAGCTTCTTCACCTGTAGCTTCGACTGTGTAACACACACACACACACACACACACACACACACACACACACATACACTAGTTTGGCCTCTCTCTCTCTCTCTCTCTCTCTCTCTCTCTCTCTCTCTCTCTCTCTCTCTCTCTCTCTCTCCGTCTCCGTATAGTCTCTCTCTTTCTCTCTGAGCGCCTTGGGCCGCATGCCACACTACCGGAGGATTCTCCTGCTGCCACGTGGTCGGTTCTATCCCTCCCCACTTTATTAATAGTGTAGACACACACACACACACACACATACATAAATACATACATACATGTGTATATATACATATATGTGTGTGTGTGTATAATAATAATAATAATAATAATAAATATATGTATGTGTGTGTGTGTATATATATATATATATATATATATATATATAGAGAGAGAGAGAGAGAGAGAGAGAGAGAGAGAGAGTTTGCATAGTGTGGTTTTGGTGGAAGGGCCTATCTTTCAAACACTGTTGTCATCCTCTCTCCATTTAGCTAACTAGGACATATTTACTCTTGTTAGGAGAGGCTTTTCTTCTAGTTTGTGGTTTTTCTAATTTGCCCATGTGGATAATTGTACTCAGTTCTCATAGTTCCATTTTGTTGCTTTAATGTCGTCAAATTTGTCAGCATTTGTGTGTTCTTAGACATTTTTCAAGTAATACAAATAAGCCTCTTTTGAGAGAGAGAGAGAGAGAGAGAGAGAGAGAGAGAGAGAGCAATTAAAATTCAATTTTTTATTGCCCACCTGTAGTAGATTGGTTATCCAAATTCCCTTCTAAGGAACATGTTCAAAGTCCCAAATTTATTGGAGGTAGAACTAATCTTCTTCTTCTTCATTCTCCCCCCCCCCGTGTGTGTGTGTATGTGTGTGTACATGTGCATCTAGTCGACCCGCTGTCTCAACGCAAGGAAAAGTAAGTTAATCATCTTTTACTAGAAAATGAGGATACTTTGAAGTGATCAATTATTGAATATCAACCTCTTTGTGATCTCTCCCTCTTTCTCTCTCCCCTATCTTCTTTTCATTGATCAGAGCCTATCATCTCTCTCTCTCTCTCTCTCTCTCTCTCACACACACACACACACACACACACACACACACACACACACATGTACGTTGGCAATGGCTTCACCATTATCTTAGAAGGCGATTTACACAAACAAATGCGCTCTTGTCAAATTTTATGATAGGCTTTCCATGCTCCTCCTCTCTCTCTCTCTCTCTCTCTCTCTCTCTCTCTCTCTCTCTCTCTCTCTCTGTGTGTGTGGAAGTTAACCCCCCTCTATTTGTAAAAACATACTCAACCTTCAAGTTTTCCTTAGTTTCTCTCTAGTGCAGGTGTGCGTGCACACACTCATTGCAATAACCAACGACTTGGTGGGGGAGGGGAGGGGAGGGGAGGGGAGGGGACACGATGGTTGACACGTGCAAATGTCAAATTTTCAAGAACTTTAAGAGTGTATAGAAGCGTTTCTTTACATTTGTTTTTCAGAACTTTAAAATAAAAAGTTACACAATTTGTCAAAATAATATCAATATTGATCTTGAAAAAAGGCCCTTAAAAAGAAAAATCTAAATATATCCCCAAAAGGCAAATTTGCAGTAAAGAGCGAAAATCCCCCCAAATTTCCTTTTTTTTTTGTCAAGCGCATTTAAACTGGTACACTTACCTTATGTAGAGTAAAAAGTACCAAGTTACACAATTTGTCAAAATAATATCAACATTGACCTTGAAAAAGTTCCTTGAAAAGAAAAATCCAAATATATCCCCAAAAGAAATTTGCATTAAAGAGCAAAATCCCCCCAAATTTACTTTTTTTATTTGTCAGGCGCATTTAAACTAGTACACTTACCTTATGTAGAGTAAAAAGTCTTTTGGGAAAGAAAAAGTAAACATTTTAACTTTTCATTGTCAAAGGTGTTGCAGTCTTACTCTTCACTTTTGCATTTTAGACTAAACTAGTATGTGACCCGCACTTTGATGCGGCCAAGAAAATCATGGCAATTGGAGATCTCTCTCTCTTTCTCTCTCTCTCTCTCTCTCTCTCACACACACACACTCACACACACACACACACACACACACACACACAGAGTCATATATAGGTACGTGTGTGTGTGTGTGTTATCGCCCATGTGTGAGGAGAATGGAACTATAGTCCTTGGAATCACTCTAGCAAGATAACAATGTGTAGCTATGTCTACTCTCTCTCTGTGTGTGTGTGTGTGTGTGTGTGTGTGTGTGTGTGTGTGTGTGTCTCTTTCTAATTCATATTAGATCTTGAGATCAAGATTGATCGAGTAGATCTCTTCTATCTCTTTTTCAACCTTTTCTCCCTTTCTCAATTCTTTTGAGTTGAGGACTTGTAGGATAGCTAGCTCTCTCTCTCTATCTCTCTTTCTCTCTCTCTCTCTCTCTCTCTCTCTCTCTCATTTTTTTTGTGAAAATCCTTTTGTTACATATTTACATTTTGTGTAGTATCAAGAGACACCTCTGTTTGAGGTCCTGCCTTTTAAGTGCCACAATATCTTCCATCATCCTGAGTTGATAAGCTCTCTCTCTCTCTCTCTCTCTCTCTCTCTCTCTCTCTCTCTCTCGTAATGAGAACATGGAGTACTTTTAGTCAAACGGTTGCGAGCGACTCATCCTTCACACAAATTTTAATCAATTCAAACTGCCCATACCTCCTTGCTAATCAACCAACACCAATGTGCCAAATTTCTACCAGCTTGATATTGTTGGGTCAGGCTATCAAAACCATGACTTGCCAATAGATATGCTTTTCATGACCCTCTATTGGTTGAAGCAAGATATTTTTTGGTTGGTGCTGCTCCGGGGTCACTTTTGAAGGGCTACCAGGTTACCAAGGGAACTCTCTCTCTCTCTCTTTCTTTCTCTCTCTCTCTCTCTCTCTCTCTCGCACGCACACACACACACACACACACACACACACACACACACACACACACACACACACAGAGTATGGTGCTACGCTCTGGGGTCACTTTTGACGGGCTACCAAGTTACCAAGGGAAGTCTCTCTCTCTCTCTCTCTCTCTCACACACACACACACACACACACACACACACACACACACACACACATAGTATGTCAAAGTCATGGCTGGAGGTGGTCCCACCTAAGTCATCAGCTTTTCTTCCCTCTCGCTATCAGCCCAAACATTTAGTGGCTTGATCAAACCCATGTATACCCATTTCCTTGAGCACCCATTTGCTACTACCAAGCGCTCCCCATTGGAAAGCAGTGCCTCTCCCCTGTTCAACTCTGTTTCACAACCAAGTTACTGCTACTAAATGTTGTAGCAGCACCACTTGGCTTATTGTACGTATACGTGATTACCACCTAGCTACCCTAGTCAAGGTCTTGGTTCTGGTCCTGGTGACCCACCTCATTCTTTCTCTTTCTTTGTCTAGTTGCTAGTGGTAGAGTGTGCTTTCTCTATGTGTGTGTGTGTGTGTATCACTTTTTGACACACACGGTGATGGTGACACACAAACAGACAATACAAACGCGTATGTGTTGCATACACACACACGCAAGTTGTCAGGCCCACAATTATAGTTTGCACGTTGTTGAAAATTGATGGATTTGCACAAAATCTCTCTCTCTCTCTCTCTCTCTCTCTCTCTCACACACACACACACACACACACACACACACACACACAGGTCAACACGATGTCAAGTGTACAATTTTGACTATTCAAGGCATTGGGAAAGAATAGATTTGCATTGAATTTGGAGTACTTCATGTAATTTTTGAAGGATTTGTAATGCGTCTATAGCAAGGAGGACAACCAGCCGCGACTCAGCAACTCAATTTTGGTGTTGATCCAACATGCCGTGCAAATCAACCAGAAGGCGACACGTGGAGATCCTCACCTTCCATTAATTTTTTAAGCTCCATTATAAAGAGTATAGATAATGGGCTATTGAATAATAACACCTGCAAATTTCCTTGACCATATCTAATACACAATGGAGGCCCATGCCACGTGACATAAGGAAAGGGCTTGTAGGGGATGGGAGTTAGAGACCAACTCACAGCAAGAAAGAGAGTGGATTGGGCTGCAAAGAAAAGGACCTCTCTCTCTCTCTCTCTCTCTCTCTCCATAGGATGGGCCACACACTCGTAAGATTTAATTTGAGGTTAGAACACCCACAACAATTGGAGAAAGAAACCTAGGTTTAATATAATCCCACTTACAAATTTTGAGATTTACCTCTAAATATTTTTTTAAACTTTGTTTTTACCAACACTCACTTATCACTTGTCAGAGTGAGTTGTAATGAATTAGAAACATAAAATATACAACATCCTGATGCTCAAAAAAGCCATGGATGCAAAAAGGCTAACAACTTAACATCACAACTTCAAATTTTAAATTCAAGGTGAGAATATCTCCAAAGTTCAAAGAACTTAAATCAAACTTTAGAGAATCTATAGAGAAGTTTATTGCAATAGCCTTAAAATATAGTAAATTCGCCAATGAATTTTTTGGCAAAAATATAGTATAGTTGAATGGTTGAAAAGTCCTCGCTTTAGTGTAATCCCACCTATAGATTTTGAAATTCATCTGTAAATTTTAGATTTGAAGGTGAGAAAACCTACAAAGTAGAGAAATTGAGTGTAATAGCCTTCAAATATAATAAAGTTTCCCCTAAAATTTCTCATATGTAAGTTTTTTGAGTTTTTGGAAGAAAGTATTGTCTCACCTCGATTCACCGCAACCCCCCTTACAAATTTTTGAGATTGGCTTCAAAAATTCTAATTTGCCTTTAAGCACTTGCAAAAACCTAAGCTTAGTGCAATCCCACCTATGACTTTTGAGATTCATCTTTGAAGTATGTAAGTTTTTTGAGTTTTTTGAAGAAAGTATTGTCTCACCTCGATTCAGTGCAACCCCCCTTACAAATTTTTGAGATTGGCTTCAAAAATTCTAATTTGCCTTTAAGCACTTGCAAAAACCTAAGCTTAGTGCATCCCACCTATGACTTTTGAGATTCACCTTTGAATTCTGAGTCAACCCAACGCAAGAGCATGAAATGTAGCATAAAGACCTTCAAAAATAGACAAGATTTTCCAGAGGTGCCTCCTATCTTCTGCCTTTGCTATCTGTTGAGGTCCGCTCTTGCGTTGGGCTTGCACGTCTTCTGCCTTGGATTCGTCGGATCAAAATTTTCTAATTACATCAATTCTCAATTTTGTAGATGTCGATGTTGATTGCTGATTCTTGATTGTGGATTCTGTTGATCGTCGTTTTGTTGATTGCTGATTGTAAGACCAATGCTTATTCTCCCCCCCCCCCCCCCCCCCCTCCTCTCTCTCTCTCTCTCTCTCTCTCTCTCTCTCTCTCATTCTCACACACACACACACACACACACACATACACACAAAACACGAATACATGCATGCAGCTATTGAGCTTTGAGCATTAAGGTTGGAGAGAGTTCATTTATGGCACGGAAGGTCTGTGCAATCCTACAAAGGGAGGTTCATTAGGGAATGACCACACAAACCTTATTTGTCTATAAGCCTCGATAGTTTTAATTAAGGCAAGCACGACAATCCAAAAACGGTAGTAGCAAGTAGTGAGGGACAGTGAGACGCAAACAATAGAAAATTTTGCTCTTTTACGTATAGTAAGCCAGTGAAAAGCCTATCAAAATTTTTTTACAGACAAAACACGGATACATGCATGCAGCTATTTGAGCTTTGAGCATTAAGGCTGCAGAGAGATCATTTACCGCATGGAAGGTCTCTGCAATCCTACAAAGGGAGGTTCATTAGGGCATGGCCACGCAAACCTTAGTTGTCTATAAGCCTCGACAATTTTAACTAAGGCAGGCACGTCAATCCAAAACGTCATGGGTAGCAACAAGTAGTGAGGGAGAGTGAGACACAAACAATAGAAAGAGAGAGAGGACTGATCATCCAGAAACCGGCATAGTTTGAAAATTATGATATTTTTAGGTATATTAAGGCAGTGAAAAGCTACACGCTATCAAAATTTTTTGGCTGATGTAACGAGCAACTAAGCTTCGCATGACCATATCCTTAGATGCCACATGGAGGGAAGTTCTTTATGGCCTTCAAAATGCAAAGTAAACCCACCCTTCAAATGGCTTTAGAAAGCAAAAGTAGTCCATGGCTGAAGTGAAATTCCGTGGCCTTCCCAAGAACTAACAAGTGATAAAATCACAAGGCTTGCCATACATGGTGATGAATCACTAGGCATACCCTTATTGAAAACCACACAACTTTGGAGGTAATAGGGGGAGTTTTAAACACAATGTTTTAGGTTAGTGCTATGAGAACACTACAATTGCACAAGCTATAAGATGAATAACAAAGTCAAATCCATTGCCAAAACTAGCTAGTACTCGATAAATTTGATGCTCATTGTTTCAACTTTACTCTTGTAAACATAGACTTGCAACATATCACTTGCCCCTCTTTTGATTTGGTTACATTTTTCCAATTTCCAAGCACCCCTTGTGAGGGAAACCTTATTATGAGCCGGCACAAAACAAACACCATTTTTGACATTTTCATTTTTGTGTTTAGATTTGCACCTTGGACTAGATGGGTCCCCCTTGGCAAACTTAAGTACAAAGACAAGGTAGTAGCAATTCCCATTCAAAAGAAAAATATGAAGGGCGATACATACAACAAAGATCTTGCCATCTTATTAAGCAAAGAAACATCAAATCTGAGGCTCCTAAAATTAGGCACTAGTTTATGCATGATGAATGCAACGCACCTCTATCATGCTATCACCTACATTAGAGAGAGAGAGAGAGAGAGAGAGAGAGAGAGAGAGAGAGAGAGAGAGAGAGAGAGAGAGAGAGAGAGAGAGACTTGGAAATTGAGGTTCAATAGAGATACTGACCATCTTTAGGAAGCTCTACCAAGCTGGAACCCTAAATATTGGGAGGGAATAATCATAGAGAAAGAATGATGCTACAAAGAGAGCAAAAGCCTAAGTATAAAACTTATTTATTACACATGTAAAAGTTGTAGGTAAAGTTTATTTTTGCCATCAATCCACTGCACTACTTGAGGCTTGATAAAATTTATCGTGACAAAGTTTGTCTTGGTTGCCACAACAAAGCCACGATGGTTGCAGCTTGCTTGGGAAGAGGGTATGCACTGCAAACCTTTGCAGATGCAACTAGCAAATTCGTGTCAGGACGAGATACAAAGCATGTTATAATAGCACCAGGTGGAAGCCCCACAGTGCCAACTAGTAGGGTGTCACCTGCGATTGTAGCCAGCACTTCAATGCAAGCGATGCTGAGCAAAGACATACAACATACAAACCTATAGCTTGCACATGGCAATGCTCCTAAAGCTACCTAGGTTGGAGAACATATGACACTACAACACATCATCATCATTAGCAAGAGGAGTCCACAAATGAAGCATGTTGAGTATGGAGGAGATTCACTCACAAAGTGCGAAAGCCCTAATAAATTATGATAAATCTATTATAGCTCAGAAATCAATTGAAGCTGTGATGCTTTTTCTAACAACCAATCAAAAGATTTGCTCTATGTAACAAGAGTCGAGTCATATGAAGTAGCTACCTAAGCTTGCCTAAAAATCTCATCTAGTTCTTAATAGGTAACTCCCGTATGTTATTGGATTTTAGTGTATCCAGCCTCGCATTTCCACCTTGCCTGAATCATGGAACATGATCAAAATATTATCAAGAGATTATCTTTCATCAAAGAACCCAAGCAAAATCATCACCACAATTTTGCGATGTCACATGTCAAATTCACTAACGGGACAGAGACAGAATCATAAATACAACTTATTCATACCACAAGTTAAATTCACAAACTTGGTCAATGTTCTCATGAGAAAAAGCTCAGGGAGCATAGAAATCATCCTCCAACATGCTAACGATGTAGATTAGATATTGGAACAACTGATGTTCCTCTATGGCAGTATTCAACAAACTCTGCATTTCAATCAACAATGTATAACGAGGTCAGCATGACATTAGAAAAGGGAATGAACCAAAAGGAGACAAGAGTTCTGTCATGGGCACTCTTTCTTGCCTTTGTAATTTGTATCATTGCAGAAGCTCTTAGACTAGAATGTATTTAAGGTAGAGTCTTAAAGAAGTTCATGCCAAGCACATCACAAAGCTTGTGGGCAATGCCAACCTTGATGTTTGAGCTGCATTTCATTTAGACTGCACCTTTGAAGCTTGAGCTGAGTTCTTCCCCTACCATTCATTCCTCGCGAAGCGCATATGATAGAAACAAATCTACGATTGTGGTCATCTTGATGTGTCTTCCTGAGGCAACTCAGAAACTCAATGCAAGTACATCTTCTGAGCTACAAAAGCAGATGGACATACCTTACTTCCAAGGGGGTGGGTCCGGGAACTCCTCCCTCTTGCTTTCGCAGATTTGCGAGGGCCCGAGAGTCAACATGCCCCTATCTCTATTTGTTTTGCAAGCAGTCTGAATGCTACCTTAATTGCAAGAGTAAAATTGACCTGCGAGCATGCAGCTGTGGGCGATACTCGTATGGCTTTTTCAAAGAGGCATTGCTCTAATTCGGCAACAGTTTTGTGACCTGCTCAATATCAGCCTTTACAGCTAAAAGTTGCTCTGTTGCGAGTTCCTCCGCTTGAAAAAATGAGGCCGGCCTTGCAACACCTCCACTACTGTGAGAATATGTTTGAGGTGGGTCCTACTCTAGCCCTTGCACAACCTCAGGGGCCATTTACAGAGGGATCACAAAGGGGTGCCAAGGCAACGGATAATGAAGGGAGAATAGAGCGATCGAAGGACGTGGAAGGTCGTTGAGGTTCTGGGAGAGAAGCAGCAGAGGAAGAGGTGTATGCAGGCAGGGCGCTGAGTGCAAACATAATTTGTTGCTAGCAGCTTGAGTGCGAGGGAGACCGAGGGGAGAGCCTAAGCTGCCCACGTTCGGGCAGCTGAGCCGGTCTTTTCTCTGTGGAGGGAGCCCCAAGCTATAGCCCATGGGGCATGACCATCATGATGAGTTGCAGTTGGCCAGCAGTGTCAGGATACGTGTCTTTCTCCATGGAATTCATACACACACTCTTGTGAGTGTGGAAAGAACAAGCTAGACGGTTGAGAAGTAGAAGAGCTCTACAGAGAAGCGATTTCACAAATGGGGTGAAGGAAGGTCGTTGCAACCATAGCCATGACCACAAAGAAGGAGAACAAGAAAAAGTTGAGAGAGAAAGAGAGCCCAGGCCCCACACTCAACAGTGCTCGCAGCCCGAGAGCCCACACTCAACAGTGCTAGTAGCCCCACTACCACACTAGTGCTCCACTACCAAATCACCAAGAGAGTAAATTAAAGAAGTTCATCATTAAAGTTACACACTCTTCATTTGAATGAGTGCCCACTACCAATTTCAACCAATCAACATTTTTTGCCTATCAAAAAATGCTTAAAAATACAATTCAATTTTTTTCTATTTTAGTCAGCAAAAAGAGAAAGCATCTCTATAGCCTTTGCCCTTTGGGCAGGCCAAAAATATTATAAATATAGACAAAGTACTAAGTTTTCTACTTTACATTTTCTATCTTTCATTTTTGCATTTCTTAAGGTTTCCTTTGAAATGTAGCAGAGTGT
This sequence comes from Adiantum capillus-veneris, assembly GCF_014529385.1. Classification (NCBI taxonomy): domain Eukaryota; kingdom Viridiplantae; phylum Streptophyta; class Polypodiopsida; order Polypodiales; family Pteridaceae; genus Adiantum; species Adiantum capillus-veneris. Next base: position 33,274,043 of record NC_140948.1, on the reverse strand, counting down.
GATAAGTGAATCCCTTCTCCTTGCTCAAAAATTTTAAGCTCCATTATATATATAGTACTAGTATGTGACCCACGCATTGTTGCGGCCAAGAAAAACATGGTTATTGGATATCTCTCTCTCTCTCTCTCTCACTCATACACACACACACACACGCAGACACACACACATGCACATACATACATATAGGTAGGTGTGTGTGTATCTATGTGGCCACGTGCGAGGAGAATGAAATTGTAGTCCTTGGAGTCACTTTAGGAAGATAAAAATGACTCTATCTCTCTCTCTCTCTCTCTCTCTCTCTCTCTCTCACACACACACACACACACACACACACACACACACACACCAATGTCCCTTTTTGGATTGTTCCTATGTTGTTTAAAATTATGTTTCTCTCTCTCTCTCTCTCTCTCTCTCTCTCTCTCTCACACACACACACACACACACACACACACACACACACACACACACACTCACCCACACACACACATGCCTTGGGATAGATGTAGAACATCTACATCTTCTCCAAAATAGGGAAGCTAAAGTAGTCGGCAAAAATGGCTCCTAGAAGCTAAAACAACATTGCTAGCCATAGAAGAAGCCCAAATGCATCCAATGCTAAGATGCTCTATATCCTTGAATCCCTAATTAAGGTATTTTTTGTATTCACCATTGCAAGAAAAGGAAACATTTTAACTTTTTGCTTCAATTACTACATCACCATCATAACTTGCAGATAAATATCTCTCAATACGCCAGTCCCCACAGTGCTCTGATGTGCAGGGAAGTGTCATCGCTATTGATGGGGGGTGAGAGAAAGCATGGAAAAGAATGTGTCCCCTACGTTTGAACAATGAAATGGGTTCCTACATCTCTCTCTCTCTCTCTCTCTCTCTCTCACACACACACACACACACACACACACACACAGTCTGTCCAAGTTGTGGCTACAACTACTTCCACCTAAGCCATTAGCTCTTTACTCTCTTGCTACCATAACAAACTCTTAGTGGCTCAAGCAAACCCATGCACACATATTGCCTTAAGCACCCATCTTCTCCTACCATGCACTCCCCACCAATGGATAGTGCTTGTCCCGTGTTCGCCTCTAAATGATCATTAGTAGTTACTCTGATCAAGGTCTTGGTCTTGGTCCCAATGACCTACCTCACTCTTTCTCTTTCTATGTCTACTGCTAGTGGTAGAGCTCTCTCTCTCTCTCTCTCTCTCTCTCTCTCTCTCTCTCTCACACACACACACACACACACACAATTTTGCGCACATCATAAAAAAAAGGTGATTTCCATAGCCTATGTGCTCTCTCTCTCTCTCTCTCACACACACACACACACACACACACACACACATCGGCTGGCAACAGGTTATCAAGCGTACAATTTTGACTGCTGCACGTTATTGAAAAAGGATGGAATCACATAGAATTTGAACTACACTCAATTTTCAAAGGCTCTTTAATGTGCCTATGGTAAGGAGGACGACCCAACAGGGACTCAACAACTCAATGTCGTTGTTGATTGAATAGGCCATGCCAATCAACCAAAAAACAACAGATGGAGGCCCTCTCCTTCCTCTGATTTTTCAAAATCCATTAATAAAGAGTATAGATAATGGACTATCAAATAATATCAAAAATCTATTGTGTATCCTAGTGCTCAAGAAAAACTTAGGTTTAGTATAATCCCACCTACAATTTTTTTCAACTATATCAAATGCACCTTGGAGGCCCGTGCCACGTGACATAAGTAAAGGGCTTTTGGAGGGGGGAGGGGAGACCAAGGCAAAGAAATAAAGAGAGTGGATTGGGTGCCAAGAAAAGGGTCTCTCTCTCTCTCTCTCTCTCTCTCTATCTCTCTCTCTCTCCGCATCCATAGGAAGGGCTACACACTCCTAACATTTAATTTGAATGTTAGGACACCCACAATGATTGGAGGGAAAAACATAGGTTTAGTATAGTCCCATCTAAATTTTTTGAGATTTATCTCTAATTGCAAATGGCTTTTATCAAGCAAGAGGAAGCGGCTTGTCGAGAAGAAGATAGGTCCTTGATAGAAATATAGTGTACTTGCAAAAATGTTCGGGTATGTTTTGGGTTACGATGTATATATATTGTATCGGCTGGAGACCCATGTGCAAAGGATATGACAAGGTTTGCATGTATTCTTTTTGGGTTAATTCAAATCAAGCTCTTAAGAGAATTAAAAAAAAAAAAGAACTACAAATGTTTAGAGAATCTACAAAGTACATAGAAGTTTAGTGCAACCTTCAAATATAGTTAATTTGCCTCTAAAATGTTTGAAAAAAGGCACGGTATAGTCAAATGTGCAGATTTTGAAATTTATCTCTAAATTGTAGAGTTGAAGGTGAGTAAAACTACAAAGTAAAGAGAGCCTTCAAATATAATCAAGTTGTCCCTAAAATTTCTCATATGAAAATTTTCTAAGTTTTTAGTAGAAAGCACTATGCCTCAACTTGATTTAGTGTAACCCGCCTTACAAAATTTTGAGATTCGCTTCAAAAATTCTTATTTGCCTTTAAAAACTCGAGAAAACCTAGATTTAGTGCAATCCCACTTACAGATTTTGAGATTCACATAGATTTGCTTTCAAAAAATTTAATTTACCTTTAAACGCTCGAGAAAACCTAGATTTAGTGCAATCCCACTTACAAATTTGAAGATTAACCTTTGAGTTGCAAGTCAACCCAAAGGTAAGAGCACTGACAAAGCTCAAAGGAAACCTAACGTAAAAACCTTCAAAAATAGCCGAGAATCGTCGGAGTTCCCTTCCGTCATCCATCTTTACCGTTTGTTAAGGTCTGCTCCTACCTTGGGCTTGCACATCTTTTGCCTTGGATTTATCGGATTGAACTTTGTAAATTGCATCAACTCTCAATTTTATAGATATCGATGTCGATTTTGTAGTTTTGATTCTCGATTATGGATTTTGTCGATTGCTGATTGTAAAACCAATGCTTATTTGCCCTCCCCTCTCTCTCTAGTGCCGGTGTGAGAGCTCTCTAACCCTCTCTCTCTCTCTCTAGCCAAGGAGAGCTTAGTGTTCTCTCTCTCTCTCTCTCTCTCTCTCTCTCTCTCTCTCTCTCTCTCTCTCTCTCGTGCATACGCACATAATGCATGCAGGACATATTTTTGGACTCCTATCATTGAATTGTCGAACTCAATGTACTTCATTAATGCAATGCACACGTGGAATGCCTTTGTGCAATGCGCCACATGTTGGGAAATGGCACATCGACTTTGTCTCTTATATTCACACACATCGAGAGAATGGGTCTCTCTCTCTCTCTCTCTCTCACACACACACACACACACACATACACATATGAATACATGCACCTAACTTTTGAACTTTGAGCATCGAGATCAAAGATCATTCATGACATAGAAGGCTCGTGCAAACCTTCGGGAGGGAGGTTTATTGAGCAACACATATAGAAAAATTCTTTATGGCCTTCAAAATGTAAAAGAAAGCCACCTTTAAAATTCTTTTCAAAAATGAAAGTGAAATTGAGAGCTGGAGAGAAATGACCTAAGTATTATAAATATAAATTTAGATAGAGTTCTAAGGTCTTTCTCACTTTTCACTGCAAGACGCACTTTCTACCATCCTAGTACTTACTCTTTACTTTTGCATTCTCAATTAAATGTTTTTCCTTGAAAATTTTAAGCTGCTTCATATATAGCATAGTAGATAGATGTTTTATAAGTACTAAGGTCTTCTCTGAAGTAGGTCGATGAGTGTTACATGGAGACCCTCTCCTTCAATGAGAATTTTAAGCTCCATTATATATTGTATAGATGAAAGCATTGAAATATTATTTTGTTTCTAAGTTGTCAACAAGTGACCTCTCTATGTTGTCAATGGATGACCTCTATGTTGTGAATGGGTGACCAGTCCCTTTATTTCATAGCTTTAGGTACATGACTTGACTTCCTTTTCATGTTATTGGCAAATTCAATAAGGCTTTCCCCATTAAGAAGAAGTGCATTCATGAGAGTTTGATCCCATGATGTGAAGTATTGACTCATTGAATTTTTTTTAATATTTCAATTTGTGTGTAGTCTTTTCATTTAAAGACCTTTTAAAGATCCACAAGTGAGATTGTTGTCGTCTATGATATCAAGAAAAGAGATCCATCAAGGCTGAATAGAAGGTAGACCTTATAGGTTTCCACCGTTGGAAACAAACCTTTCTATAAAAACTCTAGAAACATTTAATTGCAAAATTTTGAATTTGAAAATTTGCATACTAAAACCCCTCCACATTTTTTGGATAGGGTCTTAATTTTGACATGTATGTTGTTACATAAAGGTATAAATTGTACTTTTACACTATACTAAACTCCGGTTTTCAACCAACCTGGAGCACCATCAAGCAATGTGAAAACATTAATCCTAAATCAACATTGTATGTTGAAAATAGGGTTGTAACTTGTAGGAAAACACACAAAGCTTGGAGAAGATGAAAAATCTCAAGGCACACAATAGAGAGTACATTGCTTGGTGCACAAATGAAAAATAAGTCAACCCTAGAAGGATGGGCGTGTATACAATGCACGAGGAAAGAACCTCCTAGTGAGGGAATAAATGCCCCGATGTTCCTAAGTGTGTTCACACACATCACTACCACATATGTCTGGTAACAAATCCCCCTAGGAGTGATATAGAGAACGAGAGATGGCACCTAGTGTAAAGGGAAGTGCCATTCCCTAAGGACACGATTAATCCATAAAGGGGAGTAAGCCCAAAGCTTTACAGAAAGCTTCAAACTTCTCACAAGGCAATGCCTTTGTGAATACATCTACAAGGTTGTCTTGTGTCAGCACATAAGCCAAGGTGATCTCTCCTGCTGAGAGTCTTTCTCTGACATAGTGGTAATGCAACTCAATGTGCTTTATGCGAGCATGAAATATTGGGCTCCTCGGAACTGTCAATGCACTCTGACTATTAATGTAGATGATGCATGTCCAATATCCAATTCAGCCATAAGGCATTTGAGCCATACACACTCAACCATAGCCGTTAAGATTTCCTTGTACTCAGCCTCACAACTCAAAGTGGCCAATGTAGGTTTTTTCTTGCTCAACCATGATATGCATGAATTGCTGAGCATGCAACAAATACCACTCATGGACACTCATGTGCCATAACAACTAGCCCAATCTGAGTCCAACAAAGCATAAAAATCTGGCAACAATGATACCCCCTTGGGATAAAACAAGCCGAGATGTAAAGTGCCACTCAAGTAGCAAAAATCCTATCGACAGCATGCTAATGCGTAGACCCTGGGCTATGCATAAATCTGATGACCTTGAGACTACAAATTGAGTATCAAGCCTCTTATTGCATACATAAATAAGGCTTCCAACAATAAAGAGTGACATCAGCATGATCACCAACATCATGAAGACTCAATTTCAAACATGGTTCCGAGGGAGTAGCAATATGTTTGCAGTCCTCAAGTCCAAACTTACATAATAATATCTCTATGTAGATTGTTTGACACAAGGAAATACCACCATCACATTGCTTAAAGTGTATGCACAAGTAATGACACAACAACCCCAAATCTTTCATCTTGAAAGTAGCATTCAGGTCAGTCTTAAGTTTAGCAACATGTGTCTCATTTGGACGAGTGGATCAACAAATCATCCACATGTAGAACAATGATGAGAAATACATCACCCTCTCGCTTGACATACAAATTGCTTTATGTTGCATTGTTACAAAAGCCTCAATTAACCAAATGAGTGTCATATTTCTCATACCAACCACAAGGAGACTGCTTTAACCCATACAAAGCTTTTTATATTTGCACACTTTATCTTCTTGGGATAAAATCACGAGGCCTGCCAATGATGATATACACCTAAGTAGGGCAAGGACATCCTTTGTTGGCATGCTATGGTAGTATACAACCGAGTCAATGTCTAGGCCCTACATATGTAATCATAGCAATGGCTAAGGCCTATACAAGCTTCATTAGCTCTTGCACATTGAGAAAATCTCCTCGCAGTGTCAATTACACTGAGTAAAGAATGTAGCAAAAGAGCATTATAAGAATAAATTTTCTAACTTTGACTCTTTGGATCAATAGGAAACGAGTATATGTGTATTTTTTATTGTAGAAGTTATCAACATCAACTGCTTTGATTGCTCCTTTGATGAAGTGTTAAATATAATCACAGGTTGTCTTTTGATTGGCAACATTTAGCCATGAAATGCAAAGTGAGGTCCTTCAAAATTGCAAATCCTAAAATAGCAACAAAGGCAACATTCAAATGAATACCCATGAAGGCATCATGTGTGAAAGTGGCTCCAACATCCAAAGCAACAGATCAAGAAACCGTGCTAAATCTTGGAGTGCCACAAAGGGTTGCACCATTTTGTGTTGGCTCTTTCATCCGTAGTGCTCTTTGCTAGCATGTTCGGCACCCAAGCAACACTAACTACAAACTTTGATAATGAGTGCCACCTTAGAAGTGCAAATCAGCACGCAAGTGGTATACATGTTATTGAATGGAGATGTTTTCCTTTAATAACCTTCGTGGCATAGGTGCATTTGCAATTTTGAGCACCTACAGGACTGTCCTTGCATGTGTATAGTATAAGGATCAATAAAGTTCCTCCTCCCCTACTCTAGTCCTCATTCCTCAACCCTCCTACTCTACCTTTCTATTTGTCTGTGAAACCTTCTTGTCCGGATTGTCGTCTCATGGGGGTAAAGAAGCGGTAGGTTGTTATGTTGGATGCAAATTGAGGGCCATTCTGCTAATGCAATGACCTATTATTGCTTGTTGAATGCATGTCGGATTATGGAAGACATTGACAAGGGCAAACAAATCCATGTTCAGATCGTTAGCGAGGGGCTTTAGAAATGTGAATGTTGCAATGCCAATTTAGTCGACATGTATGCAAGCAAGGGCCTTCCTCCAAATGTGATCACCAAGACTGAATTTTGAAGGCATTTGGAAACATACAAGACGTTCATACGGGCAAAATAATGACGACACCTATTTTGTTAGGGGTTGTTGCAAAGATTTGGTTGTAAAGCAAGGGCTTCTCTCTAGATGACACCTTCTCTGCTTCAGCCTTGAAGGCATGTGGCTTATGCAAGGCCTTCATGTGGGTAAACAAATTCGTGATCGCATGGTCAACGGAACAAGCTGACCATGATTTATGCCCAAGCGCGGTGCAACACATTGACTTGTTCAAGGCATTATCATCTTGGCTATTGTCTCGTGGATTGTAATCTTTGCAAGGTATACTTAGCATTGGTATTATAAATTTTGTGTAGGTCATTTGCATTGGATGCAAAGCGAGGGTCTCTCTCCAACAACGATCACCTATTCTTTTATCTTGAAGGAATCCAACATTATACGAGTCATTGATAGTGGCAAACAAATTTGTGGTCAGAATTCTATTTAGGGGCTGTAGAAATGTGCAACATGTAGGCCAAAAGCGGTGCACTTTGGAAAGCACAAGAACTTTTTCATGAGGGATATTAATGCATCATTTGACATTGACATGGGAAAATAACTTCATGATGGGAATGGTTCCTTAGGGGCTACTAAAAAAAATCCGGCATGCTTTACAAGACTTTGGCTGACATGTATGTAGAATGTGACTTCTTTTGGAATGCATTGATTGCACGACATGTGAAGGAGGGGAAGGTGTAGGAAATGGTCACTTGGTGATGTTCTTTGTGATCGGGAAATTGCATGGCGACTGGCGGAGGCCAAGAGCCATGCATTTAAGAAAATGGTCCCCAATCATCCATTCTCGATTGTCAAGTGTTGATAGGAGGCGGCCATGTCAAGACATGTGAAGGTCATAACGCTGAGTTTGTGACATCAGAGTGGAGACACTCATGTATAGTACAACAGCTTTAGAGATGAAAGCTTGACACTGAGGCTTATGTGTTTGTGTCAAATGCTCATGGCTTCCTTGGTGTTGAAGTGTTGCCCTCTGAGGTGTGCCCTTGAAGAGGGTATTTGTCTGCATTCCAGGAACTCACATGGTTGACATCTTAGTGGATAGCCAAACCTGTTTGATGGCTACAATGTGCAGCCCCCCCCCCCCCCCCCCCCCCCCCCCCCCCCCCCCCCCCCCCCCCCTCCCCTGCGACCTTGATAAATGAGGAAGCTTTTGTATTTTTACATTGAATTCAAAGCAAGGGCTTCTCTTCCAATACAATTAATGATGCTTCCATCTTGAAGGAATGTGGCATTAATAAGGTGTTAATTGGGCAAGCAGCTTCATGATCAAATTGGTAGGCTTTAGAATTTCCATGTGTAGTGCTAATTTGGTGAACTATATGCCAAGTCTCGGTCACTTTGGAAAGCATAATAAATTTTGATGGGGGACGTGGCCTCTTCAAATTCATTGTCTGCAAGTTATCCTTGGTGAGGCCATGACCATGCAGATATAGGTTATTGTCTACAAGTTATGCTTGGTGAGGCCATGACCAGGAAGATATGGGCTATTTTCAATGAATGGAGAGCAAGGGAATTTCTACAAATGTGATCACATGTGCTTTACATTTTGATTGCATGTCATACTATGCAAGACATTGACATGGGAAAACCAAATCATGATAAGGATTGCTAGTCAGGGTTTCTGCAAGGCTTTGTTGACATATATGTTGGATATGGTGCCTCTTGGAATGCGTTGATCGCAACATATGTCCAACATGAGAAGAGTGAGGGATAGGCCTTAACGTGTGTAAACAAATTTATAGATAGATTGTTAGGAAGCAAGATGGTCAATATTATGCCCAGTGCCATGCACAATTAGTGCATAACAAGTAGTTGCCAAGCTTACCATTCAGATCGTCATCTCTTGGACTTCACTTATTGTGGGGTATTTCCTCCAGAAGAAATCACCTATTTTTCCATCTTGCAGGAAAACAAATTAATGATTGTTAGGAAAGAAGTTAATCAATATAATGCCACTTACTCTCTCTCTCTCTCATATGATATTGAAATGTTTTCGTCTCTCTATCAAACTTGATGCAAGTCTATACCTACATAGACTCACATGCAAACAAGATACGATCTCCCTGGAAGTGCTGAAAGCAACCCAGTAGAAGCAGACCGAGCAATGAGCACTTTGAAGAGTGGCTAGAGTTAGCTTGCAAAGGATGCACCATTTTCACTCCCTCATATTGATATTAGAGACTCTAGCAAAACTTGTGCTCGTGAAATGCATTGTACTATCTTCTTGATTGAGCTCTACCATCAACTACCCTACACAATTGTTACATGTGGACAATAGGAAAGGTCCAAGTCACATCACAATAGGAATCAACAAGCTCCCAATCAGGTAGTCCACAGTGTTGCTTCTCTCTATAAAAAGCCACAACTTCAAAACTAATTGGATGGCATCCTCCTCGGCTCTACTACTGTTTAGATTGACCATTTAATGTTAGTTACTCCATGACCCTTCTTGAACGCCATAGCAAACACTATTGTTTTTGGTTGCTCTTTTGACTATGGCGCAAGTGCAACAGTGGCATGCATATGCAATAATAAGGCAAATTAAGCCAACTGTAGCTTCGATGGTGAAGATAGATTTCAATAAGCGCTACAAATCCTAAGAGGTGCAGGTGTAGACAAGAGAGATAGGCTTATAGAGAGGCTAATTGATGACTACCATGGGTAGCAAGGGTTTTGCAATGTGCATATTCACTTCCTATGGTTTTGGACGACATGATTAGCTACACCTGTGCCATGCATTAGTTGCTATAGATCTAGACCACTTGGATTCCATGAATCACCTATTTCTAATGCATAGATGAGTAGGACACTCATAGTATTGATTAGCTACACTTGTGCCACACAACAGTTGGTGTAGATCTAGACCACTTGGATTCCATGAATCACCTTTTTCTAATGCATAGTAGATGAGCAAGACACTCATAGTATTGAGTGCTTTGTGGATTCCATAATGGAGGCCTCAAGAGAGTGAGTGAGATAATCTACACTGTTTGTGAGCGTGTCGATCCCTTTGCCCTATCATGATGAGCCGCTGACGTGGAAGTTTAAAGAAGTCCATCATTTTGATACGTGAAATTTGAAATCTTTTTTTCTTCTTTTTATCATCATTAGATTTTTATAAAATCCAATCGTAACACATAGTGTTTTTTTTAAAACAATAAAGAATAAAACTCTTTCATTTTTTTCACTAGCAAAAAGTAAAGGCATCACTGAGGTCTTGCCTTTGGCAGGCCAAAAAAAAAAAGGGAACCATAAAGGCACACCTTGATTGCTTGGACAAATGTCTTTCACATACGTACCTTTGCCATGAACCTCTTTCCAACCTTCTTATCTTACAACGTGCATGGCCTTCCATCTTAGTACTAGCTAGCACAAAAAGTTCAAATGCTTTTGATTGGTAAGGAATCCTTTTGTAGATACTTTTTGACAAAATCTAAGGGTGTATGTTTATGCACCCAAAAAGGCCCTTCTTAAAATAGTGACCCCTTCAATGTTCACTTCTTAAGGCTGCACTCTGATGGTCACTAGCATAAGGAAAAGTTCTCGAACACAAAAGTACTACTTGGCATGTATCTCTCTAAAATTCAACCATGTAAGAGATGGTCTCATTGGCCATTATACATGTGAACAACAAAGATCTAATCTCATGCCATCAAGTTGTTACTGCCCATTCTTAATCTTGATCGGTGATCGTACAAATCTTTCATTAAGTGTTGGTTGCAGTTTGATTGCACCTAAATTTAAAGATTAAAATTAGAGCATTTTACTTAAAAATCCCAACGAATACCTTAGATTTTGGCATATCCATATTGTCTACTCGATCGAAGTTCATTAACTCGAATCTCTCCAGATTCGTCATCGCTCTCCGTCTCTTTCCAAAGGAAACCATTCGTGCCCTGCACACGCCGTCACTTGTTCGCCTTGGCCTGCATCACAAAGTGACTGTGTTGTTGCCTCGCTGGCCCTACAGTTCAGATGGTGGGCGTCTACTCTCCTTTGTTTGTTGCAGTCGGAGGAGAGGAGCAATACCGTCACATGATGCTGCTGCTCGTGTTGCACGCTTTGCCAAAGCAAAAGGTACCCAGCATGGAACATCACGGTGTACTAATCCAGTGCATCAATTGCAAGTAAGATCAAGATCCTCGAAATTCTGATAACAAGCAAACACCCTTTGAATTTGCTGCGCCTCCCTACCCGCATTGCATCAACTGCCCTCTGTGCTGACTCTGCTCTACAGGTTGAGGTTCCTCATTGTCTCCATGGCATGCTTTGCCCAGGGTGAAGACACTTCACTGATTGGCCTTGCGGACACCTACCAACAAGCCCTCTCCTTCATGTAAAACACACACACACTCATACACACACACACACATACACACACACACACAGAGTGTGGCAAGACAAGCTTTGTTTGGGGGAGAGAGAGAGAGAGAGAGAGAGAGAGAGAGAGAGAGAGAGAGAGAGAGAGAGAGAGAGAGAGAGAGAATGAATCTCCATTGCTGCTTGCACACCTGCAGGGCGCACGCACAACAAATAGAGAGAAGAAGAAGAAGAAGAGAATTTCAATGTCGTGGGAGACTATCCTGAGAGAGAGAGAGAGAGAGATAGAGAGATATACAATGCTTGCACGTAGAAAGAGGTTATTTATGATTCATACTTTTGCCTTTTTCCTCTTTTGCTTCCCCAAATTGAGGTTCTTGCTTGATTCCCCTCAACGAGACATGCGTACAGACCTACTGGTTTGACCTTAAAATTAAGCCCAAAATTTTAAGTCCAAGAACATGTTTCTTTCGAGCAGTGCTAGTGACTAATAATATTTATGTCTTTAAAAATAATATCCAAACTAATAAAACGGCGCCACTTTCAACGGTGGCATGGCCCCTCTTACCCTCAAACCCCCCCCCCCCCCCCCCCCCTCTCTCTCTCTCTCTCTCTCTCTCTCTCTCTCTCTCTCTCTCTCTCTCTCTCTCTCTCTCTCTCTCTCTCTCTCTCTCTGCATTGTTCCTCGATCAACCCCTCAATTGCACAAAGCCTACGGCTTTGCTGTGTTGCCAAAGGCTGCTCACCAGTATCTGGGGAAAATGTGTCTTACAATTGCGTCGCTTTGAAATTTGAGAATGCTTTCTGAGAGGAAGAGGAAAATGAAAAATCCCGCTTAGATTTTCAACTAAATAGTGTAAAAATAGTAAAATTTTGCTCTATTTTTCAATACTTCCTCTTGGAAAATGCATAAAAAGGAGTCATGAATGGTTGTGAAAATGAATTTCAGAAAAATTGTAAAGATAATAAAGTGCCAACTATTATCAACCTCTTTACAATAGTTAGAGTATGAGCACTGAAAATATCCATGATCCATCCATTTTACGCAAGTACCCAGCATTGAGCTTGGCAGTTTTATGCTCCCTGCTAGGGTGTCATTGTGCAACCCACTACTATTCTTGTCGTTTATGGGCTACCCCATATTCTTGTCGTTTATGGGTTACCCCAAAAGGCCTCCATATTAAGTCACTAATAGAGCAACGGTAAACTCATAGCCATCAAGTGTTTTCTGTACACATTGCAAGAGCTAGAGTGTGTTGCTCAAAGTGCTTTTTATTTGGATGCATCAAATAAGGTAACAAATCATGGTTTTTTAATAGTGCTTTCTTAATGTCTTTGCAATCAGATAGACTATATTGGAGTAGAAACCCTGTTGTAGGAGACAAGGTTTGTCACGTTTTGACTGAAGAGAGTGTCAATGAAGGACCTTTGCTGACCTTAGAGACCATTCTAGAAGAGCGTCTTTCTGATACATCTTCAAAGAGATCTTACAGCTACATGGATGAAGGATTCAAGAGTGTGAGTTTCAAAGAGGGAACAACCTTGGGAGCAGGTCCATCCCAACCCACATCAACCATGAAACTATTGCACTTGAAATATCAAATCGAAAATGACCAAGGTGCAAAAATCTACAAAGATGATATGGATTTCTCCTGTGTGAAGTTAGAAGCAATACCCAATGAGCTGAAGGAAATAGTCCCTATGGATGGTGCTCGATACTTCAATAATGAGGGTACCTTGTACTTAGTTGTGCATAATCCCTATATTGTGGACAAATGGGGACTAAGAAGCACCAAGGATAAGGTTGATGTTGATCTTGGACACAAGTTGCCAAAGCTAGACATTCCTAATGCAAAGCTTAGGAGGGTCAATATGGCAACTCGAGTCAACATAAATAATACACATGTGGGTTTGTACAAGTACGCCAATGGAGAGAAAATTCTCTACTACAATTGTGATGAGCCTAACATTGGAGAGTTATTGAAGAAAAAATTCTTGCATGTTTTTACATACATAGAGGGCAGAGATACCCAAGTGATAATGTTTGATAAGTATGTATGGGCGTACTCTGCAATAGACCGCAAGGAACTAGAAAGATATGTGTAATTTGGAGGACCTCTTCATCAGTACTATGTCACTCCTAGTACACAGACCAACTTGCAAGAGCGAGTCTTGGTAGAACTAGAGTGGAAGATTCTTTCAATTGACTACACTTTTTTGTTCCTAGACTGATGGGATCCTTGAGTTCTAGGGTTTCAATGACCACGTATTGGGGCAATGATTCTCCAAACACTATCCATACTACGAGGGTTCTAGACACCTAGACTAAAGCTTGAGATATGTGACCTGATGAGAGAACCACTGGGAGAACTCCCATCGTAGTTCCTAATGGTGGGTATGAAGTGAGAGATGTTGTGTTAGGAGAGCCTAGAGTGATGAGAATGGTAGCCAAAACTTGACAGATCTGACCATCGTAAGTGGAAAAATGTGTTGCCAAAAAGTACAATGGGTCAAGAGATCCATATGCACATACTTAACTTTTTAAGCAAGTCTTAAAAGTTGAACAAGTTGCGGATTAACACACTTAGTACGAGGGGTTTAGATTGACCTTGGAAGGAACAACATTTACTTGGTTTCAGCCATTGAATAGCAAAAGTTTTCCAAATATCGAGCAACTCCTGCGAGAGTTTGCTCAAGAATTCTCAAAAAGGGAGATCAAGCACAATACAATTTCCCAAATTTATGCCTTTAAGAAATTAGTGAACGAGATTTCCATTTGAGATATTAGTGACGAAAGCAACAAGGAGTCCCATGTGATTCGAGGGATCATGAGTTAGAAAATGATGTCGAGGATGTGCTATCAAGTAGCTCAAAAAATGAGGACAAAACAAAACAGCACAAGGGCTCTTTTATGATTTTCCAAATCAAAAATCAAGAAGAAGAAAATGAATCAAACAAAACGAATGAGAAGAAAACAAAACAGACACCACAAACAAATGCCTCGATTAAAGAATAAAATGCAATATCTTATGCTAGTGGAAGTAGACAATTGTGTAAGGGATAAGATCATACTAAAACCATCGAAACTAACTTCTGTAAGCACAATTCCAAACAAAATAAGCAATGGAAAACCCAAGGACACAATTGAAACATCAAAAAATAATGTCCAAAACTGAGCAAAAACATGAATATCAAAATGTGAAATAGACCATGAAAGAAGTTTGGACAACTAAGATGGAAAGTGAAGAGCAATCTGACGCACCCTCTCACTACAAAAATATGGACCATACAATACACAAGAATTGTAGTTCAACAACCAATGAAGGAACTCAAGGAATTGGGTACATTTTATGATGGACTTGAAAATGCTAAAAGGGTTGACATAGATGAACCAAGGGAGGAATCAAAACCGGATTATATATCCACAGACCTCATTGAAAAGGAGGAGCAGCTTCTACGCTCAAGAAGTATAGAGATGTATTTACTACCTCATAGGCAAAGTCTTATACTTACAATGAAACATTCACAAAGAAAATCAAGGCAAAGATAGACAAGCTTAAAGAGGCAGAGTTTATCTATGAGATTGAACACATAGATTGAGTGTCAACTTGTGGTAGTACCCAAAAGAATGAAAAATTGCCAGTGTGTGTAAATCTCAAGCAGTTAAACATTGCCACCATAAGAGACAACTATCCCTTACCTCTCACCGATCATGTGATTAAGAGAGTTGTGGGCAAGGAAGCTTACAGCTTTTTTTATTGCATTTCTAGCTATTATCAACTTACGATAAAGTCAGAAGATCAGCACAAAACAGTCTTTGCAATAAAATGGGACATATTTTTCTATAGAGTGATGCCATTTGGCTTGACCAATGCACCTACCACATTCCAGAGGTTAATGAGTCACGC
The DNA here is from genome assembly GCF_014529385.1 of Adiantum capillus-veneris. Lineage (NCBI taxonomy): Eukaryota > Viridiplantae > Streptophyta > Polypodiopsida > Polypodiales > Pteridaceae > Adiantum > Adiantum capillus-veneris. The sequence continues at coordinate 33,258,780 of NC_140948.1, read as the reverse complement.
GTTGAAAGAATATCTAAGACAATTCTCAAATATTAGAAATTTACATGGATGATTTATGTGTGCATTTTTCTCTTAGAGAAACAAACACGTAGAGTATCTAAAAAGGATCTTTGAGAAGTGCATGACTTATCGTTTTAGTTTGAATCCAAAAAAATGTGTCTTCATGTTAAAACAAGGAAAGATTTTAGGGCACATTGTGTCCAAAAATGGCATTTCCAACAGATCTTGGGAGATACAAGTCATAGTTTTTCTTCCAAGACCCACAAAAGTTAGAGAGATACAAGCCTTTATGGGCCATTGTGGTTACTTTTGAAGGTTTATCTATATGTATGCAATCATTGCAAAACCTCTCTATGCTCTCATCATCAAGTTCGAGTAGACTAAAGAGTGCGATAAAGCTTTCCAATAGTTAAGCACAGATGAATTTCTGCTCCAATTCTAAAAGCTCCTAATTGGGATAAGACCTTTCATGTCCACGTTGATGCATTGGTCTATGAAATCGAATGTATCCTAGCCGAGTTTAAAGAGAACAACATGGATTTTCCCATTTGTTACTCCTACAGACAACTTAATAGTGTGGAAGAAAATTACATGACCATGAAAAGAGAAGGATTAGGAATGGTCTATGCAGTCAAGAAGTTTAGAAACTACCTTCTTGCAAACTAATTTATATTATTTGTGGATCATCAAGCACTATTGTACTTGGTGAACAAACCATGTAATACATGACAAATTATTTGATGGTGTACTATATTGCTTGAGTTTGATCTCACTGTAGTAGTAAAAAGGGGGACTATGCATCAAAGTGCATACCATTTTTCTCAATTGACTCATGGAGAAGCACCTCAAGGAGTTGATGATGATTTGCATAACTCATACCTACTTAGCATAGAGATGGTACCAAGGTGAAGCGGACTCGTAATACCATTATCATCGGTTCATTGCATATTGAAAGACAACCATCCATCATTGAGCACACACAATCTCTTGTGCTAATAGCAAGATGGCTATATAAGCATAGGAATGATGGAATACTAAGAAAAATGTGTACTTGAGACAAGATCACGTACAAATGACCGGGATTTACAATGCAATAACGCAAACATATTAGTGATTGATGAGACTTGGGGTGCAGTGGCATCATATACATCCAAGTGTTCATGACTATGTTAGTTCATGCAACACTTGTGCAATTCAGGCACCTGCCAAACATGCACAATACTTTTCAAAATAGCAATTGCACCTAAATGGAGTAAATACATTGTGGATTACCTAGAAAAGGGATTCTTACCAGAGAAAATGAGTAGATCCAAAAGGAAACAGATCCAAATGGAAGCTAAAAACTATGTAATATTTGAAGACTGTTGTTACAAGAGGGGAAATGATAGCAATTTGCAAATTTGTGCCACAAAAAGTGAGTAAATATCAATCCTTAAGCAAGCACATGTTGGGCAGGTAGGCAAACATTTTTTTGCAGACAAAACTGCAAAAGCAATACTTCTTGTAGGAAATGATGGCCTACCTTGTTCATGGATGCAAAGAAACATATGAAAAGATGTGACAATTTCAAGTGCAGCACCTATAAGACGAGACAAAATGCCATTAGGATCTAGCATGGAAGCAATGACTTTTTGTCAAGTAGGGGATAGAATTTGTTGGACCTATCTCACCATGTGCCTATAGAACGCGTACCCAATATATCATAGTGGCTATAGATTATTTGAACAATTGGGTAGAAGCCAAACCAATGGAACAAAATGATGCAAGAACAATAGCGTGGTTCTTATATGAGAACAACTTTACCAAATACGGGCTACCAATTGAGATAGTGAGCGATCAAGTGACTCACTTCATAAATGAAATTATTGAATTCATGTTGAGAGAATTCATGGTGCTTCATTGAAAATCAACCCCCTTTTACCCTCAAGCAAACGAACAAGTAGAGAGCATAAAAAATTTGTATGCATAGTGGTCACCAAAATTGTATATGAGTCGAGAGCAGACTAGGATAAGAAGTTACATTCATACCTTGGGCATATTGGGAAGCATACAAAACAAAACTAGGGACAATACCTTTCAATTTGGTGTTTGGGATTAGTGGATATTGCCCATGGAATTCTTGGTCCCCACACTACGAGTAGCCAAAGGACCAGACAAGAACTGTGGAACACGGTTGACCAACTATCGACATTAGATGAAATGTGACTTAAAGCTGTTGCAGGCATCTACATACAAAAACGACGTATGAAAGAGTAGATGGCTCAACAGAAAGAGCACTTGTTGATACCGATGCACAAGTCAATGCCATGAAGTATTCTACATACCTTAAGCTGTCAAATGAGATATTGATGCCCATGAAGATTTAGCACTTGTGGATACTGGTGCACGGGTCAATGCCATTAAGTATTTGAGGTATCTTAATTTGTCAGATGAGATATTGATGCCCATGAAGATCGGCTCAATTCCATAAAGTATTTGATGTACCTTAAGCTGTCAGATGAGATATTGATTCCCATGAAATATTGATGCCAACAAAGGAACAATGATCAGCTTGGGACAGGCCAATGTAGCAATCAACATTGATGGCCATCACTATCCACATCAATTCCACATAATGATAGACATTGATCTTAACGAAGGAATTATCTTGGGAGTCTTGTGGATTCAAAATTATGAAGAGGACACTTTAAAGTAAATCCTCAAGGGCACCTCCTATGTTACTCCCTTGGCACACAAAAATTATATATGGAATGTACAACCAATCCAATCAGAATGAAGATATGGCTACCCAAACCACAAAGCACCAATATGCCTTCTAGTTTACTCCAGCAACATGCAGGCAAAACTACGCAAAGTGGTTCTACTTGGAAGAAAAAATCCACACTACAGATCAACTCTTTGTCAAATCAACCCAAGTATTTAAATGGATTGAAAAATCCAAATCAGCAAGGCAACCAAACTCCAACAAAACAACGTGGCAATGAAGGCCCAAGCAACCAAAATGATAACCACCTTTGTAGTCTCCACAACCCAAATACAAATGTGCAATAAAAACCATGCCAAATCAAATACTCACTTTGCCACAAGTACTCGGCGTGCCATCTTCAAAAGCTTTTATTCAGAGCACGTAGTTTACATGGAGCCTCGCTTGCAAATACCATGGACCAATTGGTTCAGTACCCACATCTTGTGGCCCACTCGATGCATCTCTTTCATAAGCATAATAGGGCCACATTTCACGGCTTTGCATAGACACGTTGTTCCCGTCCAGGCCCATTGCACAAACCTTCATCTGGGTCTACTCAAAATGGGAAGGGGGGAGTAACATTACTTGAGGATCTTATTGCAAGATCTAAAGTTGCAAAATGTTGAAAAAGCATGTATATAGTGTACAAAGTGTGTTTCGCCGCTTAAATTTTTGCTATTTTATTTCTTTTAATAGGATTTAATGTTGGAATTAGGGTTGCAGGAAAACACACAGCTTCGACAAGACGAAGGAAGCTCAAGGCACACAATAGAGATTGTTTTACTTAGTGTGTAATGGAAAGGTAGATAGCCCTAGAATAATGGGCGTATGTACAATGCACGGGGGAAAAAGCTCCTAGTGAGGGAAAAAATGCCTCGGTGGTCCTAAGTGTGTTCACACACATCACTACCACATGTATATGGTAACAAATCCCCCCTGGAGTGATGCGGTGAACGAGAGCTGGCCCATCAGTAAAGGGAAGTGCCATGCCCTAAGGACATGATCAGTCCACAAAGGGGAGTAAGCCCAAAGCTTTGCGGAAAGCTTCAAGCTTCTCACGAGACAATTCCTTTGTGAAAAGATCTGCAAGGTTGTCTTGTGTTGGCACATAATCCAATTTGATCTCTCCTGTTGAGAGCCTCTCCCTGACATAGTGGTAATGCACCTCAATGTGCTTTGTGCGAGCATGAAAAACTGGGTTCCTCGCAGTTGCCAATGTGCTCTGACTGTCAGTGTAGATAGTGTTGGCAGTGTCCTGTCCAACACCCAAATCAGCCATAAGGCGTCTGAGCCATACACACTCAACCGTAGCTGTGAAGATTTCCCTGTACTCAGCCTCACAACTCGAAGTGGCCACAGTAGGTTGCTTCTTGCTCAACCATGATATACATGAACTGCCAAGCATGAAACAAAAACCACTTGTGGACACTCACGTGTCAAAACAACCAGCCCAGTCTGAGTCTAAAAATGTATGTAAGTCTGGCGGCAATGATCCCCCCTTCAAATAAAACGAGCCAAAATGTAAAGTTCCACTCAAGTAGCAGAAAGTCCTCTTAACATCTTGTCAATGCCTAGACCTCGGTCACTGAATATCCGGCCTCGTGTTGCATACGTAAATGAGGCATCCAACAACTTGGTAAAGAGTGACACGTGCAGGATCACCAGAATCATGAAGACTCAATTTAAAACCTGTTTCCATGGGAGTGGCAATAGGTTTGCAATCCTCAAGTCCAAACTTACATAGCAATGTCTCTATGTAACTTTACTGACACAAGGCAATACCACCATCACACTACTTAAACTGTATACCCAGGTAATGATGCAACAACCCCAAATCTTTCATCTTGAAATTAACATTCAAATCAGTGTTGAATTTAGCAATATGTCTCTCATTTGGTCCAACGATCAACAAATCATCCACATAAAGAACCACAATGAAAAGTACATCACCCTGACGCTTTACATAGAATGTGCTTTCTGTTGGTCTTTTATGAAAGCCTCGTTTTATCAAATATGTTAGCCTTCTCATACCAGCATGAGGAGATTGCTTCACCCCATACAAAGATTTGTTACATTTGCACACCTTATCCTCTTGTACTTTCTTGACAAAACCACGAGGCTGCGTTACATAAACTTCCTCAAATATGTCACCATTCAAGAAAGAAGTAACAATGCCTGCTGACTGATGTACATCCCAATCAAAATGAGCTGCCAATGCACATAGAAATTGGACAGTAGTCATATGACAAGTGGGAGCAAAAGTCTCTTCATAATCCATGCCTTTTTACTAAGCACAACCTTTTGCAACAAGTCGAGCCTTATGGCGATCAATCTCACCATCCAGCTTGTGTTTCTAACTTGTAAACCCACTTCGTACCAATGGCCTTTTTTTCCAGGAGGCAAATCACGTAAAGCACATGTGTCAATTTCTATAAGTGCATCATATTTTGATTGCATGGCAACCATCCAATTTTTTGAATTTTGTGCTTCATCAAAAGATAGAGATTCCTCAACATCATGTAAGCTAGACACAACCAAAGCATAACAATCTGATGCATAAGATGCATGGCGAGAACCTGAACAAGTACGACTAGAAAAAGGTGCATCCAATTTACTATCATGTAAAGTATACACCAACCATTTATGCATACCTCTAGCATGCTCATTCTCAGCCCTTTCCTCATCAAGTACATCATGTACATTTGCATCAGTAATAGGCTGATTTGTAACATTTTCAGAAACCCCCATAGGTTGTACATTTGCCTCATTGGAATTTGTTCGAACTTCAACCACTAAAAAGAGGAAAAAAAGTGTCATAAATGTTATGTGAGCTTACAAGACTGTCTCTAGTACATGACAGCAAGGGTTGAACAGAATCTTCCACAAACACAACATCTTGTGAAACCAAAATACGCTTGTTTGTGGATGATACAACCTGTAACCTTTGCTTCCAGCACTATAATTAACAAAAATACATTTGATAGCCTTATCATCCAATTTTTTGCGTTGTGTTTGTGGAACCAAAGCATATGCCAAACAACCAATAACATGCATGTGCTCAATAAAAGGGTTTCTATCATTCTATACTTCATATGAAGTCATAGACTGCAAAGCTTTTGTAGGACACCTGTTTCGTACATAAGTGGTACACATGATAGCCTCAAGCCAAAACGAATGCGGCAAAGCTTGACTTTTGACCATACATTGCGCCTTCCGTAAGTCACATGTTTTCCCTCTCAGTAACAGCATTTTGATGAGGTGTATAAGGCACTTTACATTGGTGTTTTGTTCCACGACTAGCCAAAAATGCATTAAATTTATGAGACATATACTCCCCCCCTCGATCAGAATGGAGGGTGCCCAAAGTACATTTTGAGACATTTTCATCCATAGCCAGAAATTGTTTGAAGCACATAAATACTTTGGACTTTACCTTAAGAGGATCACCCATGCATGCCTGGAGTAATCATCAATAAAAGTCACGTAAAGTTAATTGCCCAAAGACAGAGTTTGCATGGGCCGGCAAACATCACTATGCACAAGCTGCAACTTGCATGTGGCCCTAACTGAACCACCCTTTGGAAACTTAGAATGTTTCATCTTACCCAAAATACAGCCTTCATAAACATGTTTGACAGGTGCTTCAAGAAGTGGCATTAAAGAAGCAACCATATCAGAGTTTTGCAAACATAAGAAACTAGCAAAATTCATATGACCAAAACGTGCATGCCAAAGTTTTGCATCTGAAATAGCCTTTGAATCCACAACTGCATTTGCAAAATTCTACCCACACTTGTCATACAAAGTGATCTTATACAACCCACAACATAAAATGCTAGATGCAACAATTCATCACCAAAACTGAGATCATGTAATGTACATCTATCATCCACAAATTTGACTATCAGACCAAGTCTAGCAAGTGTAGATACAGAAAAAAGATTCTTCTTGATCCCAGGTACATAAAGTGCATCAACAAGTGTGAAAGAACTGCCATTTGCAGCAATAACCAAAATCTTTCCAACTCCTTGAACCAGATAAGAGGCATTGTTGGCACAAGTAACTGAATTCCCATGAGGGACAGATTTGAGAGAGATGAACAAATCACAATGTGAGGTAATGTGGACATCACGATTATAAGTACTAAAAATTCATTCTGCATCAACATCAACATCATAGTCTCCTTTCACAGAAGACTCAACAATAGTTACATTTGTAGTGGAACTAGCATTTGCAATGGAACCACCATTTTTCTCCTTAGCCTCTTTGGCCTTCAACTTAGGACACTCCTTGATCAAGTGATCATTAGCTTTACAGTAATGGTAATGCATCTTCTTTTTCTTTTATCACCAGAATTCCAATACAATTTTCTTCTAGCAGAAGCATTAGAAACAAGTGATTTAGCACTCGTAGAAAAATCATGAGAAGTGGCTACATTACTGTTACCACCTTTTCTTTGAGCAGCAATAAAGGCCTGTTCAACTGGACGATGTCTAGTCCCATTTTTTTGGAAAGTGACTCTTGCAACAGCAATGTGCATAATGCATCAAACTTGACAACTTCAAGATTTCCTTGGGTCATAAGTTTCGAAGTACCATCAAAAGTCTGGTAAGAATCTAGCAAGGCATCAAGAACAGTCTGCACAAGGGAACTGTCTGAAATGACTGCACCTCTGCAGAAATAAGTTGCTCATTGATATCCTTGACACCAGCAAGGAAAGTGTCCATATCATCTTCCTCATGCATAATCTTTGACTCCAGCTCTTTATGCAGCAATGCAATTTTTGCCTCATTGTGTCTTGCATAAAGACCAGTCAGAATATCCAAGCATGTTTTGCAGTTTTTGCTGAACAAATGTGAGGAGTAATGGTGCACTTCACAGACAACACAATCGATGCATGAGCCTACATCCCAACGATCTTGTTGTGTTGTAGGCAAAACAACTCTATCAGCAGCAAGACCTGCAACATCCTCAACATTGCCTACATCCTCAGAACCAGGACGCACATCAATGCCCTGCACAATATTCTAGACACCCTTTGACACAAGAACATGTTGCATCATGTAAGCCCACATAGGGTAGTTGTCCCCATCCAATCTGTCCTCAGCAGAGCAAACATCTTGAACACGTCTATGTTGTTGTCGGCCATGACGAATGCCTGCACCTGATGTGAAAACTGTCGAAAAGAGGAGAAACAAAGTGCAAACAACAGGTGCTATATAGCACAAACTGTAGAAGACTGTAAGGGGCTTGTTATGCAAAAAACGACAGTGACAACAATTATGCACAAAATGACGGAATAGCGTTTGCAGCACTACTTGTAGTGGAAACGGAGGCCGAAATGAGTCCAGATCAAAAATTCGAGCAGACTAAGCTCTTGGACCTCTCCTAAATTTTTTGTCGAGCTACAAATGCTCTCCAAAGCTCACAGAAATTGGACAAAGTGAGCAGGCATGTGCTGGAGCTACTGGTCACTAAGCCCGAGAGGATTCAACTTGCTCTGATACCAATTGTTGGAATTAGGGTTGCAATAAAACACACACATCTTGGAGGAGACAAGGAAGCTCAAGGCATACAACAAAGAGTGTTTTACTTAGTGTGCAATGGAAAGATAGATAGCCTTAGAATAAATGGGCGTATGTACAAAAATGCCCCAGTGGTCCTAAATGTGTTTACACACATCACTACCACATGTATATGGTAACATTTAACTCTTATCCGGCATAGTAATGAGCCATAATGACATATGTTGAGAGACATGATGCCCAGGGTGAGAGTATATATATATGAGTGCATGGAATAATTTTAGCCACAGAGAGAGAGGAAGAGAGAGCGAGAGAGAGAGAGAGAGAGAGAGAGAGAGAGAGAGAGAGAGAGAGAGAGAGAGAGAGAGAGAGAGAGAGAGAGCTTGGGTGACAAAAAGCTTCTTCAAAGCCCTCTTACTCCACCAGATTTCATAGGTATGAACCTTACCGATGCAAGATCAATTGTGAATGGTTCACACAACACAAAAATCATCACAATGATTGCACATATCAAATCCATGATGGGAATTTTGCAAAGTGTCCAAGGCCCATTGGGGCATCAAATGAAATCCACATCCAAAAATATTTCACAAGTGAGATCCCTATGCAATCACAGTTCCCAAAGGGGGTGGTCCATGGATCACGATCCATGTCCCCCCATCTCCAAATTCATAGATTTTTTGTGCAAAAGCATCCTCTCAATAGAACCCTTACATTGCCACAATCACAAAATTGAAATGTTGATAAACATGGATCGCGATCCATGTACCCCACCATGCCAAAAAGGTGCAAAATTGGTCCCAAAATTAGATATCACCTTGGGAAAGTGCCATGTGAATTTGGGAGAAAATGGACATGGGAGCACCCAAAAACCTTGGCAAAATGGAAAATCAGTCTGCAAATGGTCATTTTGACCCACAAAATACACAAAAGCTCCAATTTCAAAAATATGATGACCAATAGCCTAGGAAACGTGCCAGGACCCATCTCACAAAATTTGATGTCAGGTCAATTATGAAAGTACATGTTAGTTTTCCAATGTTTTGGTGCACAAAGTGGTTCACATTGCAATGTCAAGCAGTTTCAAAGTGTAGATGTTCAAGTCTATGTATTTGGTGAAGTTAGTGTATTGAAATATTTGGTTTGCTCAAAGTATCCCAAAGCAGTGCAAAAATGCTTGCCAAATGGGCCAAGCTTGCTAGTAGAATTGGGATGGTCAAATGAAGTCCAAATGTTCCAAAAATTGGACCAAAGCTAGAGTTGGGATTGAACTTCAACTTCAAATCATCAGATCTACAAAATCTCAAGCAGGAAAAACCTTAAGGAGCTATCAAAGATGGCATCATAAATCCAATATGGCAAAGTCAGACCAAATTGGGCCATAAACTAGGAAATTGGGTAAACTTAGGAAAAACTTGTTCAAATTTGAAAAGATTTACGAGTGTGTTAGGATATGCTATAGGACATGATTGGCCAAGTTTCACCCCAAAAGGCTGCCAAACATGGATCATAGTCCATGTACCTTTTGAGGCCAAAACCTGACCATTAGATCCTAATTGCCAAATATATTCCAACCCTGAAGTATCAAGTCATTTGGACACCAAAACCCTTGCAAAAAAGCCAAAATTCTCTAAGTCTGTGGAAATTTTCCAAGAATTGGCATAATTCACAAACCAATGATCCAAATCACAAAAGTTTTGAGCCATAGCATCACCATAGCATGCTTTATCAGATAGTGTAATCAGATTTCCAAAAGGTGTTCCAACATGGATCGCAATCCATGCACCTCATGCTTAGTGCCCATAGTTGTCCTAGATACACTGGTGAAGTTTGGTCAAATTTGGAGTTGTTTTAATCAAGTTATGCTCATTAATCATTTTAAGGTCAAGTTTGCTTTTTAAAAAAAAAAAATATTTGACAACTTTTTGACCAATTTCTAGGGCTAATCAATTGGTTTTTTTATACTAGAATGCCTTGACAGAGAGCTCAGAAAGAGTGGGAAGCAGTGCCATATGAAGTACTGGACATCTCCTCCAATGAGAAAGCTCACTTGATTGATGAGCGTCTATCAAATATTCCAACCAAGGTCCTCATTGGGAAGTTTCAAGCAATAGATGGAACAAAGGTAAAGATGACCATATTCCCAAAGAAGTTGTGGATGCTACATCAGTAAAGGGAAGCTTGAAGGTTCAAGGTGTCCGTAGCTCGTCAACACCTTCTTTAGACTCCCTCCATGGGGCCTGGGGCATAGACTTTCTGAGAGCCCATGAGGTCATGAGCTCCATCTAGTACAATGGAGAAGCCACTTTGATCGACAAAGATGATGCAATAGTCAAGGTGCAAATTACAAATGAGATGATAAACCAAGTACTCCATATCCCAATTAGCAATCAAAATATACTAAACAAAATTAAAGCCATTGATAATGATAAAGCATTCATCAAGTAGCAAGGGCATGAATTCACTTATAAAGACTTGATTTACTGAGAGACAGAGCTACTGCTAAGGTTGATATCTCAACACCTCAAAGTCTAGAAGTCACCTCGCTACGCAAAGCCATGAGTCTAGCAGAACAAAGAGATATCAAGTGTGATTTAGGCAACTACATCCTGAAAAATCTGGCAGAATCCAATCTAAAGTGTAGTGACAAAAAAAAAATACATGAATGCAGGCCTTGTTCTCACCAGGATTGCCTACCAAGCTCTTGGTAGTATGATCGACTAGCTACCACCAGTAGAATCTCAATTGGATCTGCTCCATAAGGCAAAGCATTTTGTCCGCTCAGTGGGTGGGAAGCTCCTCTACTACACCCACCAAGAGACAAACTAGAGAATAGAGATCCTGAACCCAGAAAGTGAAGCTACTAAATTGGATATTGAGCTCAGTGGAGAGATAAAGCCTAGAAATTGTGACACCCATTGAAATACCAGTCAACAGGAGAAGATGAATAAGACAAGGATATCAATGTACCACTAGTTTGAAATAGACGCAAACCAAGTGAGCAAATCCCTAAAGCACAAGTTCAAAGATCAATGGAGGGAGCTCAACAGTTGCGAGAGAAACAACCTGCAAAAATAGCAGAGGAGAAAAAGAAAGTAGAAGAGGCCAAATCAAATTTTGATGGAGATGATGACCTTGAGTTTGAATTTTGACAAGATTCAAGAAAAACAAATGGAGAAAATCAAGGAATATCAACAAAGGAAAGTTGTAGAAGATGTCGAGCTAGTTGGCTCTTTTTGACAGCATATACATGATGCTCTCAAAAGAAAAGCAGAGCAAAGAGAAAACCAGGAATCTAAAGGGCAAAAAATTGATGATTTGGAATCCCTAGTGGACTCACCAAGGAGCCAACACTCCGCACAAGAAGAACCACCTAGAGATGAAACTGTTGAGGAGAAATGGCAAGAGGTTGAGGTAGGACTGAGTAGCAACATGTCCCAAAACCTACGACACCTCCTGCAATTGATGAAGACAAATAATTAACCAGAGCAAAGAGATTTTGCCCAGACAGTTTTAGAACAAAACAAAAAAGAACAAGAGCCGACAAAAAATTGACAAGAGAAGGAAGAGGAGAAGAAAGTGTCCATGCCAGAGACCTCCTAGTAACAAACTGCTACAGATGGAGGTCTAGTTTTTTTGCATTTGAAGGCTTCCATTGAATAATCCAACACGCTTTATCAGAGAATTTGAGCTTGAAGATCATCTAGGATGCATAAGAATCCAATTCCAATGCCAAAGGACCGTGTTATAATTGAGAGAATTGGATGCTCAAGATGCTAAAGAGGAGACAAATGTAGCAATCAGAGAAAATGCAAGGCTGCAACAACAAATAAAAAGTCTCCATGATGGAAAAAAAAGCATGCAAGATGCACTAGAATGGGAAAAAAGAGACACGTCATGTCTCTATCAAGATCTACAAGACCAGATTGCAGCTAACAATGAGCTCTAGGTGCAACAACATGCAATAGAAGAAAAGTGAGAAGGATAGTAAGAGAGGTGCACAAAGTTAAGTTATTCTTATGATGTAGTGAAACATACGCTCTGACTCTCCTCGCCATGCAAGATCTACAAGTTGCAACCTCCACCTCTCAGACACCAAGTGCTATCATAGAGGAATTCAAAGCTTTAAAATTGGATCTTGCACAAGAGAAGTACCAAAGACAGATGATGGAAGGGGGGAAATGGCCATCCAAAACCCAAAAGATAAGGAAATCATGGAGTTACAAGCGCAGCTAGCCAAGGAAAAGGCTGATCTAGAAATCCATGTGGAGAAATATTCCTAGGAGATACAAAGTAAAGATCAGACAATTAGAGACCTGCAAGCTAAAGAATTTGTGGTAGCACAAAAAATAGCACCACCACCAATGGAATTTGAAAGAGTAGACCTACCCCCTTGGACATATCGATCATATCAACAGGGGGTGGGCTACATGATTTTGAAGAAGATACTGACCCAGATGCAATAGGGGAGCTCAAAAAATGGATTGAACATATCCCAGATCACTCTCGCAAAAGAAGGAATATTTTCTCTATGAGCTCAGGTATTAGAGCCAGTCACCCTCTTAATGATTAAACTAGATGAAGTGGTCCAAAATTTTGGCCATGAGATGATCTCTTTACCACTGATGAACAAGAGGCATTGTTGTGGAAAAAGAAGCTCCTTCCAGCACTAGAGCCAAATTAGAAGGGTGATTATGAAGACGTGCCCCCATTACAACTAATCAAGTGCTTCTCATACTAGAGAACCAACGACTATGGATAAAATGGAAGTTTGAGAAGAGGCCAAAGGATGAAACCACCTACAAGAGTGCTCCCAAGCATCTCAGGATCGACCCAACATTCTGTCTAATTCCTAGTTAGACGACGATCCTGGGATAACTACTATACATGGAGAAGCTATTGACCCTCAATGCTCAATTACCTAGTGCTCTGAAATTTGAACAATTACAGGCCGATGGAGTCCTATGTGGTGCACACATTGAAGGAGGTAATCACTCAAATGCAAGATGTTATAGATCTAGCATGCCAAATGGAAAGTCTTCCTAGAGGGAACCCAAGGAATTTCAGACAAAAATCCCCAACCAAAATACCAATATGGGAATGTATGCCAAAATCATGTTTTTGCCCTCACACTACATGCAAAAGTTTGAGGAAGCATTCATGACTAGATTCTTTGAACTGGACTCTACAATTTTCAACCCTCTCACAAAGGACCTACAAGCATTCCACATTGCTTTACCAGAGTGCGGTCCTCAACAATCCCTTCAAAGATCTATGCATTCAAGTAGAAGTGGTGGCTTGAGCAGAGAAGTTCAGAACAATCACAAAGACGCTCAAAAAATGCCAATTTGACTACTGAAGTCATCCACAAATCTTGCAAGAGGACGTGGAATGAATAGGAAGGAGGGATTGTTAGCAACATGACCCCACAGGTGCCTCCTAGTCAGCTACACCATCACAGAGCCATGATTTTTTTTAATCACATTATTTTTCAAAAATCTTTGTATAAAATAGGAGTCATGATTACTGAGCCGCATTGTTGTACACTCTGAGTTCTGATCTTTTTGTCCTGAACTAAAGAACCTTGTAAGCCGCCCTGGCCAAATGAGAAGCCCTAAGTATAAGGTTCAATTTTTCAAGTTTGAACAGACCCCTTTGTATCATTTTCTAAATTTTTGAGGAGCTCTGCATGTACAATGGAGAGCGGCTACTCAACAACATCTGGTAATCCAGTTTTCTCAACTTCTAGTAATCAAAACTCAATTTTAAAAAGTGCATTGTGTTCCTTGTCTCTTGCTCTTTAAGTCAAAGAGTAATCATTCTCAATTTTGTTGTGGTTTGTGATTGCATGTCTGTGAGCTAATTCTGCAGTTTTGAGTGCAAAAATGATTGTTTTTTGACGTTTCGACCATAGGAGAGTGTTCCTAGACCATAGGGCAACTTGTCTAGATACTTTTGTTGCATTTTTTAGGACCTTGATTATGATGGATCTTCATTTTGGTACCTTGTTTGATTGCAACCAGACTTCGTAGGATAGTGCCCCTAGGCCTATTATACCTCCTCCTAAAGTTTCATTGCATTTTGAGTTTGTTTGAGTGATGAAATGGCATGATGAACTAGAGAGATGAGACAGGACATATGCATATTTTTCTGAGTAGAGAGTGATAGATTTTCTAGTGCTGATGATAGTTTAGTTTTTAGGTTCACTTCTGAAGATTTGACATTATGTTAATGTCAGATAGCTATATTGCAAATGTTCGATAGCGGTGACCTGCTAACACCAAGCTTTCCACTCAATTTCATTGTGCGCTCCTTGCCGCACTGTCGAAGCAAGGGACTTGCCTAACACTGTGTGCGAGCCACAGACGGCTCCAAGCACACAACTAGCTTAACTAGTAAGCTCAAAAGAGGGCAATGGTGTGTCACTCACCGCTCTATGCTCCTGCCATGGAGGATTCCTCGTCGCGAAGAAGGAGGAGACGCCGCTACGTCGCGCTCAACCGCTTCACCGCTGTCGTGCCGCCGCAATGCTCGATCGCACTCTCTCTCTCTCTCTCTCTCTCACACACACACACACACACACACACACACACACACACACACACACACACATACACACACACACACAAGGAGGTGAAGAAGAAGAAGAAGAAGAAGAAGATGGAGATGGAGATGGAGCAAGAGCACTCTTCTATTGCACAAATGAGAGAATGAGTGAATTTTAGGTTTAGTTGGCTTTTATATGAGCTCACCCCATTCACACTTGGGCGCCCATGCTTAGCCAACTAATCCCTTGAATGTCCCAGTTAGAGTGCGCCTCTCATCGGCGATCACTCTTACCCTTTTCCTATTGGACCGACAAGCCCGGTACCTGACTCTACCAAATAAATAATACAATGTCCACCGTAGGTTACAACGTCTGTCTCGTAGGTGATAGGGTGTCCGTGAGCCGTGAGGGTTAACATGCCCCCCTTCCTGATGTAGATTCCGTCCTCGAAAGCTATTGAGTTGAAGCTCGTAGGTCGAGGTGGAAGAGCATTTGAGATGAATGTCCTTAGCCTTCATTAGTCACTGCAAAATCAAACAACATTGCACAGTAATTGCATTCTCATAAGCGATTAAAAAGCATATGCAATTTTAGGCAGACAATTGATTGGTAACAGAATTTTAAACAATTTGTCAGCAATAAGCATTAAATTGCAATGTAATCAAATGCATAAACAGATGTAAAGGTAAAAAATTAAACAAGTATGGGGTCGCTAATTTAACGGTCGAAAGGCACTAGAGATCGACTATTAATACCATGGGTAAGCTTCTTAATTTTCTCTAGTTAATTAAGTTGTTTAATCACGAGAGTCAAGTATTTCATGTTCGAGGGCTGACTAGAGGCTATACCTAGAGGACCTTGTAGTTAAGCTACCATAAAAGGAATTTCTTATGAAATCATCGTTTGACTGATTACGTTTCCTTTGACCCCCCAAAGTCTTTTCACAGTGATTCAATTTGATGTGTGTGCTTATTTTGTATGCCTTGGGTTTTTTGCTTTTCAAGGAAAAGCGCCCACACTGGGAACCTCTAGGGCTCTAGTACCATAGGCAATATATGTGAGTGAAGTACCAAATCAAGCTGAGATTTCTCTTCCAGCTTAGGATTTTACATTGTGGCTTTTGATTTTTTGTTTGTTCATTTTCAACATTTTAATTTTGTAACTTTGGGGGTTTATATAACACTCATACACCTCCCCAGGCTCATCACACTAGTAAACTCCCTTTATAATACTTAAGCTAAAGGTCAATAGGGTCAAGCCCACTAGAAAGACCTAGTACATTTCACACAATGCTGCCTAAATTGGATTAAGAACCTAAGTAACCATTGATTATTAGGAAGGCATTCCCCATGGTATTAAGAGAAGATCTGTAACACCTAACTTGGTCAAACTAGCTTAGTCAGACTGCTTGATTTTTAAACCTAGACAAGTGATTATGACAAAAAATTACATTGAATTAAATGTTTGATACTAAGCAAATGCGGTGAATATTAGGCTACCAATCACAATTAAAGCAGATGTGCGCTCCTTGCCGCACTGTCGAAGCAAGGGACTTGCCAATACACCGTGTGCGAGCCACAAACGGCTCCAAGCACACAACAAGCATAAACTAGCAAGCTCAAGAAAACAAAGGGTGTGTCACTCACCGCTCTACGCTCGCCTTCGTGGTGGATTCCTCGCCGCGATGAAAAAGAAGCTGCAGTCTGCCGCGCTCAACCGCTTCGCCGCCGTCGTGCCTTCATAATGCTCGATCGCACACACACTCTCCCTCTCACACACACACAAGGAGGTGAAGAAGAAGAAGATGGAGATGGAGATGGAGCAAGAGCACTCTTCTATTGCACAAATGAGAGAATGAGTAAAAATTAGGTTTAGTTGGCTTTTATAGGAGCTCACCCCATTCACACTTGGGCGCCCATGCTTAGCCAACTAACCCTAGCATGTTCGTGTTAGAGTGCGCCTCTCATCGACGATCACTCTTACCCTTTTCCTATTGGTCCGACAAGCCCGGTACCTGACTCTACCAAATACATAATACACGTCCGTCGTAGGTGATGGGGTGTCTGTGTGCCGTGAGGGTTAACATGCCCCCCTTCCTGATGTAGATTCCGTCCTCGGAAGCTATTGAGTTGAAGCTGGTTCGTCGAGGTGGAAGAGCAATTGAGATGAATGTCCTTAGCCTTCTTCAGTCACTGCAAAATCAAACAACATTGGCACAGTAATTGCATTCTCTTAAAAAGCATATGCAGTTTTAGGTAGACAAATTGATTGGTCAAAGAATTTCAAACCATTTGTTAGCCATGAACATTAAATTGCAATGTAATCAAATGCATAAACAGAGGTAAAGGTAAAAAATTAAACAAGTCTGGGGTCGCTAATTTGACGGTCGAAAGGCACTAGAGATCGAATATTAATACCATGGGTAAGCTTCTTAATTTTCAGTGGTCAATTAAGTTGTTTAATCGCGAGAGCCAAGTATTCATGTTCGAGGGCTGACTAGAGGTTATATCTAGAAGACTTTGTGGTTAAGCTACCATAAAAGGAATTTCTCATGAAATCATCGCCTGACTGATTACTTTTTCTTTGACCCCCCAAAGTCTTTTCTCATTGATTCAATTTTGATGTGTGTGCTTATTTTGTATGCCTTGGGTTTTTTGCTTTTCAAGGAAAAGCGCCCACGCTGGGAACCTCTAGGGCTCTAGTACCATAGGCGATACATGTGAGTGAAGTACCAATTCAAGCTGAGATTTCTCTTCCAGCTTAAAATTTTACATTGTGGCACTTTGATTTTTTGTTTGTTCATTTTCATCATTTTAATTTTGTAACTTTGGGGGGTCATATAACACTGTTACCCTCCCTAGGCTCATCACATTAGTAAACTCCCTTTATAATACTTAAGCTAAAGGTCACTAGGGTTAAGCCCACTAGAAAGCCCTAGTACATTTCATACAATGCTGCCTAAATCGGATTAAGAACCTAAGTAACCATTGCTTATTAGGAAGGCATTCCCCATGGTATTAAGAGAAGATTTCTAATACCTAACTTGGTCAAACTAGCTTAGTCGGGCTGCTTGATTTTTACACCTAGATAAGTGATTATGACAAAACATTACATTGAATTAAATGTTTGATACTAAGCAAATGCACTGAATATTATGCTACCAATCACAATCAAAGCAGACAAACATGGATGCAAAAAAGATAAGGGCAATGCTAATGGACAAGAAACACCTGTTTGTGTCGATGGTCGCGCTTGATTTGAAGTGTGAACGAGAGAAAGGTTCCAAGAAGGTCCAAATCCTATCAATAGCAACACGCTCATGTACACACTATGAAACACAAACAATACCTCTAGGAGGCACATCAGTGGGAAAAGAGAACTTTGCTAATCACTCAACTCTAAAACAGAAACACTCCTATCGTACTAATCTTACCTACCCTTCATCATTCAAGTGATGAGGATCAAAGGTGTTTATGGCATAGGTTTCTGTTTCACTGTACCAGATGTGACATGTGTAGGTCTGAGTCAATGTTTTGACTTTTAAGGTGCATACTCGTTTGCTAATTGCTCTTGCTCCTTTTTTTTTTGTTTTTTTGTGAGTATAAAGCTTTATATGTACATTCCCTAAGATCGGAGATTAAGAGGTCAGGGAAAAAGGTTGAGAGGGAAACAAGTGAATGATGGATGTCCACAAACACTCCCCCCTTCCTTGGGTAGATCATACCGTTTGAAATGAGCTTGTCACCCTTTGAAACCAATTGTTCCAGTTGGTAATAGGTGAGGATTTTTGCCAGTAGTTTTCTATTACCCTAGGTGCCTCGTCAAGTTGCAAGGGTGGTAAGGTACTCTCCCAGGATCGAACTTGAAGTGGTTCATTAGGTGATTCTTGAACACTGGGAGGTGTGGATTCTTTTGTAGCTTCATGAAGGTCCACTACTATAGATGGAGGCTGTGTAGAAGCTTTTACCTCTATGGATGTATTACATGAGGAGCTAGAAGCTTCATGGGACTCCCCCCTTCCTGAGCTAGGTGGAACAAATCGTTCTTTCTTTGGTACCCAAACTAGCTCGGGAGCGGGTGTGTAGCATTTTGTGATTTTTTTCTTTCCCCGATCATTGATTCGTTTTGGAGCTACGGGATTGGGCTCACTTGGGTCAGGTGTTAGGTAAGAGCACAATCTACGTTTTGGCACCCAGATTTGATCATTTCCTTGATAGTAGCCTTGGGCTTCCAATAGTCGTTTAGGGATCCATCGCAACATTTTCTTACTTTTCTTGGAGCGAGTGGTACGTTTCTTACAAGGCTTCTGTTTTTTAGCACTAGCTATGGTCACTAAAGAAGCTTTAGGGACCCACTTGTATGTTTTCTTTGTTACATTAGGATGAGTCTTGTCGGAAGCGATATGCATTGCTTGTAGCATATTTAAGGGTACATGCATTTCATCCCCCTCAGGTGTTACCCAGGTCGTCCCCCTATTTCCCCAAGTGTCTATGGTTGATGCTAGGTGGACCCAATCCACATTGTCTGATTCCGTCATACCCGGTAACTGAGGCCTGGGCCTAGGCTTGGGCTTGGGGAAATTATTTTCGAAAAATTTAACCGCCCGCTCACTCGGCGTTTTTTTAATGCAGAAAATTACAGAGATTGAAAACGCCGAAATTGAAAATGCGGAAATGCAGAAAATTGAAAAAACGCAGAAATGCAGAAAATTGCAGAAATTGAAAATGCCGAAATGCAGGAAATTGAAAAAACGCAGAATTGCAGAAATTGAAAATGCAAAAATTGCAGAAAATTGAAAAACGCAGAAATGCAGAAAATTGCAGAAATTGAAAACGCCGAACTTGAAAATGCAGAAATTGCAGAAATTGAAAAAACGCAGACAATAGCAGAAATTGAAACTTGACAGAAAATGCAAAAAACGCAAAAAACAGAAATCTCCACACTCCTTCCTTGCCTTTCCTATGATAGAAATTGCACCACAAGGAAGCGTAAAGTGCTAACCGAGCTTAGTGTAAGGCATATCCCCGGCAACGGCGCCAAAAATGTGCGCTCCTTGCCGCACTGTCGAAGCAAGGGACTTGCCAATACACCGTGTGCGAGCCACAAACGGCTCCAAGCACACAACAAGCCTAAACTAGCAAGCTCAAGAAAACAAAGGGTGTGTCACTCACCGCTCTACGCTCGCCTTCGTGGTGGATTCCTCGCCGCGATGAAGAAGAAGCTGCAGTCGTGCCGTGCTCAACCGCTTCGCCGCCGTCGTGCTTTCGTAATGCTCAATCGCACACACACTCTACCTCTCTCTCTCTCTCTCACACACACATACACACACAAGGAGGTGAAGAAGAAGAAGATGGAGATGGAGATGGAGCAAGAGCACTCTTCTATTGCACAAATGAGAGAATGAGTAAAAATTAGGTTTAGTTGGCTTTTATAGGAGCTCACCCCATTCACACTTGGGTGCCTATGCTTAGCCAACTAACCCTAGCATGTTCGTGTTAGAGTGCGCCTCTCATCGACGATCACTCTTACCCTTTTCCTGTTGGTCCGACAAGCCCGATACCTGACTCTACCAAATACATAATACACGTCCGTCGTAGGTGATGGGGTGTCTGTGTGCCGTGAGGGTTAACAGCAGACAATCATAGATGCAAAAAAGATAAGGGGCAATGCTAATGGACAAGAAACACCTGTTTGTGTTGATGGTCGCGCTTGATTTAAAGAGTGAGTCGAGATAAAGATTCCATGAAGGTCCAAATCCTATCAATAGCAACACGCTCCTGTACACACTAGGAAACAAAAGGAATACCTCCAGGAGGCACATTAGTGGGAAAAGGTACCAACACTTATTGAACACAACAAAAAACATAAGGAACCCTAACCTAATTAGTTGCACTCCCCCTAGAGAGTCAAGGGAATAGGATATTGTAGAGGTTGGGGGGAAACCCTAAGGCTAAACCCCTATCCTCGTCGTCGAGATAAACAAAGTCATCATCCATGAGACCATATGTGCCATCCGTGTAGTCCTGTAAATTTTCTTCTTCATCATAGGTGCCCAGGTTTACTAAGAAGGTCACTAGACGCCTATAGTCATCTTGGTCAAAAGGGTAGGCTTGTGCAATGGGAGAAACGCTCTCTATTAAGTATGGATCAGACGTGGTCAAGAGACGTATCAACCATTCTAACTCCTCAAAATTCCTCTCACATGCTAGCGTACCTATCAAATCCCATTCACATGCAAGCACTGGAAAGACCATGTGAAATATTTGTGAAAAGTAACGAGGGTACCTCTCACCCAAGGCAGGAGTGGATGACTCTAGCGTACTAGCCATATCTGTACACGCAAATAGATGATGGTCAGAGTGCAAATATTACAAGGGTCGTGTTCTTGTGCATAATTTGTTTTTATGATTTTGTGTTATGGCTCTTGATCTTTTACTTTTTTATCTCATTTTTGTGAGTATAAGGCTTTATATATACATTCCCTAAGATTGGAGATTAAGAGGTCATGGAGAAAGGTTAAGAGGGAAGCAAGTGAATAATGGATGTCCACAAACACTCCCCCCTTCCTTGGGTAGATCATACCGTTTGAAATGATGTCGTCACCCTTTGAAACCAGTTGTTCCAAGTTGTTATAGGTGAAGATTTTTGCCAGTAGTTTTCTATTACCTTAGGTGCCTCGTCGAGTTGCAAGGGTGGTAAGGTACTCTCCCAGGATCGAACTTGAAGTGGTTCATCAGGTGATTCTTGAACACTGGAAGGTGTGGATTCCTTTGTAGCTTCATGGAGGTCCACTATTGTAGGTGGAGGCTGTGTAGAAGCTTTTACCTCTATGGATGTATTACATGAGGAGCTAGAAGCTTCATGGAACTCCCCCCTTCCTTAGCTAGGTGGAATAAATTGGTTTGGCCTTAGAGCTCAAACTAGCTCTGGACTAGGTGTGTAGCATTCTGTGATCTTTCCCTTCCCACGGTCTGCCATTGGCTTTAGCGTTACACTGTTTGACTCATATGGGTTTGTTGTCGATAGGGAAGGACACATTTTACGTTTAGGTACCCAAATTTTCTCATTTCCATCATAGTAGCCTTGCGCTTCTAAAAGTCGTTTTGGAATCCATCGTGATTTAGTCTTGACTCTCCTAGAGCACGCTCTTGGTTTTCCAGGGGAATTTTTTCTTGGAATGGATGGGAGGGTTGAGGTAGTTGGAAGTAAGGCCTTGGGGACCCATTGATATGTACTCTTAGGTCGTGCAGGTTGAGTACTTGCAATATTACTGCTTGCTGCAACTACAAGTTTTTCGGCTTTTCGCTAATAGCCGTTTTTCGTCTTTCCATAATTTCCATAGTAAGCTACCTCACCCTATCAAATCACTCAAACATTTTGGTTATCCCTACCATTTCACTGTACATAGGCGTGTGTGAGTTATGGGACTTTCCCTATATTTTCTTAAAAACCCTTAATTAGCTAGTCACTGGGCTAGTTGAGCCAAAAAATTTAAAAAATAAAAATTATAGGTATATTATGGCCCATTTGTGTGTAAATATTTCATTGTATATAGGGCTTAAATAAAAGGATTTTTCATAATTATTTTGGTATTTATTTAAATATTTCTACCTATGGTGTGTTATTTATGCTATGTACATTGACTCACCTTTACCATATTTTTTCTTACCATTTTGCATACTCTTTATTCCATATAAAAATAATTTCATGCAAGCTTCTCTTATTTTTGGTGTAACTCCATCCCAACAAAAATTCAAAAAAACTAGTTTTATTTATGTGTATATGTTTTCACTATTGTGATTTTTCCTTCCTACATCTATTCTCTTTTACTCTCATAAAACAGAACACCAAAAATATTCATCTTTTTATGGTAGACTTATAATGAGAGAGATTTATTTTGACCCCTTTATATTTTTTCCACCTATATTATTTATATTTGACATGTACATATTTTTTAGACCCCTCAATATTTGATTTTCTTAGTTGTACTATTCATTTATATCATGATCTCAACAATATCTTCAATTATAGACCTACCAAATAAGGTCAAGGGTATGTGCATGCACCATGGGGAGCTCACTCTTGGAGGTATTCAAAAGAATCATCCAAAGAAAGACCTCACAAGGACCTTGTGTAGTGGAAAAAACAGTCGGTTTTGCTGAATTTTTAAAAATCACATGCTCCCCGAATTTGAAAAGGTGACACAAACAAAAGTTGTAGCTCGTGATCTGAAATTTCACCTCAAATTTTTTCATATTTTTTTGAGCTACGAGCTGTGAGTTATGATTTTATTGGTGGACCCCAGTTTGCCCATGCTATGCAGCCACACTCCCTCTTCCATTTTATCATTTTCCTATTTGACACACACTCCTCCCTCTCCTTCCCACTCCCAAATCTGAAACCCCCATGTCCTAATTCACCCTCTTCACCATTGCCACATCTCTCACACCTCCATAGCCTTCATCCTCCATTTCTACACCCTAGGTGTCCCCCTTTCTCTCTACATATATGTCCATATTACCATACTCTCTTCAGCTTTGTAAAGAACTTCAAAAAATCAGCAAAAATCCAAGGTTAACCTCTGCAAATGAAGGCTTTATCATGAATTTTCCAAGGTTGGAAGATAACATAGCTTCATCGACACGCGCTACTTGGCCATGCTGACCGCTTCTTCTTCCGGTGCTGTAAAGGGGTGAATGTCAACTTCTCCAAAGCTTCAACCTCTCTTTACAAGCTCATCCCTTCTCTAACTTTTCTCATCATATATCTCACCATTTGGTGAATGATTTTGTAAATATTTTTTAGTGATAATTACTAACTACTAACCGCTAACCTTATTGTAAAATGCACCCTCTACTAGAGTAGACACTCCCCAATTATTCACTCAATCCTCTCTCCTTTCATCCTCAATAATTCTCTTCCCTTGAGCCCACATCCATGTGACTCAAAGGACAAGAGAGACCCACCCTCATAAAAAAAATAAAAATATGCATAATCTTTTATTCCTTCAAATAAACTTGATTAGGCCTAATCCTAATCGGGGCTTCTAAAACCTATAAATAGAGCCCTTCTCTCCCTTGTAAAACATCACATGATCACACTACACCACACCATTCTCAACACATAACACACCACTCTTCAAGCCTAGTTGTGTAGAGTGTGTGCATCGTGAGTGCTCTATTCCATCATTACACATAGGTGCATGGAGAAGCTTGAAGTTAGTTATGCCATCTAGAGGAGTGGAGTGTATGCCATACTCTTCACCACACTTGTAGCCTACTCTTGTGCATAAATAAGATTTATAGTTTTGGGTGCAATTGTATGCTGCAACTACGACTCTTCTCTCCAAATTGACTTGATAAGTTGGCTCATCAGGTGGTTGAAGGTATATTGTCCTTGAAGTTTGTTGTGCCATTTCATGCTTGGTGGTTTGAGGGCTTGTTGAATTGTTTGTCTAAAAGGTCAATTGTAAGAGGGTGCTCGGAGAGAGGGCTCCCGTGACCCTAAGACAATTTGTGTATTGGCAACAAGGTCAAGTTTTGTGTTGTCTCTCTATTTCTCATCAAGCTTTGTGTGCATCTAGTCTTTAAGGCTAAGACTGAGTTGCTCAAGTTGATTTGTGCTCTTTGCCTCTCTCTGGCGTGGTGAATGTTTGTGTCTGGTGTGTGTGGCTATCTTGCATTCCCCTCTCTTTGTGCGTTTGAGTACAAGGAGATATCACGTGCGTCCTAGTTCGCATCTACAACTAGGTGGTGCCCCTTTTCTTGTTTGGTTTCGGGCTGTGGGTTGTTGTTGTCGCTGATTGTGCTTTCCCCCAGCCCCGATTGAGTAGCACGGGAGCCTCGAAGGGTGTTTAGAGGCCACTCTTCTTGTTGCCCGCCCGGACTGCCTCAAATTGGTGCCCCCACTGAGGAATCACTTTGTGCTTATTGTTGTTGTATTGCATGCATGCTTGAATTTAGCATAATCAAGTAGATTATATGAATCATGAAAACTTGTATGACCGAGTTGAATTTCAAGGCAACAAAAATTGATCTAGGATATGGTTTGGATTAGCATAACATAAGAAAGGAAAATAACATTTTCACATAAGAATCTAAAATTCATGTTGAAAGACCTTTCAAAACTTTGTGTAGTTAGTTGATGTCATGAGAGGAAATGATTGTTTGGAACTAATCTTTGTGTGGTTCCAGCATTGAGAGACTATGACACGCTATATCTTTGATGATATCGCAATCTTCTTCGGAAATCTAGAAGAAGATGTTGATGATTTTCTTGTTGATTTTAAAATGGTTTGTCGTATCCTTGGTAAAAGGGATGACATTGAAAAAGGAGATTTTCTATTGCTATGCCTTAGAGGCAACGCTAAGCGATGGTTTTGGAGTATGTCTTCTCAGATTGAAGATAGGTATACCCAAATTTCCAAAGCTTTGAAGACCAGATTCTCTAAATTTCCAACAAGAGAGACATCATGGGCTTCATTAGGGAGACTTCAACAACATGGTGAAGACTACTATGTTTATGAGGATATTTTTTCTCGTCAATGGGGAAGATGTGGGTTTAGTTCTACATTTCCAGATTATGTAAAAATGGAGCAATTTATTTCGGGTTTGTCTCCTTTTCTAGAGACTAAGGTTACTTGTAGTGGACCCTCTACCTTTGAAGAAGCGGTCGCTATTCCCCGAAGGAAGTTTCACAAGTACTTCTACATCAAAAAAGGTTTCCATCATGCTGGAAGAACCAACCATCATGAAAGTTTTTCTATCAAGGAGTCATCTCCTTTTCCATACTTGTCTCCTTCTACTCCGACAAATGTTGAAGAAGTTACTTACATGCCAACTGATTATTCAAGTGCTAAAGTGTGTGGCCAAGATTCAAATGTGGAATCTCTTTCTTCTACCTTTATCACAAGCATGCAAAAATCGACACAAGATATCTCAAATGGCATTGATGATTCAATAATGGATACATCCAACCTTTTGGCGGAGGATCAATTTCTAGTCCGAGCAGATGAAGCTTTTGTGCAACATGACTCTATGGAGAATGAAGACCTTGAAGGAACCTTGATCTTATGGAATGTTCTGAGAGTGTATCTTGTCTAAAAGAAGAGAGTGAAGAAGAAGATGAAATCATAGGTGGGGAGATCATGGACCACATTGATCATAAAGAGATGATTGTGTACATGGAATGCCAACTCCAAAACAAAGCAGAAGAGTGTGAGTTAAATCCATGTGAGGATAATCTTCAAGAAGTGTTTGAGGATGTTGAAAAGAATCGGTATGACCCATGTATATTAAGCATGGAGGAACCTATCATGCAAGAAGCCAAAGTTTTCACAAAATCAAACAGTAATCCATCAACCTTTGAGGTGGTACAATGTGAGGAGTTACAACCTTGCCAAAGGGGGGGCTTAGAAGGGGATGAAGAACATGGGAGAGTAGTAAAAAATAAAATCATAAAAGGAAACTATCAGAAGGGTATCATTCTCTCCAATGGTGTTTTAGTGGGTGGCTCTTCATTCATGGGACAATCTCTTAGCAAGAAAATCCAAGCTTTTGAAGCCCCAATCATCTTCACATTGGGTTTCACCTCTTCAAAGTCAAATTCTCCTCTCTTCACATATACCTTTCATCGGGGACACCATACCTTCTTAAGTGGAAGAGGACATGAATACTTGGTGATGAACGGATGTTTCCAAACTTTCTTCATTTGGTTCTTTGGTGTATGGAGGTCGCACATTGTGATGCTTCTGGTCTTCATCTTAGATGAAAAACTTGTTGATTGCTACATGTGGATATTTCATGAATCAATACCAAAATCTATTCTCTTCCAATGTGTTGGAAGCAATAGAAACCTTCGTCTATTATCTACTTATGTGGTAAACCATTTGCAATATCTTCCAATAGCAGTTGGAAGCATGGATCAAGCTTTCCTAAATCATGAAAATCATAGAAATTTTGACTTGATGAGCCTACCCAGGTTGAATGAAATTTATGAGCTACAGTTCAGGAATTTGCTCATACAAGCTCTTGAAGATCGTAGCAGATACATCAACTTTACACAGGAGAAAGAGCAACCAATCTTTTATATCACATTCATAGTGATAGATGCAATGATGGACAACAATAAAATCTACAAGTTTCTTCAACCGAAATCAGTAAGTGATTCCATACCATACATCTCTCTTTGGGAAAGATATTTCAAGATCTTTGATCCTGGGGGGTGCTTATGGAAACTTTCTCAATGGAGGAGGTTTACTCCGTCACTTCATTATATCCTGCTATTGGCTCTGAGAACCTTCCATATCACACAAGGTTTCTTAATCATACAACAAAAGTTCTTCAAAGATGAGAGCAGACAAAGACATATGTTACACAATCTACATGTTGTACGATCGGATAAATGGTACATGAATGTACCATTATCTAAGGGGGGGACTAATGATAGCCGTTTTTCGGCTTTCCATAATTTCCATAGTAAGCTACCTCACCTTATCAAATCACTCAAACATTTTGGTTATCCCTACCATTTCACTGTATATAGGCGTGTGTGAG
This sequence comes from Adiantum capillus-veneris, assembly GCF_014529385.1. Classification (NCBI taxonomy): domain Eukaryota; kingdom Viridiplantae; phylum Streptophyta; class Polypodiopsida; order Polypodiales; family Pteridaceae; genus Adiantum; species Adiantum capillus-veneris. The sequence goes on along the minus strand of NC_140948.1, from coordinate 33,231,408 downwards.
TTATGGGACTTTCCCTATATTTTCTTAAAAACCCTTAATTAGCTAGTCAGTGGGCTAGTTGAGCCAAAAAAATTAAAAAATAAAAATTATAGGTATATTATGGCCCATTTGTGTGTAAATATTTCATTGTATATAGGGCCTAAATAAAAGGATTTTTCATAATTATTTTGGTATTTATTTAAATATTTCTACCTATGGTGTGTTATTTATGCTATGTACATTGACTCACCTTTACCATATTTTTTCTTACCATTTTGCATACTCTTTATTCCATATAAAAATAATTTCATGCAAGCTTCTCTTATTTTTGGTGTAACTCCATCCCAACAAAAATCCAAAAAAACTAGTTTTATTTATGTGTATATGTTTTCACTATTGTGATTTTTCCTTCCTACATCTATTCTCTTTTACTCTCATAAAACAGAACACCAAAAATATTCATCTTTTTATGGTAGACTTATAATGAGAGAGATTTATTTTGACCCCTTTATATTTTTTCCACCTATATTATTTATATTTGACATGTACATATTTTTTAGACCCCTCAATATTTGATTTTCTTAGTTGTACTATTCATTTATATCATGATCTCAACAATATCTTCAATTATAGACCTACCAAATAAGGTCAAGGGTATGTGCATGCACCATGGGGAGCTCACTCTTGGAGGTATTCAAAAGAATCATCCAAAGAAAGACCTCACAAGGACCTTGTGTAGTGGAAAAAACAGTCGGTTTTGCTGAATTTTTAAAAATCACATGCTCCCCGAATTTGAAAAGGTGACACAAACAAAAGTTGTAGCTCGTGATCTGAAATTTCACCTCAAATTTTTTCATATTTTTTTGAGCTACGAGCTGTGAGTTATGATTTTATTGGTGGACCCCAGTTTGCCCATGCTATGCAGCCACACTCCCTCTTCCATTTTATCATTTTCCTATTTGACACACACTCCTCCCTCTCCTTCCCACTCCCAAATCTGAAACCCCCATGTCCTAATTCACCCTCTTCACCATTGCCACATCTCTCACACCTCCATAGCCTTCATCCTCCATTTCTACACCCTAGGTGTCCCCCTTTCTCTCTACATATATGTCCATATTACCATACTCTCTTCAGCTTTGTAAAGAACTTCAAAAAATCAGCAAAAATCCAAGGTTAACCTCTGCAAATGAAGGCTTTATCATGAATTTTCCAAGGTTGGAAGATAACATAGCTTCATCGACACGCGCTACTTGGCCATGCTGACCGCTTCTTCTTCCGGTGCTGTAAAGGGGTGAATGTCAACTTCTCCAAAGCTTCAACCTCTCTTTACAAGCTCATCCCTTCTCTAACTTTTCTCATCATATATCTCACCATTTGGTGAATGATTTTGTAAATATTTTTTAGTGATAATTACTAACTACTAACCGCTAACCTTATTGTAAAATGCACCCTCTACTAGAGTAGACACTCCCCAATTATTCACTCAATCCTCTCTCCTTTCATCCTCAATAATTCTCTTCCCTTGAGCCCACATCCATGTGACTCAAAGGACAAGAGAGACCCACCCTCATAAAAAAAATAAAAATATGCATAATCTTTTATTCCTTCAAATAAACTTGATTAGGCCTAATCCTAATCGGGGATTCTAAAACCTATAAATAGAGCCCTTCTCTCCCTTGTAAAACATCACATGATCACACTACACCACACCATTCTCAACACATAACACACCACTCTTCAAGCCTAGTTGTGTAGAGTGTGTGCATCGTGAGTGCTCTATTCCATCATTACACATAGGTGCATGGAGAAGCTTGAAGTTAGTTATGCCATCTAGAGGAGTGGAGTGTATGCCATACTCTTCACCACACTTGTAGCCTACTCTTGTGCATAAATAAGATTTATAGTTTTGGGTGCAATTGTATGCTGCAACTACGACTCTTCTCTCCAAATTGACTTGATAAGTTGGCTCATCAGGTGGTTGAAGGTATATTGTCCTTGAAGTTTGTTGTGCCATTTCATGCTTGGTGGTTTGAGGGCTTGTTGAATTGTTTGTCTAAAAGGTCAATTGTAAGAGGGTGCTCGGAGAGAGGGCTCCCGTGACCCTAAGACAATTTTTGTATTGGCAACAAGGTCAAGTTTTGTGTTGTCTCTCTATTTCTCATCAAGCTTTGTGTGCATCTAGTCTTTAAGGCTAAGACTGAGTTGCTCAAGTTGATTTGTGCTCTTTGCCTCTCTCTGGCGTGGTGAATGTTTGTGTCTGGTGTGTGTGGCTATCTTGCATTCCCCTCTCTTTGTGCGTTTGAGTACAAGGAGATATCACGTGCGTCCTAGTTCGCATCTACAACTAGGTGGTGCCCCTTTTCTTGTTTGGTTTCGGGATGTGGGTTGTTGTTGTCTCTGATTGTGCTTGCCCTAGCCCCAATTGAGCAGCACGGGAGCCTCAAAGGGTGTTTAGAGGCCACTCTTCTTGTTCCCCACCCCGGACACTGTGCGATCAAATGATCTATGCCACAACGATTACAAATGAGTATTGGAATTTCCAATGCACTCCCTTGACTTGTTTGCATTAGTGCAGCATTCTTTTGCATTCTACTGGGGCACTCCGCTACTCGATGTGGTCCACCACATTCGTAGCACTGAAGAGGTGGTCTCCTGGAAAAACTATTAATGTTTTGGCCTCTTGCTGCTAGCGCAGTAGCTTGATATACCGGTTTGATTTGTCCCCAATGGTCTTCCATATAGTACATGGGACACTCCTCAAGCATGTCGACTCCATAGGTGATACTAGAGTCTATGTCCTCTTCGCAATCTACATAAGTACTAGATGACTCGCAAACTATTTGGTTCATAGGTGTAACTCTTGGATGAGGGGGTTGCGGTCCTAGCACTGGAGGTGGCAACGGTGTGGTTTGGACCACATTTTGGGTTCTAGGGACCATGTGCTGTATTGGAAATTGTTGCTCCATGGGTGGGGTAGGCATCAATGCAGGAACTCGAGGTGAGTCTGCCCAAGCTATAGGCGGTCTATTTTTGATGATGCGTTTAAGCATTAGGCAATCCTTCGCTTGATGGCCATACCTACCACACGCGTTACAAGTCCCGTTAAACTTTACTATGAAAGTAGGGCATTCACTCGTAGTATGTGGGCCCAAGCAAATTGAGCACCATTGTTGCTCCCTTCTTGGATACATATGAGTGTTTTGTGGAGCATAATTACCCCTAAGGCTTTCTTGGATGGCCTTGGTGAGATCTGCCAGAGTCATCTCAGATATTGTTTGCTCTTTCACGATTGGCTTTATCTTCATTGGCTCATGCCCTGACGCTTGCGAGCTACTAGACTTCGGCTCGGCAGACACTCTTTCTCCTGCAATCATTAAATTATCCTCCAATTGGATTGCATTCATGGTGACTACTTCCCAAGTAGTGATACCTCTAATGACTAGGCCATTATAGATACTTTCATGTCGTAGTCCCCTAATGAATCTATCGAGCAATTGGTTGTTGTTGAATCGCTCGTTTGGATTGCATCGAGAATTCAAATTCTTTAGGCGACTAATGAAGTCTCTCACGGATTCACCTTCTTCTCGTTGGGCTTTCTGGAGCTGAGAGGCTACACCCCAAAGTACTCCCTCTCGTATGTATTCTTTTAAGAACAGTCTCCTAAGAGTAGAGTAGATCGTTTTCTCTTCTACTCTTAAGGTTCTATACCAATCTCTAGCCTTTCCGCTTAGGGTCAAACTCAAAGCCTTACACTTATGTAGCTCATTGTGCTCTTCCAAGGAATCGCACACATGTTCAAAGACTTCCATATGCTTTCTAGCATCTCCGTCTCCACTGAATTTCTGTGTGAGCTTAGCTACTTGAACTGCCTTGCTCCTAGGTTCTCTATCAGGTGCACTACGCATGTTTTCCGCAATAGAGCGACCGATAGTTTGAGCAAATGCTGCCAAATCTCCTATTTGAGCAGGTATAATGGGTGTATGTGCTCCTGGAACCACATGTGAGATGGGAGTTGGTCTTGGACTTGGCATACGCGCGGCTCTTGGGTCCCATATTTCGTATGGTGGTGTACCAGACGGTGGTCCAAAGTTTAGAGACGTGGCCCTAGGCATAGGGGATGCCTGATATGGCATGTTATTATTAAATGGCATGGCTCCACTTGTATAAGAGCTTGGATAATGCCATTGTGGATTGTAAGCTCTTGGAATAATCGGAGGTGTAGGAGCTACATGAGGGTGAGGTACGACAGGTGCACATGATTGATACATACATGTAGGTATACTTGGGGGCACTGCGCTACTAGGCATCGGCACAGTGTTAACAAATGAACTCCATGGTGTACGTCTTGTCATGCTCACCACTGGGATATGCATGGTAGCCGTAGTGTCATTAAGAGAAAGATGAGCTAGATCTGGGAAGGTAAAGCTGCCACTTGTGGGCTCAGATTGTACTGAGGCTCTTGGCGAAACAACATACGGAGGATCAATGGGGCTCACTGAGGGAGTCTCCATTTGTAATATGGTTGGTTGGTTGGCCTTTCCCGTATCCAAGAATCTCATTAGGCCTGTTGAAGGCATGTTGATCCCTGTGTTCTGTCTTTCTAACTCGACAATCCTATGGAGGACATCACAGACTTTCTGTTGTTGCTTATCTATGCTAGTAGCACCCGATGTGTATTGTAGAACATCTAACCAACCCACATGATAGGTGTGTCCTGTGTACCGATCAGTTAGACCTTCTGCTTGTAGGTCATACTCCCAATTTTCGTTTAGGAATATCCCATCTAGGCCTGGCGTGCTGGAGGTTTCCCTCGAAGTGGAAGCATTATTGCTCCCCATTGCTTGCCCCTCCGTGACTGCTACCTTGGGAGCACTCGGTTGCTCGGCTGGCATGACTTCAGGTCTCGACTTTGCTCTAGCCTTCGTAGGTTCTCAATTTCCCTCTCCCTTGTTGCTTGCATATAGCGTTCGATCTCTTGTACTTCGGCAAGACTCCTACCATCGGGTAGTAAAACCTCAGAGGGAGATAGTCCTAAAGGATCAGGAGGTGCAGTGGATGGAACATTCACATGCACACTCTCCAGAAGCATAGGGTCTATTTTAGGCATGAATGCCGAATTTACCTCCCCACTCCCTTCATTTATTTCATTAACCGCATGTTCGGAGCGAGTAGCTCTACTAAGGGTCTCTTTGAAGCGGCTAAACACGTTGGACCCGGGCCGTGGGCCCATGGCATGCATGTCTTGACTTAAACTATCAGGGTTTGGTGTAGGATACCCCTCCATGACTTCGTAGTCAGAGGAAGAATCACTAGACACGATATGAGGATCTTGGGTCGCGCTACCTTGAGTCCTGACCGAAGGTCCAAAACCTAGGGTGGAGAAATAATGGGTGCCCGCGTAAATGGAGGCACTACCAATATGATCATGCTCTAACACTCGTCCAGAGCGTAGGTTCATATGACTTGGATCCCCTAGAAGTGTCAGTGAGTGCCCGTGAAGTCTGCTCACCTAGTAATTTTGGGTGTTTTGCAACCCAAGTCTTTTCTTATTTATTTAATTTTTGATTTTTTGGTCCTTTTTTTATGACCCAGCTATAGAATAGAATGTATGATAGCTCAAAACGAGCGTCTCGGTCAGAGGGACGTGCCGTGCTTTACAACCCTTCGTTTGGTCACTTTATGCCCTCGGAATCCCTAAAACCGTCAATTTCTAGTAGGGAACTAGGCCCAAATTAGAAAGTCTAAGGGTGCAAGTGGGAAGAGAAGGGAGGAGAGTGGAGGACTTGCCCCACATGCTCTCATTCCCTCTTGAGGGGGTAGGGTATATATATAAGAGTGAGTCTAGTATATATCATAAGACTGAGGACTGAGGCCTTGGCTTGGGCGTGGGCTTGAGCTTGGGGAAATGATCCCGATCCCGATCAAAATTTTAGTGTAGCCCCCCAGTTCACTACCTTATCTACTTACTAACAGTGCTGCTCACTACCTTATCTACTTACTAACAATGCTCACTACCTTATCTACTTGCTAACAGTGCTGCTAACCACTAACTAATCTGTTAACCACTCTGCTAACTGCTTACTGACAGTGGGCTAACTGTCCACCTACTTCTTCTCTCACTACCTTACTGTGCAAAGACTGTGTGCAGGCAAACCTTGACAGAAAACTGTGTACACACTGTGTGCAAACAGAAATTGCTAACTGCCTACCTACTTATTCATTCACTGCGAACAAGCTAACGACTACTAATTGTGCAAAGACTGTGTGCAAACAGAAAACACAACATTATGTAAAAATCACAGAACTTGCAGACAATACAGAAATTAAGAACTTGCAGAAAAATAACTCATTCCTCTTCCTCTTGCTCTTCTTTCCTACTACAAACAACTCATAGGAGAAGCACAAAGTGCCTCTTGGGCTTAGTGCAGGGCGATTCCCTGTCAATGGAGCCAAAAATGTGCGCTCCTTGCCGCACTGTTGAAGCAAGGGACTTGCCTAACACTGTGTGCAAGCCACAGACGGATCCAAGCACTCAACTAGCTTAACTAGTAAGCTCAAAAGAGGGCAATGGTGTGTCACTCACCGCTCTATGCTCCTGCCGTGGAGGATTCCTTGCCGTGAAGAAGAAGGAGACGCCGCTACGTCACGCTCAACTGCTTCACCGCCGTCGTGCCGCCGCAATGCTCGATCGCTCTCTCTCTCTCTCTCTCTCTCTCTCTCTCTCTCTCTCTCTCTCACACACACACACACACACACACACACACACACACACACACACACACACACACACACACACACACACACACACACATACACACACACACAAGGAGGTGAAGAAGAAGAAGATGGAGATGGAGATGGAGATGGAGCAAGAGCACTCTTCTATTGCACAAATGAGAGAATGAGAGAATTTTAGGTTTAGTTGGCTTTTATATGAGCTCACCCCATTCACACTTGGGCGCCCATGCTTAGCCAACTAATCCCTTGAGTGAGCAGGCGTGTGTTGGAGCAGCTGGCGACTAAGCCCGGGAGGATGCAACCTTCTCTGATACCAATTGTTGGAATTTAGGTTGCAGAGAAACACACACAGCTTGGAGAAGACGAAGGAAGCTCAAGGCACACAATAGAGAGTGTATTACTTAGTGTTCAAAGGAAAGATAGATAGCCCTAGAGTGATGGGCGTATATACAATGCACAGGGGAAAAAACCTCCTAAAGAGGGAAAAAATGCCCCGGCGGTCCTAGTGTGTTCACACACATCACTACCACATGTATATCACTTTTCAAGGGACTCAAGGGATTAGTTGGCTAAGCATGGGCGCCCAAGTGTGAATGGGGTGAGCTCATATAAAAGCCAACTAAACCTAAAATTCACTCATTCTCTCATTTGTGCAATAGAAGAGTGTTCTTGCTCCATCTCCATCTCCATCTCCATCTTCTTCTTCTTCACCTCCTTGTGGGTGTGTATGTGTGTGTGTGTGTGTGTGTGTGTGTGTGTGTGTGTGTGTGTGTGTGTGTGTGTGTGTGTGAGAGAGAGAGAGAGAGAGTGGGCGATCGAGCATTATGACGGCACTATGGCGGCGAAGCGGTTGAGCGCGGCGTAGCGGCGTCTCCTTCTTCTTCGCGGCGAGGAATCCTCCACGGCAGGAGCATAGAGCAGTGAGTGACACACCATTGCCCTCTTTTGAGCTTACTTGTTAAGCTAGTTGTGTGCTTGGAGCCGTCTGTGGCTCGCACACAGTGTTAGGCAAGTCCTTTGCTTCGACAGTGCAGCAAGGAGCGCACATTTTTGGCGCCGCTGCCGGGGAATCGCCATGCACTAAGCCCAAGAGGCACTTTGTGCTTCCTCTATGAGTTGTTTGTAGTAGGAAAGAAGAGGAAGAGGAAGAGGAATGAGTTATTTTTCTGCAAGTTGTTAATTTTTGTATTGTTTGCAAGTTCTGTGATTTCTGCATAATCTTGTGTTTTCTGCTTGCACACAGTCTTTGCACAATTAGTAGTCGTTAGCTTGTTCGCAGTGAATGAGTAAGTAGGTAGACAGTTAGCAATTTCTGTTTTCACACAGTCTGTACACAGTTTTCTGTTAAGGTTTGCCTGCACACAGTCTTTGCACAGTAAGATAGTGAGAGAGGAAGTAGGTGGACAGTTAGCTCACTGTTAGTAAGCAATTAGCAGAGTGGTTAACAGATTAGTTAGTAGATTAGTTAGTGGTTAGAAGCACTGTTAGTAACTAGATAAGGTAGTGAGCTGTGAGCTGTGGACAGAGAGGTTAGGTAGGTGTTGACAGTGTGTGTGGCCAAGAAAAGGTCGTCGCCAAAAAAAAAAAAAAAAAAAAACCAAAAATATTTAACCGAGTGACTTGGGGGCTACACTAAAATTTTGATCGGGATATTTAAGCGTGAGTGACTGGGGGGCTACACTAAAATTTTGATCGGGATCGGGATCATTTCCCCAAGCCCAAGCCCAGGCCCAAGCCTCAGTCCTCTGATATATACTAGACTCACTCTTATATATATACCCTACCCCCTAAAGAAGGAATGAGAGCATGTGGGGCAAGTCCTCCACTCTCCTCCCTTCTCTTCCCACTTGCACCCTTAGACTTTCTAATTTGAGCCTAGTTCCCTACTAGAAATTGACGGTTTTAGGGATTCCGAGGGCATAAAGTGACCAAACAGAGGGTTGTAAAGCACGGCACGTCCCTCTGACCGAGACGCTCGTTTTGAGCTATCATACGTTCTATTCTATAGCTAGGTCAGAAAAAAAGGACCAAAAAATCAAAAAATTAAGAAAAGACTTGGGTTGCAAAACACCCAAAAATACTAGGTGAGCAGCCTTCACAGGCACTCATTGACACTTCTAGGGGATCCAAGTCATATGAACGTACGCTCTGGTCGAGTGTTAGAGCACGAGCGTATTGGTAGTGCCTCCATTTACGCGGGCACCCATTATTCCTCCACCCTAAGTTCTCGACCTTTGGCCGGGACTCAAGGTAGCACGACCCAAGATCCTCATATCGCGTCTACTGATTCTTCCTCTGACTACGAAGTCATGGAGGGGTATCCTACACCAAACCCTGATAGTTCAAGTCAAGACATGCATGCCATGGGCCCACTGCCCGGGTCCAGCGTGTTTAGCCGCTTAAAAGAGACCCTTAGTAGAGCTACTCACTCCGAACATGCGGTTAATGAAATAAATGAAGGGAGTGGGGAAGTAAATTCATCATTCATGCCTAAAATAGACCCTATGCTTCATGAGAGTGTGCATGTGAATGTTCCATCCACTGCACCTCCTGATCCTTTAGGACTATCTCCCTCTGAGGTTTTACTACCCGATGGTAGGAGTCTTGCCAAAGTATAAGAGATCGAATGCTATATGCAAGCAACAAGGGAGAGGGAAATTGAGAACCTACGAATGCTAGAACAAAGTCGTGCCCTGAAAGCAAAGGCTCCTATGACAACAATCACGCCAGCCGAGCAACCGAGTGCTCCCAAGGTAGCAGTCACGAAGGGGCAAGCGATGGGGAGCAATAATGCTCCCACTTCGAGGGAAACCTCCAGCACGCCAGGCCTAGATGGGATATTCCTAAACGAAAATTGGGAGTATGACCTACAAGCAGAAGTTTTAACTGATCGCTACATAGGACACACCTATCATGTGGGTTGGTTAGATGTTCTACAATCCACATCGGGTGCTACTAGCATAGATGAGCAACAACAGAAAGTCTGTGATGTCCTCCATAGGATTGTCGAGTTAGAAAAACAGAACACAGGGATCAACATGCCTTCAACACGCCTAATGAGATTCTTGGATACGAGAAAGGCCAACCAACCAACCCTATCACAAATGGAAACTCCCTCAGTGAGCCCCATTGATCCTCCGTATGTTGTTTCGCCAGGAGCCTCAGTACAATCTGAGCCCACAAGTGGCAGCTTTACCTTCCCAGATCTAGCTCATCTTTCTCTTAATGACACTACGGCTACCATGCATATCCCAGTGGTGAGCATGACAAGAAGTACACCATGGAGTTCATTTGTTAATACTGCGCCGATGCCTAGTAGCACAGTGCCCCCAACTATACCTACATGTATGTATCAATCATGTGCACCTGTCGTACCTCAACCTCTTGTAGCTCCTACACCTCCGATTATTCCAAGAGCTTACAATCCACAATGGCATTATCCAAGCTCTTATACTAGTGGAGCCATGCCATTTAATAATAACATGCCATATCAGGCACCCCCTATGCCTAGGGCCACGCCTCTAAACTTTGGACCACCGTCTGGTACACCACCATACGAAATATGGGACCCAAGAGCCGCGCGTATGCCAAGGCCAAGGCCAACTCCCATCTCACATGTGGTTCCAGGAGCACATACACCCATTATACCTGCTCAAATAGGAGATTTGACAGCATTTGCTCAAACTATCAGTCTCTCTATTGCGGAAAACATGCGTAGTGCACCTAATAGAGAGCCTAGGAGCAAGGCAGTTCAAGTAGCTAAGCTCACACAGAAATTCAGTGGAGACAGAGATGCTAGAAAGCATATGGAAGTCTTTGAACATGTGTGCGATTCCTTGGAAGAGCACAATGAGCTACATAAGTGTAAGGCTTTGAGTTTGACCCTAAGTGGAAAGGCTGGAGATTGGTATAGAACCTTAAGAGTAGAAGAGAAAACAATCTACTCTACTCTTAGGAGATTGTTCTTGAAAGAGCACATACGAGAGGGAGTACTTTGGGGTGTAGCCTCTCAGCTCCAGAAAGCCCAATGAGAAGAAGGTGAATCCGTGAGAGACTTCATTAGTCGCCTAAAGAATTTGAATTCTCGATGCAATCCAAACGAGCGATTCAACAAAAACCAATTGCTCGATAGATTCATTAGGGGACTACGACATGAAAGTATCTATAATGGCCTAGTCATTAGAGGTATCACTACTTGGGAAGCAGTCACCATGAATGCAATCCAATTGGAGGATAATTTAATGATTGCAGGAGAAAGAGTGTCTGTCGAGCCAAAGTCTAGAAGCTCGCAAGCGTCAGGGCATGAGCCAATGAAGATAAAGCCAATCGTGAAAGAGAAAACGATATCTAAGATGACTTTGGCAGATCTCACCAAGGCCATCCAAGAAAGCCTTAGGGGTAATCGTGCTCCACAAAACACTCATATGTATCCAAGAAGGGAGCAACAATGGTGCTCAATTTGCTTGGGCCCACATACTACTTGTGAATGCCCTACTTTCATAGTAAAGTTTAACGGGACTTGTAACGCGTGTGGTAGGTATGGCCATCAAGCGAAGGTTTGCCTAATGCTTAAAGGCATCATGGAAAATAGACCGCCTATAGCTTGGGCAGACTCACCTCGAGTTCCTACATTGATGCCTACCCCACCCATGGAGCAACAGTTGCCATTACAGCACATGGTCCCTAGAACCCAAAATGTGGTCCAAACCACACCGTTGCCACCTCCAGTGCTAGGACCAGTGCTAGGACCGCAACCCCCTCATCCAAGAGTTACACCTATGAACCAAATAGGTTGCGAGTCATCTAGTACTTATGTAGATTGTGAAGAGGACATAGACTCTAGTATCACCTATGGAGTCGACATGCTTGAGGAGTGTTCCATGTACTATATGGAAGACCATTGGGGACAAATCAAACCGGTATATCAAGCTACTGCGCTAGCAGCAAGAGGCCAAAACATTAATAGTTTTGCCAGGAGACCACCTCTTCAGTGCTACGAATGTGGTGGACCACATCGAGTAGCGGAGTGCCCCATTAGAATGCAAAAGAATGCTGCACTAATGCAAACAAGTCAAGGGAGTGCATTGGCAATGCCAATACTCACTTATAATCGTTGTGGCATAGATCATTTGATCGCACAGTGTCCTAACAATCCAAACGCACCGAAAATCACACCATTGAACTTAATAGAGATTGTTGATGGGACACCACCAACTATAAACATAGCACTAGTGAATGCACTCACACGGTCGATGCTCCAAAAGCAAAATTACATCCTCGAAGAGAGAGATACTGCATCCATTGGCCGAGCGAGAGAAGAAAACACGAAGAAAGAAATCCCTTAATGCTTCTAGCTCAAAACCTAGTTCAAAGACTAACATAGGGACAGGAGAGGATCCCGTGTATATGAATGACCCTGAGGATGACTCAGATTCGATAGAGACCACGGAGACCCAAACCGTTACTACAAAGGAAAAAGCCAGTGAGGAGGATCACGAGAGGGAATTACGACGAACACCAAAAGAGTATTCAAAGTTAAACCACCCAGTCCCAAGATAAGCCACAAGAGACAAAAAAATGAGGATTGCAAGAGAAAGATTGGAACCTATCCAAACCCAACAGTGGAAATTGAACGAGTCCAACAACTGAGGGGTTTGGTGGAAGAAACTCAACGAAAATTAGAATCTGAACCCAAACATATCCAGATGTCGGACACAGTGTTTCCCACACAAGTTCAACCTCACAAGAACTACAGGCCGTTAGCTATACCCAGTATCATTCGGGAAGAGAGTGAGGGTAGGACATCTGAAAGTGGACACACACCTTTCCTACTAGAGAGAATGTTTGGTGAGGGAATGCCCAACCCCCTTGAGGAAGTGGAGATTCCATCTTCACCATTCTCTTGTCAGGGTCCTACGTCCCACAAGATGCCATTAAATGTTGCCAAGCTGATGGATTTCATGTCCTCAGAAACACGTACGACTATCATATCTAAGTTATACGGAGATCCAGAATTATTCCTAGCACTACGAGCGCTTCTCAATGGAGAATTACAGGCCAGATTACCACAGTTTGCACATATGAACAAACCTGACTCGGTAATGAATGATGAGGAACATTTAGCACCACCATCTGACCTAGCGGGACATGAATCTGTAATTGAAATACCCGTTAACAAGTTGGGGCAATACTTTGAAGGTGATGAATCTAATGCTACTCTACCAATCACTACTAAAGGATTAACTGTAAAGGGGGTCCTTGACGGTGGTGTGGGAGTCATCATGGTGACAAAGAGTTGTTGGGAGTCTATGGGGAGACCTCACCTTGAAGCCACAAGCGTAGTGGTAAAAATGGCTAATGGATCTATTGTTACGCCTATTGGAATTCTAAAGGATCTCAGGATCAAGGTCTTGGGAAACAAGGTAAGGCAGACTTTCATTGTTATGGATTTTTCCAAGCATCCTATGTCATTTGAGATGATCTTAGGGCGTCCATTCATGAGGAAAGCAAAAATGGTGCATGACTGGTCCAAAAACCACGTCTACTTACAGTTCCAAGACTCTGTCATTCGAGTTGATCTTTTAAGTGGTCGAACGCATCCTCTAGGAAATAAATTCATCATTGATAATCGATCAGACACAACAATTCACTCAGCTCCATTACAGTATTGTTACACGTGTAACGAAGACACGGATATTGGGGAGAACTCTCCTTATATGGATATCCTACCCAGAATGGCTGAGTCAGACAATGTCGATTGGGTACACCTAGCGGCAACTATAGATACATGGGGAGCTAGAGGAACAACCTGGGTAACACCAGATGGGGAAGAGATACCACACATTGCACCAGTAAACATGTTAGGTGTAGCGCATGTAACATCCGATGATAAGAAAGAGGCACTCCTACCTGAGAGTGAAACTGATGATTCCTCAAAGGCTTCAGGCCAATACACATCAGAAACGGAATCTCAGGGAGAAATGGATTTAGAACCTGAGGAAACATCGAGTGAACCAAGTATAGAAACTAAACACTCAAGGCCTAGTACGACCGTCTATGGTAATTTATATGAGAGTGAAGAAGATACAAGCGAAGACCTATCAGGCGAGTCGAGTTCAAACATTTACCAAAATCAAAACCTTAACAAGAAACAAAGGTCATATAAGAGACGACGATATCGAGCAAATGTGAGAGCTAGGATAAACAAGGAAAGATCTACTGCAGAATGGCTTAGCTATCTAGGGGCATGTGATGCTCATCGAAAGCTAGTAGACAATTGGGGTGAACATCTCCAGAGTGTCATGTGGTGCAGCCCGTGACCCATTGACCTCGTTCAATTGGAGGTTACAGAGCCGAAATTGAGTCGATATATAAGAAGACGTCAAAACCGAGAGTTAGCACAACAACAAAAGGAGGCAGAACTAAAAGAAAGGTCTCTGTCAGGACAAGATCCTGCTGACTTACATACGACTCCTGAACATTTTAAATCTTATACCACGGGGCAGCGAAAGGTTGTGTATGCCAAAGCCCAACGAATACCTACCAATGGAAGCAGTGGAGTCTATGATGGTCTAGCGGTAGTTAAAGAGATAGAATTAGTAGAACCAGGTGAGGAGTCTAAACCAGTCTTTATTGCTCAAGACCTTACCGAAACTGAAGAGGCTGTACTTAAGGAGCTCCTCAAGGAATACAAGGATATCTTTGCTTGGACATATCATGACATGAAGGGCGTTCCACCTTCAGTGGTGCAACATACAATTCCCATTATCAACATTGCTAAACCCGTCCAGCAACGACCCTATCCAATGAATCCTAAGTACGCCAAAATTGTACAAGAGGAGATTGAAAAACTTATCCAATGTGGATTCATATACCCTATTGAGCACTCAGAATGGGTTTCTCCAATAGTCATTGTGCCAAAAAAGAATGGGAAACTAAGAGTGTGCGTGGACCTCAAGAAAGTTAATGCAGCCACTAGGAGAGATCATTATCCCTTGCCATATTTAAAACATGTGCTTGAAAGAGTTGCGGGCAAGGAAGCTTATAGCTTTTTAGATGGGTACTCTGGTTACAATCAAATCACAATTGCATTAGAGGACCAAGCTAAAACTGCTTTTATCACAGAGTTTGGAGTGTTTGCATTTCGTGTTATGGCTTTTGGCTTAACAAATGCCCCTGCTACATTCCAACGATTAATAAACACTACGTTTAAAGAATTTCTAAGGGAGTTTTGTGAAGCTTTCCTAGACGACCTTTGTGTTTATTCTTCTTGGGAGAAGCATTTGTTATATCTACGAAAAATATTTGAAAGGTGTAGATTTTATCGCATCTCATTGAACCCTTTCAAATGCCAATTTTGGGTTAAGCATGGAGTCATTCTAACGCATATAGTGTCCAAGAACGGGATATCCACAGATGAGAGTAAGATTAAAGCCATTGCCGAATTGCCACCATCTATGAACTATAAAGGAGTTCAAAGATTTATGGGCCATGTTGGTTATTATCGAAGGTTTATTTTAAACTTTGCCGAGATAGCGCATCCATTGTACAAGCTTCTTATCGAGTTTCACTGGACGGAAGAATATCATCAATCTTATGAGTTATTAAAGAAGGCCCTAACAAGTGCTCCAATCCTGCGAACACCTGATTGGAATGTACCTTTTCATGTGCATATTGATGCATCAAACTTTGCTATTGGGTGTTCTAACTCAACCAGGAGAACATAAATTGGACTACCCTATTAGCTTTGCAAGTTGCCAATTAAATGATGCCGAGATGAACTACACTACTACAGAGCGCGAAGGTCTAGCTATGATTTACGCAGTAAAGAAATTTTGCTATTAACTTCTTGCTACCAAGTTTGTGTTTTATGTTGATCATCAAGCATTGCTATATTTGGTAAACAAACCGTGTTCCACAGGTCGAATTACACGATGGTTGTTAATTCTTCTTGAGTTTGACTTCACCGTTGTTGTGAGGCCTAGGAGGAAACATGTCATGGCGGATCATTTATCTCGTATCCCTAATGGCGAAGCTCCTACGGGGGTTGATGATGAATTGCCTGATACTCCTTTGTTCATTGTTGAGACAATGCCTGAATGGAGTGAAAAGATTGTTAACTTCTTAGTTAATGGTTTTCCACCCAAAGAGCTGCGAAAAGATATAGCTTGAAAATTAAGAACCCTATTGCTTACTCGCTGGAACTCTCTATAAGAGAGGAAAAGATGATGTTCTTAGACGCTGTGCCCGCGAGGATGAGTATTTATATATTCTACAAGAGGCACACATGGGCGTAGCTTGTGGTCACTTTTCAGGAAAGTTGACTGCCCGAAAGATCTTACAGTCAGGCTACTGGTGGCCCACTCTGTTTAAGGATGCATCACTTTTTGCAAAGGGATGTGATGAATGCCAACGCTTCAAGAAGCCACAAAGAAGGGATAGGATGCCTCTACATCCCATCAAGGTAACCCAACCATTTGAAAAGTGGGGCTTAGACTTTGTAGGACCGATTAGTCCGGCTGCACGTAACACGCAATCACGATATATCATTGTGGCTACCGACTATGTAACCAAATGGGCTGAAGCAAAAGCAACACGAAAGGTGGATGCAAAAACAACAGCTAATTTCCTCTTTGAGAACATTATCACACATTTTGGATGCCCCTTTGAACTTGTGAGTGACAATGGAACTCATTTTATAAATGAAGTAATAAAAGAACTCACATCAAACTTCATGATATCTCACCACAAGTCTACACCCTATTATCCCCAAGCAAATGGCCAAGCTGAGAGTACCAACAAAACTCTCATCTCCATTTTGACAAAGACAGTTGAGGCTCATCGCACTGATTGGGACCTAAAGCTTACATCAGCTTTATGGGCTTATCGTACTGTGTATAAAGTTGCTATTAATTGCACACCGTTTAAGATGGTGTATGGCCAAGAAGCAGTTATGCCATGGGAGTTTGTCATTCCTAGTCTTCGAGTAGCTTCTCAAGAAGGGTGGGATGGTAACCCCTTAGTTGAGCGATTATATATCCTGGAAAGGCTAGATGAAGAGAGGCAATTAGCTGTGCGAAATGCTCTAGTGGAGAAGGATAGGAGAAAGAAGTGGTTTGATAGCCATTTAAAGGATAAAGACATCAAGGTTGGTGATGAATTTCTTATGTACGGGGTACGTAATGAAAAGAAGAAATTGAAATACGCTGGTAAGGGACTATATCGAGTGTGTGAAATTACCCCGCAAGGTACCATTCGTGTGGAGACTCTAGATGGAGTTGAAACCATTGGATTCCTTAATGGGAGTAAATTCAAAAGATATTATGATCCTCTAAGCCAGGAAGAGTTGCAAGCCATCCATCAAAAGAAGGCTGCCAAGGAACAAGCAGAGCTTAGAAAAATCCAAGCAAGAGTTGAGGCTCGAGAACGACAACAACGTCTTAGACGCCAACGAGAGGCTAATCTGGGAATCACGCAAGCATTTTTCGAGGACACAGATGACGACTCATTAG
Source organism: Adiantum capillus-veneris (assembly GCF_014529385.1). Lineage (NCBI taxonomy): Eukaryota > Viridiplantae > Streptophyta > Polypodiopsida > Polypodiales > Pteridaceae > Adiantum > Adiantum capillus-veneris. The sequence goes on along the minus strand of NC_140948.1, from coordinate 33,214,177 downwards.
AATCTGAGCCACCTCTACAATACCCAATTGAGCTAAATAGCCCCTATGGGAAAGTACTATACAATGCCTTATTAGATACGGAAGCTAAACACAATTTGTTATCCTATGGAGTTTGGTGTCAATTAGGAAAACCGACCCTATCCCCGAGTACAATGCAAGTCAAGGACATTAATAAAAAGAAAGCTGCTATTCTTGGAGTCCTTCAGACCCCTGTTGTCTATGACAATGGAAGCATAGTGCAGAGGTTTCTAGTCATGCCCGCGGGAGCTATGGAAGGCAACGTAAACCTGGGACGCACGTGGATGTTGGCAACCAAATGCACTATTGATTGGGATGCTGGTAGTGTCACGACGTGACCACCGACTCTTACCCCTATCATTCAAGCAAAGTCACCTACGTTGTAAACTCTAGCAAAGTTGAAGGATAGCCAACATTCGCAAGCCAAGGTGGTTAACTCGTCTTTGCCGGCTACCCATGAACCTAGCACTTCAACACTTGTAGTTGCAGCAAGCAGTAATATTGCAAGTACTCAACCTGCACGACCTAAGAGTACATATCAATGGGTCCCCAAGGCCTTACTTCCAACTACCTTAACCCTCCCATCCATTCCAAGAAAAAATTTCCCTGGAAAACCAAGAGTGCGCTCCAGGAGAGTCAAGACCAAATCACGATGGATTCCAAAAGGACTATTAGAAGCCCAAGGCTACTATGATGGAAATGAGCAAATTTGGGTACCTAAACGTAAAATGTGTCCTTCCCTATCGACAACAAACCCATATGATTCAAACAGTGTAACGCTAAAGCCAATGGCAGACAGTGGGAAGGGAAAGATCACAGAATGCTACACACCTAGTCCATAGCTAGTTTGGGCTCCAAGGCAAAACCAATTTATTCCACCTAGCTCAGGAAGGGGGGAGTTCCATGAAGCTTCTAGTTCCTCATGTAATACATCCATAAAGGTAAAAGCTTCTACAGAGTCTCCACCTACAATAGTGGACCTCCATGAAGCTACAAAGGAATCCACACCTTCCAGTGTTCAAGAATCACCTGATGAACCACTTCAAGTTCGATCCTGGGAGAGTACCTTACCACCCTTGCAACTCGACGAGGCACCTAAGGTAATAGAAAACTACTGGCAAAAATCTTCACCTATAACAACTTGGAACAACTGGTTTCAAAGGGTGATGACATCATTTCAAACGGTATGATCTACCCAAGGAAGGGGGGAGTGTTTGTTGACATCCATTATTCACTTGCTTCCCTCTCAACCTTTCTCCCTGACCTCTCAATCTCCAATCCTAGGGAATGTATATATAAAGCCTTATACTAGTTCTAGCAAACAAACAAAAAAAGATTTTTTTTTAAAAAGAGAGCAAGAGCGACTAGCAACGAGAGAGAGCCCTGTCACATCCTACACATAAGTCTAAATTCACCATGTCACATCAAGAAACACACAAAAACAACTCATGTTTAAAAGACCTAACCAAATCTATCTGTATTCTCAGAGATGGCCAGTTCACCAGAGGCATGCGCTTCTATTTTTGATGAAAGGTACCCCTTTTCTTTTTCTCAAGTGTTCCACATCTGCTACCCTGCTTTCTTGTGAATGGGATTTGGTAGAGAGACTTGCACGTGAGCGAAATTTTGAGGAGTTAGAATGGCTGATACATCTATGGATAACTAGTGATCCCTACCCAGTAGCGAATGTTTCTCCGGTCGCACATGCTTATTCTTTTGCACAGGATGAGTATCCACGCATCGCGAGGTTTTTGATTAACACGCTTGCGCAAGAGGATGAGAAATAAGAAATAATAGAGACCGAGGAAGACTATGGCCTCACGGAAAATGATTTCGTTTATCTAGATGATGAGGATAGAGGCCTAGCCTTAGGGTGGCCACCCGGTTTATATAATATCCTCTTTCCTTGATTTTAAAAGGGATGACAGATAGGTAGGTTAGGGGTCTGGATTGTGTTTTGAGTTTGTTTTCTAGGAATTTTAATTTTTTCACACTGACATGGAGTTGCTCATTTCGTCGAAGCAGATGTCCTCAGCCATGTGTACTACTTTCCATGATTCATGTTGGTGGATATTTATAATTGCTAATAATGATTTTTCATGGTTTGTTTGAGTGTAATAGTTATGTTTGTTATCTGCCATTATAGATGTATAAATTTGTCTTTGCTTAAGTTGATGGAACTAGAGTTTAATCTTATGGATGAGTCTTGAGATTAGGAGACCGTGACTTTAGGTTAACTCATTTACTTGACCACTAGGTCTAGCTGATAAAATTATCTGAGTATTTGAGACCTTAGGAATGTTTAAGGCATAGAGAAGCTTGCTCACTTAAACAACAAAAACACTAGTGAGAATACAAAGGAAATGGAAGCAAAAAACATAAGTGCCACAAATGAAAAATCTAATGCTGGAAGAGAAATCCTGGCTTGATTTGGTACTTCACTCACATGTATTGTCTATGGTACTAGATCCCTAGAGGTTCCCAGTGTGGGCGCTTTTCTTTGAGAAGCAAAAAGCCCCGGACATACAAAATAAGCACACACGTCAAATGATTGTGAACCAAAGTAAAAAAGAGAAAAAAAAAATGAATGACATTTAAAAGACTTCCATCGAGCTTATAGTTAACATTTCAAGCTTTTGTTTGCAGTTGTGAGAGCTAGTTGGCTAATCAAAGCTGAAAAGCACAATTAAGGAATCTTGCATTTAGATAATCTTCTTAGCTTAGCTAGTACTAGAGTAGTTGTTTTAACCTTAGTCATAGCTAACTAATTGATAGACTCACACATAAGCCCAAAACTCTTGATTAATTAATTTACTCAAAGTGCGATTTATTTGTCCTTAATGGCAGTCTAACATTTCATAAATCTTGCATTTACTCATTTCCACATGTACTTTACATTCCCCTCATGATTTATGGCCATATAATTCCACTTGCTGAAACAATGACTTTGCCTCGTAGATTCAAATCCAGATGCTCTACAACATGGACATAACAAGCTTCGACTCAATAGCTTCCGAGGACGGAATCTACATCAGGAAGGGGGGCATGTTAACCCTCACGGCTCACAGACACCCTATTACCTACGACGGACGTTGTAATCTACGGCGGACATTGTATTATTTATTTGGTAGAGTCAGGTACTGGGCTTGTCGGTCCAATAGGAAAAGGGTAAGAGTGATCGCCGATGAGAGGCGCACTCTAACTGGGACATTCAAGGGATTAGTTGGCTAAGCATGGGCGCCCAAGTGTGAATGGGGTGAGCTCATATAAAAGCCAACTAAACCTAAAATTCACTCATTCTCTCATTTGTGCAATAGAAGAGTGCTCTTGCTCCATCTCCATCTCCATCTTCTTCTTCTTCACCTCCTTGTGTGTGTGTGTGTGTGTGTACGTGAGAGAGAGAGAGAGTGTGTGTGGGCGATCGAGCATTACAACGGCACTACGGCGGCGAAGCGGTTGAGCGCGGTGTAGCGGCGTCTCCTTCTTCTTCGCGGCGAGGAATCCTCCACGGCAGGAGCATAGAGCGGTGAGTGACACACCATTGCCCTCTTTTGAGCTTACTAGTTAAGCTAGTTGTGTGCTTGGAGCCGTCTGTGGCTCGCACACAGTGTTAGGCAAGTCCCTCGCTTCGACAGTGCGGCAAGGAGCGCACACCTACAAAAGCTTTGTAGTCTATTACTCCATATGAAGCATGGCATGATAGAAAGCCTTCTATTGAGCACATGCGTGTTTTTGGTTGTTTGGCATATGCTTTGGTGCCACAAGTGCAGCGCAGAAAATTGGATGATAAGTCTGTCAAATGTATTTTTGTTGGTTATAGTGCTGAAAGCAAAGGTTATAGGTTGTATCATCCGCAAACAAAACGTATTCTGGTTTCTCGGGATGTAGTGTTTGTGTAAGATTCTGTTCAGCCCTTGCTGTCATGTACTAGAGACAGTAATGTAAGCTCACAAGACATTTATGACACTTTGTTGCCTCTTTTCGGTGGTGGAAATACGAATGTAAGTTCCAATGAGGCAAATGTACAACCGATGGGGGTTTCTGAAAATGTTTTAGATCAGCCTATTAATGATGCAGATGTACATGATATACTTGATAAGGAAAGGGGTGAAAATGAGCAGACTAGAGGTATGCCAAAATGGCTGGTGCACACTTTGCGTGACAGTAAATTGGATGCACCTTTGTCTAGTCATACTCGTTCAGGCTCTCACCATGCATCTTATGCATCAGATTTTTATGCTTTGGTTGTGTCTAGTTTACATGATGTTGAGGAGCCTCTGTCTTTTGATGAAGCACAGAATTCAGAAAATTGGGTTTCTCCCGTGGTAGAGAGTTTCTTCAGGATAAGTTGTATAGGGAGAGGAGGAAGATCCTCCACTCGCTTTCCAAAATAGCGAGAGCAGTAGCCGAACAACTCTTCTCTATGACATGGGAATATTCTTACCACTTCTTCTTCCGGATTGTCGAAGTGGAGTGGTAGCACTCGCATGCGTCGTGAAAATCGGTAGGCGACCTTCCGCCACCTAGCTTCGGATGACTTCTTCTTTGGCAAAGTGGGTACAACCCGGCTTTCTGAGCCTGAAGCACTTGCTTGGCCATATGCTTCTCCCTTCGAGGTCATGTGTTTCCAGACTGACTTATCTTCTCCTTGCCTTTGGCTCGAGCAGCCCCTTTAGGCCACTTTGGAGTTATAACTTTGACTGCAGTTTCTTTAGGGAAAAGAGGTCTCACCGTTTGCTTCCCTTCCTTGTCGTTGTGCTGGCACTCATCGACAGTGTGCCTTGGTTGACAGCAGTGATGGAACTTCACCGACCTCCCACTTGATGCTCTCAATTTATAGTTAGAACGAGCGACACGAGATGGAGAATTTACCTCTTGAATGCTGACGACACAACAGCCTGGCAGTAGCACCTCAATGAAGGCGGCTAGTGCCTCCTTCGTGTCCTCTTCTTCCGTCCTCCAGTTAGAAAATTCCTTCATCCATTCGTCCATGATTGATAGTGGGCATCACTTTCAACATTGTAAATTGAAGGGTCTTAGAAAGCCCTCCTCCGTGGGGGCACCAAATGACAGACGCAAAGCGGACCCCGAACCCCGACGGCCTCTAAAACGCCGGGATCTGAATGACGCGCCTCAAGCCTGCCACGGTAAAGCAAACAGGTGGCACCACCTAGCTTTGAGCGGTTAGAACACAAACCACGATGATATGAACACCGCAAACTTACACACCGAGAGAGAGAGAGAGAGAGAGAGAGAGAGAGAGAGAGAGAGAGAGAGAGAGAGAGAGAGAGAGAGAAATTTGCAAATGATGAAAACCCTCGGGGGGATTGAGGGTGAATTATTTCTGCAGTATTTACAAAGTGGCAGGCCGTGGTGGTAGAGAGATAGGGAGAGGAGGTGGTGCAACCTACTTGGTGCGTTCTCTAAGACGACTCAATGATTGTGAAACTTACTACCAAGGGCGTGTATACGTGTGTAGAGGGTGAATTATTTCTGCAGTATTTACAAAGTGGCAGGCCGTGGTGGTAGAGAGGTAGGGAGAGGAGGTGGTGCAATCTACTTGGTGCGTTCTCTAAGACGACTCAATGATTGTGAAACTTACTACCAAGAGAGTGTATACATGTGTGCATCGACCATTGGAGTCGAGAGATGGGTGTGGTTCCCTTCGCATGGTGCAATTCCCAAGGCAAACCCAACACACAAGCCCCCTCCCCGTGATGGTGATAGTGTCAATCCTTCCCACTACCCTCTACCAAATGCTTGCCCCCCCCCCGGATCGTGACCTCTCAGTGCCAATTTATAGGTGTTGGATGCTTGGATTATGGTAATCCCAGTGTGGTTAGGGTAAGCTTAATCGGGGAGACAAAGCAAGTGGTGGGCCCGGTGTGGTTGACCCTTGCTTTGTTTTGGGAGGTTTATTAAAAGATGGGAATCTCTAGGTGGGCCTTTGTGACCATCACCTAGAGAGAGGATATTTACAAAAAAATGGGAATTTACAATGGCTCAGGTGGAAACTGAAGAAAATGATAAAAATAACCTATAAATTATTGGGATGGCGTCGTGGTTGCGTGTTGCCGGCGAATGGTGTGTTGCCGGTGCGTCGGTGTCAAGCGTACTTCTTTTCGGGGTCGGAGGAGGCATGCCTTCGGCGCACTTTCTCTTTTTGTTGTTGGCGGCGCGTGCTTTGGATCCTTCATCTTTTTGTGGTTGTCATAGTTGTGAAATCCTTCGTTTTTTCCTGAATTCGTGGTGCGTATACGCGTGTGTGTGTGTGTGTGTGTATACGTATGTGCATGTGGCCAGATGTGTGTATATATATATATGTATATGGGTGTGTGTGCGTGAGTGCATGTGTGTATTTGTATGTGTGCGCGAGCGTGCGGTGGGAATGGGGGCTTATGTACATAATGTATATATGTTTTATATTTATATATATATATATTTATTTATTTATTTATTTATTTATTTATTTATTTATTATTATTATGTTTTTTCTCTGTTCGGCGGAAAGCAGCAGCTACGCAAGCTTGGGGTGTGGGGTGGGGGTGTGTGTGTGTGTGTGTGTGGTGTTGAGAGAGAGAAAGAATGTGATGCGCCTGTACAGGCTGAGAGGGACAGAGAGCGGGCGGCTGCTGCCGAAACAGAGTGCGAGAGAGGGAGAGGGGGGTTGGGGTGTGTGTCTGTGTGTGAGTGTGTGGTTGAGGGAGAGGGTGAGGATGAGGGTGAGTGTTTGGTGTATGAAGGCGTGAGCTTGAAACGGAAGATAGAGAGAGAGTGAGAGAGAGAGGATGAGGTGGCGCTATAGGGAGGGGGAATCTCCTAGGGCGGGTGCCCACCGTGGGGAGAGGGGTGGGGGGGGAAGAGAGTGTGTGAGAGAGGGGGGGGTAGAAGTCAATGGTGTGGGGGGATAGTGGGGATAGCGGGCCAAGGGGGGGTGAGTGAAGCCGAGGGGAGGGTGAGGCAAGCGGGTGGGGAAAAGGGGGGAGGGGTTAGGGGAAGAATATTAGTGGGCCAGAGCGGGGGGGGTAATGAGAGTGGGGGAAAAAGTGTGAGTGGGGGGTGGGGGTGGGGGGTGGGGGGGGGGGGGTGTAAAGGGTGAGTGTAAGAATACAGGAGAGCGGAGGGGGGGGTTTCCATGCGGCTCAACACAGAGGGAGCACGAGAGAGGGGTCGGGGTGAGTGCTCAAAGCTTGCGCCTGGCCGGGGGGTGGTAAATGTGGGAGAGAGGATATTAGAGAGAGGTATGTAGGGAAAATGAGAGAGAAAGAGAGGGGGTGTTATTTCATCCAATGCCCGTCGGTCAGGGGGGTGGTATAAACTACGGGGGGATTAAGGGTATCTGAAACCGAGGGCGGTCGGTTAGGCTGGGGTATGGACCAACGGGGCTGAGGGTGACAAGGCCGGCAAATCGAAGGGGGGGGGGGGGGGGTCATGCCCGTAGGGGTGTTGGGAGGATTGACCAGGCGGTGCCGAGCCTTCCAAAAGTGTTGCCAAGGCTTCAACAGAGGAAAAATAAGTTTTTTTTTTCTTCTTTTTCTTTGATTTTCAAAAGTCGGCTATCATTAGCCCTCTCCCTTTGGCTAGAGGCATTCATGCTTCTAGCCCTTCTTCTGCTTCTTCATCTGTAGAGTTAGAGGGTTCTCCCTCCTCTGGAATGTCTAGCACAAATTCTGGGTCAAACATAAGAAAATACCTTTTCAGTCTCCATCCATTGACCCTAGTCTTGTGAATTCTCCCATCTGCTTCCATCAGCTTATAGATGCCGTTGTCATGGCGCTTCTTGATGATGAATGGCCCTTCCCATCTGGGTTGAAATTTCTTATCCTTCCTAGTGTCAAATCTGTTGTCGTATCACAGTACTAACATGCCTTTTTCCAGTCCCTTTTCTTTAAGCCCTTGATTGAAAGTGAGCCGGCGTCGTTCTACATGTGCTTCATAGTGATTGATTGCTTCTTCCCTATCCAGTTGGAGTCTCTCCAGATCCAAGATGTAGTTTCGGAGGTTTACAATCGGACGATGTGTCTGGCTAGCCAAAACTCGTAAGCTGGCTATTTGTACCTCAATGGGTGGAATTGCCTCCTTCCCATAAACTAGATGGAAAGGGGTGAAACCTAGTGATGTTCGGAATGTTGTTCTGTAGGCCTAAAGAGCTGCCATGAGATGTTTATCCCAGTCCCCTGTGTGATTGTTCACCTGTTTTGTGATGATTTTGCAAATCATTCCATTTACCTTCTCTACCAGACCATTGCATTGTGGATAGTATGGTGTGGAATGCCAACGTGTAATGCCTAACTTCTCATCAGTTCTCCCACCAAATCACCTCTAAATCCTAGTCCTCTATCTGATATTATCTCAAGAGGAGTGCCAAAACGGCAAACGATATGCTCAAAAATGAACTTTGCCACTTCTTGGGCTGTAATGCAGGTGGTGGCCGTTGCTTCTACCCATCAAGTCATGTAGTCTACACCCACTATGATGTACAGCTTACCTGATTGGGCCCTTGGTAAAGGACCGATTGCATCTATTCCCCATTTCTCAAAAGGACCATATAAGATGATAGGGGTTTGTGGCTCGTAGGTTAACGTGCAATCACTGGCCACTTGAGAAGCCTTGCATGTTTTACACCAATGGTGTACATCCCTATTCAAACTACGCCAAAAGTATCCTACCTGTAGAATCTTCCTACTGATGATATCTAGAGCAAAATGACCACCGCAGACGCCATCATGGCAACTTGAAATTACCTCTAGGATTTCACTAGAGGTTGGCACCCGCCTGAGAATTTTATCTTTGCCCTTACAATACAAGTGGTCGTCTATAAGGCGGTACCTAGTAGCCTTCCTTACCAGCCACCACTGTTTTTGGCCTTTGGTGTGTCTTGCTTGACATTCTCGTGTATCTAGAAAACCGATGATATCAGGCATAGCATCACTACCTTGGAAGAGGGGTAGCTTTAATTTGATCGCCCCTATGGGAACCTCTTGTATTCTTTCTTTAGCTAGAGCATCTGCCTCTTGATTTTTTGCTCTAGGGACATAAAATAGTTTCACTGCTTCAAACTTCTTTAGAAGGTCCTTAACTTGGCAAAGTTGATCAAGTAAAACCTGATTTTTACAATCCCAGGTGCCATTTATCTGCCTTATCAAAATCAAAGCATCATCGAACACATTTAGACGTTGAATTCTTTGTGAAATACATTGTTCCAACCCAATAATTAGGGCTGCATATTCTGCTTCATTTTGGAGTGGGAGTGTAATAACTGCCCAATGGAGAATACTCTTTGTTGTCGTTCATTGAAAATGACCATGCCTACTTGCAGACTGATCCATTGTTCTCTTGTACGCTCCGTCAAAGAAAAGAGACTGAGCTCTTTCTAGCCTAGGACTTTCTACCATTGGTGTTTCTTCCTTTGCTTCCGTGTTGACCTTCAACTTCTTCTTATAATGGCGATGAGTGAGAATTCCCGCTAAACTAGCCCCGGTGGAGTTTTCTACGTGCATGGTGTAGTCAAACTCTTGTAGTCTAATTAACCACTTTGAGATCCTAGATGAGACATCCATGTGTCGCATTACATATGGAAAAACCTCCTCCATTGTCAGGATTACAAAGGGTCTAGGCAGGAGATAGGAGCGGAACTTTGTGGTAGCAAACATTAGTGCCAGAACCATGTGTTCTACTTCGGTAAATCCTTTTTCTGACGGGGTCATGACACGACTAGAGAAAAAGGATTTACCGAAGTAGTACACATGGTTCTGGCATGAAAGAAGTTTTGGGGTCCTTTTGCATTAGCACTGCTCCGAGTGTATCACTTCCCACACTAGGGTTCACATAAAATGGCTCGTCCCACTTAGGAGGTGAAATAGTGGGAAGCTTAGCTAGGATTTTCTTTACCTCAGTAAACTGCTGCTCATTCTCTTCACTCCATGAGAAGACATCCCTCTGGATGAGTTGTTGTAGGGGAAGGACCACTTGAGATAGCATGTGAATGATCCTGCTTAAGTATCTTACCTTCTGAAGAAAAGAAACCAGTTGCTTGGCGGTGGTAGGTGACGATAAAGATACCAGGGCCTGAATCTTGCTAGGGTCAGCCTCGATTCCTTTTGCGGAAATTACATGACCAAGGAGAGTGTGTGCGCTCCTTGCCGCACTGTCAAAGCAAGGGACTTGCCAATACACCGTGTGCGAGCCACAAACGGCTCCAAGCACACAACAAGCCTAAACTAGCAAGCTCAAGAAAACAAAGGGTGTGTCACTCACCGCTCTACGCTCGCCTTTGTGGTGGATTCCTCGCCGCGATGAAGAAGAAGCTGCAGTCGTGCCGCGCTCAACCGCTTCGCCGCCGTCGTGCCTTCGTAATGCTCGATCGCACACACACTCTCCCTCTCTCTCTCTCTCTCTCTCTCTCTCTCTCTCTCTCTCTCTCTCTCTCTCTCGCTCACACACACACACACAAGGAGGTGAAGAAGAAGAAGATGGAGATGGAGCAAGAGCACTCTTCAATTGCACAAATGAGAGAATGAGTAAAAATTAGGTTTAGTTGGCTTTTATAGGAGCTCACCCCATTCACACTTGGGCGCCCATGCTTAACCAACTAATCCCTTGAATGTCCAAGTTAAAGTGCGCCTCTCATCGACGATCACTCTACCTTTCCTTATTGGTCCGACAAGCCCGGTACCTGACTCTACCAAATACATAATACGCGTCCATCGTAGGTGATGGGTGTCCGTGAGCCGTGAGGGTTAACATGCCCCCCTTCCTGATGTAGATTCCGTCCTCGGAAGCTATTGAGTTGAAGCTGGTTCGTCGAGGTGGAAGAGCATTTGAGATGAATGTCCTTAGCCTTCTTCAGTCACTGCAAAATCAAACAACATTGGCACAGTAATGGCATTCTCTTAAAAAGCATATGCAGTTTTAGGTAGAAAAATTGATTGGTCAAAGAATTTCAAACAATTTGGTAGCAATGAACATTAAATTGCAATGTAATCAAATGCATAAACAGATGTAAAGGTAGAAAATTAAACAAGTCTGGGGTCGCTAATTTGACGGTCGAAAGGCACTAGAGATCGAATATTAATACCATGGGTAAGCTTCTTAATTTTCTCTGGTCAATTAAGTTGTTTAATCGCGAGAGCCAAGTATTCATGTTCGAGGGCTGACTAGAGGCTATATCTAGAAAACTTTGTAGTTAAGCTACCATAAAAGGAATTTCTCATGAAATCATCGCCTGACTGATTACTTTTTCGTTGACCCCCCAAAGTCTTTTCACATTGATTCAATTATGATGTGTGTGCTTATTTTGTATGCCTTGGGATTTTTGCTTTTCAAGGAAAAGCGCCCACACTGGGAACCTCTAGGGCTCTAGTACCATAGGCGATACATGTGAGTGAAGTACCAAATCAAGCTGAGATTTCTCTTCCAGCTTAAAATTTTACATTGTGGCACTTTGATTTTTTGTTTGTTCATTTTCAGCATTTTAATTTTGTAACTTTGGGGGGTCATATAACACTGTTACATTCCCCAGGCTCATCACATTAGTAAACTCCCTTTATAATACTTAAGCTAAAGGTCAATAGGGTCAAGCCCACTAGAAAGCCCTAGTACATTTCATACAATGCTGCCTAAATCGGATTAAGAACCTAAGTAACCATTGCTTATTAGGAAGGCATTCCCCATGGTATTAAGAGAAGATTTCTAATACCTAGCTTGGTCAAACTAGCTTAGTCGGACTGCTTGATTTTTAAACCTAGACGAGTGATTATGACAAAACATTACATTGAATTAAATGTTTGATACTAAGCAAATGCGTTGAATATTATGCTACCAATCACAATCAAAGCATACAATCATAGATGCAAAAAGATAAGGGCAATGCTAATGGACATAAAACACCTGTTTGTGTTGATGGTCGCGCTTGATTTGAAGTGTGAACGAGAGAAAGGTTCCATGAAGGTCCAAACCCTATCAATAGCAACACGCTCCTGTACACACTAGGAAACAAAAGGAATACCTCCAGGAGGCACATTAGTGGGAAAAGAGATCTTTGCTAATCACTCAACTCTAAAACAGAAACACTCCTATCGTACTAATCTTACCTACCCTCCATCACTCAAGTGATGAGGATCAAAGGTGTTTTATGGCATAGGTTTCTGTTTCACTGTACCAAATGTGACATGTGTAGGTCTGAGTCAATGTTTTGACTTTAATGTGCATACTCGTTTGCTAATTTCTCTTGCTCTTTTTTTTTTTTTGTGAGTATAAAGCTTTATATGTACATTCCCTAATATTGGAATTGAGAGGTCAGGGAAAAAGGTTGAGAGGGAAACAAATGAATGATGACTGTCAGCAAACACTCCCCCCTTCCTTGGGTAGATCATACCATTTGAAATGAGCTTGTCACCCTTTGAAACCAATTGTTCCAGTTGGTAATAGGTGAGGATTTTTGCCAGTAGTTTGTTATTACCCTAGGTGCCTTGTCAAGCTGCAAGGGTGGTAAGGTACTCTCCCATGATTTTATTTGCAACGTTGTTGTAGGTGGTGAACTTACCCCGGAAGGTGCAAACTCTTTCGTGCTTGGATGGATATGTACAGTGGTAGGTGGAGGTTGTGTCGAAGCTTCTATTTGCGTATAGGAACTACATGAAGAGCAAGAAGCTTCATTTGATTTCCCTGTTCCTGAGCTAGGTGGAACAAATCGTTCTTTCTTTGGTACCCAAACTAGCTCGGGAGCGGGTGTGTAGCATTCTGTGATTTTTTTCTTTCCACGATCATTGATTCGTTTTGGAGCTATGGGATTGGGCTCACTTGGGTCAGGTGATAGGTAAGAGCACAATCTACGTTTTGGCACCCAGATTTGTGTTAAGTATGGAGCCTGATTTACCCTTTGTAATTTTCTGTGGTAAAAGCGCACATTTGTAAGGCCCCCATTATGAGGAGAAGCCATCGTGCGTGAAGGACAATCACTCACCGGAAACCAAAATTTTCACAGACAAGAATCAGGGGCAACTTTAAAGGCCTCGGGGGCGGAGGCCCCCGAGACTTTTTTTCGCCGGAATATTATGGCCGGACGGCGGCCGGAAAACAACCGGTCGGTTGGCCGGTGGCCGGTAGTCAATGGCTGATGGCCGGTGGTCGGAAGTCAATGGCCGGTGGCCGATGGTCGGAAGTCAATGGCCGGTGGCCGGTGGCCGAATTCAATGGCCGGTGGCCGGTGGCCGAATTCAAAAGCGGACTTTTCTTCTCAAGGGCGGCCACACATGGGCGGATTGGAGGGTCCGATTTGGACTTATTCGCACAAGGGCGGCTACACATGGCTGTCTCTCATAAGAGAGGGCAGCCCTTTTGGCCTATAAAAGGAGGCCATTTCTACACACATTTCATAGTGTGAAGTTGATGCAACAAGGTGAGTGTGAGGTGGTGAGAGTGAAGCAAGGCGGGAGCTCCATTAAGGGTATAATCCCTTTGTAAACTACTTCTTGTTTTGAAGTACTAAAGCCATTGAGTGGCTGCTTTCCCGTGGACGTAGCCCACATTGGGTGAACCACGTATATCGTGTGTACTCTCTCTCTCCTTACTCTATAATCTCGTGTATATAAATCTGTCTCTCTCCATTAAGTAATCTACTCAATTATCTATTTAGCTACGTCTTATTTCCTAACAATTGGTATCAGAGCAAGGTTTGCTCGTAGCTAAATTATCTCAAGGAAAGGATTCCTTGAATTGAGTGGGAGTTATGGCGGAGGAAGGGAAGCTCAAGATTGAGAAGTTCAACGGCAAAAACTACCAACATTGGAAGATGCAGATTGAAGACTATCTCTACCAGAAGGACCTCTATTTGCCACTAGGCGGTCTTGCGAAGAAGCCCGCAACAATGGCAGATGAAGCATGGATTGTCCTTGATCGAAAGGCACTGGGAACAATCCGGTTAAGCTTGGCGTCAACGGTGGCCTTCAATGTTTCGGAGATGAAGACCACGGAGGACTTGATGAAGTCACTTGACGACTTCTATGAGAAACCATCGGCATCCAATAAGGTATTTCTTATGAAGCGCTTGTTCAATCTAAAGATGGCAGAGAATGGTTCAGTTGCAGAACACCTAAATGACTTTAACACAAACATAAGTCAACTTCGATCAGTGAAAATCAATTTTGATGACGAAGTGCGAGCTCTCCTTATACTATCATCTCTACCGGATAGTTGGGACAGCCTTGTGATGGCTGTAAGTAATTCTATCTCTGGCACAAATACTCTTAAGTTTGATGATGTTGTGGGTGTTCTCATAAGCGAGGAAATGCGAAGGAGAAGCACAGGAGAATCATCAAGTGCTGCACTATCAGTGGAAACAAGAGGAAGGCTTAAGGAGAGGTTCAAAAACCAAAAGGGTCGTGATCGCTCAAGGCGGAGCAAGTCACGCACAAAGTCAGTTCTTGAATGTTGGAACTGCGGCAAGAAGGGCCACGTCAAGAAGGATTGTTGGTCCAAGAAGAAGAAGGAGACAGAGTCTCAAGACAACAAGCCAACATCGGAGGCCAATGTGGCAGGTAAAGTAGAGCAAGATGCTCTAATTCTCTCATTAGACAATGTGTCTAATTCCTGGATAGTAGATTCCGGGGCTTCATTCCATGCGACACCACACAAGCAACATTTCCAAGACTACACCAAAGGTAATTTTGGGTATGTATACTTGGGAGATGATGAAGCTTGTGAGATTGTCGGCAAAGGTACAGTTTCTGTCAAAACTGCTAACGGAAATGAATGGAAGCTTAAAGATGTTAGGCATGTTCCTTCTCTTCGCAAAAATTTGATCTCTACAGGACAATTGGACGATGAAGGTCACAACATTGCATTCGGAAACAAACGGTGGAAGATCTCAAAGGGATCTTTGGTGGTTGCCAAGGGTGAAAAAGTCGGTACACTTTACTTGTGTACTGCTAGCACGCAACCTTCAGCTTGTGCAGCAACTACAGAAGTTGACAGTGCAGTGTGGCACTACCGACTTGGGCATATGAGTGCCAAAGGAATGCAAATCCTTCAAACAAAGAAGCTTCTACCAGGTTTGAAAGAAGTGGACTTAGAGTTCTGTGAAGATTGTGTTTATGGTAAACAAAAGAGGGTAAAATTTCAAAAATCAGGAAATGAAAGAAAAAATAAAAAACTTGAGTTGGTTCATTCTGATGTTTGGGGTCCTGCAAGTACACCATCACTTGGTGGCTCATTGTACTATGTAACATTCATAGACGATGCGACTAGAAAAACATGGGTTTATGTCATGAAGAATAAATCCGATGTATTTTCCATATTTCAAAGGTGGAAAGCCTTTGTGGAGAATGAAACAGGTACCAAGGTTAAATGCCTCAGATCCGACAATGGAGGCGAATATTGCAGCCAAGCTTTTGAAAGCTTTTGTGCTAGCAATGGCATTCGGAGGCAAAGGACAACCCCAAGGACACCTCAACAAAATGGTATTTCGGAAAGGATGAACAGGACAATCATGGAACAAGCACGAAGCATGCGGCTACATGCAGACCTACCGCTTGAGCTTTGGGCGGAAGCTGTAAGTACGTCTGTGTACTTAATCAATCGGTCACCCTCAACGGCATTGGATGGGGGAGTTCCAGAAGAGGCATGGACAGGTAAACCGGTGAATTATGCATTTCTCAAAGTGTTTGGGTGTGAGGCTTTCATGCACATAGATAGAAGCCTAAGATCAAAATTAGATGCAAAATCCAAAAAGTGTTTCTTCATTGGCTATGGAGAAGGAGACTTTGGGTATCGCCTATGGAATCCTGAAGATGGTAAAATCTTAAGGAGTAGGGATGTAATTTTTAACGAACAAAATATGTACAAAGATTACTTGGAAAGAAAACAAACAAAAGAAACAGGTGATGAGTACATGGAGCTTGAGGACGGTGAAGACTCAAGGACTGCAAAAGGTGACAATGTGCAACAACGTCAACCAAATGAGGAGCCTCAACCTATTCCCCGAAGATCTACAAGAGCAAGTAGACCTCAAGAAAGGTTTGTTCCTTCCTTCAACCATCTCTTGATCTCAGATTCTGGAGAGCCGGAATCATATGAAGAAGCTATGCAACATGAATCCAAAGAAGAATGGACGAAGAGCATGCAAGTGGAGATGGACTCACTACATCGCAACCAAACATGGGAGTTGGTTGAGTTGCCTAAAGGTAAGCGGGCACTTCAAAACAAATGGGTGTACAAGCTAAAGGAAGAAGAAGGTGGGAAGAAAAGGTACAAGTCTAGGCTTGTGGTAAAAGGTTTTTCTCAAAAGAAAGGTATTGACTTCAATGAAATATTTTCTCCTGTTGTAAAAATGAACTCAATTAGGCTTGTCTTAAGCCTTGTGGCTGCTCATGATCTAAATCTCGAGCAAATGGATGTAAATACGGCATTCCCTCATGGTGACTTAGAGAAGGAAATCTACATGCTTCAACCAAAGGGGTATGAAGTAAAAGGTAAGGAGAAAATGGTTTGCAGATTAAAGAAGAGCTTGTATGGTTTAAAGCAAGCATCAAGACAATGGTACTTGAAGTTTGATCGATGGATGTTGGATCATGGATTCACAAGATGCAACTCGGATCACTGCGTCTACACGAAGAATTTGGGAGATGAGAAATTCATCATCCTAATGTTGTATGTTGATGACATGTTGATTGCAAGTGCTAACATGCAGGACATCAAAGACCTAAAAGAGGAGCTGTCCAAATCTTTTTCAATGAAAGATTTAGGTGCTGCAAAGAGGATACTTGGTATGAAAATATCAAGGGACAGGACGAAGAAGACAATAAAGCTATCTCAAGAAGATTACATCAAGAAGGTACTAGAAAGGTTTGCAATGCAAAATGCAAAACCAGTTTCTACACCTTTGGCTGGTCATTTTAAACTAACGAAGGATATGTGTCCAAAGACACAAGAGGAGATAGCCTATATGTCTAAAGTTCCATATGCTGCAGCGGTAGGTTCTCTAATGTATGCTATGGTCTGGACAAGGCCAGACATTGCACATGCAGTGGGAGTTGTGAGTAGGTTCATGGACAACCCAGGTAAAGAGCATTGGCAAGCTGTGAAGTGGATACTTAGGTATCTAAAAGGGACAACAACAAATGCTTTGTATTTTGGAGGAACTGATATTTTTCTTGAAGGGTATACTGATGCAGATATGGCAGGTGACAAAGATACTCGAAGGAGCACTACTGGCTATGTGTTCACGGTTGGAGGCACAGCAGTAAGCTGGGCTTCAAAGCTGCAGAAAGTGGTTTCACTTTCTACCACGGAAGCAGAGTATGTAGCAATGACGGAGGCAAGCAAAGAAATTCTGTGGCTTCACAGATTCTTAGAAGAGCTTGGATTCAAACAAGACAATTGTGTCTTGTACAGTGATAGCCAAAGCGCTATCCATCTTGCGAAGAACTCAGCCTTTCATTCAAGGACAAAGCACATTGAGGTGAGATATCACTTCATACGCACTCTTTTGGAAGAGGGACAACTAAAGCTAGGAAAGGTGCATACAAGTGAAAATCCTGCAGACATGTTTACAAAGGTGGTCAACAAGGAGAAGTTGAGCTTTTGCTCATCTTCAATCGGCATTCAAGGATAAGAAGCCAGAATGGAAAGCAGTCACAGGTTTGGTTTGGAGATCAGTCTCCAAGTGGGAGATTGTTAAGTATGGAGCCTGATTTACCCTTTGTAATTTTCTGTGGTAAAAGCGCACATTTGTAAGGCCCCCATTATGAGGAGAAGCCATCGTGCGTGAAGGACAATCACTCACCGGAAACCAAAATTTTCACAGACAAGAATCAGGGGCACCTTTAAAGGCCTCGGGGGCGGAGGCCCCCGAGACTTTTTTTTCGCCGGAATATTATGGCCGGACGGCGGCCGGAAAACAACCGGTCGGTTGGCCGGTGGCCGGTAGTCAATGGCTGATGGCCGGTGGTCGGAAGTCAATGGCCGGTGGCCGATGGTCGGAAGTCAATGGCCGGTGGCCGGTGGCCGAATTCAAAAGCGGACTTTTCTTCTCAAGGGCGGCCACACATGGGCGGATTGGAGGGTCCGATTTGGACTTATTCGCACAAGGGCGGCTACACATGGCTGTCTCTCATAAGAGAGGGCAGCCCTTTTGGCCTATAAAAGGAGGCCATTTCTACACACATTTCATAGTGTGAAGTTGATGCAACAAGGTGAGTGTGAGGTGGTGAGAGTGAAGCAAGGCGGGAGCTCCATTAAGGGTATAATCCCTTTGTAAACTACTTCTTGTTTTGAAGTACTAAAGCCATTGAGTGGCTGCTTTCCCGTGGACGTAGCCCACATTGGGTGAACCACGTATATCGTGTGTACTCTCTCTCTCCCTACTCTATAATCTCGTGTATATAAATCTGTCTCTCTCCATTAAGTAATCTACTCAATTATCTATTTAGCTACGTCTTATTTCCTAACAATTTGATCATTTCCTTGATAGTATCCTTGGGCTTCCAATAGTCGTTTAGGGATCCATCGCAACATTTTCTTACTTTTCTTGGAGCGAGTGGTACGTTTCTTACAAGGCTTCTGTTTTTTAGCACTAGCTATGGTCACTAAAGAAGCTTTAGGGACCCACTTGTATGTTTTCTTCGTTACATTAGGATGAGTCTTGTCGGAAGCGATATGCATTGCTTGTAGCATATTTAAGGGTACATGCATTTCATCCCCCTCAGGTGTTACCCAGGTCGTCCCCCTATTTCCCCAAGTGTCTATGGTTGATGCTAGGTGGACCCAATCCACATTGTCTGATTCCGTCATACCCGGTAACACATCCATGTAAGGAGAATCTTGGCCAATGTCTGTATCCTTCTTACAAGTGTAACAATATTGTAGTGGGGCCGAGTGAACTTTGGTGTCAGAGCGATGATCAATAATGGTTTTACTCCCTAAGGGATGTACCTTACTAGTCACCAAATCCACTCTAAGGACAGAGTCTTGGAATTGCAAATAGACATGATTTTTAGACCAATCGTGAACCATTTGTGCTTCCCTCATGAATGGTCGTCCTAAAATCATTTCATATGACATAAGGTGTTTAGAGAAATCCATTACAATGAACTTATGTCGTACCTTGTGTCCTAGAACTTTGATCTTAAGATCCTTGAGCATCCCCATAGGTTTGGCTATGGTACCATTTGCCATCTTTACCACAATGTTAGTAACACTGAGGCGGGGTTTTTCCATGGATTCCCAACAATCTTTTTGTAACGATGCTAACTCCCGCACCACCATCAAGAATTCCCTTTATAGTTAATCCCTTGGTAGTGATGGGTAGGGTCGCATTAGACTCGTCGCCTTCAAAATACTGCCCTAATTCGTTAATGGGTACCTCGATCACAGACTCGTGTCCATCTAAGTCAAGTGATTGCACATGATTTTCCTCATCAATCATAATCGAGTTAGGCCTATTTGGTTGCGCAAACTGCGGTAATCCCGTTCGTAGCTCTCCGTTAAGGAATGCTCGAAGTGCAAGGAATAACTCAGGATCTCCATACAGCTTTGCTATGATCGTGGTTCGGACCTCAGAAGACATGAAGTCCACTAGTTTGGCAACATTCATTGGCGTTTTGCAGGGTGTAGGTCCTTGACTAGGAACTGGTGAGGATGGAATCTCATATTCCTCAATGGGATCACGTATTCCTTCGTCAAACATCCTTTCCAACAAGAAGGGTGTATGCTCACTTTCTGATGTCCCGTCCTCACTCCCTTCTTGGATGATACTAGATATGGCTAACGGTCTATGGTTCATGTGGGGTGGATGAACTTGCGTGGGAAACACTGTGTCATGAATTTTGACCTGCATGGGTTCTGGTTCTAGTTTCCTTTGAGTCTCCTCCACTAAACCTCTTAGATGTTTCACCTGCTTAATCTCGTCTACAGGGTTTGGGTACGTCCCGATCTTCTTTTTACGATTCTTCCCTTTTTGCCCCTGCGGTTTATCTTGGGGGTCTTGGATTGGATTTGGAAACACTTGTGGTGTTTTCAGAGGCTCTTTATGGTTTTCTCTTATTCGGTTTTCATTTGGTTCCATGTTACGGTTTTCTTTGTCGGTCTTTCCCTTTGTGGTATTGGTTCTAGTCTTCATTGTCTCGACTGAATCTGAATCATCCTCGAGGTCATTCATATACACGGGGTCATCTCCTGTTCCTATGTTTGTTTTGGAACTTGGCTTTGAATTTTCCATATTCTGTGACTTCTTCCTTCGTGTCTTCTTTTTCTTTGCTTGGATAACTGACGCGGTATCTCTCTCTTCGAGGATATGTCATGGCCCTTGAAGCATGGACCGTGTAATCGCATAAGCGGGTGCGACGGGTGGTATTGGTGATGTCACACTAGCAATTTCGACCAAATTCAGGGGTGTGATTTTAGGCGCATTTGGGTTATAGGGGCATTGGGCAATCAAGTGATCTATGCCACAACGATTACATGTGAGTATTGGCATTGCAGACGTGCTCCCTTGATTCACTTGCATCTGTGCAGCATTCTTTTGCAGCCTAATAGGGCACTCCGCTACTCGATGTGGTCCACCACACTCGTAGCATTGAAGAGGTGGCCTCCTAGCCTGGGTGTTGATATTTTGACCTCTGGATGCGAGAGCAGCAGCTTGATAAACCGGCTTGACTTGTCCCCAACAATCTTTAATGTAGTATATAGGACACTCTTCCAATGTATCAAGTCCGTAGGCAATACTAGTGTCTATTTCCTCCTCACAGCCATCTGCATAAGCATTTGATGGCTCGCAACCCACTTGGTTCATAGGGGTAACTCTTGGATGCGGGGGCTGCAGTCCTAGCACAGGAGGTGGTAACGGTGTAGCTTGTACAACATTTTGAGATCTAGGGACCATGTGTTGCGGTAGTTGCTCAACAGGTGGAGCAGGCATCAATACAGGAGCTCGAGGCGCATCCGTCCAGGCTACAGGTGGTCTATTTGCCATCATACGCTTGATCATTAAACAATCCTTAGCTTGGTGACCATACCTACCACATGCGTTGCAAGTTCCATTAAATTTTACTCTAAACGTAGGGCACTCACTAGTGCTATGTGGACCTAAGCAAATGGAACACCATTGTTGCTCCCTTCTTGGATACATGTGACTATTTTGAGGGGGTCGATTATCCTTAAGAGACTCTTGGATTGCCTTGGTGAGGTCTGTCAAGAATGTCTCAAATACCTTTGGCTCATTGGCAATGGGCTTTGCAGTCATGGGTTCATACTCAATGGCTTGTGAGCTAGTGGATCTCGTGTCAGTAGACACCCTCATGCCTGCTATCATCAAGTTGTCCTCTAATTGGATTGCATTGGCAGTGACATCTTCCCAGGTTGTGATACCTCTAATCACTAGTCCATTATAGATTCCTTCATTCCTCAACCCTCGAATGAATCGATCAAGCAGTTGATTATTGTTGAAGCGCTCATTTACAGGGCAACGAGAGTTTAAGTGCTTTAGACGACTAATGAAGTCCCTTACTGACTCTCCTTCCTTACGTTCGGCCTTCTGTAGCTGAGATGCTACACCCCAAAGCACACCTTCTCGTATGTACTCCTTTAGAAACAACCTTCGAAGGGTAGGGTAGATTGTTTTCTCGTCCACCCTTAGGGTCCTATACCAATCTCCAGCCTTCCCACTTAATGTCAAGCTTAAGGCATTGCACTTATGTAGTTCGTTGTGTTCCCCTAAGTAATCACATACTTGTTCAAACACTTCAATGTGTTTCCTAGCATCTTCGTCCCCATTGAATTTTTGCGTGAGTTTGGCAATTTGTACTGCCTTACTTCTAGGCTCTCTATCAGATGCATGACGCATATTTTCCGCGATAGATCGACCTATGGTTTGAGCAAACGCTGCCAAGTCACCTATGTGAGGAGGTAGGGCCGGTGGAGGTACTCTTGGAATCATATGTGGGAGAGGAACGGGTACCGGTCTTGGCATATGTGTAGATGATGCAGGATATGGAACATAACCGGGCATAGGTCCACTCGGATAAGGGCTAGGGAGCGGCACTCGAGGAGCATAAGCAAGTGGTACAATTGGAGGTGTGGGGGCCATGTGTGCATAAGGGGCTAGAGGCACATACGGTCGAGGCCCCATATTAGGTACTACAACACTAGGTAGTGGCACTGCGCTAACCGTAGATGTCATCGGTACATTCTCTGTCAGGCTTATCCCTGGAGTGAGCACTGTGTTTTCCTTGATAGAGGGTTGAGCCAAGTTAGGGAAGCTAAAGTTTTCGCTCGGAGGCTCAGATTGCATAGAGACCCCAGGTGAAATGACATAAGATGGGTCCATGGGGCTCATTAGAGGAGTCTCCATTTGTGATAGAGTAGGCTGTTGAGCCTTGCTCGTATCCAAAAATCTCATGGGGCCAGTTGAGAGTATATTTACCCCTCGGTTTTGCCGTTCTGATTGAATAATGCCATGGATAACATTACACATCATTTTTTGTTGATCTTCGATGCTCGTGGCACTAGAGGTGGATTGTACAATCTCTATCCATCCTACATGGTAGGCGTGGCCAAAGTGTAGATCCGTCAACACCTCAGTGTGGAGGTCGTATGTCCAATGATCATTAATGAACAATCCTTCTAGAGTCGACGTGTTAATGGTTTTTGTGAGGTAGAAGCAATGTTGCTCCCCGTGGTTTTACTTGTCACCAACGGTACTCTAGAGGGAACTTCTGAAGGAGGCAGCTCAACAGGGCCTTCTTGGTAAGAAGTTGGCAGGATATCCACATGGACACTCTTTGGGGGTGTGGGGTCCACGTGCGATGTGAAAGGAGAGTCCACTTCCCCACCCCCTTCGTGTGCTTCATTTGCATCAGGTTCCGAGCGAGTAGCTCTACCTAATGTTTCCATGAAACGGCTAAACATACTAGTACTAGGCTGTGGAGCTTCGGGAGGTGCATGGCCTTCTCTCTCAATGTAGGCCTCCCAAGAATGATGGGGTAGCCCTTCCCTTTGTGTGGCATGACGAAGATGTCTACCTCCACTTCTGTATTGAATGCTTTTACTTTGACCGCATTTACAATGCCTACGCATTTCACTCTTACATTGTTTGCCATCTTGGCTCGGCAGGGTGCCGGCCTATTTACCTCTAGATCTAGATGGTGCATCATCTTTTCACTCATGACGCATATTTGCGCGCCACCATCTATGTAGACGTTTGAAATTCATTGTCCCTTGATGTGAGCGTCCATGGTTGGCAGGATGTCGTTGAGATCCCTGCTAGAGATAGCCCCAGCTATCTTGGGCCTTGATTTCTTGGTACTTACCATTTTTGTCCATTGCCTCCTCATTCTGGGTGCAAGGTGGAGTTATCTTCGGGCCCTGCATTAACAAATCCTTAACTAAGTCATAGGTTTTTGTATACTCACCTAGTGAGAAGTCCACGATGTCTATCTTCCATCGCGGTTTAGCTGCTTGCTGCTAGACTCGACCTTTCCTTTCATCTTCTCTTCTCTTTGAGATGCCTCCTCATGCCTCGCACGCTTCACTCCCATAGCATCCACTTCTTCTATCTTCGCATTTCCTTTGTGCTTCTCTCGAGCTGATTCTTCTACCTTCACCTTCCCTTTAGCCTCCAAGCTAATAATACTCACCGCTTGGTTCAGAGCAGGTGGTGGGGGTAGTGGCAGAATGAGAGGTTGGGGTGGTGGTTGCTGTTGTACAGGTGGTCGAAGGATTTGGACCGGTGGGATTGGTCCTGGTTGCCTAGGTGGTGGTGGTCTTGCTCTTGGCGAAGAGATCTGATTCTATCTCCCCCCTCTATTGAAATTCTGCCTCCTCGGGTGTGGGCAGTAGTACATTCCATGGCCATCTTTCCCGCATTTGTAACAGTGGTACTCTGGGTTCTGCCTTCGTTGTCCTCTTCCTTGTTCTGGGTTCCTGCTAGATGCATGCCCTTGCTGCACCAAATGCACAGATAAACTCTCTAGTTGGGTGGTGATGCGACTCAGCAGGTCTTGCTGCTCTTCTGATGCCTCCTGCGGTTGGACTGTATGATTGGCTGTTATTGCAGTCACTGGGGTTGGTCGGGCCGAGCTTTTTTCCTCTGACTCGTTTACTCTTGCTTGCATGCGCAGCTTCTTGTCTTTAAGGCGGGCTACTTCAACTGCCAACTCATATGTTGCAGGAAACCTTCCCTTCACCTTCTCTCTAAGCGGCGACCATAGACCAACAATGAAACGGTCCTTCTTTAGGAAATTAGGCACTCCTTCGCCTTCCTCCAGTGAGGCAACCCATCTCTCCCATAAGTCCACAAATTTTGACTCATAAGTGGCATACTCCAGCAGGCCTCCCTGCTTTAATTCTTTCACAGTAGCTGCCATAGCTTCTCCGAGGTTGTGCCTCCACCAAATCTCTTTACAAAAGCAGCCCTTAATACTTCCCATGCATTCTTGGTAGCCTGGGGCAATGCATTATACCAAGACTTGGCCTCTACTTTCATCAGTAGAGGAAAAATTCTAAGTCGTGAAACGTCATCATCTTTGTTGGAGACGACACAAGCAATGTCGAAATCATCCAAAAAGTCAGTGGTGAGATCCTCTCCCTTCTTTCCATTGAACGTGGGGAAAGAAACACTTGCCATGGTAGTGACTCAGGAAATTACAAATCTCTTTTTTCTTTTCTCTTTTTTTTTTACATCACATTAACAGTAGCGGCTCATAGCGGCTTTTTACAGGGGTGGGTCGATAGGTTAAAACAGGATAAAGATAGAGACATTAAAGGAATGATGGTAATCTAATATGGGGAGAATGATAGGGTTCGGGGAATTGAGGATTTCTCCTAGTACCGCCGCACCGAATAGGTATACGATCTTCTGTTGGTAGAAGATAGGGTTCAGGGAATTGAGGATTTCTCCTAGTACCGCCGCACCGAATAGGTGTACGATCTTCTGTTGGTAGAAGACTTTCCTATCTACATAAATATTCACATGCATATGCTGCAAGAATCGGAACGGAAATGCCGTCGACCCGTTTTCCATCATGCACAGAGGGTGGAATAGTTACTCATACTCTTACCGTGCAAGTGTTAATGAGTCGGCACATCCACAAGAGGTCGTCGCCTTTAATGGGTTCTACCTTTCCTTCGTTGCTCAGCACGTACGGGGTGATGGCGACGCGTCTGACCACTCCCAGGCTCTTGGCTAACAACAATTGCAGGTAATTTCCGTAGTCGGCATGTTGCATGAATTCTACTCCATTCAGTTGCAACTCGTCCCAAGCCCACTGGGTTTCTCCCGTGGTAGAGAGTTTCTTTAGGATAAGTTGTACAGGGAGAGGAGGAAGATCCTCCACTCGCTTTCCAAAACAGCGAGAGCAGTAGCCGAACCACTCTTCTCTATGACATGGGAATCTTCTTACCACTTCTTCTTCCGGATTATCTAAGTGGATTGGTAGCACTCGCATGCGTCGTGCAAATCGGTAGGCGACCTTCCGTCGCTTAGCTTCGGATGACTTCTTCTTTGGCAAAGTGGGTACAACCCGGCTTTCTAAGCTTGAAGCACTTGCTTGGCCAGATGCTTCTCCCTTCGGGGTCATGTGTTTCAAGACTGGCTTATCTTCTCCTTGCCTTTTGGCTTGAGCAGCCCCTTTAGGCCAATTTGGAGTTATAACTTTGACTGCAGTTTCTTTAGGGAAAAGAGGTATCACCGTTTGCTTCCCTTCCTTGATGTGAATGACTTCTTCGCGATGAATGTCGATGTAGATGATTTCAACCCTTTCGTTGCCTTCGTTGTTGGCACTCATCGACAATGTGCCTTGGTTGAGAACAGTGATGGCACTTCACCAAACTCCCACCTGATGCTCTCAATTTATAGTTAGAACGAGCGACACGAGATGGAGAATTTATCTCTTGAATGCTGACGACACTGCAGCCTGGCAGTAGCACCTCAATGAAGTCTCCTCTTCTTCTGTCCTCCCGTTAGAAAATTCCTTCATCCATTCGTCCATGATTGATAGTGGGCGTCACTTTCAGCATTGTAAATTGAAGGGTCTTAGAAAGCCCTCCTCCGTGCGGCGGGCACCACATGACGGACGCAAAGCGCACCCCGAACCCCGACGGCTTCTAAAACGACGGGATCCGAATGGCGCACCTCGAGCCTGCCACGGTAAAGTGAACAGGGGACAACACCTAGCTTTGAGTGGCTAAGATGCAAACCACGATGATATGAACACCGCAAACTTACACACCGAGAGAGAGAGAGAGAGAGAGAGAGAGAGAGAAATTTGCAAATGATGAAAACCCACGGGGGGTGTGAGGGTGAATTATTTCTGCAGTATTTACAAAGTGTCACGCCGTGGTGTTAGAGAGGTAGGGAGAGGAGGTGGTGCAACCTACTTGGTGCGTTCTCTAAGACGACTCAATGATTGTGAAACTTACTACCAAGAGCGTGTATACGTGTGTGCATCGACCATTGGAATCGAGAGATGGGTGTGGTTCCCTTCGCATGGTGCAATTCCCAAGGCAAACCCAATACACAAGCCCCCTCCCCGTGATGGTGATAGTGTCAATCCTTCCCACTACCCTCTACCAAATGCTTGTGTTGGACGGATACACCGCGACGGACGTCAGCACAGCGAGAACTCACCTAACATATAATGTCAGCTAAGGATGAAGCTCGACCCGCAGGCGCGTGGAAGCAAGCATAAGGTGTCAACCTACACTCGACCGACTCCTAACTAATTCCTACAGAGGTCTCTACCGATTGTCTAAGCCACAGCCTTCAAGAGTGCATAAGAGGAAACTTCCTACAACGCTTTCTAGAGCCGAACACCCATCAAACAATCTCGAAACACTATAGAACTTGAAGGAGACCCTACTAACACCAATAGGTCGCTCTCCCTAAGTTCTATGAACCAAAACCCCAACCCAAAACACCCGGTGAAAAATCACGTAGGATGTCTGGCCGAAATCTACATGTCGTCGTTTCCGAAATCTAAAGTGCCTAATGTGTAGCTTTACTCAATGTGAACGCGTCGATATGCTGGAATGCAAAATCGGACAATGTATGCTTACCCAAACACCAGATGAAGCTCGTAGAAAGAGCTCGCAAAATCGGACCGTACGCGCGTAATGTAGGTATCGACGCGTAGCTCTCGTCGAGGGCAACACGCTGCACTTCTCCGCACTCGATTCTGACCACCGGTGCACACGTAGCGTCAAGATGAAGCTCACACTCTCTCATACACAGTACGCTCACTCACAGACTTCAAAACTTGTTTTAAAAATGACAAAGGGTTTTTTTATTAAGGTCAAAAAGTGGTATATATACCTTACAATTCTCAAATCCTAAAGTTCCAAAATCAACCATCTACTCAATCTAACTATCAAAACTGGGATACAATTTGGAAACTTCTGTAAGTCCCAATATTTACAAGGTGAAAAATCAGGTTTTCCTCAATGAATGAATAATTACAAAAATAATAATCTTCCGAGTAGTTAGTTGCCGTGGGGTATGTCCAGCTTCTAACACTCCCCCCCTCCTTGCTCATGTCTTCCCTGACATGGCCGTTGATCCGCTTCTTCATTGTATGGTCTCGCGCATCTTGATTAGTGATTCGTATCTTGCATGCAGGTTCATCATTCTTGGGCCAAAAATATCTGTGTTTATTGTAAAGAAGCCTGTGTAGAACGCTTCTTCAAAGGCCTGGAGGTGATAGGATGGTAGAAACATTATCCTCTGATACATTGCATGTATCACCTCCTTGGAAGGCTGACCAGACAGATCATAAGCGCATCTGCAAGTATCTTGGAAGAAAAATATATTGTCTGTCACCTAGCCTGGCTTGAAAGTCTCAAATACTGCTAAGAGGGTTTTGCAGATTTTCTTCATCATGATGCATGTAAGGTCAGGTGAGCCAGTGAACAACTTGATGGTGCCCGTTAGGGTTTTCACCATGTATTGGACACTTATTCTCTCACCTGCCTTCAAGCCCGGCAGCTTAGGGTAATTCAGCCAAGTGGGTTAGCTTCTTTGCAAGATTTCCTGGGCTTTCCACGTCCTAATCCTTGGTAGAGGACAAAAGCTGAGGTTGTCTCTGATATTTTTCGGTGCCTCTACCAAGTGGATTAGGTATTGTGGGTACTTTGTGAGCCAGGCCTTCCTCCATTTTGGCTGAGAATCAACAATTAGCCTGACCCCTTCTGGTTGTGAGGCATCTGCATTGTAAAGTGGTACGATCGGCTCTTCTCTTATCCGGTTGTTGATGGTGGCTACTTCATATTTCAACAATGGATATGGGAGAGAGGGTTGAAGCCATTCACGCCTGAGGTTGCTGGCGTCGATCTTCTGAATGGTCATAGACTTGAAAACCCTCTGCTCCCAGTCTAGGGCTTCCTTTGATGTCTCTCTGATCTCCACCTCTATTGCTTTACGCAAATTTTCTTCCTCTTTCTGTGTTAGGTCCTATGGCTCTTGAGAGGATCCTTCTAGGATTTCTTCTTGCATAGGCATGTCCACCGGATATGCCACATTTTCTAAATCAATTCCCTCATTGGCTGCTGGCCCTGTGCCCTCTTGCTCTACTGCTTGCTATCCTTTCAACTCCTCTATCTTCCTCTTGCAGGGCTTTTTGGCCTTCTTCCATTCTTGTTTGCATGACGATAGACCCTTCTGCCATCATCAATCTCTGCTTTTTCTCTAGAGTCAGCTCCTTCTCAAGTTCTTGCATCTGTTCTTCATAGAGTTGACTCTCTGTAGTGATGTGAGTCGAGCTAGTAGCTCTGACTCTAGCAGAGGATGCCCGTAGCCTCTGGATGGTCTGATATTGTACTTTGAGTTGGTCCTTGAGCTCAAGGACTTCATCCTTGCTGGCTTCTTGATCTATTTCCGCCTTTTCTTTGGCGTTTCTCATAGCTTCAACTTCTTTAGACTCTTCCGCCAGCTGTAGGGTCAGGTTATCTCTATCCCTCTCGGCATCTAGCAGTGATTTGCTGAGCTGCTGACATTCTTCTTCAACTGCTTGCATTCTTTTTGCTGCTGCTTGGTTTTCTTCCTCCATTGCCTGGCATCTTTGTAATGCCCTTGCTAGGCTGGCCTGTAGCTCAGCTTCCCTCTCTTTCTGCCTTTGGCTTTGTCCTTGTAGAGTGTCTACTTCCATCTTAATCCTCACTTCAGCGGCCTTGAGAGCTGTCATCTCGCTTTCTGAAGCCATGGACTATGCTCTCAACCCGGTTAGCTTCGTCATCACCACGTCCCAGTCGTTGGTGCAGATCCATTGTATCTGTGGTAATTTCTTTTAATTCCACTAGCATGATGCCTTGCATTTGTTCTTTCGGCCCTATGCTCGCCAAGTCGAATGCGACTGTGGCGGCTTCTTCCTTTGTGTATCCTGCAGCTAGCAGGTCCAAAAATGTGTGATAAGAATCATCTGACTCTTGTTGCTCACTTCGAGGCTTAGCCTCTTCTTTTGGCTCCGGCTCCTAGCTCTGCTCTTGCTTGGCCTCTTCCCATTCTTCTGGCTTGTCTTCAGCCTCTTTCTCTTCTTGTGGAGGGCTGCTAGGAGGTGGTGAGGGCTGTGGGCTGGGTTTAGGGCTGGCTGGTAGAGATGTAGGCTTGACCTTTAAATCTCTGTCTGCTTTAGTTTTTATTTCTCTCTCTTGGCTCTCTTGCTCATCTAGCAGTTTCTGTCGTATTTGCTCGACTTCCTCCTCTGTGAAAGGGACATGCGGTATATTCTCTGATGCGGCATCAAGAATCTCAAAGTTCTTGATATAATCCTCGAATCTGTCCCTTTGCACTCTTCGGGATGATCCCGACATTGACTCTAGAGATGGCTTCCAGAGTTCACTTAAATCACCCTTAAGGGCTCTCTCTGCTCTGAAGCTCTCCATCAGCCTCTCTAATCTTGCTGCCTTTTGTGAACTCGTTTCTTTTGCAGGCACTTGGGAAAATTCCTTCTTTCCTTTCTTTTGCTTTGGCTGCTCCTCTTGAACAGGATCTAGCCGTCTTTTCAGTCTTGTAGCCACCCTTGGTGCTCTTTGTGGCTCGTCCTCTTTGTCTTCTTTTAGCCTCAGCCAGTCATTCTGGGACGGGGGGTCAGGCCACCTTCCTTTTGCGTGCAATGCCCCATAAATCACCTTAGTGATTAGTTCTCCAGGCACAATATATGTTGGCTTCTTGTTACCTATCTTTACTAGGTTGTCATGTATATACGTTGCATAATTGATTATCTTTGGGGTGCCTTTCGTCATTGCCCAAGTGAATGTAGTGGCAATTGTACCCGACGGCATTCTGTACTTCTGTGGCCTCTTTGTACACATGTGGAAGTATTGGTTGTACAACTGGCTCATGATTGCCACTCTTGGGTTGGCAATATCTTCAAAGGTGTAGTTTCCTTTCTTCTCATTGTACACCTTAACCTCATCCCTTCTTTTCATTACACTATCCCCCTTGTTGGAGAGGTCTAGTGCATCTACTACAACCTGCTCAGTGATGATTATTTGTGTTTCTGGCCTGCCTTGTAGATCTGTTACTTTGGCCACTCCATCTTCCTTGATGGTTGTTACAAACTCCCAGACTCTCTTTATGTCCACTCCTGCCGGAACTGCTTCAAAGTAGTTGTGGAGATCAATCTTCTCCAAGTACCCAGCCATCTTGCTTCTTACGAACTCATTGAGTTCTCGCGGCAGCATTGGTAGCTCGATCACATTGCCTTCAGTGTCTTTGAACACTCCTTGGTAGATCTTTAGGTCGTTGGACTCTAACAGATCTTCTTGGATCCATGTGCTGGTGGGCTTTAGTGTTCCTTCTGGTATGACGAAGGGCTCTACTTCTTCTAGATAGTCTTTGATGGTCATTCTTTTCTTCTTTGCCGGTGACTTTGCGGTGGCTTCCATAGATCCTGATGCACTCAGTAGTCCGAAGTTAGCGTTTTTTCCATATTAGCTGCGAAACTGAGTTTTAACTATCCAAATGACTTGAAAATTGAAAATAAATCTTAAAAGGAACTTGTGAAGCTGTGCATGTGCTCACAGACAAATCTGGCCAAAAATTTCCATTTAGACATCCTACGCGTAGGATGTCTTTTTCATCAGAATTGGTTCATACTTGCCATGCTGGAAGTGCATGGCTCATGGAACATGGCTATAGGCTTGGATTTGGATTTGGATTTGGATATCAAAAAGTGGATTTTTGGGCTGATTCAGGCTTTAGGTCACTAATTGGGTAGAAAGTCCATCATAGGTAGCAATTGATGTCCAAATGGGTTGAAAATTGGTGTATGGGCTCATTGCACCATGGTCTTGGCTCCCATGATGTCAGTATTTGCACAGAAGGCCTAAATTATGCTGGAGACATCCTACGAGTAGGATGTCTATTTCATCATAATTGCATGAAATTTGTTCTGTGGGTAGTCCTTGGCCTATGGAACATGGCTATGCTCTTGGATTTGTATTTGAACAAGGATTGATGCTCGTAAGAGCCTGGTTGGTGTTTTTGGGCTCCAAAAGTGTATCTTGAAGGTGTTGGGGGTCAAAAATGATGAGAATAGCTTCAAAATTGATATATGAGCTCTTGATGATGATGGGATTGGATCTGGAATGAACAACCATCCTCTTCAAGCCAAAAAAAAAGTCAAATAGACATCCTACGCGTAGGATGTCTACTTCACCAATTTTTGCTTATGATCACACAGATTGGTTGTTGATGTGTTGGTGAATGTGTTGTGCAAGTTTCATGTGATTTGGACAAGATTTGGTAGGTCTATGGCCCATTATTGCCTCTATGCCGTAACTTTGCGTTTTTTCATGCATATGAGGTCAATTTTGGTCCCAAATGTGATGAGACTTGGTGGATAGCATGTGAAGGTCATTCAGAAAATGTGTATGATGAAAAATGTTGGATTTTGTGCCCATAAGTGTCCTTGAGACATCCTACGCGTAGGATGTCTCCTGATGATTTTTTCATGGATGGTGCTCCTAGTGCCTGCCCTTGGTCCCCCTGAGTCCCTTTTAAGCCTAATTTCAACAAAAAAAGTCAAATGGATAGAGAATAACTCCCTGTGTGGACTTCAGAGCCTCTGAGTCATTTTCTGACTTTTTGAGTGCTTTTT
Source organism: Adiantum capillus-veneris (assembly GCF_014529385.1). Taxonomy (NCBI): domain Eukaryota; kingdom Viridiplantae; phylum Streptophyta; class Polypodiopsida; order Polypodiales; family Pteridaceae; genus Adiantum; species Adiantum capillus-veneris. The sequence continues at coordinate 33,182,075 of NC_140948.1, read as the reverse complement.
GGCGATGAAATTTCTTGATGTTGGTCTCCATAGTTGCCCGACCCCTTAGGGATCCTTGCCGTATGGTTTTTGTCGACTTTGGCTTCACCAGAGCTTCCTTTGGTAATTTGTTGCTCTAGAAGCACCCGTGGTTGCATTTACATACCTTCGATGATTTGTGGTGGTCTACCACCATAGGACTTGATTGTTGATGGTCTAGGAAAGCTGCTCGTGAAGTTTGGTGGCAAACGGGCTTGTGGTTTGGCCGCAAGAACAATTTGACGCTTTGTGTGTCTGGTGCCGTTTCTGAAGTTTAGTGCCGCCTCGGGTCACTTTTTGGTCATGCGGGTCACATAGACTTGTCGAGTATGTCGAGATGCTCCTACCCATGAATTTTGGTAGCATTTGGTCGCCGTTTCGCCGATTTCCCATTTGGTGGCCTCTTGCGGGTTTCTAGGAATTGGGGTTTTTCCCAATGGTTTTCTACTGCCTTTGGACATCCAGGACTGGTCTCCTATGCTAGGGTAAGCTACCGATGAAGTCTTGTTGCTTTTGGGTTAGCCATTAGGCCGCCGACTCTACTTGTAGGTCTCTACCGCTCGCTTTGTGTGTGAACCCTACGTTAGTTTTCGCGACAAAACGACAAACATGCGCGAAAAGCTCAAGGTGGTGAGCCTACCTCTCATGTCTGGAGCTCCTCGGGTAGTCGAGTGCATCGTAGAAGCTGTTGGAAGGTCCATCCGCTCTAGGTGGCAGAAGCTCTCTCCACAAAGACTAAAGTCAATAGTGAGAATGAGCAAAAAATGAGGTGAAAATTTCTTATAATGGAGGTCTCCGAACCACTTTTCATGAAATTTGACATGTGCTCCTATCTTCTTGCGAGATGCGGTTTAGGCTCAAAAATTCTTGATTTGGACTCCATTTGCTCTGTTTACCAGAAATTTGGCATTTCGGTCAAAACCTGGCCAAAACACGCTTTCCGCTTGAGTCTCATAATTGCACCCCCACTGTACCATAGGTTGTTCTATAAGCACTGATAATCCCCATATTTTTTTGTTTTTCATTACGACCGTTTTTCACCTGCTTTTTGTATTTTTAAAGTTTTTCTGTCGAAAATTAGCAAAATTAAAAAGAAAATAGCAAATCACACCCGGAAAATCCCCAAAAATCATAATAAATCACAAACATCACTGCAAAACATTATATACACTCACATGCAATTTTTATGGCCGGACTTCTCCGTTTTACCAATATTTTGCCTGAAAAATGGCTATTTCTACTTATATACACACACCTAGGGGCTTGATTTGGCGTTTGGCCCCATATACCTATAGATATATGTTGTATAAAGGCATATGTACTTGGGTTAGTCCAAAAAAATTTGCAATCAAACAACAACCCTTAAAATAGTCGAAAATCATGCCCTTTTTTGCTCTTTCTGCTATTGGTTCCGCATTTGAGAATGCCTCCCCCCTCCTAGCCGGAGTCCTCCCGGACGACAAGGTATCGCCTCGGAGTATGTGCCGTGCATAGGTTGAAAAAGTTGTGCTAATGCTTGGCCGATTAATGTGGCCCTATTTTATGCATACTCGGTCAATGCATGAAAAAATTAATGCTATGCAAGAGAAGGGAATAAGCAAGATGCTTATTGGCATTCGCCGTCGAGGTTTCCTGTTTTCTTTGCAAGTAACAGCTGTAGCTCTACTGCTCTCTGTTGAATTGTATTTTTTGCAAAAGGCAAGTGCTTTGCCGACACTGTTGATATAGCCGTAGCTGTTTCTATGGAGAGGATTGGCTTGGCCGGAATGGCTATGGGCCGTATTGCCTTTGCTTTCCATTGGTATTTTGTTTCGGCTGGTTTTTATAGATGTTTTGGTACTTCCTTGGTTGCCACTGGTTTGTTGTTGATTGGCATCCACATAAGTCGGTTTTCCTTTTTCAAATGCAGCTGCCTGCCTTCCGATGTTGCTTGTACTGAAGGGAGTTTCTTTTGCTTTTGTTTTGGTATCCAAATGCGAGTGACATTTGGGTTATGGCTGAGAATTTTCTTTGAGATCCATATTTGTTTTATGCCCTTGGTTTTTGGTTGAACCATCTGCTTCATTGGAATTCTTTTGTTGCATTGTTGTTTGTCTGCCATGTCATTTCTATCCTCCCGCATCCATACTTGCTTCGATTGTTTTGGTAACCTAGAACTTTGCATTGCAGCCGGTGACTTCGTATGTCTGTAATTAGCATGGTTGGTCTTTACCTAATTTTTGGTCTCAGGTATCATGTTGTTCTTTGGTGGCATTTTTGCTTTTGGCTCTTTTTCCAGTGATTGCATGGCTTGCAGCTGATTATTTTGGTATTGCTGAGCAAAGGTTGTTCATGTGCATGCTGAATTTTGACGTCCTTTGCATCCCAATCTATCTGCACATTGTACTCTTTTTGCCAAGGTTGTCCCAACATCATTGGGTGTTGTGTGCTTTCATCCTCCACCACATAGAATTTATGTGGGTAAATATATTGATGTATTTGTACATGCAATATAGTCCATCCCAATGTTTTCAACGGGTGTGATGTGCTACTTTCCAGCACTTGAGGAGTAGGATGAAGTTGACCTGTGGATTTGAGTTGTTGGTATAATCCGTAAGAGATCAAATTTGCTTGAGCTCCAGAATCAAGCAATGCTATCGATTTAACTTGATTGTTGCCCACTTTGACCACAATTATTGGCTCCACTGTGTCTTCATCTAACTTCGTCAGTCGAATGGCATTGATCCCGCAATGGTGCTCTACTTTGTTGTTGTTGTCACAGAAGTCGTCGTTTTGCAATGCGTTCTTTTGCTTCTGCTTGAGCTTCCTCTCGTACTCGTTGTTTTTCCTTCATTCGTTGTTTTCCTTGATGAATTTGTTGGAGCATCTCCTGTGTGAGTGGTAGATGATATTTCTTCAGTAGACATCCACTAATCCAGTTTGGCATTTCTTCACCTGCTAATGTAACAAGCTTGACAGCTCTACTTTGTGATAGATCACTAATCACAAATGGTCCCATCCCTCGTTTTTTAAGTTTCTTGGCATGTTGCTTCAAAGCATAAACAAGTACGTAATCACCTGTTTTGAACTCTTTAGTGCGCACATGTTTATCAAAAAACTCTTTTTATCTTCTCTTTTTAGCATAGATTGAAGCTACAACTCTCAAGCGTAGTTCATCTAGCTTTTCAAGATCATCTATTCTTGAAGAGAGCTCATGCCCTGTCCATTCTAAGCGTTTTGCTACTCATAGAGTTGGAATTAAAAACTCTATGGGTAGTATAGCATTTAGTCCAAACACCATCTTGTACGGTGTTGTTCCTATCGATGTTTTGTAAGCTACCATGTATGCCCATAGTGTTGAGTGTAGCTGCTGATCCCAATCTGTTCTTGATTCTGACACTATTTTAGTGAGAACCATACATAGTGTTTTATTTGTGGCCTCAGCTTGTCCATTGGCCTGTGGATGGTATGGAGTAGATTCCTATGTATGACCATGAATTCCTCTAGCAGATATTCAATGACTTCATTAAGAAAATGTGTTCCACGATCACTGACAATTTCTATTGGCAACCCGTATCGTACAAAAACATTCTCATACAAAAATTGTGTAGTGGTGCGTGCATCTGCTTTTTGAGTTGCCTTGGCTTCGACCCATTTTGTAAGATAGTCAGTAGCCACAATGATATATTGGGTATGGGTGCGATATGCAGGGGGTGAGATAGGTCCCATGAAATCAATGCCCCATTTTTCAAATGCTCTTGCTCCCATCATTGGCCGTAGTAGCATCTCATCTCTTTTTATTGGTACCTTGGTGCGTTGACACGCATCACAACGCTTTACAAACTCTTCAACATCCATGTGCAATGTAGACCACCATATACCTGCGGTTAAGACTATTTTTGTCGTCTTATCGCTTGAAAAATGGCCTCCACTTATTCCGCTATGTGCATGTTCTAAAATCAGTAGGTATTCGCTTTCACTTGCACATATTCTAAGTTGATTGTCCTTTCCTCGCTTATAGAGTTGGTTCCCAATCAACTGAAAGTCACGAGTTTCCAGCTCTATATCTTTTTTCCGTGCTCTTGTGATGTTCTCAGGGAACATCCTGGTGGTTAAGAAATCAATGATATATTGACTCCATGCAGGTGCAATGTTTACCTGAAACAATGTCGCGTGATTCACTCGTCATTTGGCACTACATATAGTACAATTGGTAACATAAGAATGTGAGTCCACATACATAGTTGGCCAATAAACCCCTAACTGTTTCAGTCTCTGGTGTGTTTTCACTGTTGAACAATGAAATGCACAATCATGAACATGTGTTTCGTCAAGGTAGCACTCGAATTCTTCCGGATTTATACATAATCATAGGATTTGGTCCGATCCAAGCTGATACAGTCGTCCTGCTATCAACTGGAAGTTTTTTGTTTGTCGAATTGTTTGTTGTTTGGATCTGTATTCCGTGTTATCAAACCCACTTCCAAAGGAAAGAATACTAACAATTTCCTGAGACCATTTGGGTACCATTTCAATATTGAAAAGATAAGCATCTGGTATGTCATCATCTACTCCTTCAGGAGCTTCACGATTGTGTATCCTTGAAAGATGATCCACTCGTAGATGGGTTTTATCCTTTTTGACCACCACTGTGAAATCAAACTCTAGCAATATAATAAACCAGCGTACAATTCTCCCTGTATTGCATGGTTTATTTACCAGATACAAAAGAGCTTGATGATCTGTGAAGAGCACAAATTTGTTTGCGAGCAAATAATGCCAAAATTTCTTTATAGCATAAATCATTCCTAACCCTGCTCGCTCCATGGTTGTGTAGTTCTTTTCCGCACTGTTTAGCTGTCGGCTCGCATAGCAAACTAAAAAATCCATTGTTCCCGTCTCCAGGTTGAGCCAGAATACTTCCAGTGGCATATACAGAAGCATCAATGTGAACATGGAATATCTTTTCCCAATCTGGTGCCTTCAGTACAGGTGTTGATATAAGGTTTTCCTTCAGCTTTTGGAATGAAGTTTCACACTCCTCGGTCCAATCGAAATTGACAAGCAAACGATACAGAGGTTGTGCGATAACAGCGTACATGTATATGAATCTTTGATCGATATGTTCCTCTCGTAGAAGAGAGTGTACACAAAGATCATACATGTAAATTTCTAAGAATATTCTTAGGTATTCCTTGAATGCGTGCGTCATTAACCTTTGGAAGGTAGCTGGGGCATTAGTTAGGCCAAATGGCATAACTCGATACGCATAAATCCCCCATTCTGTGGCAAACACTGTTTTGTGTTGAGCCTCCCTTGCTATTGCCAGTTGGTTGTATCCTCAAAACCCATCTAAAAAGGAATAAGCCCGTTTCCCGGCCACCCGCTTGAGTACATGTTCTATGATTGGCAAGGGATAATTATCCCTAATGGTGGATACATTTACCTTTTTGAAGTTTACACACACTCGCAGTTTTCCATTCTTTTTGGGAACTACCACAATGGGTGACACCCAATCTGTATGTTCGATTTCATAGATGAATTCAGCTTCCATCAGCTTATCAATCTCTTCTTTGATTCGTTTAGCAAATGTGTCATTATATGTATAAGGACGTTGTTTGCTAGGTTTTGCATCTGATTTCAAAGGAATTGTATGTTGGCATATCGATGGATCGACTCCTTTGAGGTCTTTATAGGACCATGCAAACACATCTTTATACTTCTTGATAAGTTGTGTTAGCCGTTCTTCTTATTCAGACTCTAAATCGTTGGCTATATAGACCGGCTGAGGCTTTTCAGCTGGTTCTGCAAGGTCTATCCTTTTTGCATTTTCTGGCCCATCGTAAGATTCTTGGTTGATTCTTTCCCTGATTGGTGGTGTCGTGATGATTTTTCTATCCTGGATAGTAAATTTCCGATAGTGTGATGGTACATTCATGTTCCCCTTTTCTGACTCCCCTTTACCATCACTATCTTCTTCAGTAGTCCATATCTCTCTTAAAGACCGTTTCAATTCTTGGTATTTCTGTTTACGCTCCAGTTTGGTCCACTCTTGGTCTTTTGTTGTTTCTTTTTTTTATTTTTGAGATTTTTGTGATTTTGTTTCTGTTTTAGCTTTTCGTTCCTATTTTACTTCCTCTCGTGTTCTTTCCCTTCGATCTTTTGAGAATCTTCCTGATATGTGATCTTTTACACAATCCTCTACTTTTACAAGCATCAAATAGTGAGTTTTACCTTTTATCCTGGGCATCAGGTTCTCTCTCGCTTTGTTTCCTGCTCGTTTCCTCCTATAGCGTTCCTGGCGTCTAGGGTGTTGATTAGCAAAATCATAAAACTTGATATTCTCGGTTTCCCTTCCACGCTCACTTGAGGTGTCTGAACACTCATTATCTACATCCTCATTTACTTCCAGATGTTCAGAGGAGTTATAAAACTCTTCTTGTTCTGGTGGTTCTATCGTCTCATCTTCTCCTGGTATAATGCTTACCATGTAATAGGGTAGCACATCATAGCCATCCTTATCGCAAAATTTTGTTGTTGGACTATCTGTAATGGTACAGACATCCAATGTTGCTAGTATGTGTTCCCATTCTAGAGGTTCCAAGGCATCTTCAGGGAAAGGTTCCGAAATATACTCCTTGTCCTCAATTGCTCTCTCTAAGACGCATTCCTCTCTTCTTAAGCTTCCACAATGTGAATCTCCGCACATCCATAACTCTGTTTGTTTCCCTAACCATGCCGGGAGTTCTGATCCTGCTACTGTAGCTGAATCAAACTCTTCCACAAGTGTTTGGTTCACATCTTTGTAACTATGGTCTTTCAGGTGTATTCAGTTGTTGTCTCGCCATGTCTGAGGTATATGAGGTCGTAACCCCAATCTTGGACCATGTTCAATTGTCGCATGAATGGTCGTTCCAAGATGATCTCATAATTGTTCTTTTTGTCGACATCGACTATTGCAAATGTATGCTCATACTCGATTCCGCACGAAGTGACAATCACTTTTTCTAAAAGTCCTAGAGGCTTCTCCATGAACCCATCTGCCAATTGCAATTTCATTCTGGTAGCCCTCAAAGCTGGTTTTCCCCATTTTTTCCATATTTCCTTGGTGGCGATAGAAACTCCCGCTCCACTGTCAAGAATAGCTTTGAAAACTACTCCTTGGAATTCTACTGGTAGTGTGGTGTTTCCATCTTCTCCCTCGCAATACTCTCCAACCTTGTTTAATGGTACTGGCCTAGTGTTTAGTTGAGGCCTGTCCAACTCTCTGATCCCTTCCTATAGCTTCAAGGTGGGGTCTTTCACTCCAAATTTTTCTAGGCATTTACCTATTGTGGTCCACATGTTTGGCCGTAACCTTAGGAGTTCTGCTAATGTGATTGTGCATGCCACAGGTGTGGACAATAACTCAATCAATCCTTGTGAATCCATCACTTTGTTAGAAGAAATTCTTTGAGATGGGATTGCTCTCACTTCTGACTTGGCTTCATACTCTCCTAGGTGAGAGGGTAACGTTCTCAGCGAGTCTGGTTGGTTGTGCCCCGAACTAATTGATCCTGGTCTCCCCCTTGTAAATTTGTCTCAAATTTGTGACCTTGCCTCAAATTCTTCAATAGGAGGTAAGGTTACATTCTTTTCTTTTCTCGTGCTATTCATGTGGTTACTCATCCTATTAGCCTCGTTGGCCTCACGGATTTGCTTCCACAGATCGTCTAAACCATTACAGTCCTTACCCATTTCTGCCAATGTTTTAGGCTGGAACCCGTCACTTGCCTCATCTGTTGTATTTGACACTATGATAGGCTCTCCTCTGGACTCATAGGCATTAGTGAGTCTTTCCTTTGTTTCTACATATTTCTCTAAAGTTGGTTGGATAGGGGTGGGAGCTGGTGCCTCATGCCAATTTACAGGTTTACCCAGCGGGTCTTCCATCAATGATTGAGTTGTTTCGATTATCTTTTTACACATTTCCAACCTCTATTTTTCTATTTCTGCATATGGATAAGTCATCCACCTTTGCTCCTGGGTTTGGTTCTTTTTGAGTCTAGCTTCATAAGCCTTTAGAAGCGCATCCAACTGCTCATTTACGTTGTCAGCCAGTACAGATCCTCCTGATCCTGCACTTTGTGGTTCCTTTAATTCCTTCGGTGCTATGGTTGCCGTGGTGTGTGAGCTTAAGCTAGCTAGATCCTCTAATCGCTCCAACCTCTCCTTTGTTTGCTTCAACTCCTCCGCTAAAGCGGTTTGCTCTCGTTCCTTCCTAGCTTTCATACGAGCCTTTCTAGCTTTCCAAGTGCTTCGTTGATTTTTTGTTTCTGAACTAGGGGCATCGGTTTTTGGCTCTTCAATTATGGGCTCGTCTGTCCTTTTCTGAGTTTGTGCCCTTGTAACTACCTGAATGGGTATTACCGTTTCATTTTCTGACCCTCCACTGGATGGTACTGATTCCAGCATGTTTAGAGTAGTTTTTGCTCCTTTACTAGGGTTTTTAGGGCATTCAGGAATAAAATGAGTAATTCCACATTCTGGGCAATACGCATTGACTCTGATGATCTCATCGTGAGGACAGTCCCTTAGCCAGTGATCTCCGCCACACTTGTGGCAGGGTCCCTTGGGCTGTTGAGGTGCTCCTTGTGCCCCTCTTTGTTGGTAAGCATGTCTCTGTCCGCCCATGCCCCCATTGGCTATGAACATCAGTGTTCGTTCATCCAAATTGTATCTTCCCTCTCCTGCAGCCTGGGCAGCTGTTGGTGGTCCTGTATTTCCTATCATGCTCCATGGTTCTGGTGTCGAGGGTTCTTCTGGTGGATAATAGGCAGGGTTTGCCGCATATCCATTGGGATCTTCATAATATGCATGCATAGGCACCAAAGCCTTATCCTCTGATTCAATTACGGTTGCTGTGTATCTTATACCAACTGGTCGTAATCCTGGTAGGGGTGGTTGTTGCCCCAACACTGGTTGTGCTCTTTCCACACCTACAGGCCCTGGTAGGTTGCCTGCTTGATATCTAGGCATCGTTGGAGCTTGAGGAGAAGCTACCGGAGCTTGGGGAGCATAAGGTCTCTCTCTCATATATCCCTTGTTATAACAACATTCCTCGGTCCCATGGTTTGTCCATTTTTGTTCAGTAGCACACCACTTGGGCTGTTTAGCCTGGGGTTTGGCGTACAAAATCTTTTTTAGCACTTCATCTACAAGCTGCTCCTGGTTTACAGCTACTTCTCCTTTTGGTGTTGTCTTAGAAGACTTGCTTCCACTTTGTTGTGAAGACGAATCGTCGTCAAGGTCCTTGAACTCCCCCTCTTTGTAGACCGCGCAATTGTCCACAAGGTAAAGAGCCTCCTTGGTCAACTCATTCAATGTCGTGCTCCTCTTCATATATAAGTCTTTCTGGAGATCCGCATTCCTTAGTCCCTGGATGGTCCCTGGATGAATATCAGCATGAGCCTGGACTGAGTTGGCAGTTCTTCCACAGGACAAAACTTAACAAATCTTTTTAGTCTTAGGGCTGCCTTTCGTACAGATTCTCCATCTTTCTGTCTGAATTTATGGATTTGTGAGACAGTATTATGAGCTATCCCCCTTTGTGAGAATTCCTCGATAAACTCGTCAAACACTTCTTCCATAGACTCAAAGTCTCTACGCTCCACAGAGTCAAACCAAGTGGCAGCATCATCCTCTAGGGTTAGTCCAAACCTTGCAAATTGGGTAGGGAAGTCTAACACCTCTTCGGCTCTAATTACACGCACAAAGGCTGCTACATGATCTCTTGGGTCTCTGCTTCCTGTGTATTTCTTGTTTACCCATTTTTGCACTTGAGAAGGTCTAATTCTCCGATGGTCTACAAACCTCATCATTGGATCTCCACGTCCTAATCGATATACCTCCTCAGGTCTTCTGTAATAGGCTGGTTCCTCTCTCAGTGGTGCTCCTAAGCCATAATTTCTAACGGTTCTCGCTGGAGGTGGTTCATCTCTTCGAACTCGTTCTATGGGTGGTCCTCCAGGCTCTGTTGACCCTTGAGTCTTTGGCTTACTCTCTCCTTGATACTTTGAATAGAGGGGTGGTTCTTGCAAATCCCTTAGCCCTCGTGCGGCTTGATAACCTTCTCGGTTTTGGTCTTGTTCCAATGTTGCACTCTGTCGAAGCCATGCCTGCAATGATGGCTGGTTTGTTGAATGCTTGCGGTCGGGTGGAATGTGAGGTAGCGTCATACTCATCTGAAAAAGGATTCGTAGACTTAATTGGGGTGTAGGTGGCTCTTGGAACTTCTTCAGGGGCATGTGCTGATGCTCCTGGACCTGTTGCCCTTTCTACCTCCTCTAGGAGAATACGTTGGTATTCTCGCCCGTATCTATCAACAAAAACTATACCCTTCCCCATGGCATTTTCATAAGAGAATAAGTAAAGAGCCTTGTCTTTGCTTAATTCATTTATGTATGGTTCTTCGCTGCAAAAGTAAGCGACTATACCCTCACTCTCATGCTTGTAGATTCCCACGTTCTTGTTATAAGTTGGAACCCTGGTTGTTTTCTTATCATACATAAAAATAGCTCCGGGCCGATCAATGTTTGGTGGCGGTTCTTGAGCTTCTGAAACCATTTTCCCTTTCGCCACGCTATCTCCATATATGTTGTAATCTTCAGGGTTACTGACTATTAGATAATGGTTCCCCTTTTCATCTCGGAATCTATCTCCATCATCATAGACTCGGATTATCTCCAATCTCTGAGCCAGCCTCTCTTCGATACAAATGCACTTGCGTCCTCGATAGTCAGAATAGACTAGGGCTCCCCTCGAGTTTGTTCCCTCTAAGAAGATCACAGTGAGTTTGGAATCATTCAAAGGATTCAGGGAGGTACTTCCTCCTAGCATTGGTCCGTCGTATGTGAAACCTCCTGGCTGTTGACTACCCATCATGAAGAAAGATTTGTCTGACGAAGTGTCAGTATCACTACCTTCCTCAATAATAGGTGCTAGCGGATCTAGCCTTGCCTGAGTTACACTCTCTTCGGTGGACACTAAGCTACCTTGGTCACCTGCCACCTTCTGGTCTCTAACAATGTATCTTCCTGATCTTAAATTCATCAAACTTACCAACACAATTTATCACAAATCCAACCACTCACCTGGCTAAGGATCAGGCTCCGCACAACTTCTTGCTTTGTTGCTGAATATACATGTACATAAGCGTTAATTTCGGCAATCGAATCAAAGCATTTATCTACTAGAGGTTATCTTAGTAATGATTGGTATAACTGGGAAGTTAATCTCAACCACTACTGTATTTTATACACTGCTGATGTTCTGGACTAGGTCTGCTATTCTGGAATTGTGCTTCCCTCGGATGTTGGTCAATTTACGCGAAAAAATATGAATTCGGTCTTTGCTCTGTCAAATGGACAAACGAGGTCCAAATTCACTTATGAAAGAAGTTATGGAACCCTTAAGCCACATGGAATCTCACTGTCTAAGCCCAGTCAAATTTTATCTTCAGTAGGCCCCAATAGACATCCTACGCGTAGGATGTCTCCTGCTTTGTTTTGCTTGGATTTTTTGCACTATGGTTTCCCCTTGATGTACTGAGCCCACAACTGTTTTTACTTTTTGATTTGGACACCTATTAGCTTGTCAACGAGTCAAAAATCTGTTCCGACAGCCTGTTGCTGATCTTGATCAGTCTAATCAACTCCAATTTGGACCCAAATTGACTAGGAGGCTCGCCTTAGGCTATACAACACCTTGCTATGCTCACTGTCAAGGTCTAGCTTCAATTTCTTGCTTAAGACATCCTACGTGTAGGATGTCTTTTTCATCAGAATGGCTTCAAACTCAAAGCACAGGCTCCCCTTGAGTTTCTGATCACTTTGGTATACTCAAAATTTGGTTTGGAGTCCAAAATCACACAGAAGACATCCTACGCGTAGGATGTCTTTTTGGCCCGTTTGACCCCAGACTTGTCCCACAGCTTCCCCTTGATGTCAGTAACCCAGTGGTATGCTTAGATTTTGGTTTGGATTTCAAAAGTACCCAATTTCAGCTGTTCTTGTCTTTTTCAGTCAAAAGTGCTAAAGTCTGCTCTGAACCCAATTTTCTCACCCAAATGAGGTGAAACCCCTCTCGGTAACTCAATATATCATGCAAGACATGCTCATGCAGCCATTTTATGGTTTTGGTCTCAAAATAATGTTTTGACACAATTTGGGTAGGATATCTGGCAATTTCAGTCTATCTAGCCTTATCCTGTCAAGATATGGTCAAATTTCCACTTTCCAGTTGAAATTAGGATAAACCTCACCTTCTAAACACACTAGTCAACTCAAAATCCCAAAATTCCCACCAGATTAGCCTGTAGACATCCTACGCGTAGGATGTCTCCTGGCTTGAAATTAATTTTTTTCCTGACAGAAATGCTCCTGATGCTCTGTAGCTCTATCAGAAACACTCACAGTAACTTTTGGACATCACATAGGCTTTCAAACACACTTTTGCGTCTTTCACAAACTTGTGATGACTTTACCAAGAAAATATACATACATGAAATGCTTTAGATCCTGAATCATGATGTCCTACTTACTCTACTCCTACTCATCATGTGGAATGGTGATAATGGTGTTTTAGTTGCTTTCTGGCCTCTCTGGACCCAAGCTCTCCTCTCACCGCTTCTACCACTCCAACTCCTACTCAAGAACTCCACTACTACCTAAAACTATCTTGGTCTACCTAATCCACCTAAGTCGAAGGATCTAGGCCAGACACACGCTTCCTAGACTCCCTCTAAGACCTAGAGAGTCCTCCACCCTCTGATCCTATCTAAATGTAAAACAAGACTTTTGGCAAGCAAAAAATCCCTATCCTCAAGGATTAGTCTCGGTCACCTACCTAAGGTTTTCGTCCCCGGCAACGGCGCCAATGTTGGACGGATACGCCGCGACGGACGTCAGCACAGCAAGAACTCACCTAACATATAATGTCAGCTAAGGACGAAGCTCGACCCGCAGGCGCGTGGAAGCAAGCATAAAGTGTCAACCTACACTCAACCGACTCCTAACTAATTCCTACAGAGGTCTCTACCGATTGTCTAAGCCACAGCCTTCAAGAGTGCATAAGAGGAAACTTCCTACAACGCTTTTTAGAGCCGAACATATCAAACAATCTTGAAACACCATAGAACTTGAAGGAGACCCTACTAACACCAATAGGTCGCTCTCCCTAAGGTCTATGAACCAAAATCCCAACCCAAAACACCCGGTGCAAAATCACGTAGGATGTCTGGCCGAAATCTGCAGGTCGTCGTTTTTGAAATCTAAAGTGCCTAATGTGTAGATGTACTCAATGTGAACGTGTGGATATGTTGCAATGCAAAATCGGACAACGTATGCTCACCCAAACACCAGATGAATCTCGTAGAAGGAGCTTGCAAAACCGGACCGTATGCGCGCAATGTAGGTATCGGCGCGTAGCTCTCGTCGGGGACAACACACTGCACTTCTCCGCACTCGATTCCGACCATCGGTGCATACGTAGCGTCAAGATGAAGCTCACACTCTCTCTCGTACACAGTACGCTCACTCACAGACTTCAAAACTTGTTTTAAAAATGACAAAAGGGTTTTTTTATTAAGGTCAAAAAGTGGTATATATACCTTACAATTCTCAAACCCTAAAGTTCCAAAATCAACCATCTACTCAATCTAACTATCAAAACTGGGATACAATCTGGAAACTTCTGTAAGTCCCAATATTTACAAGGTGAAAAATCAGGTTTTCCTCAATGAATGAATAATTACAAAAATAATAATCTTTCGAGTAGTTAGTTTCCGTGGGGTGTGTCCAGCTTCTAATAGCTTGGCTCCTCATGAATTGGCCCCCCCGATAGTGACCTCTCAGTGCCAATTTATAGGTTTTGGTTGCTTGGATTACGGTAATCCCAATGTGGTTAGGGTAAGCTTAATCATGGAGACAAAGCAAGTGGTGGGCCCGGTGTGGTTGAACCTTGCTTTATTTTGGGAGGTTTATTAAAAGATGGGAATCTCTAGGTAGGCCTTTGTGACCATCACCTAGAGAGAGGATATTTACAAAAAAATGGGAATTTACAATGGCTCGGGTGAAAACTGAAGAAAATGATGAAAATAACCTATAAATTACTGGGATGGCATCGTGGTTGCGTGTTGCCGGTGAATGGTGTGTTGTTGGTGCGTCGGTGTCGAGCGAACTTCTTTTCGGGGTCGGATGAGGCATGCCTTCAGCGCATGTGTGTGTGTGTGTGTGTGTGTGTGTGTGTGTGTGTGTGTGTGTGTGGTGTTGAGAGAGAGAGAGAGAGAGAGAGAGAGAGAGAGAGAGACAGAGAACGCGCTGCGCCTGTACAGGCCGAGAGGGAGAGAGAGCGGGAGGGCGGGCGGCTACTCCCGAAACAGAGCGCGAGAGAGGGAGAGGAGGGTTGGGGTGTGTGTGTGTGTGTGTGTGTGTGTGTGTGTGTGTGTGTGTGTGTGTGTGTGTGTGTGTGTGTGTGTGTGTGTGTGTGTGTGTGTGAGTGTGGTTGAGGGAGAGGGTGAGGATGAGGGTGAGTGTGTGGTGTATGAAGGCTTGGGCTCCATGGTCATGCGCACTGCATCTTAGGGCTTGAAACGGAAGAGAGAGAGAGAGAGAGAGAGAGAGAGAGAGAGAGAGAGAGAGAGAGAGGATGAGGTGGCGCTAGAGGGAGGGGGAATCTCCTAGGGCGGGTGCCCACCGTGGGGGGGGGGGGTGCTGTCTTATCCTCCGTTTTGTATGATGTCTCAAGGATGGGGAGGGGGGGGGGGGGGGGGGGGGGGGGAAGTCAATGGTGTGGGGGGATAGTGGGGATAGCGAGCCAAGGGGGGTGAGTGAAGCCGAGGGGAGGGTGAGGTGAGCGGGTGGGGAAGAGGGGGAGGGGTTAGGGAAAGAATATTAGCGGGCCCGAGGGGGGGGTGGTAAAGGGTGAGTGTAAGAATACGGGAGAGCGGAGGGGGGGGTTTCCATGCGGCTCAACACAGAGGGAGCACGAGAGAGGGGTCGGGGTGAGTGCTCAAAGCTTGCGCCTGGCCGGGGGGTGGTAATTGTGGGAGAGAGGGAGAGAGGATATTAGAGAGAGGTATGTAGGGAAAATAAGAGAGAAAGAGAGGGGGTGTTATTTCATCCAATGCCCGTCGGGCGGGGGGGTGGTATAAAATACAGGGGGATTAAGGGTATTTGAAACCGAGGACAGCCAGTTAGGCTGGGGTATGTACCAACGGGGCTGAGGGTGACAAGGTCGGCAAATCGAAAAGAGGGGGGGGGGGGGGGGGGGGGGTGTCATGCCCGTAGCGGTGTTGGGAGGATTGATCAGGCGGTGCCGAGCCTTCCAGCAATGTTGCTAAGGCTTCAATAGAGGAAAAATAAGTTTTTTTTTTCTTCTTTTTCTTTGATTTCAAAAGTCGGCTATCAACGCGAGTGTCCACAAGTGGTTTTTGTTTCATGCTTGGTAGTTCATGTATATCATGGTTGAGCAAGAAGCAACCTACTGTGGCCACTTCGAGTTGTGAGGCTGAGTACAGGGCAGACTTCACAGCTACGGTTGAGTGTGTATGGCTCAAACGCCTTATGGGGCTAATTTGGGTGTTGGACAGGACACTGCCAACACTATCTACACTGACAGTCAGAGCGCATTGGCAGTTGCGAGGAACCTAGTTTTTCATGCTCGCACAAAGCACATTGAGGTGCATTACCACTACGTTAGGGAGAGGCTCTCAGTAGGAGAGATCAGCTTGGCTTATGTGCCAACACAGGACAACCTTGCAGATCTTTTCACAAAGGCATTGTCTCGTGAGAAGCTTGAAGCTTTCCGCAAAGCTTTGGGCTTACTCCCCTTTGTGGACTGATCCTGTCCGCAGGGCATGGCACTTCCCTTTACTCATGTGCTAGCTCTCGTTCACCGCATCACTCAAGGGGGGATTTGTTACCATATACATGTGGTAGTGATGTGTGTGAACACACTAGGACCGCCGGGGCATTTTTTTCCCTCTTTAGGAGGTTTTTTCCCCGTGCATTGTATATACGCCCATCACTCTAGGGCTATCTATCTTTCCATTGCACACTAAGTAATACACTCTCTATTGTGTGCCTTGAGCTTCCTTCGTCTTCTCCAAGCTGTGTGTGTTTCTCTGCAACCCTACTTCCACCAAAGGTGACTAATAGGTCAATTTGTTTCCGTGGTAAATATGGAGAAGTTACTTGTTAACCAAATTAGGAAAAAATTGAAAGTTTAGTTTGTTGCTTTTTGAGATAAATGTTTTAGTGAACTAAGTAAAGAAACCAATGTGACTATTTCAATATACTTTGGGATTTTAGAGTTAATATTGGCATTTGAATGACATCAAAGTATGAGCACATGAAATTGATCATTTAATTATAGAAACATCTTTAAAGGAATTATGGGTTTAAGTAATTTTGTGTGAAAATATAAATTGATAATAATAATATTCATGAAGATGACACTAATTAATGGCATTTTTTTTCTTACAGCATTTTCTTGATCAAGTGTTACATGTGACATGTATATATGAGTTTTTTTTTTTTAAATGTATTTTATCAATATTAGGAATCTCTAAGTCTAATCTATAATAACATTACATGGTACACTAAGTAACAAGGTGAATTTTGTGTGCTTAAACCAAAAGTTGAAAAAAAAAAATCTTAGTTGTGAAAAAATTCTTTCATTCAAAGGCAATTTATAATTCTTTTAGTTGTAAATTTTTTTCAAATAAAAAGAAATTTACAACTAAAAAAGTATGTTTTGAATAAAAAATATTGAAAAGAAAGTCATTAGCTCCTGCAATGAAGGGACCAACTAAACAAAGACATCAAAAAGAAGAAGTTAAGTGAGCACTAAATGCAAGGACCAAGTTACAATGATGAAAATGCCCATTTATATTTTGAAAGAAAGATATAATATTTATAAATCCTTCCTTTTCAATCAAAGGGGACACTTTCCACCATCAGCAGTCTCTATATCAACAACTCAAAAAGTGCACATTTTCTCAACCTTCTCTTATGGCCTCATGCACTCCAAAAACAAAGAATGAACTTGACTCCTATGGCCTTATGCACGCCAAAAACAAAGAATGAACTTGAAAGTATTAAGAATGGTCAATGTTCTAGATGATTATGGCGGTTGAAAGGAGAGGAGTAGCTATAAGAAAATGGCAATGCTCGAATCTTGTAAAGCGAATGAAAACAAAAGGATATGGGAGAAGTGTGGTCGTGAAAATTTATAGCTCAAAATTCAAGGAGTTGAAAGTGTAAGAGACAAGAAAGTATATCTATCTGGCATCTGTACAAGTCAAAGTACAAAACTAACTCTCTCTCTCTCTCTCTCTCTCTCTCTCTCTCTCTCTCTCACACACACACACACACACACACACATTACACATAGGTAGCCTAGTAGTAGTAGTAGTAGTAGTAGTAGTAGTAGTAGTAGTAGTAGTGACGGTGATGGTCCAAGGCTCGGGAAAAGGAGGTTCACTTTATCCAAAGCCTGTTCAAAATGGAAAATGGTTAGCTCAAGTTTGGGCAAGAAGGCTCTCAAGCCGGTTCAAATTATGAAATTTTTAGTTATAATATATGATATTTTTAATGTGATTATCCCTCTCAAATTTAGAGTTAGCCTGTTCATATGTGTGTGAAAAGGTTCCAAAGCCAGGTCCCGAGCCCCTGAGGTAGCCTTAGAGAAGAAGAGAGTGAGTAGCCTTAGAGAAGAAGAGAGTTAGGCATACCTTTGACTTTTTATCATTTGCTATACAATTTGGACCTACCTTTTCGTATCAAAGCATTGAAATCTCGCTTTGTTCTCACAAACGTTTTTTTCATTTGTTTTATACAAATCATGGAAGATGCTTGTGTAGAAGTTTGGATGAAAGCTAAACTAAGTTTGGGGTTTGGGGGGGTGGGGGTGCCGGAGGAGGGGGGGGGGGGGGGGCGCGGTGATGGTGATGGTGATGGCTCGAGTGGATTATGGTCCCTTTATTTCACAGATTTACATGATTTCCTTTTCAGTTTTTCTTTAAAAGAGCCAAAGTAAGTCTTTCACCTTGTGGGGGCCAGAGGGAATCCCTGCTTAATAGACCTTTTGACCTCAAAAGAGCCCACAATTCTATCGTTGAATAAGAACTCTGACTGGCTTCCAGCCCCCATTATAGGTACCAGCCGGCATAGGCGAGGCCCAAAGCCCAGAGCTTCCATGACGGCTTCTATATATATCCATGTTATTCTGTCATAAGCCTTGTCCAGGTCCAACTGTAGCAGAATGCACTCCTGCTTTGTGAAAATTGCGTATTCAATGCCCACCATTGCTGCCAAGATGTTATCGTAAATGGAACTTCCTTTGATGAACCCATGTTGATGGGGAGAGATGATCTTGGTTAGTAAGGGGGCTAGTCCGAGGACTACTGCTTTAGCTATAATTTTTTAGGCCACTGACATCATTTTTATAGGGCGCCAATGTTTCAGTTGAGAACAGTAGAACTGTTTTGGGATGGGTTTGATAAGCCCTCCTCTCTTTACACTTATCTCCAACGACCCTTCGACCATGGCTTTATTGGCCAATCTTGTGATTAAGGGCTTGAGATTATCCCAAAATTCTCTATAGAATTCCACCGGCATCCCATCCCAACCAGGGGACTTTTCCTTGCCAAGGACTTGCAATGCTAGTGAACATTCGTCTTCGGAGAATGCTCGTTCATGGCCTCCACCAGCCGCCATGCATTCGTAGCATTATAGGGAGTGGTCACTCAGGGACCATTCCCTACACCATGAAATAGGAAGATGTCATCGCACATTCATATTAGTCAATATTGTTCCATACCTCTTGTACCAAACTAAGTTTTCAACCTCCATACTCATAGCTTATGACTATTAGTTTTCAAGAAGCTTTTCTAAACAAAAATTAAACAAGAAAATAATGTTCTTTCACGATCTATCCTTTCAAATGTCTTCAAACGGCTTATGCCAATCTTACAACAAATAATATCCTCTCTTTCTACTGCTATTTATAAAGTTTCAATTAGCTAAAGTTTCAATTAGCATCAGCAGACAGGAATAGTTTCTCACATAGAAGCTCATTCATATAATGCTTCCATAAACCTCCATAGGGAGAATGCCCTCCGTGCTAATACATTTTTTTCCAGGCCTTTGCATGTGAAAAATTTGGTTATCAAGCCTTGCACCTGGCCAACAACATAAGAATTAAAAGATAGTGATAGTGCTGCATGCAAATGAAGAATAAACTTGTGTGTTGAAAATCTCAAAACCTGCAGCTTGTGGGCAAGTGCATATTCGTCACCTGTCGATTCCAATTTTCAAAAAGATCACTTTGTGTCCAAATTCAGCAATTAGCTATCCAAAATGTACATGGACCCTGATTGGGAACCTCATGTAAAGACCTATTGATCCACGCGTTGTTGCAACTAATTAGAAGCAAGGCTTAACTCTATGATACTCTCCTCTCTCACCTCCCCCCCAAGGTAGCAGCATGTGCAAACATTCTCTTTGCATCGATAAGGTAGTCCAAATATATCCTTGGATGGTTCATTATTAAATAAGATCTTCTTACAAAGCTATGATAAGGCAACTATAGCTAACTATCAATAGTGACATCCCATATCTATATTGTTCCATTTCAATTGGTTATTCTTTGATGTTCATTGGTTGGTAGACAACTTAGAGGTGTTACAATTTTTTTCTCGTAGCATGGCCTAATTGTTTTAGGATCTATCGATAGGATGTATAACCCTGGTATACATGGTGTATAATTTATAAAGATTTGTAGGCTTACATATTACATAATATTACAATCATAATTCTAAGATTTTGTTGCTCGATTAGCCAAGAAAATGTCTTTAATATTATCAAAAGGTTGATGCATGATTTTATCTCTCTCTCTCTCTCTCTCTCTCTCTTTGGGAAAGGGGATTTTCACATGCAACATTATTCATTTTACGAAGGAATACACAAAGTATATAAACTGCCAGTAAGAATTTTCTTTGATGATACTTTTAAGTAATTGACCTTGAAGATACCTACTTATCTAACTCTTTATTCACCTATGTGCTATGCTAGGTAGTGGACATATTTAATACACCATGTGTGTGTACATTGTAGAGGGATTTGTTAATGGCATGGATATGCTCTCTAGGATTATTTATCTACCTATTATTGTCTAAAAAGAAAAGAGATATTATTTCTTTCTAGATAACTTTGTATTAACAAAAATGAAAGAGTGTTTGTTGGAATTAGAGTTGCAGGAAAACACACACAGCTTGAAGAAGACGAAGGAAGCTCGAGGCACACAACAAAGAGTGTATTACTTAGTGTGCTATGGAAAGATAGGTAGTCCTAGAATGATGGGCGTATATTCAATGCACAGGGAAAAAATCCTCGTAGAGAGGGAAAAAGTACCCCGGTGGTCCTAACCGTGTTCACACACATCACTACCACATGTATATGGTAACAAATCTCCCCTGGAATGACGCCGCGAATGAGCTGGCATATAAAGTAAAGGGAAGTGTCATGCACTGAGGACATGGTAAGTCCACAAAGGGAAGTAGGCCCAAAGCTTTGCAGAAAGCTTTGAACTTCTCACAAGACAATACCTTTGTGAAAAGATCTGCAAGGTTGTCCTTTGTTGGCACATAAGCCATGTTGATCTCTCCTACTGAGAGCCTCTCCCTGACATTAGTGATAATGCACCTCAATGTGCTTTGTGCAACCATGAAAAATTGGGCTCCTCACAATTGCAATGCGCTCTGACTATCAGCGTAGATAGTGTTAGCAGTGTCCTGTCCAACACCCAAATCAGTCATAAGGCATCTGAGCCATACACACTCAACCGTAGCTATGAAAACTTCCCTGTACTCAGCCTCGCAACTAGAAGTGCCCATAGTAGGTTTCTTCTTTCTCAACCATGATATACATGAACTGCCAAGCATGAAACAAAAACCACTTGTGGACACTTGCGTGTCAAAACAACCAGCCCAATCTGAGTTCAAAAAATCATGTAAGTCTGGAGGCAAAGATCCCCACTGGGATAAAACAAGCGAAGATGTAAAGTGCCACTTAAGTACCAGAAAATCCTCTTGACAGCCTGTCAAGTGAGAGTGCAAACTGAATATCTGGCCTGGTGTTTCATACATAAATGAGGCATCCAACAATAGTTTGGTAAAGAGCGACATCTGTAGGATCACCAGCATCATGAAGACTCAATTTCAAACCTATTTCCATGGGAGTGGCCATTGTTTGCAATCCTCAAGTCCAAACTTACATAACAATGTCTCTATGTAACTTTTCTGACACAGGGCAATACCACCATCACATTGCTTAAACTATATACCCAAGTAATGATGCAACAATCCCAAATCTTTGATCTTGAAAGTAGCATTCAAATCAGACTTAAATTTAGCAATATGTCTCTCATTTGGTCCAACAATCAGCAAATCCTCCACATAAAGAACCACAATGAGAAGTACATCACCCTCATGCTTTACATACAATGTGCTTTCTACTGGATTGTTACAAAAGCCTCGTTTGACCAATTGAGTGTCAGCCTTCTCATACCAAGCACGAGGAGATTGCTTCAACCCATACAAAGATTTGTTACATTTGCACACCTTATGCTCTTGTCCTTTCTTAACAAAATCATGAGGCTACGTTACGTAAACTTTCTCAAATATGTCACCATTCAAGAAATCACTAACAATGTCTGATTCATGTACATCCAAAGCAAAATGAGCTACCAATGCACATAGAAAACGCACAGTAGTCATACAACAAGTGGGAGAAAATCCATCCTTATAATCTATGCCCTTTTGCTGTGCATTACCCTTTGCAACAAGTCGAGCCTTATAGCGATGAATCTCACCATCCGGCTTGCGTTTCAACTTGTATACTCTCTTTGTACCAATAAACTTTTTGCCAAGAGGCAGATCACATAAAGTCCATGTGTCATTTTCTATAAGTGCATCATATTCTGATTGCATGGCAACCATCCAATTTTTTGAATTTTGTGCTTCATCATAAGAGAGAGGTTCCTCAACATCATGTAAGCTAGACACAGCCAAAGCATAACAATCTGATGCATAAGATGCATGGCGAGAGCCTGAACAAGTGCGACTAGACAAAGGTGCATCCAATTTACTATCATGCAATGTATGCACCAGCCATTTTGGCATACCTCTAGCCTGCTCATTTTCTGCCCTTTCCTCATCAAGTACATCATGTACATCTGCATCAGTAATAGGCTGATATGTAACATTTTTAGAAACCCCTATAGTATGTACATTTACCTCATTGGAATTTACATTCAAACTTCCAGCACTGAAAAGAGGCAACAAAGTGTCATAAACACTGAAAAGAGGCAACAAAGTGTCATAAATGTTTTGTGAGCTTACACTACTGTCTCTAGTACATGACAACAAGGGTTGAACAAAATCTTCCACAAACCCAACATCCCATGAAACCAAAATACGCTTTTTTGTGAATGATACAACCTACAGCCTTTGCTTTCATCACTATAACCAACAAAAATACATTTGACAGCCTTATTATCCAATTTTGTGCGATGTGTTTGTGGCACCAAACGATATGCCAAACAGCCAAAAATACCCATGTGCTCAATAGAAGTCTTTCTATCATGCCATGCTTCATATGGAGTCATAGACTGCAAAGCTTTTGTAGGACACATGTTAAGTACATAAGTGGCACACATGATGGCCTCAAGCCAAAATGAATGCGGCAAAGCTTGACTTTTGACCATACATCGTGCCATTTTCGTAAGTGACCTATTTTTTCTCTCAGCAACACTATTTTGTTGAGGTGTGTAAGGCACTGTACATTGGTGTTTTATCCCACGACTAGCCAGAAATGCATTAAATTCATGAGACATATACTCCCCCCCCCCCCCCCCCCCCCCCCCCCCCGATCGGAATGGAGGGTGCCCATAGTACATTTTGACACATTTTCAGCCATAGTCAAAAAAAAATTGAAGCACATAAACACTTTGGACTTTGCCTTAAGCGGATATGCCCACTTGGAGTAATCATCAATAAAAGTCACGAAGTAAAGGTAATTGCCCCAGGACGGAGTTTGCATGGACCCCCAAACATCACTATGCACAAGCTACAACCTGCATGTGGCCATAACTAAACCATCCTTTGAAAACTTCGAACACTGCATCTTACCCAAAATACAGTCTTCACAAACATGTTCACATGTGCTTCAAGAGGCGGCAAAGAAGCAACCATATCAGAGTTTTGCAAACGCAGCAAACTGGCGAAATTCGGATGTCCAAAACGTGCATGCCAAAATTTTGCATCTGAAATAGCCTTTGAATCCACAACTGCATTTGCAAAAATTTTGCCCACGCTTATCATAAAAAGTGAGCTTATACAGTCCACAACATCGAATGCCAAATGCAACAATTTCATCACCAAAACTAAGATCATGTATTGTACATCTGTCATTCCACAAATTTGACTACAAGACCAAGTCTAGCAAGTGCAGATATAGACAAAAGATTCTTCTTGATCCCAAGTACATAAAGTGCATCAACAAGTGTGAAAGAACTGCCATTTGCAGTAGTAAGCACAATCTTTCCAACTCCTTGAACCAGATAAGAGGCATTGTTGGCACAAGTAACTGAATTCCCATGAGGGACAGACTCAAGAGAGGTGAACAAATCACGATGTGAGGTAATGTGCTATGTAGCACCACTGTTAAAATACTACACATGTGAATCTGCAGCAACTTACATGCATGCATCATGGACATCAGGATTATAAGTGCACTCTGCACTAAAAGCCCATTCTGCATCAACATCAGCATCACAGTCTCCTTTCATAGAAGACTCAACAATAGCTGCATTTGCAGTGAAACCAGCATTAGTAGTGGAACCAGCCTCTTTCTTCTTAGCCTCTTTGGCCTTCAAGTTAGGACACTTCTTGATCAGGTGATCATTAGCTTTACAATAATGGCGACACATCTTCTTTTTTCACTTATCACCAGAATTTCCAGACAAATTGTTGTTGATAGAAGCATTAGGAACAGGTGATTTTCCACTCACTGAAGGACCATGAGAAGTGGTTGCATTACTGTTACCACCTTTTCTTTGAGCAGCAATAAAGGCATGTTCAATTGCACGCTGTCTAGTCCTTTTTTTTTGGAAAGTGACTCTTGCAACAAAAATATGCGTAATGCATCAAACTTGACAACTTCAGGATTTCCTTGGGTCATAAGTCCAGCAAAAGTCCAAGTACTAGCAAAACTTGACAACTTCAGGATTTCCTTGGGTCATAAGTCCAAGTACTAGCAAAAGTCTAGTAAGAATTTGGCAAGGCATCAAGAATAGTCTGCACAAGGGAACTCTCTAAAATGACTTCACCTGTAGAAATAAGTTTCTCATTGATATCCTTGACACCAGCAAGGAAAGTGTCCATATCATCTTCCTCATGCATAATATTCGACTCCAGCTCTTAACGCAGCAATGCAATTTTTGCCTCATTGCGACTTGCATAAAGACTAGCCAGAATATCCCAAGCATGTTTCTCAAATTTTGTTGAACGAATTTGAGGAGTAATAGTGTGCTTCACAAACAACACAATCAATGCATGAGCCTGCATATCTTTTACATCCCAACGAGCTTGTTCTGTCGTAGGTAAAACAACTCTAAAACCAGCAATCCTTGCAGCAAGACCTGCAACATCCTCAACATCGCCTACAACCTCAGAACCAGGATGTACATCAATGCCCTCCACAATATTCCAGAAACCCTTTGACCCAAGAACATGTTGCATCATGTAAGCCCACATAGGGTAATTGTCCCCATCCAATCTGTCCTCAACGACAAGCATCTTGAACACATCTGTGTTGTTGTCGATCATCACGAATGCCTACACCTGATGTGAAAACTCCCCAAAAAGAGGAGAAACAAAGGGGGAATAACATGTGCTATATAGCACAAACCGTAGAATATTGTAAGGGACCTGTTATGCAAAAAACGGCACTAACAAAAATTTTGCACAAAATGCGGAAATAGCATGCGCAGTCTTGCTTGTAGTGGAAACGGAGGTCGTAATGAGCCCGAATCAAAAATTTGATCAAAAAAGCTACAATTTTTGTCAACCTGCGAATGCTCGCCAAAGCTCACAGAAATCGGAGAAAGTGAGCAGGCGTGTGTTGGAGCTACTAGCGACTAAGCCTGGGAGGACTCAAACTGCTCTGATACCAATTATTGGAATTAGGATTGCTATTAAACACACACCACTTATGAAAATGAAGGAAGCTCAAGGCACACAACAGAGAGTGTATTACTTAGTGTGCTATGGAAAGATGGATAGCCCTAGAATGATGGGCGTATATACAATGCATGGGGGAAAAAACCTCCTAGAGAGGGAAAGATACCCCGACGGTCCTAAGTGTGTTCACACACATCACTACCACATGTATATGGTAATAGTGCTTTCATAATTGTTATGTAATTGTAGCTTGGACATACACATAATGCAACCCCACTCATTACTACACTCAACCTTTGTTAAGTCATATCAACATAGCCTAACATAATGCTCATAACTCTCCCCATTGCTATGCTAGCCCATTCACTCTTTCCAAGATCCATTATGACATCATCTAAACCCTTTCAAAATTCTATGTATGAGGATCCAAAAAACCACAGGGTTAACCAAGTATAAAAAATTATATGGAGCGTGGTCTACTAATCTAGCTAGGTAAACATGAGATTGAGAGTGAGGGAAAGCAATCATCAATGAGTTTCAATGATCAAACATTCTCATTGACTCTCAACTCTCTTGTTCCTTGTCTCTCTGTGTGTGTGTGTGTGTGTGTGTGTGTGTGTGTGTGTGTGTGTGTGTGTGTGTGTGTGTGTGTGTGTGTGTGTGTGTGTGTGTGTGTGTGTGTGTGTGTGTGTGTGTGTGAGAGAGAGAGAGAGAGAGCACAAACTTGTAGATGTTGTGTAATGAGAGGTGTTGTTGTAAATTGGTGGGTGGAACCAAATAATCAAATTTCAAAAAATTTAAAGCTAGATATGCTCGCAAGAAGAAAATTTGAGCAGTCCCAGAATCATCTCATCGCCTCAACACACTAAACTGAAGTAGAATATCCATGCCTTTGAAGCATGAATTTTCATACCAAGAAATTATTCTTTATAAGTGACATTGAATCACTATGGTGATGGTTGAAGAGTTCAAACATTAAATTAAAAAGTGAAGTTGTGAAAACTTATAACAATCCAAATTACCACATGGCCATCAATTGCTAAATCATGTTAATCTCTGAGAGATGATCTACTGAACTCAGCTTTAAATTATTGAGCCTGGCTTCTCTCCACACTTTGCACCTAATTAGTGGTCCAACTTAGCTCCCACTCCCTTTGATATGAAACATGGGTATTGAGAGATTTGGGAAGTGCTCTCCATTGTTGCGCGTACACTATACCCCTTGCGTGTCATCTTAGTTTTGTACCCTACTTGAGTGCTTGGTTTTTATCACATTCAAACTTGCTTTTCTCACATTTCCAGTCTCCCAGCTACTTAATGGATGTTCAATTGTCAACCTCATCTTCATAATCGTCAAGCATCAAGAGCACTTAATCAACCTAGCATAAAGCATTCGGCATGTTTGATTTGGTCCCATTATATTCTCACCTATAGAACGTCTCTCTCTCTCTCTCTCTCTCTCTCTCTCTCTCTCTCTCTCTCTCTTCTCTCTCTCTCTCTCTCTCTCTCTCTCTCTCTCTCTCTCTCTCTCTCTCTCTGTGTGTGTGTGTGTGTGTGTGTGTGTGTGTGTGTGTGTGTGTGTGTGTGTGTGTGTGTGTGTGTGGGTTGCCAAATTAGACTCTCCATGCATCACTTAAAATTAGGAAAGATGCAACATATAGTAAAGATTAAAAACACTTTAATTCGGAGAAGGCTTGGTGGTATAAAAGAGTAGAGGAAGGGCGTGTTCTGCAGTCACACAAACTTAAAAGGAGATGCTTTTGTGGTTAGAGCAAGGATTCCTCCTATTATGCATGCCACCATCACAACCAACAACAAAGAAGGTGTTAGACAGTGGAAGACACGTGTTAAAAGAGAAATCCATGTGTTATAGATGTCGACTCTAAGCATTAAGCATTGAGAGCCTTCAAGAGAGTATGAAGCCAGACACCTAAGTAGAGCCCTCCATAGCCGACTTGGCGTGTATGTATGAGTAAGGTCCAAGCAGCTATTCACTAGATTGTAGAGTGTTCAATATCAATGATCATGCAAAACTACTTTAAGGTAGTATGTTTCATGTTGCACCAAATCAGAGAAGGAAACGTCTTTTATTCCATGGCCCCTCATGTGCAGGGTGAGAATATGGTGGAGCCCTTATTCATCAAAAACCACAGGGTAGTGGGGGGAAATGGTCATGCGGGGGTGGAGTACTAAACCATGCAATAAGTAGTCGGGTTTCAAGTTAATGATGAGCTCCACAGGCAGGTAGTGTAGGAATTATCCAAGTACTGGGTGAAAGTTCAAAAAGAAAGTAGGTTTGGTTTTCATGGCTAAGTGAGCCAAGTGTGTAGTCAATGCCTAAGTGTAAGTAACCGGTAGTTATTGGCATGGTGTATAGATTCCTCCATCCACTCCCACAGTAGGGCCTTAAGGGGGTCCACTAGGCCCCCTCTCAGGGGTCCTAGTGCCCAACACTAAAAGAGAAATGTGCCAAGACTTCTTGAGGATTGCATGTACCGGAGGAGGGATTAAACCCAAGTAGGGTATGCCTTACTAGTCTCCACAATTTTTCCCTTTCAAAACCTTTTGCACAAAAAGAATTTACCAAGCATTGGATATCTTTACCAGCATCTTTGGAGCTGCTATTGCAGAAGAGGATGGGTTTTAGTTGGGAGAGGATTACCTTATGGGCCCAATTGCTAGGTCTATTGCTAGCCCTATGAACGTATTTGAGAGGAGCATAAGGTAAGAGGTCTTCTTTTTTG
This sequence comes from Adiantum capillus-veneris, assembly GCF_014529385.1. NCBI lineage: Eukaryota > Viridiplantae > Streptophyta > Polypodiopsida > Polypodiales > Pteridaceae > Adiantum > Adiantum capillus-veneris. The sequence goes on along the minus strand of NC_140948.1, from coordinate 33,154,052 downwards.
GCTAGGGATTTAAAGAGCATCCCTTGATTTATAGATAACAAGAGGTTAAGAAAAGTAGTACTATTAGACTTTCTACCTTCAATAACGAGTTTAGGAGGGTAAATTCCCTTTTTGAAGAGAAAAAATTCAAGGTTTTGGCAATCTATCAAAAGTATATCATCAAAATATCTAAAAGGGTGGGCCAGATCTGCCAATTTCTTCTTATTGAGAGGGGACAGCAGCATTTCTTGAAGCTAATTGTATTCAAGGGCATGAAGGTAGAGATTACACCACATGGGAGCATGCTAATCCCATTGGGATTTCATTAGTTTGTTAAATATTTTGAGCATGCTAATCCCATTGGGATTCCACCAGATTTTTCAAAGGTCTACATAACGTAATAAAATTACAAGGAGGTAGTAGAACAACACTCATTAGCCACGAATTAGATAGTTGCATAATGTTGGAAATAGGGTTGCAAGGAAATGCACACAGCTTGGAGAAGATGAAGGAAGCTCAAGGCACACAACAGAGAGTAGTATTACTTTAGATAGCACACTATTACAAAGTGATGGCATCATCCACCCATGTGTTACCGTATACATGTGGTAGTGATGTGTGTGAACACACTTAGGACCGTCGGGGCATTTTTTCCCTTATTAGGAGGTTTTCCCCCCGTGCATTGGATATACACCCATCATTCTAGGGCTATATATCTTTCTATTTCACACTAAGTAATACACTCTTTGTTGTGTGCCTTGAGCTTCCTTCATCTTCTCCAAGCTGTGTGTGTTTTCCTGCTACCCTAATTCCAACAATTAGTATCAGAGCAGGTTACTTCCTCCTGTGCTTAGTCGCTAGCATCTCCAGAACATGCCTGCTCACTTTCTCTGATTTCTGTGAGATTTGGCGAGCGTTCACAGGTTGACAAAAATTTTGGGAAGGCTCAAAGAGCTTAGTCTACTCAGATTTTTTATTCGGGCTCATTTCGGCCTCCGTTTCCACTACAGGTAGTACTGCACAGGCTATTTCGTCATTTTGTGCAAAAATTTTGTTAGCTTTTTTGCATAACATGCCCCTTACAGTCTTCTATGGTTTGTGCTAAATAGCGCGTGCTGTTTCCACTTAGTTTCTCCTCCTTTTGGGTAGTTTTCACATCAAATGCAGGCACTCATCATGGTTGACAACAACACAGATGTGTTCAAGATGTTTGTTGTTGAGGACGAATTTGATGGGGACAATTACCTATGTGGGCTTACATGATGCAACATGTTCATGTGTCAAAGGGTGTCTGGAATATTGTGCAGGGCAGTGATGTACGTCCTGGTTCTGAGAATACAAGCGAGGTTGAGAATATTGCAGGTCTTGCTGCAAGGATTGTTGTTGTTAGAGTTGTTTTGCCTACGGCAGAACAAGATCGTTGGGATGTAAAATATGTGCAGGTTCATGCATTGATTCCGTTGTTTGTGAAGGGCAATATTACTCATCACATTCGTTCAGCAAAATCTACAAAACAGGCTTGGGATATTCTGGCTGGTCTTTATGCAAGTCGCAATGAGGCAAAAATTGCATTGTTGTGTAAAGAGATGGAGTCAAAGATTATGCATGAGGAAGATGATATGGACACTTTCCTTGCTGGTGTCAAGGATATCAATGAGCAACTTATTTCTGCAAGTGAAGGGCAGACTATTCTTGATGCCTTGCCAGATTCTTACCAGACTTTTGCTAGTACTTGGAGACTTATGACCCAAGGAAATCCTGAAGTTGTCAATTTTGATGCATTATGCATATTTCTATTGCAAGAGTCGCTTTCCAAAAAAAACAGGACTAGACAGCATACAGTTGAACGGGCCTTTATTGTTGCTCAAAGAAAAGGTGGTAACAGCAGTGCAACCACTTCTTATGGTTCTTCTGCGAGTGGAAAATCACATGTTTCTAATGCTTCTGCTGGCAGCAATTCGTCTGGAAATTTTGGTGATAAGGGCAAAAAGAAGATGTGTTGCCATTATTGTAAATCTAATGATCACTTGATTAAGCAGTGTCCTGAGTTGAAGGCCAAAGAGGCTAAGAAAAAGAGGTCGGCTCCACTACTAATGATGTTTCCACTACAAATGTAGCTATTGTTGAGTCTTCTGAAAGGATACTGTGATGCTAATGTTGATGCAGAATGGGCTTTTAGTGCAGAGTGTACCTATAATCCTACTTTCCATGATGCATGCATGTCAGTTGTTGCAGATTCACATGTGTGTTATTTTGACAGTGGTACTACAAAGCACATTACCTTACACCGTGATTGGTTCACCTCTCTTAAGTCTGCCCCTCACAAAAATTCAGTTGCTTGTGCCAACAATGCCTCTTGACCGATTCGGGGAGTTGGAAAGATTGTGCTTACTGCTGCAAATGCCAGTTCTTTCACACTTGTTGATGCACTTTATGTACCTGGGATCAAGAAGAATCTTTTGTCTGTATCTCCACTTGCTAGACTTGGTCTTGCAGTAAAATTTGTGGAATGACAGATGTACATCTCAATTTTGGTGAGTGATGAAATTGTTGCATCTGGCATTTTATGCCGTGGGATGTATAAGCTCACTTTGTATGACAAGTGCAAAATGCAGTTGTGGATTCAAAGGCTATTTTAGATGAAAAACTTTGGCGTGCATGTTTTGGTCATCTGAATTTTGCCAATTTGCTGCATTTGCAAAAATTTGATATGGTTGCTTCTTTGCCGCCTCTTGAAGCACCTGTCAAAAACATGTTTGTGAATGTTGTGTTTTGGGTAAGATGCAGCGTTCAAAGTTTCCAAAGTATGGTTCAGTTAGGGCCACATGCAGGTTGCAGCTTGTGCATAGTGATGTTTGTGGGCCCATGCAAACTCCATCCTTGGGAAATTACCTTTACTTTGTGACTTTCATTGATGATTACTCCAAGCATGCATGGGTATTTCCACTTAAAGCGAAGTCCAAAGTTTTTATGTGCTTTAAACAATTTCTGGCTATAGCTGAAAATGTCACGAAATGTACTATGGGCACCCTCCGTTCCAATCGAGGGGGGGAGTATATGTCTCATGAATTTAATGCACTTTTGGCTAGTCGTGGGATAAAACACCAATCTACAGTGCCTTATACGCCTCAGTAAAATGGTGTTGCTAAAGAGGAAAAATAGGTCACTTACAAAAATGGCACGATGTATGGTCAAAAGTCAAGGTTTGCCGCATTCTTTTTGGCTTGAGGCCATCATGTGTGCCACTTATGTACTAAACATGTGTCCTATGAAAGCTTTGTAGCATATTACTCCATATGAAGCATGGCATGATAGAAAGCCTTCTATTGAGCACATGCATGTTTTTGGCTGTTTGGCATATGCTTTGGTGCCACAAACACAACGCAGAAAATTGGATGATAAAGCTATCAAATGTATTTTTGTTGGTTATAGTGCTGAAATAAAAGGTTACAGGTTGTATCATCCATAAACAAAGCGTATTCTGGTTTCACGGGATGTTGTGTTTGTGGAAGAGTTTGTTTAGCCCTTGTTGTCATGTACTAGAGACAGTAATGTAAGCTCACAAGATATTTATGGCACTTTGTTGCCTCTTTCAGTGGTGGAAGTTTGAATGTAAACTCTAATGAGGCAAATGTACAACCTATGGGGGTTTCTAAAAAATGTTACAGATTAGCCTATTACTGATGCAGATGTACATGATGTACTTGATGAAGAAAGGGCTGAGAATGAGTAGGCTA